>NC_089990.1:5269113-5894113 GCF_036417845.1 Apteryx mantelli | reverse complement strand
TTCCATGCTTATGAATTCATATTATTTGGTGTATGAAATTCAGACTGAAATGATAAATTCTACACGGGGCCAAGACTCTGCAGGGTTTGTGATGCCTCAGGTTTTGGGAGTGCAAGCAACAGATAAAAGCTGAATGTTTTCATTCGTGCAGACTCCTTTTAAAGAAGCCTTGATTAATCTGTGGAAGAGCATCCTTTGGGAACAGTCTCTTCACTCCAGTTACTGTGTGATGAAGTGCATGCGTAAAGTTTCTGCAGCTCCTGACAAGGCTGTGGTACTCTTCCAACACTGCTCTTGGAAAAAAATAGGCTGTTAGGAAAGTAAAGATTTCTCATTCGTTAAACAGTGAGATTAAAAAAAAAAAAGGGAAATTGCTGATAATTGGCATTTCAGACTGGATTTAAATCTTAGAACTTGTTTTCCCATGTTTTGTCCACTGGCTTTTCACTTAACTGCCTGTGCCAACTGGATGTGTGCATGGTATTATTTTCAGAAGGCTTTTTTTGCCTGTGCATTCCATATAGGGAGTTAAATGTGACACTAAATTGGGTTTCCAAGTCATTCTCTGGGAGGCTGACATCCCCCCCCATTCCTCCCAGCCTTCTTTCTCATGAGAATATTAAGTATTTCAGCTACAATTGTTGCTGAAATAGCTCAAAGCCAGGAGACTTGCAAACATCTAGTCCAAGTAGAAAAGAGGAATCCCATGAAAGGGAAGGGCATAATGCCAGAAAACAGACAAAAGCACAAGCAGCTAATTGCTGTAGGTGGTATGCAACTAAAAACGAAACTTGGGGAAGCCAGCGAGCCCCGTCACACGAGGCTGATCAGGGACTGCATACAATAATTAAGTTTATTAAACAAGACAAAATAAATAAATGCGATTCCAGGTTGGAAGCAAAGCTTTCTTCTAGCAGTGCTTCCTTGCATAGAGGCTTCTTGCCCACTCTTTGCTTCAGTATGGTATTATACTTTCTTGCATTTATTGGCCGTGCCTGCTGGTTTCTCATACTCTGTGCTGATTCTTGCAGTGGATTCTAGATGTAGTCTTTAGTCTGTTTAACAACAGAACAGGTGCTAGTTAGGTTGCAAATTTTGCTTTTAATCTGAGTTTGCCACTTGAGGCAAACTGAATTAAACAGATCTGGTGTTTGCAGGGAAGACGTGTGTGCCAAATGGCTTCTGTGTATGTATTTTTAAAAACAAAAAACACTTAAAAAAAAAAAAAACCCAAACCCAAAAGCCACCTGCATGCTCTCATGCTTAATGCTATTTTGCGTTGCAGGTTTAAATACTGACTTACAATGATGATTTATTATGTGTCAAAAATAGATTTTGAGAATAGTTAAATAACTTAGATGGGCAACTTGCAATAAATAGTTCAAGTATAAATTAATTCAGGTACATGCGAGTATACATGCCCCCATGTATATAAACGTGTTTCTGTTTTAAAACATCAGAATTTGTAACATCATTTCTCACTGTGGTATGGCAAAGTTTTTCATCTTTGCCCTTCCTTTCCTTTCAATAACCTTTGTTTATCTCCATATTCATTGCCTGGTTTTGCCCAGACTGACAAATTTTGTATGAGTAGCTCCCATAGAGTTAACGAGACTTCCATGAGTTTATACGCAAGTCGCTTGCCGCTTTTCTAAACTGGGACCTTGGGTTTGTTGGCTTTTTTAAGACAACGACTTTATGCTTGCTTACTTCTGCAAAGTGCCATTTAAAGCTGCAGCATATGAAATAATGACCGAATTGCAATCTTTTCTCCCGTTTAACTACCTTTAAATTGTTTCGCCATCTCTTCTTGACACAATTGTACACCAATTAGACAGGGCTACACTTTGTCTCAAACGAGCTCTTGGGGTGGGGGGGCTTCCTGAATGAACAGTGTTAATCTCCAGTGCCTTTTCATGATTTTTTTTCCACAAAGGTTTACTCTGCTCAAAGATGTAGAATTCAGGCTCCGTATACATATCTGGAGTACTACTTTGTGTGCAAAGAATTCCCCCCCCCCTTTTTTTTTTTGAAAAAAAAAAAAAAAGAAAAAAAGATTGTTGTTAATGAATGGTCAAGGTCTTCCCCCTCCTTCCCTCCTCTTTTAAATCAGATCTGGGGGTTAAGACTGAAAACTGCCTTTTGTTCTTCAAGTCAGACAGTGAGGCTGAAGATGTGGGTTTCTGATTATTGGGGGCACAATGCAGAAGAATTGCTTTCCTCAGCGAGAGCGAGCCGCTTTGTCGCCGCGGATTGTCTCAATGCCAGCAGCAAGGACAAATGTATGCGGGAGGAAAAGGGTCTTTAAGCGATGGTGCGGTACGGTGGAGCGGTGTTTTTGTTTATTTATTTATTTATTTTTCCCCCCAAACCCACTTCTGTCGCCCCGGCACAGGGAGGAGAAGACAGCCTGGGTCAGGCTGCGGGTTTGTGATGCATGACCAGGGTACAGTTTTCCACTTTGCCAGACGTTTTTGCGAAGGAGATCGACCTCTCTTGCGGTGGCTTGTAAACGTCGATATATTTGAACCGGAGCTGGGGAAGGGGAGAGGAGAGGAAAATCTTCTGGGCAGACAAGTTGCACCTGCTTAATTTATGATTTTAATGCAACTTGCCTCCCCTCTTACAGCACGGCTTACATTATCTTGAACCCTAGCCAGCCTTATTTAATGTCAAATGTTGCTGCCGGAGGCAATGCGCTGCTAGCTATGACTGCTGGTGGGGACACCAGCCAGCTCCTGGTGGGAGGTAAAAATCTGTAGGATATCCCCCAAATCAAAACCATGCACTAGGTAGAGGGTCTCCTCCCCCCCCTCCTTTTTTTTTTTCTTTTTAATGAAAGTTTATTTCATTTAGTGCTTCTCGTCGGTATCTATCACTGCTCCTGAAGAGCTACAGTTGAATATATTCTCCAAGGCCAATTATTACTTTCCTTATCTTTTATAGCCAGCTTTGGCAGCTCTGCTGGAGGCCGAATGCATTTTCTATATCAGCAGTCAAAGCAGCGGCTGCATTCCTTAGCTGTGATACATGTAACGCCATGGCACCACGAGCAACAAAGGACCCAATTCGCTCTACATTCCCATGGTCTTGTGTATGGCCTGCCCGGCTCAAAGTTTACAAAGACGCCAAACAGCCAGAAGAATTGGGGTTTATGTTTCCTTTCAGTCTTTCACAAACACTTTATTGATCTGCGGCCTTTCCTGGCCACTCGGAGAATTAAGTAGTTACAAAATGGAATGATTTTCCCTTTTTTTTTTTTAAAAAAAAACCTATGCATTTTGTGTGTTTTATTATCTGTCTATTCATAATATTTTTATTTGAAATGAGCGGCTTCCTCCAAACTGCGATGGGATGCCCTTTATGTGCGTGAAAAACCCCCAAAGCTTTGACAATGATGAACACATTTAAGTTGTGCTCCACTTGTTTACAAAAGTCTCCATTTGGTAGCACATCAAAAGCATTTTTCTCCCCTCTGGCACAATGGTATATTCATGCTAGCAGTCATTACTCAGAGATTTGAAGCATCACTTTATTGGAGCCCACCACAATACAGTCTAAGACTCTTTGTTTCGTTTGTTATTACCTTCTTTAAAAAAAAAAAGAAAAAGAAAATGCATTTAGTTCAGACCTGTTTGTAGTCACTGACGGCTAAATTCCAGCCATGCCCCGCGACAGCTCTGTCGTTAATGCTGCTTGTGCGTGTCCGCGGGAGCGCGGGTGGCTCCTCGCAGATTTTACTCCCTAAGCACTGGCACCTTGGCTGGGCTGGGCGAGGGCGACGTCCGCCTTGGACGGCTCTGACGCCCCGGGCTGACGTTAACGGCACGCGCTCGAGTGTCCCGGCGGCTCCTCGGAAGTCGTTCTTAAGACGCGTTGCTCAGCTCATCAGCCTGTAACTCACTCTCCGAAAGTCTTTAACGTATTGACTTGTCTTTAAGGAGTGGTTTTGCATGCTGGGAATACTTGAGCAATTCATGCAATTTTTTTTTTTAATATACAAGTAGCATAATTGTAATTCTGTCATCAATTTTTTTTTTAGTGCAGTTTAAAATGACTAAGGCATTAAGGCAAAGCTGTTAATAAATTGTTTAATATGTGGAATATCTTTATAGGGCTTTAACTGGTAATGTAAACCCGCAGAAGATTATTGCTTTTTGAAAGTACCTCCTGCGCTTTGGAGGAGAATGAATGTCATGAGAAACACTTTTCAAGAGAAATTAATAGACTGAATGTGGAACGCCCATTTCTCCCTAATGGAAGGGAACAGGCGTATCCTTGGAAGTGGGAGGAACTCCTCGGGAGAGGGTTTCCTCGGGGCCTGGAGGGCGCCCTTACGATCTGGCCTTCCGCATCGCACAAGCCAGGAAAATTTGAAGAATTAAACGCGACTGGAAAACTATAAATTTGTGGCATAGCTGCCCAAAGTGGCGCAGGAGAGGAGAACAGAAAACAAAATGCCTGAGGAATGGAGGGACTGCAGTGAAAATTAGCATTAAGTAAAGGTTGCGATGGATGAAAAGAGACGACTGTTTAGCACGAGGGGCGTGCCTGGGCGTACCTTTTGGGGGAGAATCAAAGCGAAAACTTAAACGCAACGCAGGGCAAAAACTTTAATGCCAGTAATAGTTTCCCAGAGGAAGCGGTGGAAATTTGGTGGCTGGTACATTTAATGATACGTTGGATCGGTACGTTTGCGTTAGCAGCAGGAGGACTGATCCAGCATTGACTGAGGGACTTTTCCATCTCCCCTTTCATAGAGATGTGGCTAATATGTCATTAGTGCCCAGCGTTAACCCTGGTCTCAGGCAGTTTCCTTGTTGCAAATAGTCCATGTAATGTCAGAACGCAGAATCCTTCGACTTCGCCGGCTCAGCGAGGTCTGTAGCTTTGCATCAGGGAAGGATCCTAGTGATGGTGCTCTTTGTCCTTTTTTCCTTGGTTTCTTGCATGCTGGACCAGCACAAGGAAGCTGATGGTTTTCTCTGTCTCAACTTTGAAAGCAGTACTTAAAAACAAATGACACAAGGCAAATCTTTAGTAAATAAGTAGAAAGAGGAGGGATTTAGGTAATGCTTGTTCTAATGGGAGCAGCTGATTACAGACTGCCTTTTGGCAAACTGCAATAGCTTGCCCTCATTTAATGCAGCTTTTGATGTATATGAGTCCATGGTTTGGTGCTGGCAGACCTGCAGTGCTGTAAGTGCCGACCAGGCCAGTGAAGCTATAGGCACCAGGAACAGAGAAAATATTTCCTGGAGATGTGTACTGGTCAGAAGTGATGCTTTGGAGGTTAGCTTCTATGCATTTGTGTAGCACCTCCACCAGGTCCTTCTCCAGCCTCCACACTGGGCTTCTTCCTAATTGCTGCATCTCTCATCCCGACAGCAGCCGGCAGTCTCGCCCATGAGGCCTGCTTGTAAAACATTTCTGGATTCACAGCAAAGCATTCACTTGTTCAAGTTTGATCATGTGGAGTTGCAAAAGGCAACACTGAGTTGCCATTTTATGACTGATGGGGGGGGACTCATTCCTCTTTGGAGTATGTTTTAAATGCGGAGTTTAGAGCAGAGGGCCTCTGCTCCTCTGCATGCTTAATATGTGTTATCCTTGAAGTTTCTCCATTAAAACCCTTTGTTTCTCTCTCTCTCTTTGTGTTAGACTCTATGTTGCTGGTAGCAGAGAGGCTTGAGGGTCCTTTTAACATTGAATCGGTCATGGACCCCATTGATGTGAAGATTTCGGATGCAATCATGAACATGCAGGAGAACAGCATGCAAGTATCTCAGAAGGTAAATGGGCCAAGGGAAGAGTCCAACTTTATTTATCCAGTACATTGCATTTCCCTGTTTTAGTCAATAATAGTTTTTCTTAAATGTCCTTTCAAGTAAACATAATGCTGTTGTATTATTTTTGTGGGTGATGGGGGTTTTGGATTACTGGTTTGAGTTGGACTCTGAAGAGAAGGGCTCTTGTGAAGTCCCATTTTGTAAAACCATTTCCTTCGCTTGCGTAGGTTTTCCAGGGATGCGGCCAGCCAAAAACACTTGCGCAAGGCCGAACTGCTCGCTCTGTCTCTGAAAGTGGTTTCAGCGCTCGTTTTAGACCCTACAACCCAGAAGAGCGGCCAACGACAGCTGCTGGCACAAGTTTAGACAGACTGGTGAGTGCGTGCTGCCCCATTCCTGCCGATGCAGCCCAGGCGCTGCCCGTACAGCACGAGGTTCTCCGTCGTGCCCGTGGCTAGCGCCGACAGGTTGTCCGGGTGAAGGTTTCACATGAATTTGGGAGGGTGTGGGAATGTATGCACCCACAGATCTGTGTAGCACAGTGTGTTTTTTCCATTTGTAATTTATAGGATTTTTTAATATTCCTTGGCTGTCTTAAACTCTCTGAAGGGTGTAATCTGCCCATGGCTCTAAATGTGAATTACCTCAATGCTCGTGTGTCAGAAAGTGCCTGTTTTAAAGGCTCCAGTTATGAGTAATATGTGTTTGAAGAGTGGTGTTTGATTTTGTATTAAAAAAGTAAATCAACCATCAAGACTGTGCAACTTTGCATGCAGCGTAAAGATCTGGCCTAGACGTGTCTGTTGTGATAAAAGTATCTTTCCAGCTTCGCTTTTAATGAGTGCTTGGTATTCTGGATTGTGTCCTGTTTTCTATTCTTTCTTTCTTTCTTTTTTTTTTTTAAATAGGTTACTGATGTGAAAGAAAAGCTGAAGCAAGCCAAAAAATTTTGGTCATCTCTCCCTGGCAACATTTGCAATGATGAAAAGATGTCCGTAGGCACTGTCGATGAGAACGAGTGCTGGAACGGGAGCGCCAAGAGCAGGTTTGGAGACGCGGCTGAGCGGCGTTAACTCCCTCCCTCTCCGCCCCTGCGCCGCGGCCGTTCGTGGCGGCTGGCCCGCTCTGCCCAACCTCACCGCTCCGTGGTGCGGGAGTGACCCAGCTCCCTTGGGGCCGGCTGCTGCAGGGACCTCTTCTTGCAGCTGGGAGAGCTTGTGAAGTTCGATGGTTGTCCAAGCTCTGCATGATGGTTTGTTTTAAAGACGGGAATTGAGTCCAGCTGTCCAGATGTGACAACCATTCAATTATCACACCTCTCCTCTGACCAAAACCTACCTACCTGTCGCTCACAGGTCTTGGGAGCTGCTTTGTACAAAATCCTGTAGCTTATCGTGGGAGCGGGGAGTGTTTCTGGCAGACAGAGCCGGGATGCTTGTGTTGTCCAACAGCGTGTTGCCTTGGTGCTCCCCGCTTGTGTTTCTCACGTGATGCTGATCAGGAGCTGTTGCTGGGTTTCTTGTTGAGCAAGTGTGAAAGAGATGAAGAGGCTCGTGAAAGGTCTGCTCCTCCACTGCTGAGGGCAGCGGCAGGAGGAGGCCAATGGTTTTCATGTGTGCGTTTTATGGAAAAAGAGCTATAAAACTTTTTTTTAAGTAAGAAATTACCAACACATGAATCAGCCAAAGGATTTCTGTCATATGGTTTAGGTAACCATTTAGCTTTTACTTTGGAAATAAAAGATTTTTTTGTTTCTGTTTGCTTACTGATAAAATAAGCAAGAAACAAGATGTTCCATTTAGAAAAAATATTCAAAGATTTCCAGCAGTTTTTCTAAGTAATAACAGTTTCTGCTCTTGATATTTTTGAGGTGCAGGATTGAGCCTTTTTTGTACAAATTTTATATTGTTTTGTCGGTGCCTGAAACTGCTTCGCTCCGCCAAGGCAATGGTTTGGGTCTCCGTCACGAGTAATGGCTCTACTGTCCTGAGGTCTTCTTTAGCAGCAGCTCATGGCAGGTTTCCCTCCTGGGTGAGGGATCTTGGGCAGCTCATCATCAGTAAAGAGAGGAGGTGGAGGCTAAACGATCTGGAGCCTTTGCAACCCTAGCCAGGGAGAAAAAGGGAGGGCCTGGGGCGCTCTGTACGTCGTTTACTGCCATCCTATGTGGATTGTGCAAGATATTTTGCTTCACTGTTACTCTTTTCTGTTGCTCCAAAAAGTTAAAATTCAGTGACCTTCCACACTTTGCTTTCCCTTTGAAATCTCTTTACAATTTATAATATTGATAACTAATAATAGTAATAATAATAAATCCCTCCCAAATTTAGGGCAGAGTTTGAGCATGCCCTTCAGACATGTGCTTACATCTCACTGCCTGATCTCCAGGGTCAGTAAATTATGCTAAAGACTCTTCTCTCTGCTGGCATCATAACTAGGCAAAAATAATGTTTTCTTCTCTTAAACGGCGATTTTTTTTGCAAGTTGGGTAATTGGATTTAGCAAAAACAAAACAAAGAAGTCACATCTCTGCTGTATAAGAAACTAAGTCCATATACCTGTTTTAGGAGACATAAATCCTATTAGTTTTTGTTCCTCAGTCTCTCTTTAAACCCATAGACTGGGCTGTGTTCACATATGCGGTGTGGCAGAGGAGGGTGTTCACACCTCCTTGGGCTGAGCACGTTGGATCTTCTGTACTTTGATTAGTTTGGCTATGTTATCTCGTTTTCAAAATCACAGATGTCTTTCCTACTGGGGTTATTAGGGGAATTGCATCTCATGTCTGCATGGTGAGAAGTATGTATACAATATCTCGGCTTGATTTTGAGGTTCATTATGCAAAGCCAGAATGACTCCCTTGTCCCTGACAGTTACCATGGGTTTCTCTGGTATAACTGTGACCCCAAAGATGATTTTCCCAGAAGTGTCACCTAACTGGTGGTGGGCAGGAGCTTGGGCTGCAGGGACTCACCCTGCCGAGCTGCTGCTCCGTTAACAGCAGAAATGGTTTCTTTTTAGGTATGACTTTGCAGTGACGGGAAACGGCTTAGCAAGTCAAGTGAATAACCCAGAGGTGGAGGTTGATATTACCAAGCCAGACATGGTGATTCGCCGGCAAATCATGGCTCTCCGGGTGATGACCAATAAACTGAAGAATGCTTACAGTGGGAATGATGTTGACTTCATTGACATAAGTATGTTTGCTGCTGTTTGTCTTTGCTGTTTTTTTTCCTTTTAATTGGATTTCATGCTAACACAGGGTGTCTGGTTAAGCTTCAGATATTTGTAAGTGTGTTAGTAAAGAGGGTGGTAAATGGCATCTCCGACAGGCTGTGTGCGTAGGGTCATTCCCAGCACTGCTATCTTCAGAGGGGTTTAAGATAGCCATGTGTTTAAGTCTCACTGACTGGAGGCCCATGCTTAAATCTCATAAATGTTGAAATACCGAGTGCTGCGAGGCATCAGCAATCTCCTTATGTCGAGAACATCAGGAAGGCGTCTGTATGCTTTGGGTTTTTTTCTGCTGCCTCTGGTAAGTGAAATGTTCTGCTGCAGATCATAAAGGAATACAAAATGTATTTGTTTTCTGTAGGTGAGGAAAGCAGTGGAGAAGAGAGTGGAAGTGGCTGTGAACTTCAGCAGTGTTCCCCCGAGTTTGAATTCAACGCAACTGAAGTTACTGGAAACTCCAACAAGAGCGATAAAAATGTGAACACTTCTGCCGCTACCAGTAGCGGTTTATCACGAGCAGCCTTGTTCTTTAGCGTCTTGTTCTTGGCCCTGCAAAGACAATGGAGATAATTGTGCAGCTTAGGGGGAAAAAAAAGACTTTTATTATCAAAGTTAGAAGGCACCTGCTTTCACTTTTATACCATCTAGTGACTTTGCTTTTTAAGTTAATGGACAACAGTGTACAGTTTTTACTATGTTGCCACTGGTTTTAAGGTATTGATTTTTTTTTTCCCTTGCTATTCTGGGAATAACAGGAACGGGGACTACCAGTCTGTCCCATTCACCAAGAATCCATGTTAGAGGTGGATAACAAAAATGTATATACAAGCCTGTAGTTAGCTCTGCATTTGTGTCTTTATCACTTTTCTTTTTTTTTATTTTTTATTTTACCATATTTCTTACAAAAACAAAAAAAATCCCCAGGGTCCTTTTGTGGCATGTAACAAGTACGTGTTTCTGAAATGAGAAATATCTGTACAGAAGCAAGTTTTATTTATCATGTTATCTTATGGGGGAAAAAATAATTGCCCAACAAGCAGAAAACATGTTTCACATAGTTAACTTCCCATTTATCCACATTATGTTAGTTGCCTTATCTGGAAAGGAGTGGAAGTAATTTGTCTTTATTATGCGGTAAAACAGAATGTGAAGGCATAATTGGTCTATATGCCATATGCCCCATTTGCATAAAGCATTAATACCAGGAGCAGGTTTTACTTTTTTTACAGGATGTTTGGTTAAATTGGAAGAGACTACAGAGAATTCCAGTTTCGCAGAAGCTAAGAAGAGTTGTCACTTGTTCCCCTGGATCCTTGCAATTAGCTGTAACTCCTGTAGGTCAGTTCCCGCCGTGCATCCCCAGGGGGAATAAGGCATTAAACTTGTTCGGTTGGAAGCAACTTGTCGTGTCACAGATCCGAATGCCAACGTGTGTCTTGTCTGCAAATTTGTTAGATAGATGCTGGATTGATTTTTTTTTTCTTAGTAATACCTGGGTGGAGGGGTGGAGGGTGTTGCTTTTGTTTTTACAAGAGTTTTGTTTCCTCTCTGGTTGGGAGGTGAAAAGGGAAGGGGCAGCCGGACGTGACCGTTGCGCTGTCGCAGGCGGATCGGAGTAAGAGCAGGCACGAGCCGGCAGGGCTGAAGATGCCCCTTTTTGGTGTATTTGGTCACCTGGGAATTCCTGGGGCCGAGGCACCAAGCCACCGTAGCTTTTCGACGCTGTCCAGGATGCCCTTCTCTCTCTACTGGTGCTTTCGCAGTTGAAACAGTGTTGTGGTGAATGACAACTCATGAATAAAAGAAATGTATATTTTTAAGAAAAGGTATGAAATAACTTTAAAAAGAGCTTAGAAAAAAAAGTCTTCAGAAAGACTCAAAATTATTCTGCACATCTCCTGCTTTAGGTAGCCTTTAGGCCTGGCTGGACGCTGGAATCCAGCCAGGAGAGCGATCCACAGAGAGAAGGTTTGTTATAGTCCACCCTTGTGTTGTAAGGATAATTTTCTATTTTTATATTGAAGCATTAATTACTTGTTAGCTCAGGGTCAGCGCTTTATTCAACTTTATTTTCACACCAAATTTCTGCAAAACTATAAAGATGGAGTACTCTTGGCTGGTATAAACAATCCTGGAGGCTTAATTTTACTAGAAGTAGCCAGTTATTTATTAAACCATGATGTTAGTAGAGTAGGGATATTCTGGCTAGATTATTTTTCTTTAGAAAATAAATCATGGAAGCATAAAATTGAAAAAGTTATAAATTTATGTGTGGGAAAAAATGGATTGTAAATAGCTAAGTTGCCTTGCGAGGAATTGGAAAATGTGCTGATACTTAGAAACTACCTCAGTTCTGAGGAATTTCCTTTCTAGCTTTGAGTGCTATTACATTTACTTGGTAGAAGTGAATCTGGTCTCCAATATGTAGCTGAAAGAGTTATCCCTATAGACCTTGTTAGATTGTTTTTAATTTAGAGGGTTGAACTACATCCAGCTGTTTTCTTTCAGCTAAGTTCCCTAACAAAGAGAATTTCTGAATTAAATATTGCTGATGGTTTCCATGACTTTTACTGATTTGTTTGGTTTCATGGCATTTTCTGATTGCCCTTTAATTATTTAAATGGTTCTAGCCATTTGAATTTTAATCCTGGAATAAACAAACCTTAGATGCACTACCATTGTAAATATATCACAGTAAGGTCTGACTGGATAACCCTTTT
Source organism: Apteryx mantelli (assembly GCF_036417845.1). NCBI lineage: Eukaryota > Metazoa > Chordata > Aves > Apterygiformes > Apterygidae > Apteryx > Apteryx mantelli. The sequence continues at coordinate 5,882,370 of NC_089990.1, read as the reverse complement.
GGCTTATACCCAGCTGGCAGGCCGGCAAAGTTAAATGAAGAAAAAAAATTAGACTTCTTCAGAGCTCAGAGAATGATGGAACAAAAGCCCTTGTGTTCAGAGCGGCTGACTTTTCCAAGATCTCAGTTTTTGGCATGAGTGTTCATATGTAAGAAAGTTGCTTGTAAATTCTCCTGCTTTGGAGCGTTCTGCCCAAGGTGTACTTAAAGAAAAACATTTCTGAATTTATATTTATCGTTTTACAACTAATTGCTTACTAATTATTCTTCATTAGTTTGGGAAAAGCGAACAATGCAAAGACCCGACGTGGGTTTTAAACTTGTCTAGTTGACTTGGTTAATAACATAACAACCCTCCACTCTACAAAGGACAGAGTTGTCACCTGGGGCTACAGGAAACAAGAGTAAACATCAATGTAGGATGATCAAAAGTTGTGTTCCTGCTTTTATTTTGCATTTGTGTGTGAAATCAGCTTTCTGACATGAGTTTGTAAACTAAACCGTAAGCATACGAACTGAGGCATGTTGCTGGCTGCTTGCTAGCAGGAATGCATGTTCTCTGTTCCTTCAGGTATTTTTTTTTTTTCCATATAACCGTTGCCATTATGACCATGTTTAAAAAAAATCCATCCATAGAATTAGTGATTAATGGAATTAATAATGAGCTTCAAATGTAAAATGAACCAGAGAGATGGTGTTCTTGGCGGTGTGTGAGCTGCTCTGTTTTCCCAAAGACTTGGAATAAAAAATACAGTTCTTGAAAGGACCTGCTTTAACAGATCTATGAATCTCTCTTGCTGTTCTGGGTCAAAAGCATATAGCTTTCTGTTGACATGCACATACAAATTGCTCTTGGTTTCTCCAGCAGACCAGCCTCCATATTCACCCTTCTGGTAGTAATGAAAGGAGCAAAAGAGCAAATAATGAGACTGTGGTAGTCAAACAGTCTCTGGTTTTGTACTGTGGTGGATGGTGTGGCCCTTAGTAGGGACAAATAACCAAAGCAGCAAAGGTGTCCTTTCTCCTCACCCCGGGTGCCCCAGCTCTGCCGCAGGTTCCTGCTCCTCCCCAGCTGTGCTCCGGCACGCTGCTGCCGGCATTCACCATTACCATCTTTGAATCTTCCTGGGCTGCGAGGAGAATGGTTGAGCTTCACATGAAGTCTGAGCTAAGCTGGCGTTTGTCCTCGCAGACAGTTTGGAATATTAATTCTGAACGGTGCAACCTCTCGGTGCTTTGGTTATTTCTTAAACCTGATGATGCTGAATTTCCTATCCTCCTTCTTTAATTGTTTTAGCTGGATGTAATGTGCCATTCCGGGTACCACCTCTGACTTGCTCTTACTTCCTTTCTCATGATAGTGGCTGGTATTAGACCCTTCTGAGCAAGGTACATAAAAATCCCTTCCATGTATTTGGATGCTTTTATTTATAGCGTGTCCCCCAGTATAACTCATGGCCCTGTTTGTCATCCTCTCCTTCCTCCACCAAAGATGCCCTCTTCCTTCTTGTCTTCTCCGTACAGCCCCCGCCGTCAGTGCGGGCACGTGTCGCTGTGCTGACAACGTCAGGAAATCACATTAGCGAAACTTGACGCCATGGGCCACTGCCCTGCTCGTGTTCTTCACTTTCAAGCACCAGCAAAATCTCAGTTTCTTGTTGCCGGCGGGACAGCCTGTACCTTTGGCACGTCTCCACAGCCAGGAGTGGCAGGCATCTGCCTCCTGCCAACCCAGGCAGCCCTCGAGGATCTTGGGAACCTTGAGGACCAGGGATCACCAAGGTCCTGTCCCTTCCTGCAAGATGGGTACAGCAGGCTGTTGCCTTGCTGAAGTCTGTTTTCCACTTGCAGCTTTTGTACTAGTGTCCACCCTATGTCTGGCTGTTCACGTTGATACAGCACTACTGAGTGATTCAATTGCCGTTTTTTTCTATTGTTTTGGGGCTACAGTTGGCCACTTTTATACCATGTTTGGTTCTTGTCGTGTAGCGTAAACTGCTTGTTTGGAAGCTGGTGGGCATGGTTGGTGCAGAAAACCTGTATGTGGGTAAATCCACCTCTGATCGTCAGAAGAAAATAACTTGTACCATTTTTTTTAAATGTTGGTGGTTTTATATTTCCATATAAAGCAGTCTGTGAACCTAGGATAACTGCAGAGTGTTGCTGTCTGAAGTCTGTCTGTCAGATGTGGTGGCTGATGGCCACCTGCGTACGTTGGCCCTTTAGCTGTGTATTGCAGTACCTGCAGGAATGAAGGGATGGGAAGGCCTTTCCTGGTGGTTCTTCTCTTCCTTTGAGTACTAAGAATAGTAATAATTAAAAAAAAAACCCACACACATACACACCCCTTGTCTTCCTCAAGGTTGCAGACAATCACTGAAGACTGAGAAGACACAGGACCTGTAATCCTCGGGGCTTGGTGGTGTGGCCACCCTGCATTTTTCGGAAAGGGCCAGGAGCTCTCTCACAGCTCTGCGTTTCCGCGTTAGCTCTGTGCCGGGCTCTCATTCCTGCCTGGTTTGCTTGAGCTTAACATTGGTGTCCTCCTGTCCCATACCATTGTGTGGTGTTGCTCTGCGTTTCTCCATGGTATCTCTTTCAAGTTGCTGTGTTTTAGTGGTTTAAGGTAATCTGTATCTGTAAGATATACATTGATTAGAGGTTGTGTAATACCAGCCTTTTTAGGACCAGCTGAATATAAACGAATGGTTTTCATTTTTTCTTGGTAATGCTGCTTCAAGCATTGTTTTTTGTTGTTTTTTTCCTAAACCCTTTGCTGTGGCTTGTTTAAGGGCGCGTAGCAGCGTAAATTGTCTGGGATGGTGCAGCTCCTTATGGGCTTGCTTAAATTCTGGGTCAGGTGTGCTTGAATTGCTGTAACTTGTATCTAATGGATTGCATGGGTTGAGAGTCCTTTTATAACTAGTGAAGCAGAGAGGCTGCCTGCCTCGGGAGGAAGAGGAAGGCGTTGTGGACAGGGGTCCATTTGCCTCCTCCCCCTTCTCTGAAGGGAGGAACGTCCGTTTTCAGCAGTCCCTCGGGGAAGGCAGCTTGGCAAGGAGCAGTGGCGGCAGTGCCAGGCAAGCCGGAGCAGGAGGCCGTGGGGAAGAGGCTTTGGGAGCACCAGGCACTTTGTGTCTCCGGGCGACTGCACCCGCAGTGGAAAGGGGTTGGCTGTGTGCTGGGCAGCAGGGACCATTCCCGCTCCAAACTCCTGCCCGGCAGATTTAGCAGCGTTACAGGATCATGGCTCAAGATTGAGTCCATGAGCACGATCCCATTTGGGGGATGCTGATCGCGTGTTGCCGCCTTCTGTTTTCCACCTCCAGGCTCCCCTTCCAGGTGTGGCTGGGCTGGGTGCTGGTGGGCAGTTGTGGGGCTGCTTTTGCTCCCTGAACCCGCTTTGCCTTGCTAGCCTGTGCCCTTGTGGGCTCCCTTCAGCAGCCTTCTGGCATCTTTGCCCCTCTGTTTCCTTGCTGCCCTGGCTGGGTTTTCCCATCGTCTCTCCTAGCTCTTTGTGGTGGATCCTCTTGGTGGATCCTCAGAGGGCTTGTGTGTGCCCTGAACCTCAGCAGCAGCAGAGCAGGGATGTCTCCCCTACAGCGTACCTCCTCGGCCTCTCCTAGAAGCCGTCCCTTTAACTCCCCTCATCGGAGATTGCTGCAGCAGTTAAAACAGCAGGTTTTGTGTTCTTTCCAAAGCAGTTCTTAAAATTTACATTGGCCAATCCACCTAATCTCGTTATCCATTTACAAGGCCAGCTTCTCTTTGAAGCTCGGAACAGGCCAACCTCTGTTTGAGGAGGGGGGAGCAAATAGTCTTGAGGCCTTCAATACCTTGCAGGGGCTGCATGCCCCAAATTTAGCAAAACTCGTGTGTGTGTGTGTGTGTGTGTGTGTGTGTAAAGGTTTGCTGAAGCAGCAAGAGCTGCGTACCCATTCCTGCTCTCCATGGAGAGCAAGAGCTCTCCATTCCTGCTTATTCCTGGGTGTGCTGGCATTGGCTGCAGGATGAATGAATGCATGCAGCGCCATGGGCCATCGGACAAACCTTGGGAAAGGTGCTCCCTGCTTGGGTTTCACGTCCAGGGATGCAGGCCACCAGCGCCTGCTGAGTTGCTGGGTGCTCTCGGGTGCTGTGGAGGAGAAGATGGAGAAGTCTCAGGTGGTGTCTCGCTGGCAGTCCCATCTCTTCAGCAGAAGATGAGCAAGCTGACGGGCGAACCTGTGGGCCAGCCGTGCCAGCCGCATGTCAGGATTCATCCCCTGGCTTTCCCCAGGAGGGAGAGCAGCCCCGGCGGTGCGTGGGAGGAGGAAACCCCCCAGCTGGAGAAGGTGACGCGCTGGCGCCTGGAGAGGATTAAACTCGCCCTCTTCCTGCAGAGCTGCCAACGTCGTAAACGCGTGTGGGCAGGAAGAGCAGCAACTCGTGTAAATTCGCGGCCCACAGAAAGGGGGTTTCTTCGAGTCCCAGATGGCGGAGCAGTGTCTAAATCCGGGCTCTGAGTCACTGCCTGGAAACCTCTCCGTCTCTGCGGTGGCTGTGCAGGAGCCGAGCGGGAACGGCTTCCTCCACGGCGCTCGGGCTGGGGTGCCCGTGGCCCTCTTTAATACATTACGGCAGCACAATTCACTGCTCGTCTCTCCAGAGTGTCCCGTCACGTTGTCTCCTGCTACGCATGTCATTAATTTAAGTAATCTGATGCAAATCGATATGCTAAAACCCTCGTTAATTGAGTCCCTGATTTATACTAATGAGACGTAAAATCTTGGAGGAGGCTGAGGGTATTTGTTTCTCTCCTAAACGGCTTGACAAGCTATTGTCAGCGCCACAAAGGCTGGCCCTCGGCTGGGCTGGTAATTGCCTGGTGAGGGGATTTGCATCAGCATAACAGTGAGGATGTTAGCAGGAGTTAAGACATCTCATCTTTTCCTCTGAACAGGAAAATTCGGGATTAACAAGGTGCAATGGGTTTGCCGGCAGTTGCCCGCAGCCCTCTTGTGCGATGTGGCTGCTCTTCACCTACAACTCCGGTCTCTCAGTGTTTCCATCATAAACCTCCTGTTTTTCAGCGCTTTATAACCCCAGCCATAAAATTCAGGGCTGCCTGAAACTTGGCACATTAGGAATTGGCCAGGCTTTTATTTCTTCTGGTGGGAAGAGCTGATGATTATTTTTAGAAGAAATTGTTGCGTCTGTTAAGTTTAATGGGTTGAAATGCTGTTTTGGCATTCGCGAGCCTTGAAAACAGCTTTGCTGAAAACCCCATTTAGCATCATCAATAATACAGTAATGCTGAGGCTCCCCAGGGACAGGCAGCTAAAACAATAGCTGAAATCTTACATTTATAAAGCTAATTGTTGTACATGCTCAGCCGTTTCCCCCGTGCCAATACCACACACATGCTAGCTGTCTTGTGCAAGCAGATCGGGGAACTTGTAGGTCTGCAGGAGGCTCTTTGCTGGCATTACCAGGAGGTGCATCTGCCCCCGGCTTTTCAAGGGACTCCCATCAAGGCAAGGTCGCATATACATATCAACTGGGTTGGGGTAGAAAAGCTATTTTGATGTAACCAAGGGGAGACCTGTTTTTTTTGTTTTTTTAACTCTGTCTTCATTCAGATCCATGTGATGTGGGCTATTAGAGCTGGTATGGACTATCCTAAATCAATCCATGCCTGCATCACTGTGCTCTGGGAGCGCTTTTCAGTGCATTTGGTCCTCAGAGCCCCCTTCGGACGTGGGGCAGAGCTGTTGACCTGCCGCATTTGCCAGGAGGAGCCGGATGCCCCAGGACGTGCACAGGTTCAAACAGTCCTCAACGTCTGTGGTGGTTTGCACCGAAATTTCCACGCGCTAGCATAATTCATGCTGCTTTCTTGAGGATGTTTCAGGTAAAATGCATCAGTGAGCGAGACCAGGCATCGGCCTCAGGTTTCCTTGGAGAAGCTCTAGCACCTCCCTGTCTTGGGGCAAGTGTGAAATTTGGCTGGGATGTGGTGGCTTTGTTACTTTTGCCGTTGCCATTGAAAAAAAATGTCCAAATTTGGAAAAGTTTTAACATACATAATCACTGTTTATTCGTTATGAAGTTCTTTGGATGTTTGTGCAGCCTTCGAAAATATGAAACTTCAGTACTAAATAAGAACTTGTCACCACAAAATTAGTGACGGGATGTTCGGTTTTGAGCAGTGCTCGCCCATGATGGGACGACTGGTGGATCGTGCTCCTGCGGCAGACCAAGGGCTGCCCGCTCGCCCGGGGCCAGGAGAGCAAGTATTACAAAGAAAGCGTTGTCTTTGATAGGGGTCTTCCGGAGTCTCGTTGTCTGAAAATAATTAACCAAATAAATTAGATGTGTTATATTCCCTGCGCGTTTCATGCTAAACAATTCTGACATTTGGCTTCCTAGCCAAAGGGACAGTGTATATGAAATAGATGCTGGGGTTAGTCTTTTGTCAGCGTGCTGGCTTCAGAGCGACTCCCTGCAAAACCCTGCTTGGAGCCGCGTGTTGGTGCTGCCCGGACACGCGTGTGGCCTGCTGCGGAGGGGGATTTTTGCTGGAAATTGGTGATTTTTTTGCAGCCTTCCTCAGCATCAGTCCTGGCTCCCACCCGCAGCCCCTGAGGCTTCGCCGTTGAGCCCGCGTGTGGGCAGCACTTCCTCTGCTTTGAACGACCTGCAGCCCTCCACGTGGGAAGATCTCAGAAAAACGTGGCACGTTCCCTTTTGAAAAAGGAGTGAAAGGGGTTTACTCTGCGGTGCAGCGTGCTTTCCCCTCGCGCTCCCCGTTAAACGGCTCCGCGTGTGGTTTTCCAGGCCCAGGAGGCTCTTGGGGCCGGAGCTGGCAACGTGTCCCATCCTTTGATTCTCCAAAAGCATTGGGCAGGTGGGGGGAGTCACCTCCAGCCCACTCCGCCGCGGGAGCGAGAGCCGGCGCTCGGTGCCAGGGGCCTCTCCGCCGGGAGACAGGGATCGCGGGGACGCGTGTGACCATCCCTGGGGCTCGCGGGAAAGCCCGGCGTGACGGCAGAGCCACCGCTGAGCCGGGGCAGCAGCCAAAGAGGAGGTTTTTTGCAGGCGGGAGTTTCGTAGCTCTCCTCTCCTGGGCCAGGCAACGAGACAGCAGAGTGTTTTTAATGAGGGCATATACCTCTAAATTGGTTTTCTCCTCTCAAAATTAGTGGCAGACTGTGGCTGGTCAGATTGCTGTTTTAACTGCTCCAGATGTCAAGCCCGGCTCTGCCGAGATCAATGCGTAATCCAAAGGAAATACTATTAATTTGAAAGGAATGTGGTCGATATTTTAATGTTTTGGATCTTTTTAATATGTAGATGGTGGTAGTGGTCTAGCTGGGCTTATTAACTGTGCTGGTGGAGCAGTGATTCTATTAGCATGAATTAATGGCTATTAACATTATTGATTTTCATTTATTTTAATGTGCAGGCCTGTAACGACAGTGGTTATTTAAGACATTCTCCAAGGCTGTACTGAGTCGGGAGCTGTTGGTTTAAGGCCTGATCCCACAAGCTTTTATCCTTCCAGTTGCTACTTAAGTCCTGATTTAGCTCCAGGTCTGCGGAGCGGCTCCCGCCGGCTCCAGCAACGGTTGGATTGAACCTGCTCTGCCAAGGGGCTTCGCTTGCGGAGGGGCTTCGCCCTGGTCCCGGCTGGATTTAACCCTTTGAGCACACACCAGTAGCCAAAAGAAAATATCCACTCTGCCCTACCCCCAAATCATTCTGCTCCTTCAACATGCAGACGCGGGGAGCTAACCTGGCTCTTTCACCCGTAAGCTTCAGCGGTTACGAGGGGGGGCGGACCTGGTCTGTATATTAAGTTTTATTTTTAAATCAAGCCTAGGCAGAGCAATTTTTTCCCATTGACTTTTTGTGCCCTTTAAATGCATCAAGTGCTTGTAATGTGAACAATTTATTATGAGGAACAGCGCAGAGTCGGTGCGAAGGTTTTGTGTTACGGTTTTGACAAAATTTGAGAGAGGTACGTATTTTTTTAAAAAAAAGTTAAGTCTCCTTTAAAGCAGGTTGAAGAGCAACTTAGGAAAACACTTGAGAGTGCCTAACATCTTGCAGAACTGGAAGTGGACCCAGATTTTGGCAAAACATAAAGTTCATAACTTTTTGTTATTTTTAAACAAAATATCTGTTTTCAATAGCTGTTTGAAATATTTGGCTTGTAGAGGTCACACATTCCTAGCAAAAGCTGTATTTTTTTGTTAAAAGCATTTTAAAAAGCCAAATGATTTCCATTTCAAAGTAATTGATTTAAATCACCGGTGCAATTACAGAAAGTTGCACAAGAATAAAATCATGATCAGCACAGATATATTTTTGGAAAAAGTAGGCGCTCAAAAAAAAAAAAAAAAGAAGAAGAAGAAAAACGCAAAAGACTTCAGCCTGCGTCAGACACTTCCAATAAAACGAAACCTTTGGTTCCTTTGTCTGAAGAAACCTCACCCTTTGTTCATGCCCAAGAAAAATGTTTCTTGTTATTGCCAGAGCGTTTGCCTTGCGTGAACAGAATGTTTCTGGGGGAGATGTTTTGCATTCGAGTGACGCCAGAGAGGCAAAATGTCGAGCTGTTTCGGCCATAAAGACCGCAAGCTGATGAGGCTGGAACAATTAAATTGAGACGCGTGGGGGAAGGAAGGGAGAGGGTTTCCCCTGCCTCGCGCGAGGGATGCGAGGGGCCAGGCTCCCTTTTTTCGGGGGGGGGGGGGACGGGACGGGACACACAGATGGAAGCGGGGCGCCGCTCCCGGTGCGCGCAGCCCGCGCGGAGCCCAGCTGCAGGCACAGCTGGCGTGCTGCTGCTGCGCCGTGCTGCCTCTCGGCGCTGGGTGGCATCGCCAGCTGCGCTATGGGCGAGCGCTGCGGCTGCGGCCGCTCGCGCCCGGCCCCGCCAAACCAGGGCCCTCTCCCGAGGGGCCCGAGAGGCGATGCTTGGCTTGGAAACCTCTGTATCTTCTTAGTGTCACTTGCTTCTCAGACTCCCTTACCTCCTGCAAGGGTCAAAAGTATCTTGTTGGCTACTTCTGTGTTCCTCTATCCCTATATCCGTTTGCCAAGAGTGAACTAAGACAGTAAAATCTGGGAAGGAAAGGTGCGGTGCAAGCTGTGCACCCACAGGCACGAAGCCCATCCCAGGGTGCTGAGCAACACGGGAAAGCACAGTCCTTCCCTGGTCTGGCAGCAGCGGGGTGCTCAGCCCTGCTTATATATTTGTGCTCTGAGATGTCCCATCCCCGCAGCGGGCACCGCCGTGGGAGCTGGGCCAGCGCCTCCTTCCCTGCAGCATTAGTGCAAACCCAGAGGTTTTGCTGCAACAAATGTGTTATTGCTTCTGGCGTGGTTTGACGTTTCTCTTGAAAACCAAATCCTGAGCAGCGCTCGTTTGAAAAATCCTGCTTCCCCCAACGGTGGTCAGCGAGCAGTGTGGTCCCCAAGAAACGTCTGCTCCTCTGCAGTCTCCTGCTTGTCCATCCCAGGGCGCTGAGTCCTGGTGCTGAAGCACTCGTATGGGCTGAACGCAGCTTTGCTTTTCACTTAACATTCCGTGTTTTTGCCTGAAGGTGTCCGTGCAGAGCACTAGCGTGCGGTTGCCAATAGACCTAACGATCAACAGAAGTATTATGTATTGTATTAACATCTTAACCTACCCTTGTCTTCAGACTTTCCAGGCTGCTCTGCTACAAGATCAGCGTACCTTCGCGCCTTCATCTCCTGGGGACGAATGCTCAAGGTTTGTCTGCTGGTGCTTGCGCATGGTGCCGGTTTTCACCCACGGCTTTTGGCTGGGTGTGTGCCTGCACAGGCGGCTGTGCAGGCTGAGCCAGCGCTTGGGGCTCGGCAGGCATGGTCAGGTTTGGTGTAACTCTCTGCAAGACTTCTGCACAACTGCGCCGGACACGTGCATGGTCCCCTCGTCCCCTCCTGGGACACCGGGGAACACACGTGTGTATTTTCTGCCTTCTGCATGTGCTTGGATTGGATAGAGGAGGCTGCCTCTGTGCAAGTGCTCCGCTGCACCCCTGGAGAGCAGTCTCCTGTAGTCTATGTGTTTCCAAAATGCTATGGAAAGCCCTAAGAATTAGCAATATGGGAGACTTCACAATGCAGTCCTGAGCAGCAGACTTGCAAAAGACCCTTCTCTCTGCATGTGACTTAGTGTTTGGTCTTGGGGAGAGTTGCTCACACCAGTTTGGTCGCTCAAGTTTCCATGGAGAGGGAGCTGGCCGGCTTTCCTCCCAGCGAGATGGAAAGGTTTGAGCAGAGTTGCTCTTGGAAAATGAAGCGTTTGTGCTCAGTTGGGCTTCCCGGAAGAAGGACTTGGCCTGAGTGTGTTGCTTGGGCTGTTCCAGTGCTGTCAATCAGGGATTCTTGGTTTCATGCCTTGTTTTATATGAAATGTATTTTGTATGATCTTTGGCAAGACACTTAACTTCTCTGTCTCTGTTGTGCTCTTGGAGAAACAGATGTAAAACCTGATCTGCAGCAAAGAACTAAGATAGCTATGAGCTAAAAGAGCTACTGCAAAGTTCACCCCCTGCTTTCTGCCCTTTCTGCACCAAGCCAACAGCACCCCCATTGCAATGTTTCCCCATTTCTGATGGAATATGGCAATTTTCCTGTTTATCAAGGGAGCTGGTTGGATGTGCCCGATCTGATGCTCAGCTTGCTAAGCAAACCTCCAGAAGCATGGTGGTTCTTATTTTAATGCTGAACTGCATTGTAGTTTTACGGCTCTTTCCCCTTGTAATTTAAGGGAATATATCCATTGTCTTAGGAACCAAAAAAATCCGCTGTCATAAAGCGTATAGATTTACCTTTCCCCCCCGCCGTTTGACTGTTTGTTTAAATGGGATTTCAAAGCTAACTTAAAATGCAATTCACTCCTTAGTATTCCTGCAGACCTGGGTAATTTGACGTGTTCAGAGAACCAGAACATCTGTATCTAGGACTGTGATGTGGACAGGAAATGTGCATTTTTACTGCACGCTCAGGATAGAAATCTCATTAGATTCATGTGATCACGAACCAATTATAATCCCTGTGCAAAAAACAGGCCTCAAGCACTGCAGCAAATATTTTTAAGGCAATGAAAATAAAACAGTATCACCTGTAATGTCCTTCCTGATGGGATGAATTAGGAAGCTTATGTATGGACATAATGTCACAGACTACAGTAAGCATAAGCGATTGTAGAAGGAGGATAAAAGATTATGTCAGAAGTCTTCAGCGTTATTAAAGGGAGCCAGTTATTCATAGGCATGATCTTGGAGTGCTAGTGTCCAAATATTATGATCGCACCAGGCACTCTGAGCGGTGTTCATCTGCTGGGTAAATAACAGCGAGGTGCCTCTATTTACCAATTAAATTGCTTGCACGCTGCGGCAGCCCGGAGAAGCCGGGGCGTCTCCTGCAGCCGCCTTGGCGGGGGCCGCCTCCGCCGCGCTCGGCTCCGAAAGCGGAGCAGCTCCTGAGGCCGTGGGCCGAGCTGCTCAGAGAGACGAGCACCCAGAGAGGAGCAAAGCCTCCAGCGATGCCGCTCTGGACCAAATTCGATACAAACCCGGCCAGAGCTGCACCTTTCCTCCCCAGGTTATGAACTACCTTAGGCTGGTGCTCAGTCCACATGTGAATAATGTTTACAGGCGTGGGTAGTTATAGAGATTAAAAGGAATTGCAGTACGAATCCTGGAAAGCTGTAGGATTCTTATTGTGCCCCCTTGCACCACTGTTCTGCAATAGCAGCCCAATAGGTTAGGCTGGTTAGTGATGTGTTAGATTCCCGTTTTCCCTCATCCACCGACGGCAAGGGAGACAAGCTATTCTGAAAGGGCATAAAACTGTGGGAGATTCTCAATTTATAAAAAAGCTTCATTGTCTCTGTCACGAAGAATGATTTTGTGGGGAAGGGATGGTGTCCATTCACTGTTAAACATCATCTTCACCCTCCTCCCCAAGCCCTCCCACCCCTTCTTCTAGACCTGCTTATGCATAGGTTTTCTGAATGCTTTTTTAACTCTGTGTGAGCTCAACCAGGTCTGTGCTCTTCTGGTTCTGGAATTAATGTGGACAAAAAGTAGCCTGACAACAGACTATTCATTTCTGAAGGTGCTCTTCAAAATACTGTAATAACTCTTAAATTATCCTGGTGACTGGCAAACCTGCACGAGTCCTGCTTGTGAAACAGCCAGGCCTGGACTCAGCCCACCTTGCTGCCGCGGGATTAGCTGTCGGAGGCACCCAAGGTGGCTGTGGGTGGGATAGTGATGCCAGACGGATAACATCTCGGAGAGCGAGCGAGTGAGTTGACCCCTGGCCCCGTGTGAGGGCAGGAATTTGGCTGCTTGCTGGGCATCTGCCGAGGACGCGGGGTGGTTTCCACGTGCATCGGCGTGATCCACTTTGCTTTAAGCGCAGAGACATCTTCACCTGAAGCTGGGAGCTGATATGAGTGCTTCCATAATAGAATTAATACCTAAAAATATGCTTCAGAATATGCTCGAGACATGATCTGTCTTTTGGTGTGTGAGCTCTATCTTGAAATCACAGCTAAACTTCTGCAGTTCAGTATCTGGGTGAAGGTTTGATTATCTGGGAAGAAAGAAAAAAGAAAAAACCCCAAACATACAGAACTGAACAGCAGGTTTTATCTCAATGGATTTTGTTGGTAACCTTCTTGGGGAACTTAACAGAAAATTAGATCTCTGCCACTGAATTCTTAAAGGCATTAAAAAACACTATAGAGAAGATCTTACCTTCCGTCAACTTCCACTTGAGTAACTTTTAAAGAATGCAGCTGTGCACTCTTTCTGAATTCTTTCAGACTTTTCCACAGGGGATATTTCTAGTTTTGCAAACAGTTTCCCATCAGCTCAGTGAGGAGGGGAAAAAGCAGAAAGGCATTTTGTCCTGGGGAAAATATCTCATGTACTAAGCTGGAGTCCTTCCCCACGAAGCTGCTCGCCCCTCCAGCCAGGGAGCTGCTGCAAGTTCCCATGTCCCTCCCTTGGCTCTGCATGCTGGGTGCTCGGGAACACCGTCCCTGGGCATGGGTGACACGGTTGTCTTGGGCCACGTGTGGTGGGCCTGTATGGAGCAATGCTGGTGGGTTCCCAGGGAGAAACTCCCCAAGGGAGTCAGCTAGCAAAAAAGCCCCCATCAGTCACAAGGTTAAAAAAGAAAAAAAATACATTGCAAGGAATATGTTTATCCTTTGTTTTGGCTATTCTTGTCTTTCCAGCTGAGGAAACCACCTCTGGTTAAGTTTTGATGGCCCAGCTTCAGGCGATGGATAAACAGCCCTCTCCCTCCGCACCTATCCCTTGCAGGCTCTCCTTTGAAAAGTTGGCCTTTTTGGCTGAAGTTTTGCCATGTTTGGTCCCAGCCCAAAAGATAATTTTTTAAAGATCTAGTAAGAATCCATCCAAATGACTTCAGCAAGGGAGAAAAGCTAACGGTTGTCTCCCACGGGAAGGTTTGCAGCCGGGGGCGTGGAGGAGCTGCTGAGCTCGGGCACCCAACTCCTGCTGACGGGGCAGCGAGCCGGGCACCCGCCTCTGCCCGAAGGCCTGGCTGCGCCGCCGGCATTACCAGCGCGTTACCAGCACCTCCTGCTTTTCATCTCGCTCTCTCCAGGTTTTTGGCTCTGCCACAGGGACGTGGCACACGGTGTGATGGCCTTGGCAGCCCACGGTGTTCGCCCAGGATGTGCTGCAACACCGTTTACTTTAGGCAAAGGTAGGAGGAACAGGGTCTTTCCTTGTGCTTCTCCACAATAGCTGTGCATGATGCTGACTGTGAAGTTAAAATGAAAAATGTCTTTTTTTTTTTTTTTTTTTAATACATATTGACAAGAGGAGCTTTTGGCCGGTGGCTTTGGACAAACAGAAAACTGACCCAGCAGCATTGCTTGCAGGTCAAAGAAATCAAATGGATGTAAAACAAAATTATTGAAACAAAAACTCATGGAGGAGAATCATGTTTCCTGGAGGGTTTTGCTCCTCTTGGGTGTGGTGGTCTCTTCTGGCCGGGCATCCGGCTGAGCTCCCGTTGGGCTGCTCCGCGACGCCTGCCATGAGGCCGCTGCTTTGTTCCCGGCATGCAGGGTGGGTCCTCTTCATTTAACTCGGTAAAGCCCCAGCTGACTCTGGATTGTCATTTCTCTTTCTGCAGTGTCAGCTTTAGTCACGGTATTCTTTACTTTTATCTAAGACCTTTTTATTTAATAAGTGATGACCAGTAATTACGCTTTCTGGTTTTCCTCTCGCAAATACCTTAGAGACTTGGAATTGCGGCCAAGATAAGGAGCAAATACACACCGTGGTTAATGGTGGCCCTCACCTGCACTGCCCTGGTGTGGGCACGGTCTGATTTTCACCTCTCTGTGCTGCGGAGGAGGAGGCTCTTTCATGGGGTGAGAGCTCTTAATGTTTTTGAGCTCCCGGAGATATTGTCCCAGGGTCAGGTGAAAACCGCTGCCATTTTAGCTCTGGTTCTGGGTGGTCAAACTGATGCACACGAATGTCCTCACCCAGGACTGTTCCCCTCCAGCTTTGCTCTGGTTTTATTTCCATCCTGTGACAGCAGTCATCATAGCTTTGCTCTGAAAAGGCAGGTGCTAAAAGTGGTGCTGGACCAGCGCGTGGTGGTAGCGGAGATTCAGCTCTCAGAAGCTGGGCAGCTGCTTCCTGCTGTCGGCAGGGGCCGAAGCCCTCCCTGGTGCTCCGCTGCCGCAGCCCTTCGTGGTGGCATGGGCAGATCCCTGCAGTGCCCGTTCTCCGTCCCGCTGCAGGTTGCAGGCTGGTAACCATCTGTACACGGCTCTGCACGCAAATGGGATGGAAGGGGACAAGTTAGTCCCTTAAGGGAGAAGGTTGTACTGTGAGTTTCACCGTGGAAAACAACTCACATGCAAAAGCTACAGAAAACTATGTTTCTTCAGTTTGACTGTTCTCAGGTCTGCTTGTTCTTCCATTACCTGTGCCTGCAGACAAGACCTAAATCTGTCTTTCTTTGCTTTCACTTTACACTTTTTCACCCCATCTTGAAAATGAAGTGCTTTTACTTAAGAAGTCATCTTTGCAAACTTATTCTGGGGGGAACTGGCAGACTCTAGTCTAGCAAAAAGGTTGACCTAGAAGGAAGAAAATGGCAGAATGAGAATCTGGAGAGAGCTGAAGGAAAAACCTTAGGTCAAGCTTAAATATCAGTGTGGATGTGCTCAACATACCCATGCCCAGCTAAAGACTGGGTCTGTCAGATGGGAGCAGGAGTTGCATTAAGGCATGCTGGAGACTCCGTGTCCTCTGAGCTGTTAAGCACCTTGTGAGAGGGCACCAAAATCCTGTTAACAATGAATCTTCTGCCATTCAGGGCAGTCTTGAGTCACTGTGGTTTAAAAAATAAATTATCATATAAATAGCTGCTTAGGAATCTGAGCCTGAAGACCACAAAAATCTCACTAGCGCATAGCTTTTTCGGCTTGCGTAGCACCATGTCTACTTGTGGAAAATTTTGGCCACATGTCATAAAACCACTTCCTACTGAACAAATCATAGGAGAAGAATAAAGTCTATTGTCAGTGACAACTGCTGGTGGTTTCCTGGCGTCTCTCGTTCCAAGCAGCTGAGCATATTCTCGCTGGTTCTTGCATCCTGTCTTCAACCAGTCTCACTGGCATGTCCCTGGCTGCTGACCCTTCCCTGCGGCATTGATCCCTTGGGGACACCAGTGCCCAGGTGCCCCGAGGAGGGTGGCAGGGTGGTGAGCGCCAGCACCTGCAGGTCTGCTCAAGGCGTGAGGGGTTTTCTGGGCAGCTCTTGGGAAGGTCCGACGTGTGTTGTGAAGGCAGAGGAGAGCCCAGGATGGGGGAGGCTGTGAACCAGCAACGCCTTGCGCTCCTGTGGTTGGAAAACACCACCGGGATTTTCTTCTGGAAGCCACCTCCTCTTGAATGGCGTCCTGTTATGCTGCCTCGAAGCAAAGCTGAATATGGCCCTTTTGAATCTGGGAGACTGTATAACGTGAGAAAGTACCAAGGCCTTTTTTATGAGCATCTATCTCTGTCCTTGTGCTATGGATGGTTAATAACATTTTAACATTTGCACTGACTTTAACAGGAGCAGGATCAGACACCAACAGTGAAAATCCTCCCGGGGAAATCATTCCGAGAGAACTCCAGCCAGTCAGCTTGAACGTGACCCGTCCTTGCGCTTTCCCACAATGCTGGCTCTGGCTAATAAACTGCTTATTTGTTTTATTTTATTTTTTTTTCTGTTTTATTTGCTTATTTGTGACCTCCCTTTAGAAAAAATAGCCAGGGGCACAACGGTACCCTCTGAGGCTGTGGGACTGCGCGGAGGGCAGTGGCCCGCTCTGTGATTTCTTTCTCAGGCTTTCTACAAAGGTTCGCAGTCCCAGCGCAAAATGTGAGAATGATGTCTGTATCAAGAAGGCATTTTCCCAGCACGGCTGAGCTGTGATATGAAACAAGTTGATTTTCTCATGAGAGGGGAGTAAATCCTTGGAAGTGTTATTTTTCTAATGTTTTATTTGAAAAGTCCTAGCATGACCTTTTCTTGAAGTTGCTGTTTCTTTCTCTTTTTTCTTTGTAAAAACCCTGCAGGATTGTGATTAGCAAGATAATGAATACCATCTGCTTTTAATCAATTCCTTCCTTTTCTCCCAAACCTTCCTAACTTCCAATATTAATGGAAGCAGATTTGAATACTGGAAAGGGGCTTTTCTGGAAAATGGTTGTTATTTACTAGGTGAAAAGTGAAATTGCACAGGTTTATTTCATAAGGTAGGGCATTTGGCAGGTGCAATTTTTCTTCTAAATATGTTGCATGCCTGTTTTATAAACCAAAATGGTTACTGACACATAAGATTATAATTCCGCATGGAGGGAAATCTCAAGAAGGGGAGGTGACCTCACGCGTGAACCTGAGCTGCTGAGCAAACCCTTCCAAAGAAAGAGTGATTGCTTGTTGCCACCACGGCACAGCTAGGCTGTAAACGTGATTTACAGGTAAACCAGGTTAAATAATGCTGCTTCCTGGGAGGAAAGCAATGCCTACAGGCCCGGGCTAGTCTGAGCATCACCCTTCATTCGTTTTTGCAATGTAATACAGATAGGACTTCATGCTACAACTCTTCACAACGCCTGTGCGTCCAGATTTCCATTGCACGCCTTTATCTTGGAAGCCGAAAAATGTGAATTCATCTGCTGTCAAGACTTGCTGCAGATGAAACCCTTTTTTTCCCCTGGACAGGAATCAGTTTGATTTGTGCTTTTCTGTTCGGTTGGAATCAATCATCCCACTCTGATTTGAATGACCGTTTTACCCCTCCGAAGGTTTGCATTAACAGGCATTCCTAGGATGTTTTCTTGATTGGGTTCAAGGCATTGTGCGTTCCCATCTGTCCTGGCTGATTACAAGACAGCTCTGCCAGCTAACATTGGCTGGGAAACATTTTCTTTCATGCATTGGTCCAAACTGGGCCTTGAGAAGAGAAATTGCTATTCCTACTACAAAGCCTGTCATTGTTATAATATGCATTGACCAGTTGGGATTGCCTATGTTGTGCTTTGCTTATTAATACGATGGTGTTTGAACACCACAACCATGGAAGGAGCACCAGCATTCAGGGTGCTTTACAAGCACCGCCAAAGGTCCTTCTTACCCCAGAGAGCTGAAACTCTAAAAAGACGAGACAGAAGTGCCAGGAACAGAGGAAGAGCACAACAGAGAGACCCAAGGGTTTGCTGTGCACACTGTGCCCAGAAGCAGCGTTGAGTGGAAACTCCAGGTTGCCCCAAAGACCTGCATGGGCCAGAACGGGCACGTTGGGCATGGTCAGGGATATGCCCTCCAACATGCCTAACGGGTGTGTGTGGACTCTGGATGTGTCAAGGGGAACAGGCTTGTTTCTGTGCTGCAAAGTTTTTTGGCTGTTGTTGTTGTTTTCTAAACAAGGACTGGCTGGCTGGCTGTAAAAGTTGTGAAGCAAGTTAGTCTTCAGCAGAGAGTTTTAACTTCTCTGGTTTCTTCTCTAGTCTTGTGTTATAGGAGCTTGGGCTGAGACGAACCTCCATCTGAATTCATTTGAGAGTCATGCACGTAATACCGCTGGTTTGCTCGTACATTTGCGGAAAGGCTAAAGCCCGATACCACCATGCAACGAGTTGCTGTTCCCTGTCTCTCTTTGTAGAGCGATGCTGGCATAACTTCTTACGCTTCCCAGGAACGTATAGCCTGGAGCGAGCAAGCGTGGACTGGGGTGCAGCCAGGATGCTTCTGCGGGCAGGGAAGAGCCCTCGCAGGAGGGCAACAACAGAAATTCAAGGGTGGAAGAGGGGAGAGGACAACATCCGTCGGGCCTGTTGAAGACATCCAAGAGCGTGCGTGCAGCCTTCATGCTGCTCAGCGCCACCAAGAACCTCCGGTTGCAGCTTTGAGCGGGCAGTTTGGGGATGCGGCAGTAAAACGCCACCTCTTTGGCTTGGTGCTGGAGATGTGAAACTGCTGTAGGGAAAGGCAAGCTCCGAAGCGGCCGCGGCTGGGAGGCAGGTAAGCGGCAGGGGCTCCATGTCCAATACCCACAGGGAGGATGCTCCTCCTGTGCCTCCTATTGGCACCCACCCGTCGCCTGGCCTGCAGAGTCGCATTGGGGTTGGGCAAAAAAAAAAAAAAAAGCTTTTTTGCAAAGCTGATTAAACGGAGAAGTGGAGTAGGGAGGAGGAGGAAAGAAAAACTGCTGTGGGTTGCACCGCTCGCTAACTGCGGCAGGCTGAAGGAGAAGTGAAGGAGGGCAGCGGTGGCTGGTGGAAAGGCCCCTTGTTATTAGCAGCCGTTTCACGCACGTAGACTTAAAAGGCCTTCTGCACCGCCTGGGTCGTCTGCAGCTCCGTCCAGGCAGGCAGGGAGCTCGGACGTTTTTCAAATCGTGCATCCAGGAGCCTCGCCGCGGTTGTGCTGGCTGGCCACGGCGTCCCTGCGCAGGATCGCGCCTCCCCACGTCCTTCCTGCCTCCTCCCGGCTTCGAGCGGGATCCAAGCGGCTCGACGCCCGCGAGCGGAGAGGGCGAGCCTCTCCCGCCTCACCTGTTTGCGGTTACTCAGCCCCGAAAGCAAAACGAGGGGCGAGCGCTGAAACCCAGCCAGCGGGGCCTATGGAGACAAACGTCGACTTGGACACAAAGAGGCTTAAATGTCTGACGCAGAAAGGAATAGTCTTGGATCTGCTTTCCAGGCTGCTCCCCAGCATAGCTGTGCCGCAGACGGAGACAATTTTCCGTTCCCAAGGGAGATTGTATAGCCAAAAAAAGATACTTGGTGGTGATATGCTATAAGACTAGGTCATGAGAATGGATGTTTGCAATAATGACAGAATTCATTATAGGCAAACTAAATTAAGAGAGTGTCTTGAGAAACATATGGGGAGGAAATTGCCGCTGAAGCCCTGCGAAGTGCAGCTTTATTTCTCATTGTACCGGCGTCTCCCAAAGGCCTCCGTGAGACGGGACAGCGGGTTAGGGAAGTCGATTTGCAGCAACTGTGTGAATCAGTTGCCTTTTTTTGTTTGCGGAGGGGAGAGCAAGCTGCTGCGTGCAGCTGCCTCCGAATCCTCCAGAAAAGCAAAAGTAATTAAGGTTCATAAATAATGGGATGGAAATGAAAATATACCCGCCTCCTCCCCAAAGCGGCAGATAAGCGAGTGATGTGGCAAAGTGCTGAGCCGGGACTCGGGGCTGTGGCCGTGGGCTCCCCACGGGGAGAAAGCGCCCGGCGTGGGGCCAGGCCCTTGCCGCCTGCAAAGCTGGGGCGCTTCCAGTGGCTTTCTTAGGGTGCATTAGTATTTTTTGCACACCGTGTTTATATTCCTATTGATTCATACACAGATACGGGTAATGTGTATATGTGCATGTACGTCAAGGAATGAAAGTATGTCACAAGCCCAGAGAGGTGTTTTTGGAGCGTGGTGCTGGGCGGAGAACTGCATCAACAGTATTCACCAGGGAAAAATATCTTAAAACTAGCAAAGCCTAATTAACTTGTGCCCGGGAGTCCTAAACGAGCTGGCTGAGGAAATCTCTGTGTGATGCTGGGGAGGGTCCGGGTTTTGCACCAGCACTTGAAAAGGAAAGGGAGGAGGCACAGCATTATCAGCGCTGGTTAGCCTGGCATTTGTCCTAGGCTAAATAATGGCAAACGTGGTCCCAGATTCAATTAGTAAAGAATTAAGGGATTGAAATTCAATTAATGTGGAGCATTATGGAAATAGTCTTTTTTTTTCTTTTTTTTTTTTCCAGACAAACCTGCCTTCATTCCTTGCCTTCCTAGGTTTTGTAAATCAAGGTGACAGGGAAGCGCAATGTATTAGGATTCTGGAAAGATGTTTAGCCTGATACTTCAGGAGCTGCTGACGAAGGCATGGTGGACAGCGGTGGGACGTGGCAAAGTGTTTAAGAAGAGTATGCGTATGTATGTAGTATGTGCTCCTGGTCTGGGGGAGACTTTATTTCCAATGGCACCTCTGGGCCCTGATCTCGGATACGAATCATGGCCCAGCCACCAGCTCTCCCTGGTCCTGGAGGAGAAGAGCCCTGTTTGAAAAGAAGGTTTTGGCCTTTTTTCATTTGTTTTTTTCCCTACAAGTCCTTTCAGAGTTGGAAGGGTTTGGGGCTTGGGCCACTGATAACTAAAACCAGATACGTGTGCATATATAAAAAATATATATATGCTTTTTGTAAAGTGTCGGCAGTCTAAGCGCCACGGAGCCGGAGACGTTTGCAGGAAGGTTTAGCCTCCTCCTGGGTGGTTTGTGGAGCGCCGCTCGGGGGCCCACACAATGGCCAAACCCCAGGTTTTCTGCCCGCGTTTAAAAGGATTTGCGCTTGCAGATAGCTCTGATTCAGTGTGGAAAAGGAAAGGGCCGGGGAAGCTCAGAAGAGCTGACAGAGGCAGAAAGAGGGTGTGAAATTCCTGCTATCTGGTGCGTCTCCTTTGATGTGTCACGCAGAGATTGTGCCGGCGCTCGGGAGCGAGGGGGTTAAAGCGTTTCTCAGTAACCATTGAAACGGGGGTTGTTATGGTCTATTTAGGCAATGATCTGTTACAATATCAATGGCATTTTCGGTGGCAGTGTCTCCCATTCTTCTATTGAAATCACAATAGCTTTGGAAGTTCATGGCCACGGCGGTCTCAGGGACAGATTTCTGTTCATTTTTCTTTGTTGTGAAGATTTTTTTTTTAAAGTAAATTAACTCACACAAACGTGAAAGAAGCCTCAAGTGTGTGACCTTTGGACAAAGCCTTCAGATTTGTCATTCTCTCCCCTTAACGTATGCCGCCGGGCTCAGAAACGCGAAGGCGCTGCCTGCGCGCTCTTAGGGTACCTGGGCACAAATAGCCCGGCGAGGATGGAGTGACAACATCACATCTACATTTCTATGCCGTTGTCAGCTTCTAACGCTTGGGGAAAAAGCCAGAGCCGGGGAGAGGTTTTAGCTGTCTGCCGTCCATGCATTTAAATATAATGGCAGCCTCCGGCTCGGCCCCTCGGTGCCGCTTTAGAAACCCGGGGGCTAATGCAGCCTCACAGGACTGTCTCGAGAGGTTACTCGCCCAGCCTTCACTTTGATGATTGATGACAGTGGAGAAACTAATGATATTTTATTCACCTGTCAAAAAAATTACTTGCCCTGGGCAAGGCCTGCCAGAATTTTAACGCTGCCTTTTTTTTTTTTTTTTAAATGCAGTTATCCCGTTTTCCCTAAAATATTATCTCACAGGAAAAGAAAACAGTGCTGTCCTACCGAGCCCGCCGCTCGGGGATGCTGGCGAGGGGAACCTCTCCCACCTTCAAAGTCCCTTGAAGTTTCTATTTGGAGCACGAAACGTGCATTGCAAGTGCGTTCCCAGGGGCTCCGGCTATCCCTGTGGACGTTTCGAAGCATCTTCCCAAAGAAAGCGAAGTATCTTTAGAGCACGGGAGTCCCAGGTGTCTCTTGTGCCTTAAACAAATGTACTGAATTTAAATCTCTACCATGGAAAACGAGGATAAAGAGGGTAAAAAGGATCTAAATTCCTACTCAGCCTCAAGCTTTGGAAAGCCGGATCCTCGCAGGACAGCTTATAGCGCAGCCGTATGCAAAATAAACACCTCCTCCTAATGCCGGAGCAGGTAGGGCTGCTCAAACAGGACGCAGACGCCTCCGCAGCCCAGCCGGTCTGGAGTGCCATTAAAATTGCAAATGAAGAAACCCACAGCGCAAGAAATGGCTTCTTTCGACCTATTTCTGAGTTTGCCGTGGCAGGGCGCCGCTCGAGCCGCAGGGCTGCCGCGTCCCACGTGGGGCCGGGGGGCCTCTCCCACGTGGCACCGATCTGCCGGGAAGCCCATTCCCACGCGCCGAGCTCGCCGAGTACAGTCCGTCGTGCCGAGGACATGGAGCTAAGGTGTCCCTCACCCGCTCAGTACGAGAGCGTGGGCGAGCGGGCGGGCGGGCGGCGATGCTGGCCCCGGGGCAGGTGGCCCTGCAGGTGGCTTTGCATGGCTGTGCTTCTGCAGGAGCTGCGGTTAGACCCGGAGGTGAAACTGAAGCCTTGTGCAAGTTTTGAATACTACCATTTTTTAGCTTGCCTTTTATTTATTTCTTTCTTTTTAATTGGATAACGTGAACGCCAGTTTGAGTTCAGGGTCTGGTTACAAGGACTCACCTCTATTTCACCCTAAGAAATTTGTCTCGACGTTAATCAATGCAGATTTAAAAAAAAAGAAGAGAGAGGAAGGAAAACTTAAAGCATTTGAAATCTGCAGGTTCCAGGGAGCTGTAATTTCAGCTCCTTCTCTTCCACCTCCACGTCAAACACCAAGAAAGAAATGTTCTTTTTTGACATCTCCATGCAATTATGGAGATAGAAACGAAACTTATGGAAATGAAAATTGCTGCATCATAGGGATGCAAGACTTCCTGAGCACATAACTCCCACAGAAAGGGTGAAATCTCCCTCTCTGGAAAATCTCACCTGATTTTTTTTTTTTTTTTTAATTCTGCCCTGTTGTGATAATTACCGTGTTGTTGTTGTTGCCCCCTGCAAAGTCGCTGCAGAATGTTTTATTTTGCTACATTTCCATGAAAAATGGCGGCATTTCGGCAAAATCTTGAGAACCGAGCTCTTTTGCTTCAGCAGTGCGGTTGCAGCATTGCAGGCAAACGGGAGCTTGGATGTGCCCTTCCCTTGCTGGGAAGTATCCCACGCGATACAGCATCTGGCTGCCGAAAATGGCATGCTTCAGTCTGCTGAAATTTGGGTTTTCAGCAAGCAGTGTACATATATATACAGTGTACATATAGCAGTGGACATATATATATATATATGCACTTTTTTGCCCCCCCAGGAGACAGACGCTTCTCCTATGGTAAAACAAGAAGCAGGGACCAACTTGCGGTGCTGTGTCTCGCCTGGCCAAGGGGCTCTGCTGGAAACGTTAGTGCTCCTAGCCCCGGCCCCCGAGAGCACTTTCTCGCTGGCCTGTCCCTGAATTAAAAGCATGCTGGAGATAGAAGTCATCTTCATAACAGCCTTGAGGTTTTTGACACTTTCTCTCGGCTTCATGTTGTATCGAAGAAGTAAACATGAGACTCAACCGGGATCTCACCGGAAATCGGGAGTTTTCAGCCACGCACCGGCAGGAAGAGTCACCGAAACAGCTTGATTTGGATGGTTGTGGGCTGCCGGTAAACTTCCCGAGCTATTACTTTAAATTGCCGCTAAGTGGCAGCCGAGTAAAAAATATAGGAAAATGAAACTCTCCTGAATAAATATTTCATCTCATGTCAACACAAGGCGCAGAAGCAAAGGCAAAATTTCTAAGCTCTAGTTCTTGAGCTCTGCGATGTCCTGCTGTTTACCCTGGAAATGAAACCTAGAGAACAGATAGCAAGAACAGGGGCTTCCAAGAAATCCCCAGAGGTTTTTATTTCCCCTCAGGGAAGCTGAGCGGGGCCATCGTGCGTGTTGGGGACTAGACCAACAATTCGGCCGACACTTCTGCCTCCCGATTGCAGCCTTGGTTGGCTAGTGTGCTATTTAACACTTCAAAAATCAGCCAAAAGGGGCTTGGGGCATCAGTCCAATGAAGTGAGCACGTGTAGGGTTGAAATAAAGGCAGGGAATTAGATGGAGAGCATTTACTTCCCGCAGTAATGAGGAGGAATACGCTGCCCCCAAGCAAAGCTGAGGCTCCCCGTGCAGCCAGCCCCCGGGTAACATTTGGTTGCGATGCATTATTAACCATTTTAATTTTTAAGTGGTTTGAAGATACCCAGGTAAAGCTCCTGCAAGCAAGGCAGAACTAGGTCAGACATGCACTATGTTGGCTTTAATTAGCAACTGTGCAGATTTTTTAACTTTTGTGAAATTCAGGGACCTCAGATACTCACCCTGCTCTGTTGCGGAGCCGAATCGGAGATGACCTCTTCAGGGAGAAATGGTAATTGGAAGTGTCAGTTTTCTGAAACTTTCATCCAAAAAGACAGGATCCCGGGCACTGTGCCAAGGTCTTTACGTTTAGAATATTTTAAAATATTTGAAGAAAGTAGTGTGCATGGTATAAATTTTAATGTTCAAAGGGCTCCTGAGAAGATGTTTTTTTTTTAAGCATAAGGCAAATAGTAGAAAGTGGAGATAACTATCAGAAAGTCATATAAAACTGCCAGCGGGTCTGTCTGCAGCAACTGCCAAAATCCGATGGTGCAGGCATGCTGAACTGGAGCAAAGAGCAGCCACAATTCAGTGCTGCAATTGCTCTTTGCCTGTATAGTTTTATTGCCTGGCACTTAACTTGGCGGTTGCAGGGCGAGTTGTGGTCTTGCCCCCGGGAGGGTTTTGGGGTGGTCCCGTGCCTCGGTTGCAGGAGGTGCCCGAGCAGTTCTTGTTGCTCCTCTTCCTGCCCCCTCGGGGAAGGAGCTCGCTCTCGGATGCGTTGCCACCTCGGGGTGTCGGTGGGCTCTGCCTCGTCCTCCCCGGGGTGCGTGCCGCGCGCTTGCTCCTGGGAGTCGCCAGCGAGAGGTAACTGCTGGCCTGCGCTTGCCGGCTGGGCTTAGCCGCTGTGCGTGACATCGATATTCCCTCCGTCCTGTCCTCAGCATCGCGTCGTGTTTTGCTTCTGTACATTACACCCTCTGCAAGGGCATTTTTCCTGTATGAAATAATTACTACAAGCAGCCAAAAAAGGGGACAGGCCTTTCAAACTGTACCCAGGCTGCTATATCTTATAATGTCCTTTTTTTTTCAAAGGTTACTCCAAGTGATCATGTTTTCAGCGTTGAGCTCATTCATTTCCACCGCAACCGTTGTTTAATCTTTGGAGGGGTGGAAAAAAATATTAACCTCGCTTCAAAATGTTACATTCCTGGAAAGATTAAATAATGCAACCAGAAAGCTTGGCAGAACGTGTAAAATGTGTCCAGGCGTGGGAGCCGCGCTCTGGGCTCTCCTCAAAGGTTGGTAGAAAGCCACACGGTTTCACACAGGGTTTTCTCTAGACGGCGAATGTTTCCAGCACGTACTTGTGCCTCTTCCAGCCACGCTGGGGGCTGCTCGAGCCGAGCGCCGAGGCCAGGTCGCGTGCGCGGGGCTCGCGGCCTCCTCCGTCGGGGCGCGCGCTGTGCTGCTCAGGGCGCGCTGGCCTGCGCTCGTCCTGCTGAGATACCTTCTGGCGCAGCTGCTCTTCGTCCAAAGGTGACGCGCGATCCATTGCCGGAGCTGCGGGGCTTGTTGCAGGTGCTGCTCTCCAGCCCCTCTGCTTCCCTAGAGGGTTTTCCCTTGCGACGTGCCCAAGCTCACAGCAGCCTTTCCTATTTTGGAGCAGAAATGCTGCGACACAGACTAAACCGTTTGTTGCTGATTGCTTTTTTTTCATGCACTGATTTAGACATCAGGTTTCCTTTGCAGTTTATCTCAGCCTTCCCATCTGGATTCAATCCAGGGCCGGGTCCGGTTTGCCGTCTGCACGTGACACCACAAAGCAGTGATGGGCTTCAAACGGTGTTACCTCCGCGTGGATACCAAGGAAGCACCATGCCAAAACCATGGTTCAGCACAGACAGGCGGTCTGAAGTGTCGCAGGACAAACGCTGTCCGGGATGTGTTTTGGAGCTCCGTTTCCAACTAGCTGTGCAGCCAGGATTTCACAGAGGCGAGGTGAGCTGTCTCCAGCCTGCGACATTGCTGCACTTCCCGTTTCTCTGCTGGACACATCTGGGGAGAGACGTGCCGTCCCCTCCGGTGCCCCAGCGCTGCTCCTGCGTCACCAGGTTTGCTCTGATTTGTTGGATGCGTTTGTTTCGTTGGAAATGAAATGCTTGGCAAATAGCAAATCAGCCCTTGTTTGAATTTCTTCTGCTTCCCATCTGGTGACTCTGCCACCAGTTACAAACTCAAGTATCAAACACTCTTTTTCTCAACCAACATCTCAGTAGAAATTAGATACGTATGAGCAAAAAAGCTCTATTACAAGCATAGCACAATGTATTTCTGACTGTTTTAACCTTGTCAGCAAAGTAGTAAAATGGATTGTCTGTTTGAAAGCCTACAGCACTGCTCCTTGCTGCTGAGCCCAGAAGGGGAAAATGCATTCTACTCTTAAATCCATAACTTCTGCCCTTTGCATGATGATGAATAGAAACATTGCAAGACCTTCCTTTCAATTTGGAAGCATTAAGAATGCCATTTACCAACAGAGGGAAACACATCTGATTTTAAATGTGTGATTAGCCCCATTATATTCAACGGGAGAGAGCTATAGCTGGAAGTTAGGCATGTCCTGAGGTCTCTTGCTGAAATGGAGCCCAAGAGCAGAAGAAATCAGGGCAGCTCGAATTTGCCATTATCTGCACTGAGAGTATGTTTAGGCAGCTGGTGAAGTGAGTGCACCTACAGATTGGCCCCGATATTCCTTTCCAAATGCCAGCTCGATGACGCTTACCGTTAACAGAGCTTAAATGATCAGGGTCAGATCCTCAGCTGGAAAAATTTGAGGTGTTCTGCTGACCTTGGTGGGTCTGCACTAGTGTATACCCAAGGTGGTTTGGCCTTGAACACTTCTGGAGTCTAGACAATACTCCTAAAGCCCTTTCCTGAAAGTACCACCCCCTGTTTTTTTGTTGTTGTTTTTTTTGAACCTATGAAGCATCAACTTATCTTTTCACATTTGTATTCATTTCCTATGCACATCTAGCAGATAAATGGCACTAAATGTTGTGCTGTTGCTTCATGCAATTTGATTGATTCGTAAGGGGGTTGTGCTGGTCTCATTAGGAGGAAGATTTGTTACTTCTCTTAATACTCAGGGTTAACTTTTGCATGCATGTGTGTAGAAGATAGCGATGGGAAAATGTTGATAGGGAAGAATGACTTCTATCACCAAAATATCAGAGAATTCTAGGAAATCGCATCAATTGGCAAGCGATATCCAATCGATCATATCGGATGATGTATTTCCTTCTTGCGTAAGTTCCATATAGCCTCCGGCAGCACAATCACTTACACCGTGCACCCGCTCAGAGAAAGTTTACTGTTGCAACAAGACATGACAGGATTGAGGAATGGGGAGTATTCATCTGTGTCTAATTGTGCCAACAGCACAAGGCCAAGCAGCTCATGCCTAGCAAATGAGATCTAAACAAATATACCAGAATGCATGCCTGGTCTTCAGCGGATTTCTTGCTCCCACAAGGGTATATAAATATGAGTGGTTTGTGATACCACTAGCATCCCAAGGCCGACCTTAATTCATGTTACCTGGTGCCCTGCTCACGTAGCCCCATGTTGCAGGATAGGCAAGGAGGGAAAGGAATGCATGACAGTGTGATGGCATCTATTTTTGGGACCCGTGCCCCACGCTTTGGGGCAGAGAGTTAGTTGGTAATTCACAGTTCAGAATTGGCCCAGGTAGCAGAGGTTCCCTTCTGGATGCTTTTAATGTGAGGGATGCTGCTGCACTGCCTGTGCTGCTCCCACACTGCCTTTGTTTTCACTTTTTCTGGTTTGATTTACAAATTTCCTTTCTCATTAAAAATGGTGGTGATATTAAGCCCATGAACCACAGGCCCTTGATGGATTTCAAATTGAATACTGTGAGTATTTTATTAATGCAGGTTATCTGCAAACAAAGGAGGAAATCCATTAAGCATGTGGTGTGCATCATAAATATTCCATAAAGAAAAGTGTTAATGTAATGATAAGGAAGGAAACGCAAGGGTTCAGGAGCCAGGAAATGCCTCGTGTTGAGAGGCCGTTCTGAACTTTGCTAGCTTCTGCATTAACAACCGTCCAAGTGCTAAAGGATTCCTCACTGAGCCCTGTGAGCAAGGAGCATCTTTTGTTTTTTGATTAGACTTCAAAGCTCGTGCAAGTTTTGCATAACCAGACAAGTTTGAGTGAAATAATTAAACAAATGTAGCACCGAAAACAAAGTAATTGCAGATGTGACTGGTAATGACTTCAATGAAGCTGTGCCTACTTACTACCAGTGAATTTGACCTTTGATGTATGATAGAGTAATTGAAGCTTCTGTTTATAAAATATTAATCCAGAATTGGGCATCGTGCTCTGGAACCATATAAAGTGCATGGGAGGCCGTGACCTAACATGACAAAGACGGTACCGCCAAGTCTGCTTCAGGCGTTTGCATTGACACCACTACCAGACGCGTATAACTAGGAGTTATATTAAAAATCAATCCAGCCCATCTGCCTTAGAGTCGAAAAACAATGATCGAAGCATGTGGCGCACTCAGAGCAAATAAAAAGAAATGCAACATATCACCAGTGTGTGGACTCCTCTCCATCAGCTGCAGAGACAAATGTTCTGGCTGGATTTTAATAGGCGCATTCATTACTTGTGCAGCTATGCACACAGAGACAAGGACAGAGTAAAACCAACTAAACAAATGCATGCACACACACACAGAAAGCCCTGCAGTGATGCATGCTTGTGCATGGAAGGTGAATAAAGTACCAGGCACATTCACGCCGCCTGCAAGCCTCCCCCAGCGTAAAGGCTTACCGCTGCCCGGATCGCTTGGCAAAACCAGAGCTGTGCTCTGCACTGAGGCCACTGGCTTTTCTGGCTTTCTCTGGGTGGTGTGCAGAGCGCTGTTTACCGAGTGTTTTCCTACTGTGCATTGCTTCTAAAAGAAGAGGCTGGCTCCTGGCGCATTCCCCCTCCTCCCCGTGCCGGCTCGCAGCCCGCTGCGCTCAGCAGCCCAGCGTTGCAGCCGCCGCTCACCGCTGGCAAAGCAAGGTTTGTAGCTACCTCCAAACCAGCAGCAACGGGGACGAGGAGGTACAGCTCTGGCAAGCAACGTCCTGCCGGCCAAGGCGGTTCGCAAGCTGGAAGGCTCCTCACACAGGGGAATTTGGTCGGCCAGGTGGGCCCGTCACAGAGATTGAATTGCTGGCTGCAAGCAGCAGTTTTTA
This sequence comes from Apteryx mantelli, assembly GCF_036417845.1. Classification (NCBI taxonomy): domain Eukaryota; kingdom Metazoa; phylum Chordata; class Aves; order Apterygiformes; family Apterygidae; genus Apteryx; species Apteryx mantelli. The sequence goes on along the minus strand of NC_089990.1, from coordinate 5,852,851 downwards.
ACAGTTTCCTTTCAGCCTCCCGGGTCTGAGCAGCAGGAGAGGTGAGCTACAGGGCTGGGGTGTGCAAACCTCCCCAGGCTTCCCGGCATGGCACCCGCTCGGTGCCAGGTACAGATGTTGCATTTGAACATCTGGTGGCTGCTGCGCCTACAGTGTGAGCCGCGGTGCCTTGGTGGAAATAAGCTCACGGGGATGCTCTGGCCTGTCTGCCCTCTCCGACAAGTCTGTCTGTGCATCAGCAGAGGGTCCAGCAGGGTGGCACTGGCTGGCCTCGGTGACTGCACCTGTGCTGGTGTCATCTTAAGTACTGGGATAACAAAAGTGATGAAGCTAAAATACCGTAGGCCTTGATGCGAGTGGAGAATGAGCTGGGTGCTAGCTGCTAGCTCACGTTAAGCCTCTGCTGCTGCCGTTACCGATGCTAACTAGATTGTGCTGACATCCTCTGGCGACACAGTTATTCTGCTGGGGAGGCAGGACTCAGCCGCCCGAATGGGAGAGCTCGGGCTGGAGCGCCCCGCTTTCGGCACGGAGCGCGTCTTCTCCGTGATTTGCACTTGGCTTGTGTTTGTGCAGAGGCCCTGCAGTGCCACGGTGTGCGTCGCGGGATAAGATCATTGCTGTTTGGGAATGCCGGCGAGGCAAATCTGTCTCCTCTGCACTGCAGTGCGAAAGCTCCCTGCAGATGCTGTTAAAGGAAGCAGCAGAGAAGCTGCGCGTGAGGGAGCTGGAGCCTTGCCTTGTCTCAGGCTCTGAACGATAACACCATGTGCCCAGGTATCCCGCTGCTAGGCTGTCTTTGGACCCCGTGCCAGACACATCTTTAGACTGGCTACCCTAAATTATCTAATGCATTTTGTTTTTCCATCTACAACCCTGTGCTGTCACTGTTGCTCACTCGCTTTCATCCTGAAGAAGCGTTTGGGCTGACTGAAGTCTTTTTGAAGCCCAAGCATCTTAGAGAGCAAAGTGATATTGATTATTATCAAGCTGAACGGAAGGGACTGGAGCCAGAGGCGGTGGGAATGGGGAGCACTTTGCAGACATCAGTGTCAGTCCCAGTCCCCTACGATATCTGAGGCACTGTCCATGTATTTTCACACCCCAGTGATCTGACTGTTGGAAAGGAGCAGAGTCAGAATTCCCCATTCTCCATCCTCCAGGGAGTATTTTCAATTTGGTTTCAGATCTGAGGTGGTAGATGGGTGACTCTTTAGAGCCAGATGTTTGAACCTTCATTTCATTCAAACAAATGAACTGGCTGGCACCAACTTGGTTTGGAGGTGACAGCGAAGGATTCTTCACGTTTTGCTGTGCCATAGATGACCTGAGACCCAAAAGAAGCTAGGAGGAGTGACAGCAACCTGGTGAAAACTTAATGCATTGGCCCAGCTTGTTTTGGGGTCTAATGCCAGGGAGACTTCAGAGAACGGCTCATCGTGGGGGTGATTACTGAACTAAGTGGGGATGTTTTGAGCCCCTCGTCAAGGGCAGAGCTGTAAGTCATTTCGCCATGGGAAAGGCGCCTGGGCTATGAGATGGTGGAGGCGGCTGTGCCTTAACGCACCTCTCTCAAGGCACGCAGAACGGGAGAGGACATCCTGTCTTCAGACGCTTCCACCTACTCGACAGAAGTGGCGGGTTGTTTTATTCCTGTTCCAGGCTTTGGGGGAGAAACTGAAATATTCTGTAGTTTGCAGTCCTTATTATGTTTTTTTTTAAAAAAAACTCATCTGTCAGATGGGGAGAATTTTGCCTGTTTTGCATGAATGAGAAAAGTTTTTTCTGGAGTTTCAGCACTGTCCCCAGGCAGGGATTTTACCCCTGCTGCTTATACATTAATGGTGGCCTATAGCTCCGTAGGCTGACTGCAGTTGGGTAGGCTGGTTGTCTCGGCTTGTGTTTTGGCATCCCTGTGCACCATTGCGGCATTGCAGGGGAGTTCACTGAGGGGCTCATGCTTTTAGCATCAGGGACCATTGGAAAGCAAATCCAATTAGAGGAAGAGTGGGAGGCTTTTTTTCCCCCGCCTCTCTTATGCAGCAGTTACAGTTACGATCTGCTTTTAACCTAGGGTCTCAAAATGCTGTAAGTGGTATGGCTGGCTGTTGCCTGAATTGCCTCTGACAGGCTAGTTCTCATGATATATTGGGTTTGAAGGAAGTTGTCTTGCACACATGTGGCAGGCGCACAAAGTTTACCCTGACCTTGAAGGAAAGATACCCTTAGCAGAAAATGTTATCGAATTAGGCAGGAGCAGGTGGTCTTTCAGTGACTTATGCAGCAGAGATGCCACTTTTCTCTCTTAGTTTTTCCTCCGACAAGCATTTATTGCTGTCTGCAAGGCAAGGAAAAACCTGTTTTCCCCTGCTTTTCACTTTGCTGTCCCCAGTCCCTGGCTTTTGACGGGGCTCAGGATTGCTGGATTTGGAACCGTCTTGTTTTTGAATGTCTGAAGGTTATTGAGCACCTGGTCTTGCAGGACGACCTTGCCTGCTGGGAGGTCCAGCCCAGCGCGCCTCGTCCTTCCCCACGGCAGGTAACGCTCCAAGCGCTGGCTCTCACTTCTGCGCTCACTCTCGTGGGGAGGGGCAGGAGGGCAGGCGCTAGGTGGTCCGGGATGTGTCAGGAGCAGACCCACAAAGGACTGAGCTGGTTTATGGTCTTTCTTTGAGCTTGGCCTGTGAAACCAGCTAGTTTCCATGGGCTGTTTCTAAAGGAAGATGTCTTATTACAGTGTAAAGAAAGTCTTTACAGCAAGCTAAAATGGTCAGATACCCTCCGCTCACAAGTGAAATATATGCCTCAGTACAGATCTAACCTGATGCTGTGCGCTGTGATAGATAGGTATGATGCAAGAAATGTGACACATTGAAAATAATGTTAGAAATCCTAAGTCTTTGTTTATCAGCATGAAATAAAATAGAAGAAGAAAAATTCGGCTACTGCAGAAATATTCCCAACAAAAACAAGCAAGGGAGCCTTTGCTGCATGTATCATTTCTGTATCGCTCACCCTGTCATTGCCAGAAGCTTTTGGTGTCTTGGTCTCCATTCTACACCCAAGTGATGGGCAAGAGATGTACTCAGATGTCACCTAAAAAATAATTAATAGAGGAAGAACAAGGTTAAAATAGGGAAAAGGTAAAAGTACAAATAGTCTGTTGACTTTGCAGAGTGGAAGCTGATAATTTGCAGTAGATCACTGTGTGGAAGAGCAAACCAGCAGGAATAACAATGCTCCAATCCAGCTTGCTAAAAGCAAGCCGGTGGCCGGGCTCATCATGTTTGTCTCTCTCTCTGACCCACTTAGACTCCTTCCTTCTAAAGGACGTCTCTCCAAATGACAGTGTTTAACTAATGCAGAATTCCTATGTCTGAAGGACAGTCTGTGATCCAGTCCATTGACTCCTGATTTCATTTAAACTGCAATTCATTATTTTCTTCCTGTGCTCATTCAAGAACCCATTGTTCATTACTCTTTCATCACTCTATGATTGGAACAATTTGTATCTGTCGTTCATACATTGGCCAGATAATGAAATAATCATTTGTGCATCTACACAGTATTTTACATTTATTTTTCACAGTGTAATTCACTTCGTAGGGTCATTTTATCATTCTGGAACAAGTTGTGATCTTGTTTAAGCATTTACTAGTTGGTAACAGTCTGCAACTGCCAATGTCAGGACACATGTCTGAATATTGCTGTTCACAGACAGACTGAACAGCAGGAAAATTATTGCTGATCCCCCAGCCAACAGAATGAACCCATCTTCTAGGAGGAAGGATTCTGCTGACCATGGTCTTGATCCAAAGCGTACTGATGTTGTTGAGCAAATTCCTACAGTGTTTTCTGGGCTTTGGGTCAGCACTTCAGAGAGAGACATAATAAGAAGGGATAAGACTACCTTAATAAAAATGAAACTAGATGATAATGCACACAGAGCACAATTATGGCTCTATTCAAATAAGCTCCTGTTCTCATGGAGGTCAGCAAGGTTATGATTTCTAGAGGAGCCAAGAGATTAGGAGAATAAACTAATTAGTCTGACATCAAATAGATAGAAAGGTGATTGCTGATTGGTTAATTCATTTTTCTTCTGTAAATCTATTTCTGCTCAATTAATTAAAATGACACATATGTTATACTTTCCAAATATCACACACATCATTATTATGTAAAGGTTGAGTTAGTCATTATGTTGAAAAAGGTCAAGGCTTGAATTTAATGCTGGAGGGAGATACTGTCTTCCATTCACACGTCATAATTACCATCCAGTTCCAGTCCTACTCACCGATGGGATCTCGGCAATGTCTTTCAATGGATTTGCCGCACAAAATGTTTTGGGACTCCCTCCAGGAGCTTCTCCAGAAAAAGCAGGATTAAAGCAAATAATACAGTCCTAAAACCCATTGCTTTGGCATGAAAGCTGAATTGGATCAGTGGCAGGATGTATAATTCTTCCATCTTTTATCTCTCTCAAGGTAGCACCAAGAATCTCTAGCAGAGGCAACGCCTCCTTTATGTTGGACATTTTGCACAAAGAGCTGTGGGAGACATTTGCTCAGCTGAGGACTTCGTGGTATAGCTTGCACAGAAGATACCAGTGGTAGAAGAGGAGCAGATGCATGGAGGAGCGGATGACTGCGCACTGTCGACTTTGCTTCAACCTCAAACGCACCGACCTCAACATCTTACTGGACTTTGTACAGACAAGGTATGGAGACTGGTGTTCCCTCGTTGACTCACCATTTCAAGTCCCTTGGGAAAGCAGTGCTGTTTTTGCATCTGCTAGATGGAAATGTTGGTTTTGATCTTCAGGGCCATTACTCCAGGATGCTCCTCTGTTCATGGGCTTGTCCCTCAGAAAACACCAAATCTAGAGATGGAGAAAGCCAGAAGGATTTTTGCCAGCCTTGTAAAGCAGCCCAAAGTATTCCAGGTTAATACCGAGTAAAGAGTTGAAGCATTTGCTTATGCTGTCTGTTTGGAACAGGAAGGAGAGAGGGGGCACATGTGGCCACGGGTTTTGCCAGAATCTATAAAAACAGATCTGCAGTCGTGTTTGTAAATTAAACACATTACATGAGACATTTTACACTTATTTTAATGGCCTAGAAATACTTTTTTTTTGTAAATATATTCATTCTTCTTAGTTATGGTCCATTAAGCGGTGTTTAGTTAATGTGTGTATAGACTGTATCAACCATTTTAATAGAACAAGAATGGGAAGAAATGCTACAAGACGCTAGCTGGCATCAGATTTATCTAGAGAGAGAAAATATCGACAGAAACAAACTGTCGCTGGATGTTAAAAAATCACCTGCTTCTTAGAGGAGATACAATTGGGTAACGATCCATGGAAACATGAACATTTCAGATTGCATGTCTTCTATTCAAATTTATGACCAGCTGTCAGAGTGCTGGTGCCCCTCACTCCCCTAGAAGAATTGCTCTTTGCCAAACAGTAATGAGCAGATTATGGGTGGCACTAGAAAAAGTATGGAACCCTTTGAGAAATTGCAGTGCATCATATTAACTTCTCTCTGATGTTAGCAATTTCCCATCATATTGTATTACCAATCACTGTCACTAATATACCATGAAATTCAGATGTATAATGTAGTGTACAACTCAACCTCTCATTTCAAAGGTTTGTTACCCATAATCCTGCATGAGTCATTAGTAATGTCACTGAACAGAGTAAAACTCATTCACTTCTTGCAGTGTTTCCCTTGCTGGCAAATAACTGACATATTACACGTGGGCACAATGCTTAATTCTCTGGAGAACCTTGATTGCAGCATTGTGAAATGTGCGCCTCTTTAATGGGCAATCAGGTCTATATGCAGCCCTCAACTCTCTCCAGTCTAGCATACCCAGCCGGATGGCTGAACATCTGGGTACTCTGATAAAGCATCTATTTTCTTTTCTTTAAATTATTTATCTATTGAAATGCTGTTTGTAGCATTTTAAGGGCAAGATTGTGCTGAAGAGTAAAAATACACCCACCAAAAATGGAAAAACTTACAAGGAGAGTTAAAATTTAGAAAAGAACTTAAATTTTTTAGGACTGTCTCACTTGCAAAAGTCACTTGACCACTTGTGGCCTGAACTTGGGGAGGAACGTAAGCTCCTAGGTCCCTATCAGCAGCACAGAGGCAGGAGCTAGGCACGCTGCAGTCTGTCTGGAAGTGAGGCACAGGCACAACGCAGATGTTGCTGGAAATGCTCTCTTAATTTTAAGCGTAAGGAAAAGCCCTCAAGGCAGGCTCAGCAGAAGATTTCACAAGGAAAGGGGTTGTCTGTCTCCTCGAACAAGAAAGGGGAAGGCTCTGGAGAAACTCGGAGCCCCAGCCAACCTCTGGTCTAGCTATTGGGCTGTTGCATTCAACAAATGGCCTTACTGAATTTCACCATGCTGATTTTGGGCCATTTCTCCCATTTGGTGAGGTCATCTGGAACAGTGATCCTGTTGCCCAGAGTGCTCATGCTGCCGTGCAGCTGTGAGTTTGCAGTTTTGTAAGTGAGATTTGCACCCCACCAACAGAAAGACTGGCCACAGGAGAGGGCTGTGTTTGATGGTCACCTGCAGATAATCATTTTGAAAGTGTAGATTTGAGGTATGTTTTCATTTAGCTTCTATTTCCTTAATTTGCTTATGTGAAAGTTAAATAGGATGGTGTCAAGAGCTTTCCTGAACCAAGATATAATCACATCTATTGCTCCCTTTTGCCTCCATGCTAATTATCCCGTCAAAGGAGGAAGCTAGATTGGTTTGCTGTGATTTGCTTGTGAAATCTGTTGATCATTTCCCACCTTCTTATTGTCTAAATAAATGAGTAATGTTTAGTTGTTTTCCTGGGCTCTTTGCAGGTGATAGTTTGTCTGACTGGTCTGTACTTCCCTAGGTGCCTCCTGCCCTCCCGTGGGGCCTGGCCATGGCCTGCCGTGGATTCCCACCGAGCTGCCGCTTCTTGGTTAACTTCAGAACCAGCATCTTTAGCAGCAGAAACCATGTGCATGGTACTGGCTTGTCACCCGAGCAGTTAGACCACGTGGCAGTCACTCGTGGAAGACTGTGCTCTGGATCCAGAGTGTCTTTCTGCCCAGTGTCAAGGTCATGCTTCCTCCTACCTCACCATGCTTAACAGCTTACATGTAACATCTGGAAATGCTACTCGCATGCTGCCTCCTGACAAATACATTAATAGATTGCCTATTTATTCAGTTCCTTGCTTAAATTAACTCTTAACAGTGAGTTTTGCCTTCTAAATCTTTTTGTCATTTTATTTTTTGTCCATAATGTAAGCTTTTTTCCCCTCCCACTGTCCTTTCATCCAGTTCAAAATCCGGTCAAGAGCTTTAAGGTCAGCGGGCCACCTTGTTCATGAAGGTGCTCTGACAGTTTGGCACCTCAGTGTGTCCGAAGCAGTTAGAGAGAAAGAAAATGTTCGAAGCAGCAGGTGAGGTACGCAGCAGGCTGAGTAGCAGGATGGCAGCGGGTCTGTAAGATCACCCACCGAGGCACGGCTGTAGCCTCTTGATTTTGCCTCACCTGGGCCGCGTGGAGGTGACGTTGCAGCTGTGCTCGCAGCTCGCGCGCACGGCAACGCTGCAGTCATTACAGCTGAAGACAGCCAGGTTCATCGCCTGTTCTCCCAGCGATAGTGTGTCAGCCGAACGACAGGCCCGGTGGTTCCCGCATCGTCAATTCAAGCACTTAGCCTGCCATTCCCAATTTATTTCATGAAGCGTCTGCAGCCTCCACGTTTGCTAATGTCATGGTGGTGATGTATCTATTCTTGTCTCCGAAAGGATACAAAAGGGGGACATTAGAGCCCGCGCAGCCCTGTTAAATACCTTGTTGGCAGGGTTTATCAGAAATGCAATCTGTTTTTTGAACACGACTTGTGAAAAATTATGTTTTGCAGAGTGCATGATTATTAGGAATGATGCTTGTGACGGTAACATGCATGGCATGTGAGCTGTCCCTCTGTTCGGTCTGGCTGAGTGATGGCTTATGGCCTGATTGGTGTGCCAATATTTTTGCCTATACAAATAACCAGACAGCTATTCTCAAACTGTAATTAAAAATGAGATCCAAGCTGTTACCAGTTTAAATCCGGACGGCTAAAGACATACCAGCCCAGGAATGATAAACCATCAGTGACACTATCAGCAACTTACAGTAAATTAATGCTTGTAGCCCAGCCTGCGCTGGGCTGGAGGAAAAGCTGCTAAGTGTCATAACGCAGAAATGTGTCATCTGGCAGAGGCTGTGATCCCGCATCTGGGTGTTGCGTGATACAGAGAGCTAGTCAGGAACTCTTAATAAAAAAAAATAAAATTAGTTTATGCAGCCCCAAACTTTCTGCAGAAAATACTGGCTCCAGCAGAACACAAAGGTTATGGTATTCACCACTGATGAGAGGAAAAGAGGTTCAAGACCCTATTCTGCCTCCTGGAGACTATGTTATCAAAACCTTGTTTTTCAAAGCTCCAGGTGAGCACTCAGACTTCTGAGATCCACGCTGGCCTGGGTTGGCTGTCTTTCAATCCCCAGTTCATCAGGATTCAATTTCAACACTTCTGAAGTCTCAGATCTATTTCTGGCTAGCTCTACCGGTGTACCCCTGCATGTTGTTCAGATGGCAGGAGGAACAGCAAGGAAGCCTTCACTTCAAATCCCAGTTCAGCTCAACACTCCTCTAAATTTAAGAATTTGCATAAACCCACCAAGTCTCTCTACTGCGATTTCTATACTGGGCTTTAGGAGAAAACGTTATAAAAAACATGAGTGGAACAGAGAAATATTACATATGTATATGCCTCTTTTTTTGGCAAATATTTCTGGTCTAAAGCCCAGAGCGGCTTAAAGGTATTCAGGTTAGCCAGATGTTCAGAGGCTTGTCTAAATGCAGTAGCTGAGGTTTTGGGTCCATGAGAAAGTGAAACATCAATCAAGTCTAATTTTTAGTCATTCAAATTTATTACTAGTCATGTTGGGGCCCAGGTCTCATTCTGCTCTCTAATGACTATTTTTGTCCACCAGGGAGGGGTGCTGGAGCTGGTAGGTGCAGATGAGACCAAGCGGGAGGAGTTTCTTTGCAACTTGGAGACCTGAAGGCTAGAAAACAAGAGGTGCATGTGAACTGCATGGGGCTTTTGCAGAAGAGAGTGTGAACATCCAGGGTGGAAAACCAAGCTTAAGACCTTGTCTGGCAGCAGGTTCAGAATAAACAACGCAGCTGTATCTTCTCGTGACATGTTGTTCAACTGCAGCGCTCATTGCCACAGGAGACTGTGGTTGCCAAAAGCTTAAATGGTGCAAAATGCAGTTAGGCAAATTCATGGAAGAGCAATGCAGCGAGTTCTATTATGCACCAAGAGACCCCGCTCTTGCTCAGAAAGTCTCTAAGCCCAGATCACTGGAGAGGGTCAAAGCACCCCAGGGAATGATCGTTGTGTGTTTGCCCTATTCTTATTCTCTTCTGTAGACATCCACAACTAGATAGTGTCAGAGACAGGGTAGCGGGCTAGAGACACTTTTGGTCTGAGCCGGCATGGCCATTCTTATAAGGCGGCAGGAGATGACTTGTTTTCATCTCTGTTTTAGACAGCACTTGAAGATGTTAAGTCTATAGGACGTCTTCCATTAGTGATGTGGGCTCTCTTGTGTAGTGTCTTTGGGAGCTGTTTCTATTATAAAGAGCCTCAATTCACCTTCAGTAGACAGTCTGGAGGAGATGGCAGTCATTTGTGTGTCTTGCTAAAGAGTATCAAGACTGTGCTGGGTTTTGAACTGGTTCAAGTTACTAAGGAGAAAAAAAAAAGAAATTAAAAAAAAGGAGAGGGTGAGTTGGCAATTCTGGTGTCAGCAGGAGCTGATCCCAGAAGTTCAACATAATCACTGAAAGTGGAGAAAATCCAGGAGATTTCACTGGTGCTGAGCAAGAGCTTGACAGCTGGCAAATTCCAATGTAAGTAGGCAAACGGGAGCGGGGGGGGGGTGGAGGGAGGGTGGTGTCATTTAGCATCCCTTAGAGAAACACCGTTTGTGTCTGAGCAGAGCCTGTAGAAAAAAATTTGCCCCTTTTTGCTCAGCATCCCTCCCCTGCCACACACTTTTGCTAGCAGGCACTACAGACCTGGGCACTATTTAGCTGGAGCATCCTGCTGCTTTTGCTGATTTCCACCCCCCCCCCCCCCCCCGGGATGGGGCGGATGAGGGATGGCTGAGGTGGGGCTGGCGCAGGGCAGAGCTGGCTGCCTAGTCGAAATGCACCAGCGTATTTTCTTTTTCTCATCTGAATCTCTGCCCACACGGCCTCTGCCCCTTTTGGCAGACTGGTAACGCTGGTAACACTGGTGTGCAGCTGCTGTGATTTTTCTGGAAGCAAAGTTTCCTTGCTGCTCACAAGCCACTGGGTGTTATTTAACCCTGGGGTATTGGGAAGTTCAGCATCCAATTTTATCTCTGTTTTACTGCCTCTCTGGACTTCTGGCAGGACTTTGTGACCAAATGGGGCCAAAACATTTTTGGATGAGTACTAGCAAATGTGGCCGTTTTTGTTCTCTTAGAGGTGAATTTATCCCATGAGCACCAAACCTAAAGCAGTTTTCTTCTAGCAATATCTCAATGCCAAGCATCCACTCTCTTCTGAAGACAAGAGCAACCGCAGGTTGTCCAAGATTACATCAGGGCAGGGCACACCGTATTTAGGCTGTCAGTGCACCAACAATAATGTGCTTTGCACTTAGCAGCATTTCTCTGGCTATTGTCCCTCTGCATACAATTAACTATTTAACATTTGACAGCTCAGAAAAGCTTGATTGCGCTGAAGTGACGGTCTACAAGACAGTTCCACCACCTAATGCTCTGAAATCACTCCCTTGCCTCCATTTCCAGCAGCCTTGTCCAGGGTATGCAATAAAATGCTGAAGTGATTAGCACATATTCTCATTTTAACATCAAAATTGATTTTTGCTCTGTCTAGATAATAATTTTGTTGTCTCAGAATAAGATTTTTTTGGCCTTAGAGCTCATGTTTTGGTATTTTCTCTCACTAACACCTGACCATAGCAAACGTCCATGCTGGACACTGTGATTTCCTAAAAGAAAAAAATTTAGCAAGCAACATGTGAAGGTTGTAACTGCAAAGCAAAACCCTTTCTAATTTCCAGAATGGCATTGTGCTATTCAGAGTTTCAGAGGTATTGTTTTCTCTCAAAGATCGTATGTAGCATGGGATACACTCCAATAATTTTCCATAATGGCTTAATATTGAACGGTTAAATGTAATGTTAAGGAATCAGATTTGCAGGGAAGTGTCTTGCTTTGTTGACTGTTGTTAATAACAAAGTTCTGCAGGAAGATAACATCTGGTCTATAATCCAGGCTGCTTTTGTGCAGATTACTTCTGGTTTCCTGTAAAATATTTAGTTTTAGGGATCTTGAGAAGTGACTTGTATTTGGATGTTTCTGCAGGCATTCCTTGAATGACACCTTACTGATGATAGGCTTCAGGAGCTTGTGGGTGTATTAATTTGAATTAATTATAGCGTATTTGACTTGCCTTCGCTATAAAATTGACTTGTCTAATTTGCCCAGCAGAAGTTGTCACTATTAAATCCAGAGGGCTTATGAGGATAAACATCTTGGGATTCTGGTGTCCCCCCAAAAGCTTGAACCGCCCTATAGCTGAAATCAGTGGAATATCAGCTAGACTCGAAGATTGTGTTTGACATACGTGTGTGGCTAATTTGTCTTTTTATATTGTTAACATTAAGACACTTTACCCCAAGATTAACTGTGCCTGTAATTTGAATTCACTGGAACATTGTTCTGTGTAAGTTGCATTTTTGTAACTAGTATGTGGAAGAATATTTTTGTCCTTTTGCATGTACTTCTCTTGGGCTTTATCTTCATTAGCATCTGAGCGTGTCTAAGACAGGAAAAAAATCAACTGCTCACAAGGAAAAATGTAAGAGAGAGCAGGAAGCCCCAGTTTCATATGGGCTACATTAAAATTCAAAGACGTGGCTGTGCCACGGCTGAAATTTCCTGTTTAGATTTAAATGCTCTTGGATTAATAAAACTTGTTAATTTACATCAAGTTGGAAATCGAATGACAGAGCAGGTTTGGGGACTCTCGTTTATGCAGATGTAGGGGACTGCAGACGTGGCATGGGGCTTGCCGAGCCCCTCGTGGGTCACAGATGCTGCCGTCTCATCTTGGAAACGGTTAAACAGCACGTGGCATAAACTGCGCATGCAGGAGAGGTGGTGTGATCAGAACTGCAATATAAAACTGGAAAACGTACAGACTATATCTTATTAAATTTTTGGACTCCTTGACATGTTATAAGAAAATTAAGGTAAAAACAGGATAACCTGTGAACGGGTTAATTATATTAGCTGAAGTAATTTTCTGAGCTATGTTTTCCATAATAATCTGAGTGGTTTAGGCAATGTAGAGTTGAAGAGTCTGGCTGCACCGTATTTTAGGCATTTGCTATGAACCAGCCTGGAATTTCAGGGTAATCCACAGGGGAATGAAATCAAGTGAAAATTTTGAAAGGAGGTCCGCAAAGTCTGAACGGATGAATTTAACATGGGATGGTAAACCTCAAGAAGGATGACAGGAGATGAATCGGACGAGCAGCCTCTGGTAATCCAAGCAACCTCACTGAGCACATTGCTTATAGGAGCAAACGAGCTTGCCCAGGCGCTGCTCAGCTTGCTCGCATTCGTGGCGGGGAGGATTCAGTGATCTGGGGGTAACTTTGTAGGAAACTATTCAAAGTGGTATTTCTTGCCTCAATCTTATTATACTGAGTATTGCCAATTAGTAACGATTTTGTGGTTAGCGTAATTCCATATTTCATTTGCTGTGTTTATTGCGTAGGACGTTAGCACACCAAGTAATGAACCTGGAGCAGCGGAATGATTCGGCTGAGTGTTCGCTCGGATGATGAAGCTTCTTAGTGATCAATTATAGTTTTGTTATTCAGGAAAATGCTAGTTTCTAGGTGCATTAATTTCGATGTCTGTAGTCACAGTGGAAAGCGATGTGCTCAGAGATTATTTTATTCTAACTAGTTCAAGAAGTTCCAATAATGGAAAAATGGAAGTTAAAAGTTGTGTGTCCTGTGGTATTTTATGTTAATTTTAATCATGTTATTCTTCCTTTCATGAAGTGCCTTTCTGGTACTCATAAACCACAGAAGTGAGTGTCTTCTACTCTGACTATGAGTTTACATAAGTAGTTACATGCAGAATTTGTCAGTTCCTGTTTGAGACTTAATTCCTCACTTTGTTATGCCATTAACAACATTTTTCACAGTTTTGTATATACATACAATACATTCCCTGCTCTGGGCATCCTTCACAGCTTTCAGAAAAGCACATAAAAATCAGATATCAGTTATCTCAAGATAAAGCAAATAACCCTACAATAACATAAATGCAATTAAGATAAATGTACTCGCAGACCTCCCGTTGGAGTTGCACCCAGCCCTGCCAGCCTCCCAATTCACAGTTACAAGGACAGAGAGACATTTTTGGCTATATATTACACACCCTTTCTATAAAGTTACTGCCTCTTTTTCCCCCCAAAAAATTAATTTTGGGTGCTTGTTTTTTTCCACTTGGCTTTTTCTTGACTTAGGAGTTTGCTATGTTTTGCTGTGTTTTTAGCTCTGCATCCTGAGGGCTGCTCTGTCCCCGCTGCACCCATCCTGCTTCCTCTCATCGCGGGCTGTGCCAGCAGGACCGAATTCGGTAAGTGGGCGTAAAAGCCTGCTCCAGACAGGCCTGGCCTCCTTGTCCATGGTGTACAGGACAAGAAAGCAGAGACTTCAGCAAACAAAAAAGCTCGGGGGTATATAAGGGAAAACTTCCTAAAAGCTAGGCTAGGAGAGCACAGGAAAGATTGGCTGGAAAGGCTGCGGCATCCCCATCCTTGGGGGTCATTAAGAACAGGTTGAGCAAACCTTGGCCAGAAATGACATAGCTATGGACAAGTCTGCCTTGGGCAAGGAGAGGACATGAGGTGACCTCTTCCCTCCTGTCCAGCTTCTGTCTCTGCAGTCACGGTCTCTTGGCCGATGGGCAGGTGCCTTGGCTCTGCCACCGGCCAAGCAAGAAGCAGGAAAAGATCCAGAAAGGGGCTCCTGCTGGCAGGAGATGTGTGCCGGGGGACGCTGCCGGCCAAGTGCCCAGGCCGACACTTTGCATGAGGAAAAGCAACGCAAAAGAAAGCTTATTGCTAAAATAAAGACAACCACACAACTGGTTTGGTTCACAAGAATGAAATGATAGTTCCACAGCTAATGCCAAAGGAGCTACCCACATGCAAAAGAAAAATCAACACTGTTGATGAATCCCCTTTTATCTCACCCTTAAGGATCATCCATTTCTAATGAACCTCAGTTTTTGTGTGTCTGAGCATCAAATAGGAAGAAGCGCAGTAACTGTTCCAAGAAGCTGTCTTTGCAGAAGACCATGACACCTATTTCCTATTGTTGAGTCTTTCTGCTCAAAATCTACAAAATGTAACAGGAGTTAATAGAGAAATGGGACTGAGTCACACTGTCAAATAGCAAGAAAAGAATGTTTTCTATATTAATGAGTGCTTCTAACAACATCTATTTTCATAATAGTGTTTTGTTGAATGAGTGGCTTGGACAAAAGCGCCTGAAACGAGACTGCCAGACACTGGAGTAGCTGCTAATGGTAGGTAGCTCCTTGACTTCTTGTTGTATTTCTCTCTTGCGTTTAATCCTATCCTTCGCAGCCCATTATATGGAAGGACACTGCTTTGCTTGAAGGATTATCCATGTAGCCAGGCACTGGGGAAAGATCTGGGTGCATTTGAAACTCATTTTGCAGAAGGGAGTTGCACTTAGTATTAAGATTCAGAGATGGGGCTGAGGAAGGGAGCAAGCAGGATGCTGGGAGACCCCATGGGAAGCACTCGGCTCCGGCAGAGCCGGGCTCCGCAGGCTGGAAAGCCTTCAGAGACCCTTTCCAAAGGTTGGCATGTGGAAAAATCCCAGTGTGCCAAAAGGCCACGATCAGGGCACTGTCAGCAGCGGCTCCGTTACTAACACTGCAGCACACTTTCCATTTTAAGTCCTTTTTTTGCTCCTCTTCCAGTAGAGTGATGCTTATAGAGGAGCAGCTAAATCGCTCTTAATCTTAACAGTGTCTTTGGGCTCCGTTGCCCTTATCTTGTCCTGTCTTTATCAGGGGTTTCTATGGCAACTCCCCGGGGAGTATCGCTGCTATCGGGGGGAAGTTAACTGGAAACAAGTAAATACGTTTGAGACGAAGTGGTGGTGGAGCAGGTTGCTTCCAGAGCGTTGCTTCACAAAAGAGATGGACTCTTTGCAGAAACTCCCCCGGTTGGGTTTTGAAGCCTCTGTGGTCAAATATTTTGCCCGTGGGTCCAAATGGCAGCTGCTGGCCACAGCGCGGAGCGGTCCCAGGTAGAGGCAACTGCTGCGGCACTCGTAATAAAACACGCGGCACTCGAGCTGGCCGAGCCTGGAGATGCCGAGCCGGGGAATGGGATTTTCACACACTGTTTGAGAAGATCAATAGTCCCTGTTTGAACCAAATTATAATAAACCCGATGTCACGTCTCATTAGCGGGCGCTGCTGCGCGCGGTGTCACATCCCGCGGCGAGGGGGGGGGGACGGCGCCGCGCGAGCTCCGTTTTTCACGCCATCCTCAGGGCTGCCAGCGGGAAGCCGCGGTTCGGCCGCCGGCAGAGCGGTTCTGGCGGGGACGGGGACGCGCCGAGGGAGGGAGGCAGGCGGAAAGCCGCCGCGGACGGGCTGCCGCTCGGCGGCTGCAAGGCAGCGGCTGCGCTCGGGGGCGGCTGTTCGCCCGCGTGCAGCGACACGCTGAGTGCGGCAGAGCCCCGTCCCTGCCGAAACGCGCCTCGCCGCAGGCGCGCCAGCGCTCTGGCACGGTTTAATGAGAGAACGCTGAAGAGAGGCGTTTTCTGCACCCAGGCCAAGGCTTCAGCACTTTCCCACTTAAAGCCTTGCTGACCTTAACGCTCTTTTCCTTTGCATTTTAGACACCGTGGACCCGAGCTGCCGGCGGGCTCCGGGACCTGGCTGCTTGGGGAGCGTTTCTGCTGAAGCCTGAGAAACCGCTGGGCTGGAGAGCTGCTCCCTGCCGGTGCCGTCACAGGGGAACGGGAAACCGGCCGCCTCTGCGGCGCGAGCTGCGGATGCCAGCCGGCTCCTTCCCCCGCTTTAATTTCTGGCTACCAGCCACGGGTTGCTTATCACCGCCTCTGATACCCAAAGCTGAGGTGCCGATGCTAATCTGCAGCTGCAGCCGGGTTTAAATCTTTATCCGCGATCGGTGAGCCTGAGCGCTGAGTGTGCAGAGACATTATTAGATTATTAAATCAATGACACTCAGGTTATTAGTCACACTCATCCGCATTACCTGACACTGTAATGATGTTCTATTTTTACTTCCATCCTGCTAATGTCCCAGAGGTACTGAAATTATGACCAGAAAATTAATTTCTATACGTTTGAACAAGAAATAGAAGTATAGGGAATAATCCCACATCGACGGTATAAATCCTAATGGAGTTGCTGGGAAAAGCAATGGGGAAAAGCAATGGGGAAAAGGAAAGGGCTGAGAACCACGTCTCACGTGCAGCCTCCTCTCTGTGCCGTGATGCCAAGCTCTTACGGGTATGCTGGCTGTTGATAACTGGGCCAGCCTATTTTAGCGTGTAACTCATTTGGGGCAATTAGGACTCCTGAGCTGGCATTAATGATTCCACTAGCTCAGCCAATATTTTCTTCCAGAATCCCTCCAGCAGGATGTTGCACAGGGCTTTTTCCTTTCGGAAGCGCAATCAAACCCAGCAAACAGAAAAAGGACAGCGCACGGCAAGATGTTGTTTTTGTTTTCAAATATTACTCCTTCAGCGCAAGCAAATTAACGTCCCAGGCCACAGGTTGAGTTACGAACGGAGGCCCAATCTGACGGTGCCCGAGGACTGGGTTCGGTGTTATTTCTGCTCCGTGTGACTAACCATCTGCAAGTTGGGAGGAATCTGATGCTGGGGGAAAATACACCCAAAGGCGCTCAAAGTCCCTGCCCAGCCTTGCCTGGCGGAGCGGTACTTGCACCTCATCCCTGCAGCGTCTCTCCCAGGGAGCCCCGAAACGGGACGTCTCCTCCCCAGGGCTCTGCTGCTCCTTGCGACACCCCGGGCCGTCCCAGCGCCAGGGCCCCGCATGGAGGGAGGGCGCGACTGCAGCTGGGGGACACCGGAGTGGGACCGGCACAGTGCTGGGGTGAAGACAGGGGAAAACAGGGAGAAACATATGGTGCAACACCCCCCTTCCCGCGAAAGAGCTTCTCACCCTCTCCCCACGCCGCCCACAGCTCCGGCTACTTGCAAGTTCCTCCAGCAAATTGATTACTGAGGGCAGTTTTACTTATTGCAAAATTATAATTTGCCTTTAACCTGCATTTTAACAGTTTCATATTTGCAATTCATTTCAAAAAGTGTTTGTGCTTGCCAGGAATGGAGCAGGACGGCTTTCTGAGGTCTTCGGCTGGAAAATTGCCACTTCAACACGGAGAAGGATGCGTGCTTACATGTGTGTGCACACAGGTATTGTTGGTACCTGCCAAAATGCATCTTTCAGGATGCTCTCATGGACAAAAGTTGCACTGGCATTATAATGAGCTGAGTTGTTCAGGTGTAATTAAAAGATGCAGTGTGAACTTACATGGAAATCCTTTACTCCAGGCTTTGGGAAGCCTGCTAATAAGAAGCAAACATTTAGCAGCTCAGCTGGAGTACAGTGTGCTCCTTGGTTAAACATTAAAGGGGCATTGTCAAGTGGTTTTAATTAATTAGCTAGGCTTTAAATGAAATCAAATCAATTTGGAGCAGTTAGGCTCAAAATTAAAGTTGTTTTCACCTGGTGGGAAATGTCCTTCAAATTCTGAACATCTTAAAGACAAAGAGAATTAAAAATGTCTTTAAGAAATTGCATCCACACTGTTCCCTTCCCTTTTCCTACTGACCCAGAGAACAGCCAGTATCTGGTTATCTGGCATCATTGTAATTGCTATAATAATGATATGTCTAAATTAGAGTCTATTAGTCTATGCACAGCCAGCATTTACACGAAATCTTCTAGACATGCAATGCCCAGAACCCCCAACAAACTTGGCTCATAGGGTTTCGAATATACAATTTTCTCTTTTTGTTACAACTCATCCTCACGGTGCAACCTGAGCTTTACCTGTCATCGTTCGCACTAACAGGTAAATAAGAAGGTTGGGCAAATAGTTTTGCTTACACGATGTTAACATCACTGCTGAACATCAGGGGGGATATCGTTATCTTATGCTCAGTCTCCAGCAATTTTGAGCTGTCTGCTTGCTTTCGGCTGGTGGGGGGACGTGCACAGTTGGGTGTCATGTCGCTGGACGAGGAGGCACGCTCCGGGTCCCTGGGCAGCCGGCTGGTTTCTATTTTTCTTCTTGCTGTTCTGGGAAAACAAATAATATTCCAGGTATTGACTTTTTAAAAGTAAAAAATTGCACAAAATGAGAGTCTTGGCACCTCTTATTAGGCCAGCACAATGCTGTATATTATCTAAGATGCTTTGTGTTAGATTTGGGGAGGGGAATGGAAAATCAACACAAACTCCCTGTGACACAACAGGCCATAACGGCTTGACGCCGTTATGGCTATTATGTGAAGCTCTTTCTTACAGTCTATTGAGTAAATAATCTACAGATTAAAGCTTTCTAAGTACACAGTAACTCGATAGGTAACCAAAGAAGCCATTACGATATGTCATGTCAATAAGAGGAGGATTAAGGTCCCTCACGCTTTATACGGTGGCAGGGTCTACTCTGCTGCAAACCCATGTTAAACAAAAGCGATTGCTTTTTCCAAAAAAAAAAAAACCCAACCCCAAACCTGCAGCGCAGTTGGGGACAGGAGAGAGGCAGCTGCCTCTGGGCTGATTTATCGCAGCCCGCGGGTGAGGGTGCAAATCCCTGCCCGCTCCCCGGGCTCACCGGCCACAGAGAGGCAGCGGATCAGCCGGAGACGGACCCACCTGCCTTCCGGAAAGAGTGGGATGCACAACCCCGCGTCCCCCTGCTCCGCCGGCACCGAAAGCTGCCCGCTGCCTCCCGGCCGTCCCTGCCGGAGCGCCTTCCCGGGGCGCCTTCCCGGGGCGCCTCCCCCGCAGCATTTAATTACTCCAGCTTCCCGGTCGCGCTGGTGTATTTAATATGAGCTATGTAAATTTTCTCCCAAGAATGATAGGATTTTGACAGTCTGATTTGCCTCACAGGCATACTCAAACCAGCTCATTTTCTCTTCCCTGGAATTTTTGAGTGTTCGGGTGGCATTTGATTATCATTGGCTGGCATGTCTGAGCTCCGGGGTTGAGCACAGAGATATTTTAAATTTAATAGGTTTAAGATGTCATTATTTCCATGCTGATGAATTTATACTTGTAACCAGAGAAACTTACAGCATTTAATGAACTTATTTAGATAGCATGGAGCAAGCTTTAAACCCAATCCCAAATATGAAATTAAATCATCTTGGATAAAAACTAACACCCAGAAGCAAAAACTGAACTGGGTAAATGAATGAATTTCAAAGGACTGAATAAATACAGACATAAGGCACCTAGGGGACAGATTTACTAAGAATTTTTGCATTGTTTTCAATGGAGCTTGTAATAGCATACAAGTATTAAATCTGATTTACTAGGAAGGATTTGTACTGTCTTCCAGCACCCGCTTCCCAGTGCTGGCAGCCCCTTCCCCGTCGCTCCCACTAGCAGTAATTCTGGACCCAGCTGAGCACTTGGGGGAGAAAGCTCCGGCTTTATTGAAGAGCACAAGCAACCAAACCGTCAAGCAATGCAACCGTTCAGTGATCCAAAAGGATTAACAACGTGACTCCATGAAAATCAATGCTAACGCTGCAGCGGTCGATGCGGCGCGGCCCCGCGGCGCGGGACGGGACGGGAGGAGGCGAGCGCGGCACCTCGCTGCCCCGCGGTCCTGCCCGCCCTCCGCAGCGCGCCGGGGGCTTTCCCTTCGCCAAGCCTGCCACGTCCAGACGGCAGCTTCGAAACATCCTGCCCGGCTCCGTCGTGCTGAGACTTTTCTGAATAACTCAAAAACCCTACGAAGTGGTGCAGGCTGAAATACCGACACTGTGTTTTGCTGCAGAACCTCAAAACTTTCCGAGTCTGTGCAAGGAAGGCAGCAAACTCGGTAATAATGGGAGACTTCGGTTTTCGACCCAACGTATCGGTCGTGTCAGGCCATGACGCACAGACCAAGTTTTGAGACACCGTAAGTGACATTTTTTTTGAAACAATTAGCGAGCCCGGGTGAGGAAAAGCAACTCTTACTCCTGAGCAGCCCACAGGCCCTCGTTCAAGATATGATTATCTAAAAGCTCCTCTCTAGTAGCGACCGTTGTTATCAAATGCAAAAAAAGGCAATTGCCTCGGAGCTACTTACCAGCACTATACCGAATGGGCAGAGATCGCCCATATGGCGCTTACCAAGTTTGCTAATGCACCAGAAAGCAAGGCAGCAGGTTTAAATGACAGTGGATGATGGATATTAGAACGAAAGGATGATGGACATCAGAACCTTTAAATGTACAAAAAGCCTCTGAAAAAGACACTCACCAAAGGGACTTCAAGGGACAAAGCTTCCCCAAGATTAATCTTCTCATGGACTGGTAAGAGGTAGGAAACAAAGCCTGGGAACAAACGGTGTGTTTTCACAATGGATGGAAATTGCGCTAGAAATCCTACAGGTACCTGTGCTGCAATCTGTCCGGCATATTCAGACACGATCTGGAAGAAGAGGTGAGTGGTGAGGTGGCAAAGTTTGCAGGTGACACAGATTTGTTGGAGTAGCCAAATCTGCAACCAGCTGCAGAGGTCTGCAGGAGGATCTCCCAGAAATAAGTGATGGGGTGGTATAAGCAGGTAAGTGAAATTCAGTGCTGATAAGTGCAATTATTGCCCTTGTTAAAACAGATCTACCTATATATACAGAATGAGGGGCTCTGAATTAGCACTTCCCATTAAGTAGGAAAGATGTGACGGGGTCTTTGGGGCTGCTCCTCTCCTAATGCTGGCGCCAGCCTCAGCCGTGTGGGCAGGAAGGAAGAGATGGATGCCTCTCTGAGACGGAGAGTCATCGCTGTGCCACTGTTCATCCCAAACCATCAGAGAGAACAAGAAGACAATACAGAGAAGACAGTGAAGATCATTAGATGTATGGACCAGCCTCTGTGGAAGAAAAAGCTGAATACGTTTAGGACTCTTGCTTGGAAAGGACCTGAGTGAGGGGGATCAGGGTGGAGGTCTGGGCCATGCTGGGTGGCATGAAGGTGGATAGGGATGTTTGAGGCTGGCAATGCAAGAGGTAGAGGGTGCCCATCTCCCAGTTTAGGAAGAAGAAGGGGTTTTTGTTTGTTTTGGGGGTATTTTTTTTGAAGTGTGGTACTCAGCTGTGCTGCTCAATGATCAGCCGCCAATAGAGCGGGTCAACAATTTTCCAGCAGAATAGTTTTCTGAACCACTTTCTGCTGGAAAATGCTGATTCAATGGAATCAGGATGTTCTGTGGGAACATGTCAAAGCCATCAAAGCTGTCCGCAGCAGCCAGACATCTGCCTGGCCGCCCGGCCTGCTGCCCAGCTGGCCGGCTCCCTGGGCAGCTGGGCTGCCGCTCAGCAGCGAGCAGGCGCTTTGATTTTTCTTTACTTTGTTGTTGTTGTTCTATTTATGTTGCATGTTTTCCCTTTATTTTAATCTTCATATTTTATATCCAACGTATTTACAGCACTATAAACCCCCCAATTGCCTGTTAGAATATCAGGTGCCAAATCACAGTGCAAGTGACGCAATGAGAATAATTTATATTATCATTTAAATGAGGTTTTAAACCTGCATTTTAAGGTATAAAAATATACAGATGTAAAAGAATGTGTGCAGTAAGAAGCTAGTATGTTTTTATTAGTGTATGATGTCATATATTAATATAAAGCTATATTTTATGTTGCATAAAGGTTGAGTCCATGAAGCTAAAAAGAAAATTTATAGTTGCATCTCTTTCAAGCTTACTGGGTTAAATGGAAATGGCGTATCAGTTTTTGTAGAATGCAATTTCAGAATATCGCTCCATGGGCAATTTTAACATTTCAATGTTTTGTTTGGTGGTTTCATTGCACAGATGTTTCCATAAAGAGCAGGCAGAATGGACTGGATGTTCTCTCTGTTTAAATGAAAGTACCTGTTCTTAACCCAAATCAAGGCTAACACTTATCACACAAAATAGACGACTCGATTTTAAAAGCAGGTGGAAAATCATCCATATTTGGAGTAAAACGAGCAGAGCAGAAAGCCGCACCTGGGCGAATCCTGCCTGCGCCAGGGTGCCGCTGGCGGCGGGTGGCCCCGCTCACGCCGGACAGCCAGCGCGGGCTCCTTGCTCCGTAAGCAGCTCCTCCCAAAATCTCATTATGGCTGTTTTGATCCAAAAGGTTTAAATTTGGGCCATTTGCTCACATGAATGACTTGAAGCCCTAGCAGGTTCTTTCTCGGGCGAGCCGGTGGTCCCGGAGTAAATTAATGCCGTTACCCTCATGCAGTCGACCTTGAGCAGGGTCCCCCCCGCCCACATGGCAGCGCCGCCGTCGTCCCCAGATCCGGCGGTCGCCCCTCGCCTGCCGCTACTTTTTTCCTTTCTGGGGCAATTATTCCCAATACTTTTGAAAAGGCGGCTGCGGTACCTTTGGCACGCTACAGGCCCCCATTAGCAATTAAAATGAGATAAACAATTAGCCCGTGAACTCGGCACTTGGCTCACAGCTGCCTGCGGCAGCCTCCATGGGAGCATCCCGAAGGCGCCGAGCTGCTGCGCTCCCCGGCGCACCCGGGGCCGCGGCGGGAGCCGTGCGGGGTGCTGCGAGGGCCCCCCGGGGTGCGCTGCGTTATTTATTATACCTTCGCTTTCTTTTTCTTTCCCCCTTCTTCATCGGGACATGGGAGGGAATAGGAACATGCTATCTAATTTCCTAATTTTCCTGTCAGCTTTCTGGCTTTCAGAATGATTGCAGCAGGAATCTATAAAATGAGGATGAGGCAAGCAAACTTAATACCGCTGTAAATCTCCAGAATGGATGCAGAAACCCAGTACTCGGGTAGGAGTAAATAAAAGCAAGGAGAGATTCATTCTGGTTTTCTTCTCTGTAAACCTCCTGGCAGCTTGGAATTATTCAGAAAACAACATTTAACAGAGAAGAAAGGGAACCCTGTAAAACAGTAAAGATTATACTGTAAAGCTAAGCACCCTCCATCAATCATAGCCCGGAACATTGCTAAGTTGTAGGAACCTGCAGATGGCTGTCGTTAAAGGCAAAGAGCCTCTCCCGGCTCGGCGGGCCAGGCGGCACCGCGGCGCGGCTCCAGAGCGAGCGGCTTCCATGGGGGAGCCACAAAAGGGGGGTTAAAACAGGAATTGAAGCAGATGCGAGCAGTTCGGCAGGAGCCATGCGTATTGGGAACCCGCCACGGCGATTTAAGGCGTGATTTACGGGAGATGCTGATAAGCCTCCCCTGTTTAAAAGAGCATGGGAATAGTTTATCGCCAGCGGCTCTCGGAGGGCAGAGCAGCGGTGACGGGCAAGGTGCCTCGCGTGACACGAGTGTGCGGAGACTTAATCCTAAATACCGCCCTGGGGCACATCCCTCCCCGTGGCAATCCCGCCAGGCGGTTCAGCTGTGGGTCTGGCAGTCTGACCGTCCGGGCCTCCACGAAGCTTGCTCCGAGGGTGGGCATGCCTCATCCCACTCGGCCAGCCTCTCCAGGGTGCATAGGTTTTTCAAGGTCACCATCTGTAGCAGTGCCAGGAGCCTTCCCTGATGCAAAACGGCACAGCAGCTGATTGCACGGACTTTTTTAATTTTTTCTTCCCCAGCCTTCCCATTCCTGTCATACTGCTTTCCGTTCTCAGCATTTCTGTAAGAGCCTCAGTGTTTCCACCTGTGGGTGCTGGCAAAAGCTTTCTGGGCTCCCTGCTCCCCAGGCCAGGGACTTTTCCAAGTGCTAGCCACGTTCCCCTACGAACGCCATGTTCACAAAGCTTTCCAAAAACATGGCCAGGAGGAGCTGGAGCCCACAGTGTTTTTCTTCTTCTCCCTATCTCTGGGTGGACTCGAGAGCTGCTCACTGCATCTCCAACAACTGTATTTAGCGCCTTGTCACAACCCCCTTTTGTGCATTGGTAGAAAAGGGATCACCAGCAGAGGCAATTTCTTTCAGAGCTGGAATTGTGTTTATTTTACTGGAATTGTACTCCATTTATCTGGTTGCAAAGGGACTAGGCAATTTATATTGGCAGCAATGAATGTACGGAGATCTGCAGTGGCTGGGCACTCATGGCTTGTTACCCAGGGGAAGTTCAGAGCATACTAATTTATCCCACCATGCGGCAGCAGTAGAAGAAACGTACAATTGGTATCAATCAGTCTTACATTAGTAACACTGTAAACATTTTTTCAGATGGTAAAAGATTCAATAAATCTGCTCTATTCCCTTTCATTGTAAGGTCCAGTTCCTCCTTTCAATCATACAAACAACTTCCAGGTAATGGAAGGGATATTGCGTTCCCTATTCACAAATCACAGTTCGAGCTATTATTTGTAATTTTCAGTGCCTGCCTTTTTATGTGGTGTTCATAAAATGAGATTAGAGTGATTTGCAAGAGTGAAAGATGGAACAAGACCACAAGGAGATGTGACTCATTAGACATTATCCTGTGGCTGCTGGAATCAACTAAAGCTGCAACATTCAGGAGGATGTGCTGTGATTTTCCAGAGCAGTCTAGGGGATTTAGACATACCCATGGGGTGTTTCATCACCAAAGTGTCTGTGTTCATCTGAAAACATGACCTACCATCCCTGCTTCTATCTTTTATGAGACCAACAAAGAAATTCAGAGTGAAGACTATCAAGACTCCTTTCTGGCCCTCTAGTCTTCTTTATATTTCTCTAAAATAGTGGCCTTTAAGTGTTGTATCACTGTGTTTTTAGAAGGGGAATGAGATACTTTTGTTGGCATCAACATGAGGAAATTATGCTTTGGTTGTAATTTTTGGTGTTTCAAAGTTATCAATACTAGTTACAGTTCAAGTGTTTAGCTGCTTTATCTGGCCTCTAAGAAAGCGATTGCATCCCTGGTGGAAAAAACCAAAACCACACTCATCTCTTCTGTTAACGGGTATGAACTGGGCTTCAGAGAGCAAATGAAAAAGAAATAGGAAGGACACCTGAGGGTTTTAATGTGCGAGGAGCCTAACTCCAGCAGGAGCTGGTTCATCTCCTGGCAGCATTCCTGGCACCGGGAACGGGTGAGTGGATTCGTGTCCAAACGTTTGGAGGGTGGTAACAGCCCTCCTGCTTCAGTATCTCCTGGCTCCAGGTTCACCCTTCCTGAGCACCCTTATATTTCTGCCAAGCTGCTTGATGCACTGCGTTTAAAAAAAAAAATTGCTTGTCAAGAAGCAGTACTAACTTCTGCTCTTGCTGAACATAGAGGAGCCGTAACAAATGACTCACACGTGGTAATTACACTCTACTTCTTTTTATCCTGAAGTTCTATCTTGAATAAAAGATCTGAAGACCCAAATACTGGATCATTGTTATTTTTTTTCTTTTTTTCCCCCCCCGCCTTTGTTTTTCAAGGTAGTGTTTGCAGCCATGGTATACCGAAGGGATGAAACATTTATAAACAAAGCCTCCTGTCGGAGTGCTGGTAGTTTATGTTTGTTTAAAGGACAGTTTTGTGTCACCTCTTTGTATTTTAACAGTCAAAATAAATTTTGCATAATAATTCAGCTCCTCTCTGCTGCCTGTAATGAGGATCTGCATTTTTCTGATGGATGTTTGTACTTGTTTCCTGTGATTTACATGACCTGACATCTCATATAATGAGCTTCCTAGCACAAATGCCATTTGTGATACTCTGTGCAGCACTAATCTATCATGTGATGACCTTACAAGTGCTGGGGTCATGGATTCAATCACTAAAATGTTTTAGGGTGCAATTAATTAATTCCCCCCCCCCAATGCTCCACAACTGTTCACTTGAAACCCGATGGAAGCAATGTTTTTTCATAACACTTCTTCAATATATACCGAGTTTGTGTATGTAATCAATCATGCTAAGTTGGGGAGTTCTTAGTATTCATGGCTTTGTCTAGCCTGAAACTTCCTAATGTTTATTTTCTAGAATAATTTAATAGTTTAATTAGCCAAGCTACTGTACTTTTGAAAGTACGCTCAGGTTGTGATTTAATAATGGGGGAGCAGCCGTATTTTTGCCTGTGATAAAGCTGGGATAGCTTGCGCCAGCCGCGAAGCAGAGCCCGCCCAGGGGCCAGCGCCGCTCCCCACCGGCGGCAAGAGCGGCATCCGACTCTATGCTGTGTTTTGCAGATTTTTGTTAGTAACTGAAGCAGCTTTATTTTTCTGTGTGTTCAGCCATCTTTTCACCCAATAATGTGAATCTCTCATCTACAGGTGGCTCCGGACCTGGCCTACGGGATTCTGTTGGAGAACGAGATCTTTGCCAGCAGCACTAAGGGCTGAAATGCAACCACAGCTGGGACAGGGACAGAACCCCCTCGGTGCCTTTGCCGTGGATGCTCAAAGATGTCATGGTATTATTATGTTAACAAGTTTTCTCTTATCCTACAGTGGTCTTAGGGAATCTTTCTCTTGACCATTAAGGCAAAGTGAGACAAAACACGCTGAAACTGAGAACTGAATGCTCATGGATGGAAAACCTTTGGGTAAAGAAGATTCCCTCAGCAAGCCAGCTGCTTTGGCATTGGGTGTCTCCCAACAGCAAGAGCTCTCGGAGAGCGAGGGGTTGGCCTGGTGCCGGGAAGGCGGTAGATGCTCCTTCAGTTCGGCTCTCCGCTCCCTTGCGCGGCCGGGGCTGCACGCTCACTGCTGCCAGGAGTCAGCGTTCAGCGCGCTCGGCCCCGCAGCACGCGCGGCGGCAGCCCCCGGCTTTGGGAAGAAGCTGCAGTGGGGAGAAAGGTTGGGAGGTGACTCCTTGGCATGGTTTCAGTCACTGCTCTAAAACTCAATAGAAGGATACCGTCCTTGCAAATTAGGTTTTCTTTCCACTGTTGTAAAAAGTGCAGGATCAAGGCATAATATGTTATTTCACTGGGAATTGGCTGCATCCGAAAAGAGGCACGGTCAACACGCTGAGAACAAAACGTTTAGTCTCGCTGACCATAGCCACTGGTAGAGTAGGGGAATGAATGTCACTGTGCAGACCTTTTGCAGTGGTACTTAGGCTATGGAGAATATGTGTTTTCCTTTGAAATGTTAGAGGTCAGGGATGACTAGTCCCAGCTAAGAACTAATTGCCTGGAGCATAGTTTTTCTATAGTGAGAGAGTATGGAAGTAACATCTGAAACTACGCAAAAGTCACTGTGGTTTTTGCTCTATCAGCAGACTTTAATGAAATTTTGAAGGGGGAAAAATTGCTTCTTGGCTTAAAGCATAAGCTATGTTATTAATCTCTGCAAAGGCATTTTGTAATTGAAATGCCAGTGGAACGGCAGCTCTACTGACTGTAATGATGACCTACCGCTATCTAACATAAGCATATATGAAGCCACATAACGCTATGTCATGATCATAAGAGTTACCAATAATGCAAGCAGATTCAAAACTGTGGGTTACTAAATTCGGCTCCTTTGAAAATGTTTTTCCCCACCCTAATGACACCTGGTTCCTGTATGACCTGACAAGGCCTCAGACTATCCCGTGAGGTCACGTACACTACAGGAGTTGTCTTTGATGGGTTATTGGCCAGCTGCCTGCTGGTAAAATAGCTTTTTTTCTGTGCTGTCATTGGAGTTACTATTTTTAAGAAAGCAAGTTAAGAGTGATTTTTGTACCTATACCGACAGCATCCGTGGCCTCAAATCAGCAGCTGATTATTAGAAAAGAAAAGATCGTGTTCTCCTTACTGTGCTCTACCCTGAATCTCTCGGGCAAATTGTGCATTTGAAGGACGGTTTCTTGGCTAGGTTAGCTTACGGGCCTCCCGGCCAAGCCAGCAGCTCAGCTCTTCCCAGCTAATCCTGGTCCACATATAGCTTATTTGGGGTTTTTGCTCTAGTTTGCTCAGCTCTAAGGAAACCGTGACCTCGTAGGGCTGGTGCGCTCAGGGAGACCTGCTCAGATCTGCTCTCTGAAATGCTGACAAGTAATGGTAATTTTTATCCTTATTTCTCCACATTTTCCTCTTCTTAAGGTTTCAAAAAAACTGTGAAGAAAGAGAGACATATAAATTACTAGTCTCAGCCTGAGCCTTTCTGTGTGCCTTTCTGATTAATACATGCCAACATGCCTTCATTATCACCCTGTTTTGTACTTACCGTCAGATATGTAAGGCAACGCTGATATCAGAAAATCTCATCTCCTGCTTCCCTTTGTTTGAAACTAGGTGAATGTGCAAACGAGCTCGAAAGAGAGAGACTGTGCGAAATAGCCGTAGCTTTTCAAATGACAATTTCCTTCCCTAGACTGGAGCACAAACGTTTAAGCGGACAAGGAATGCAGCGTGCACGCGCTCTCTTCCTTTTCATCCCGGCGCTGGGGAACCTTTATAAAGAGGAGAGGGAAGGAGAGGATGGGAATGGGAACCCTCCTGGGACGGGAGCGCGGGGAGGCGGCAGAGGGCACCGCGCGTGCAAGGCAGGAGGCTGGACGCTCTGCAACCGAGGCAGTCAAATAAGATTTCTGTCTTGGCTATCTGGGCTCAGCATTTCTCCTTAAATAAAGCTCTTTCCCTTGCCAAGCAGATGCTGCTCCAATTGAATATCTGACGAAAGGGCACCGGCTTTGAAATGGGCCCCAGAGGAGCCGTGTGTTTCATCTCCGGTCGACTGAAAGCTCCGGCGCAGCCTTCGCTCCGGAGAGCCGCCCCTCGGCCGGGTGCCCGCAGAGCTCGGCGCGGCATCGGCGAATCTGGGGCGGTATGGCTGGGGAACTGGGAGGGTTTTTTTTTTTTCCTTTTAGCTTAAATAACCAAAGCCATTTTTTGAATGAATGCAGTGAAGGTCACTCTTATAACCACCTTTTCAGGGTGCCTGGAAACAAAAGAGCCAGCAGTAGGGCAGGAGGAGAGCAGCCCAGGAGCCCTGCCAGCTCCTGGTCCTGCTGACGTCCCCGGCCCCGCAGTGCCCTGCTGGTTTCCCCATGGAAACCATGGGGAGCTGCGCTTTGGACCCCTTATGGGTGCCCGGAAAGGGCTTCCTTAAAGGTATTGAGGAGCTGTCAGTGCCACGGAGACCCTCCCAGAGTGACTCTCTCCTGATCCAGAGAGCTTGTGAAAAATGAGTGGTTTAATATCTACCCTTTATGTTTACGGTACACACGGTTCTTTGTGCACCTTTTAAATGTTACATTAAAATACAGAGTGGCACCAGCTTTGAAGCACAAAAGCACAAAAGCTGCTTTCCAGCTCTTGTCTCCTATCGTGAGGAATTTGCAAAACTCTCAGGGAGGCTCTTGAATTACGGCTCTTCCTCTTCCTCGCGATGCACGGGGAAAATAAATGTATTATTAATCTGCCCGCTGTCAGAGATCTCTGCTCTCTCTCTCTCTCTGTCTGTACACAGGGAGACAGATTGACAAGAACAGCAGACGTATGCAGAATCGCCTAGTGTGTGTTTAGGCTGGTGAATCACCAAATGCGCGGGCTGATGAGACGCTCGGTTTGAATGAGAGCTTCAAGCTGCCTGCGCTGCAATGCTCTGCTGTCTCCCCGGCGGCCGGCGTTCCCGGAGGAATTCAGCGTGGGAAGGGAGCCGCGAGGCTCCTGCTCAGACCGCCTCGGTCCTGGACCGCAATGTCCTTCAGAGCCTTGCGGCAAGCTCTTTTTTAAAAGCAGCCTGTCAGTTTGGGGACGGCCAGCTCGAGACATGGTGAACGGCGTTTTCGGAGGACTTTCCCCCAGCACGGCTGCTGGTGGGAGCTGCCTCTCCGAGGGGCACGGGCTCAGGGCAAAGTGGGAGGGCAGCAGGCTGGGCACACACCCCGGCCCTTGCCAGGGATGCCTACACCCGTTTGGGCTGAAGAAGTGCCAGGTGAGGCTTCATTCAGCCCAAGGTGGGATCTCGCTCTTCACCGAGCATCTCTGTGCGTGCCGCTCATCGCTGCACAGATTTATTCCCGTGGTGACTCTGCCCTCTTTCTGCTCCGACTCCTACCAAACGCATTCGCTCTGCGCTACTAGCTGAGTCTGCACGGGGGGGAATCAAGCGGGCCCAGGATCTCAGCAAATCCTTGTTTTAGCTTTGGAAAGCCAGAGCCGAGGCTGGATTCGGCAGACGTGAAAGTGCCTCCAGCTGTGACTCAGTCTCTGTGGGATGCGTCTATCCCTCGGGGGGAGCCCTGCAGCTCGCAGGATGACAGCAGCTGCTGAGCCTTGCAGAGGGCCGGACGCCTGCGGAGCGATACCTGGCTCCCAGATAGAGCGGGACTTAAGTCGGATGTTAGCATGTGCTTTCTCATGGGGCCTCAACTAATGAGAGGGATCAGGTGGATGTCACGGTATGGGACATGGCTTGCTCCGGGCTGTGCTGTGCTTCTCCCTCCCATACGGACCGGTTCCTTCGTCCCTGAGTAGTTCCAGTGGGAATGCCCTTGCTCTTAGACGATGTTGAAAAGGAGCTAGTTTCACATCCTGTCATGCATCTCCTTGGTGGTTTGCTTTTTTTGCAGCACCCTGAGCTTAGCTGCAGAGAAGGCCCAGATTTATTTGCAAAAAGAGGATC
The DNA here is from genome assembly GCF_036417845.1 of Apteryx mantelli. Lineage (NCBI taxonomy): Eukaryota > Metazoa > Chordata > Aves > Apterygiformes > Apterygidae > Apteryx > Apteryx mantelli. The sequence continues at coordinate 5,821,914 of NC_089990.1, read as the reverse complement.
TGCTGCTCCCCCACATTGAAATATTTTCCATCTCAGCCTGTTGGAGTATCTGGGCACCAAGCACTGCCACGTTATGACAGCAGAGACGACCACACGTGTGTTACATGTAAGATGTGCAGTGTGCTGGCAAGGGACATCTAAGGAGCTCTAGCATCTCCCACTGCCTTTGTGGTAGAGATCCCACCACCTTCTCAGTCCTTCTCTTGACAAGGGATATGAGATATGTTTTGTGGCCTCTTGTCATATGAGAACTTTGGCTTGTGTTTCTGGAGCAGGAAATTTGGCCTTCCCTGGGCTAGAGCATGAGGCCCAGAGCAGGGCACTGCTTGCAGGCCATCGGTTGCAGGGGGTTTAGGAGAGCCAGCCAGGGCGTTGTATCCTGCCTGCTGTACGTATCCCTGACGGAGCAGAAAAAGGGTGGGAGGAAGGCTGTACTAGACACGTGCATTGGCAACATCTCTTTACGGCTCTGTTGTTATTCCGATGGCTCTTTGTTAGTTCCATCTAGTGCTCAGTGAGACCTTCGCAGTCCTTATTGCATGCAAAGCAAAACAATAGCTGTTTTCTTCTAGAAGTTCCCATTTGTTTTTCCTTCTGTTTTCCAAGGCCCTTTGGAGGACCGTGACGAGGTCAGAGCCTGTTCCCCTCCTGAGCGCTATGGGGTGTTGAGAGGGAAGGTCATTTGTATTTGTATGAGCATGTTAACAGTCTGGAGACGTGCATTGATGCTAATTGACTGCCTGTCTTTTTTCCATGTCCAAATGATCTGCTATATCACTGCTATAAATATCAAAAACCTCCTGGCTGAAAAAGCATGGCTGAAAGTCATAGCCTTGTGGTTACATGTATAAAGGTCAAGAGAAACACCAGCTGTTGATCATCTCAGCTGAACTCTGGCCTTCTCTCCTTGATGCCAGGCCTTTGCTCCTGTGTTTTTCATCTATACTGTGCGCTCTGGAAGCTGCCTGTCTCCTTCTTCCCACGCAGGAGTGGCCGAGGGTTGCTGTGACAGACAACATCGCCATGTGCCAGCGCAGACGCAGCTGGGGTGATGCTGGTGCCGCTCTGATGGACACGATGAACCTGGTTGGCAAATGCATGGGGAGGAAGCTGTTCCAGGGCTGCTGTGACCCTCTAGGGAATGGGGGACTGTGGAGTTTTGTACATAGGAACAAGTGTCATAAGGAGGCAAAGAAACCTCTCACTCAATGAAATTATAAGTTTATAAGGAATATAATATATAAGAAATGTAAGGACAGTGTAACTTGATGTGAACTGGCTGGAAGCCCTCTTCAGTAGTTGGGTTAGGTTGAGAGATGCCTGGGCTTTGCATTGGGATGGGGCTGTTCTGACTGCTCTCACAGGGTGAGGATGTTCCCTTCATGAAGTCTTGCATTAAGCCAAATCTCTTGTGCTTGGCCAAGGACATACCTTGTGCTTGATATCTCTTAAAGTAGAAACTCCAAGTGTTTGAGAATTCAGCATAATCTTTGAGCTGGTGGGCAATCCCCTTCCTGGTTAAAAATGAGGCTTACTTTCATAAAAAGGGAAGGCTTGGGAAGGCATGATAATAACCAGCCCTCCTTAGTTTGGGTAACTTTTGGAAGATCACATGGTAGGAGGGGAAATACAACTTTGTCACAAATTCACTGTCAATTAGCAGAATCATTTCAACAATCCTATATCTGATATTCATTCAAATACTATTGAATGAATTTTCCTAGCAAATAACTACCACTACTACTTTCCACTCTGACAGCACCCAAGGAAGACCTGAAAGCAGCTAAATTTTGCAACACAGAAACCTGCATCCAGTTAACCAATTTGCTCAAGGTGTGACCTGACTCATTAGGTTGGACAGAAATCATTAATCTCAGAAATCAGGGGCAGTTTGAAGAGCCTGGAGAAAAGCCCTTATCTGCTTGGTGTTTGGAAAAGGTGGGTGAAACGGCTGGGTGGTGACCTGGGCAAAGCAACGGAAGGGCAGATTTTGGTGAAGAAGAGCTGAAGGAAGGTGAGATAATCTGTGTCAGTCAACACAGGGCTATGTAAACTAGATCTTGTCACATTAACATGATGTTGTTTCCTCATTAGATTACATCTGAAGTTAATAAAAGCAATAATATTCAGGTAAGGTATGTAGCTGTATGTGTTTATGATTCTACAAGCTTTTATTGTCAATCAAGAATGATATTTAATCATTAGGGCACATATTAAATGACTTAAAAAGCTGCCAGCCTATGTCAAAAATGTCTATGCAAACGAAGACTTATTTCTTGTTCCTAAGGATCAGTCTTTGTTTCTATGCTCTTTGTTATATTTTTGTCAATGGTATGAAAGAAAATATTTTGAAAGTATTGATAAGGTTTCCATGTGATTTGAGGACTGGAAATATGGTAAGCAGGAAACAGGTAGGGTCTGATATACAGCCTGGAAGGCTAGCTAAGCTAAGTGCAAGCAAACAAATATGCATTTCAACACATGCAAATGCAAGGTCGTGCGTTTAGAAGCAAAGAGCGTAGGTCAGGCTTGTGGAGGAGGAGGCGGCTATCTTAGGAGTCAATAACTCAGTAAAGGCATGGTGGAAAAACAAATGCATGTGATTTCCCACTTGTGGCAGCGGCTAAAAGACCAGTAAGATTCCTGGGAGTATGGCTAAGTATAGTAGGGAGTAGGAGTAGGGAGCTTGTATTACGTCCGAGTTTGGCATTGGCGCACAGCTGCTGAATGCTGTGCTCATTTCTGGTGTCCACGTTTCAGAAAGCATGAAGAAAAACCATGAAAATGTCAGATGAGAGACACAGGAATGATCAAAGCATTGAGAAACTGCCCTAAAGGTGAGAGCTGCTGCGTTTTATTTATCACACAGAAGGTTAAGGAGTGCTCGAATCACGGTCTATGAACGCTGGGTGGGGGAAAGGCAGCTGTGTCGTGCAGAGCTCTTCCTTCTCCAAGCTGGGCAATGGGATGGAAAATAGGTGGCAAATTGTTAGCAGCCAGGACAAAGACCCGTTGCGGTGGCTGCAGGTTCTCCACCACTGCAGATCTTAATAACCAAGATCGTTTTTCTCAGAGATACATGATTCAACCACAGACAGTTCAGTGTGGCCTGGATGGTCCTAAGGAGTCCAAGTGAGGCAAATGTGACGCTGCCTTCTGCCAGCTTTCTGGTCCCGGCTGGTATCTCGTGCTGGGCAGGCCGAGCTTGGTCGGGGAAGCGAGGCAGCAGCGCTGGGACGGCACTTGGCGTGCGATGGCCAGCTGTTCGTTAGCTGGTCCCGTTTTGCGTCTCGGGGTATGTTTGATACCTCTCTGGTTGTTTCATCAGCTGATTCGACTGCTGGGTGTTTTTGTCTGTTAAAACATCTGTTTGCATGCAATTTGTTTTCTCTTATCAGCTCATCCCAGGCCCCCCTTCCACTTCTGCAGGAGTTATAAATAAAAACCACTTTCTTTTCCCATGGGTCTCTCTCTGCCTAATGTGATATTGTAACCTAATTCCCTCCAGTAAACAGCCTTATCCAGACTTCCTGCATTCATCTAAAACACAGCAGTATAGTTTTTTTGAGAGCTGAAGCCTCCAGGGAGTACTCTGGAGCAGCTGAAACCAGTTCAGGAGATCAAACATGAAAGGAGATGGGTCAGGGCGAGGTGCTGTGCTCTCTGAGGGCTCGTGAAGCTCTCCGCAGTACTGCTGACTTCTGCAGAGGGTCTGTTATCAGATCCAATTTCGCTGCCTGTTTGTTTTTGTTTATTTTTATTGTCATTATTGCCTCTTGGGTCTTTGGTTTGCTGTCGCCGTGCAGTGCCTCTGCCCTATAGCCATGTAAACAGCACCACCAATAATACATAATCCCTGGTTTTAACATACTGTTATTCCAAAGGTTAGGTTATCTCCTTGACAGCTTGACATTCAAGGATCACAAAGCCACCCTGTAACAGCAATGCTTGGAGTGATCTAATTATATTGTGACAGGTCGTCCCACAAAACAATTAGCTGGGACTGGAGGTATTTTATCATGCTGCTGTGTGTTAAGTGTCAAAGACACAGAGGTAAGAAAACATTAAAATAAACGGTGCTTTCAGGACTGACGGTTGCAGCTGGGTGACCTGTCTGATTCCCTTCCCACCCCCCTGAATGTATGCTGCCTTGTGGCGGCTGAGGTTGCGGCTCTCAAAAACTTTATCTGTCTGCTTTCAGCTATGGCAAATTGTTTGGGAAAAGCCTTTTAGTGGCAGGAGAATTTGGACCACGTGCAGCTGGCATCTGCAAATAACCTTCCTGATATACTTGATGGAATTTGCCTTGCTGTCTCCTTATTTTTCCTTTGGTATTTGCTCCGCCGAGCCTTGTTGCAGTGGAGCTGGTTCTCTCCTCTCTAGCACTCCCTGTGCTCGTTGTGCTGGATGTGAAACGTTGCATTTCTGCCTTGATTCCAGAATAAAGAAGATGAGCTCAGCTCCCGGCTAAGGTCCTTTTCAGCGAGGTGGTTCTGGGAAGAGCTTCCCTGTAGCATCTTAATTGCTACTCGCGTGGTGTTGGTCCCACAGGGCTCCACCTCGGTGCCCTAGCAGGGATGTCGTCTCTTGTTTTGGAGCTAGTTGCGCTTGCATGCTCACCGACTGAGATGATTCACGAGAAAAGCACCAGCAAGACCAAGCTGATAGTTTTTTTCCATGAACTGTACCTTTAGGCTCGTCGCTGCCTCCTCTACTATAATTGAGAATGAGATATTGTTGTGTTCTTGGCAGTAATTACACGTGTACTATGATAAAGGTTTTGTTGATTAAGAAGGTAGAATGCATTATTTAAAATGGTCCAAATATTGTTCCCATTAAGATAAAGGGTTTATTTAGTATAATAGAACTGTACTGAGCACTTACATGGCATTTTTTCTTTTCAAAGCACTTTAGCAATGTTAATCTAGGGGGGAAAAGTCTTCTAGAAAACTGGAAGAAAACACTGGGGTCATGGGGACAGCTGTCATAATTTAACATTTCATCATCTTCTGCTGAAAGGCTGGAGCTCTTCAAAAAGGCATTGCAACTAACTTTGTTTAGCAGAGAAGAATCTGACCTGTTTCACAGGCCTCTTATTCAGGAAAAGGGTTCGGCCTGATGATGAAAACCTCCAGGAGAAAATGTTCCTTGCCTCGGAGATGCCGTGACAAGGTTTGGTCCCAAAGGCTGGGCTTTGAGAAGCCCTGAGCATTTGGAAACGTGCCAGGGAAGGAGAAACACTGAGTCATCCTGAGCAAGAGGGGCCGAAGGCTCTGCAGCACCTTAAAGGCACGAGGGAATTTAAAAATATATATAGACCTTTAATTGCTTTCCAAATGGTTATGCCATTGTCCTTGGTAAATGCCAAGTTAGAAGATGCTTCTTACAAGTTATCTTTCCCTTTAAAATAAAGGTTAGTTTAAGCTTATCAAGAAAATTAATTGCTGTTGCAATGTACCACGGAAAAAATGCTTTCACTCTATCCTGGAGACAGCTGTGAGGCTGTAACTCTCCTTCTGGATACACGAGTAAGTTCTTTGCCAGGAAAGTAATTATCTCTGCATCTGTCTGTTCCTTCGCGAGACTCTGAAGCCTCTGACGGGGTTTGCAGCTCAGAAAACACGGGGGGATGCTCCGCCTGCCTCCCCAAGGATGGACACTCGTGTCCTTGCCTTGCTCTCTGCCTTCCCTTTGCTCCGGAAATGGGAGTCGCGGTGGTGTTCCCGGTCTCGGCGTCGCTAGCGAGGGGAGGAGGGTTTGGCGAGGGCCCTTTCTCCCCGAGCCGGGTGCCCTGGCTGCCCGGCTCGGTGGGGACCACCGCTGGCACACCGCGGCTCCCGGCGAGGCGCGGGCTCCAGCCCTGCGGTGCTTTATGCTCGAGCGCTGGCAGGAGATGTGCCTATGGCTCCCTGGGAGCGGGGGGTGGAGAGAGGAAGGGTGAGGGGGGAAGAATTTGTTTTATCAGAATTTTTCCCAAAGGCTTTTCAGGAATGAATCTAACCACTGGCATCAGCCCTCCACCGGAAGGGCTCTCCTACAGCTCCCGGCAGCGCGGTATAGCCACAGCCAACCCCATGGCTGGTGGTTTTGGCTGAAACATAGGATGTCCTTGGATCCAAAGGAGGAGGGAAAAGCCTCATTCTGCCCATCTCCCCTTCTGATGGAGCTGCGCACTATCCTTTGCTCTGCTGGAAACCTGGGTCTTCACCGGGCGCTCTCCTTGCTGCCCGTGCCATCCCCGGGGCAGCTAATCCTCTCCGCCTCGTCCCTGCTCCATGGAAGCCTGGCCAAACCTGCGAGCTCTCTTCACCTTTGCTGCGTCCTTTCTGCTCTTCCCTATGCAGGGAAGTCAAAGCCGCCGATGCTGCAGGATTTCCCTGCTGAAGCCAGCGTCCCTTCCCACCTCCTGCCAGGTGCCTTTTGGGATGCGCCTCTCTGGCGCCCCACGGTCAAGTGCTGTGCTGGAGGGCTGAGTCCTGCTCACTATTAGCCTCTGTGATTTATTATGCAAGGCCCCTGAGATGAACCCCGTCTTTAGTGCCATCCCTGTCATCATTTCATCTCCTCTCATCTGAATTGCGTGTGCTTTTTGCATACGCCTTGCTTCTCCCGGGCTGAGCCCGAGAGCATCACCCCGCGTGCTGACAGCTGCTCCGTGATTGTTTTGTACCGTGAACAAATTGCATCGCTGGCCTGTGCCTACATCCTCCCAGGTTATTGATCATGTGAATTAATTAAACTGATTCCAACATTGATCCCAATGGCAGCCTATACTTTGCAACTCGAACTGCTTTCATTTAACTACTCTTTCTCAGCAATACCCCAGCCGTTTCTTTATCCACTCCAGCAGCTCCATCTATACAACAGCCAATATGTACTTAATGACCTTCCAGAACAGCCCTTGCTAATTCTTTCTTTTGTCCAAATGCTTTTCTACAGTTTTCTAGGGTGTGAAACCTTTTTCCTATGCTCCTGGCAGAAAAGAGGAACGATGTAGGCCTTGCAAAGGGTTTAGATACAGAAATAATCATCGCTGGGAAGAGTGAAATCATCTTCTGCATGCACAGCGGCTATCTCTTTAAAAGGCAGCACTTGCCAATGCTGACTTTGGTGCAGCTTCCCAGAGCAGAGCTCCCTGCTCCAGCCCAGGCAGCAAGCAAGCAGGGTCTCCGGAGGGGTTGCGCTTGCTTCTCCTCGGAGAGTAAGGTAATATCTGTCGTCCCTCCGATTGCACTGACCTTTTAATGGCAGCCTCTGCTCTTGTGTTCAGCAGAATGTTCAGTTTGAATTCATGTAACTCCCAGGGGTCTGACACGTCTCTCTTTCCCCCTCCATAACTTCGCAGGGGCCTCTCTGCCTGTTTCCAGTTTATCATGCTCATCTGCCTTGGGACTGACACCGCAAGATCTATTAATTTCTCATTGCTCCAAGTTTAAAGTGAAGACCCTCCTGTAACCCACTCACAACCTTCACGGGAGAGCGGAGTATCCTTGCCAATTATCTCAGAGAGAGCTTTACAAACTCATTCCCTCCAACTATATTTTACAGCAGGAATAACTCATATGAAAAAAAAATTCACCTTCCTTTCAGCAATGTCACTGGAGTCGCAGCTGATTCAGAAGAAGTTGAAACGCTAACAGGAGTCTCATGAAATCGCAGGCGTTTCCCCCTTGCTGCTTGTTCCCCCTCCCTGCCCTGCCCTCCTGGCTGTCACAGCTCCCAGTCGCATCTCTAGCAAAGAATCTACATTTCTAAGTCTTTTTGGCCTTTGACATAGTCAATTTGTCCTTATCTCCCTTAGGACCAAAAATAAATGGGAGACTTCTTCATTGTCTTCCAAATGAGATGTAAAACTGAGGTCCTGACCACTTGCGATCATTAGAAAAATCCCATGGCGCTTCTTGCAAGAGCGAGACCATTAGCCCTGATGTCCTGGCAGAGCTCCAGTTTGGGTGATTATAATTACATTTCGTCTGCTTTTGTAGTTTCAGATGAATAATACAACTTTCCTCCCTTACTGTCCCAGACTGTTGTATGGGGGAAGAGTCATGAGCTACCCCATCCTCCCCGGGGCGCGTGGGCGTCGCTGGCTCCTTTGGGAGGGCAGGGTGGCCCAGGGCTTGCTTGGCCTGGGTGGGCTCTGGGAGCGACAGGTCACAGGCAGCTTCTCTCCCACCTCGGCTTGCTTTTTCTAGGGCCCTAGAAAGTGTGTGCCTGGTATCCCCGTGCCCGAAGGCCCTGCGCCGTGCGTTAGCTGCACACCCAGTACCGCTGCTGCTGGCTGCAGACAGACCCCTTGGGTGATCTGCGTGTGTCTTGCTGTGGTTTCTTGCTCTCTGCTATAAAAACCTTCTGATGTACAGTTGTGGTTTTCCATTCAGCCCGTTACTACTTGTACTATATGGGATTGAATAACAGGTGTCTTCCCACTATAGCACTTAGTTTATTTTTATTACATTTTGAGTTTTTACAGCCGTGCAATCAACTCAAATAACATGCCCACCTGCTCCAGGTGGAGGACAATTAATCTTTCCCAACCTTTTTCATGTTTGTCTCTTGCACCTGGACCTAGACGGTGCCTGTCTAGTCACAGGGACCTTTCAGGGAGCTGGTTGCTTTAGGTCCTCGGAAGGCAGCGGGGTGTACTTTTAAATGCAAGCTACGGGCCAGGATGCAGCACCCACTGAAGTCAATGGAAAGACTTCCATTGAGTGCAATAGCTGTTGAGCCAAACCCTAAGCCTATAAATAACTTAGCATGAGTCTGAACCATGCTAGTGAGAGGAAATAAACCGGGCTGAATTGTTCTTCTAAGCTGCCTCACTGGGAGCGAGGTGTCTCGGTCCCTCTGAGCATGGATTTCACGCGTGTTCGCTCTGTTAGCGTGAAGTCACGAAAGCAGGGCAGGGCAGCTGATGCCCTGTTTGCTGCCTGTGTCATAGCCTTGGGCGGCAGCTTTAGCAAACCCGGGACATCTTAGCTAGGTGTTTTCGGATATACGCACGGCAAAGCAGTGCCAGTGCTAAGAACCACCTCTGAACACTGTGTTGAATGCAAGCTGAGTTATACTGGACTCCCCAAATCAGCACTGGTGGAAATGTGCATGGGAGGAGGGACTTTTTTCAGCATAGCTACCAAAAATTGTTAAAGTTTTTCCTATAGAAAATATCAACTTTTTGGAAAAGAAAAAAGTTAAAACTGAGACGTTTTGGGTAAGGAGTGTGGAAAAGAGGTAACTGGGGGGCTCGGTGCCTCCTGCAGCCCTTCTGCCCTGTGAGAGGGGCTGGATGGGCAGCCCGCACGTCCCAGGAGGGGCTGGATCGTCACCTGCGGTGCGCCCAGGTGGGGGCAAGCTGGTGCCAGGTGTCCTCAGGGCAAGGCAAGCCAGCCAGGAGATGGCCACCCCGGCCACCTGGACTGTCCTTCCCCAAGACAGCATTTGTGGTCAGCAGAGAAGGGCCATCCGGTTCCCCGTTGTCCTGTTGATACCTCTTGCTCCTTTATCCTAAGATGGGTGTTTTCTGGGAAATGCAGCCATTTTCTTCAGCATGAAGGAAACCCACTTTTAGTGTAAAGGCCACAGCACATGGGCTTTCGATTTTTGAACCCAGAGTCTTGCTCTCAGTTCATTTGGTCAGAGGCTCTGGCTCTTTTGCCTGTGTTTATCTGCTTGTTTGGCTGGCTCAGTACGCGCTGCCTTTCCCTGGCTCCCTTCACGTTTCTTTGAAGCCTGATGAGAGCAAATCTGCAAATCGCCTTGCTGAGCAGGAAGACCCTTCTGCAAACCTGCAGGGTGCCAGCCCGGCGTGGGCCGGCGATCCCGGTTTGCCCGGGGAGCAGGGCAGCATGGGCCTGTCAGTGTTTGTCGCTCCTGGCCCGGCAGAGCCGTGCGGACGGACGCCGGCTCCCGCGCAGCCGCGGTGGGAGCAAGCGAGCAAAGTCACGGGGAATCCTTCCTCGGGTTTGCAAAGCCGCTGCTTGGTGGCAGGTTGTGCAAAGACACACTTTGGCATTATTTCTCCCTGCCACGACCTGGAGCAGCCAAATATCCCCCGTCTGCAGCAGGGAAGAGATTATAAAAACAAAAGATATTTCTCTCTAACCCAAGCATCCCTGGAAAGGGCTCAGGCTGCAACAAGCTTTCACTCCCCTGTCTCTATTTGTAATTAAGCTTTGCATTAATATCAGATGAAATTAACGCTCAGAGCTCTTTCCCTATTAATCGAGCGGGTGGTTGCTGTGGCGCATATGTGTTTAAAGCAGAGTTGTACCTGCTGATCTTGATGAATGGGTCATTTGTGCTCTGAGTTTCCTCTGGAAATGAGGAGGAGAGTACACAGCCCTGGTGCTGATAAGGGATGCTGTTATTTTGTGTTCTGTAGCCATTCCTCCAGGAAGCCGTTGCTTCATTTGCATTGCTTTTTTAACCTTATATGCTCAGTGGGCCCAGGCGAGGCTTCTTTCTTCTTGAATTAAATGTAATCAGGCTGAGCAGCGAGGAAGAAATGATGAATGAGGACATCATTTTGGAAAACACATATCTCCTGACTGCTTATCTCAATGACATAAGAGGACTTGAATACAGTATGGAAAATAAATGCAGATGGGGGCTCAGCATATCATGCTAGAGAATAATAACTCAGAGGGCTAGACCTGGCCAGAAACTATTTATTATTTAGAGCATTGCTGGTGTAATCTATAAAGGTTAATCATTAAAACTTTAATTCTCCTAGAGGAAAACGGCTGAAGAGTTCTGGCATTTGTCATACTTGCGGCGAGAAGAGACCACGCGCGGTAGAAGAAGCAACCTTCCCGTGAGAGCCTGTGATCTGAACCGCTGATGTCACTGGGGAAATAAAACGGGAAAGTGCTCCCAGGAGCGCTTCGGAGAGCAGGGATGGGGTGAGGAACACGCCTGCAAGGAGCAGCCCCGAGGTGGGGCGTCCTCGAGGCACGAGGAGACTGGCGCAGCCTTCGTTATCCGCAAGGAGCAGTTGTCCTTCAGGGATGACGCCAAGGAAAGTGTCTCCCTGCCTCGCTGGGGCCGGGGGAGCAGCGGTGCCTGCAAGGAGCTCATCTCCTGGTGAGCCTCAAGGGCTGGCAGCAGCGACACTGAAAATGTAGCAGCGCATTAAGCTTCTGGAGGGCAAGAGGAGGAAGAGACTCAAAATAAAACTTCATGAAGTGGAAGAGCAATGAGGTTGTCTAATCATTTCAAAGGCTACGCTTCTAGCTCAGGGTGCATTCGTTAATGGCTCTATAAACTGGGTGAATGAGGAGGAGAACACGGGGAATACTTGCCAAATAATATGCTTTCAAAACACTCCAATGTACCACTGAAGTTGTTTATTTGTGATGTGACTTCCTCTAGATGGAACAAATCTGATAAAGTCTGGCCACACAGAGCTAAAGTAGCATTGGAACAGGCTTGTTCAACACGGGTCAGCGCGTAATTATGGAAACATTCCCATTTTCGTCTGGAGCAGAACGGGCCGCTTTGTCAGGCAAGAGAAGGGGCTTTTTTGCACTGATAAAATAAATTCCAGCAGCAGCCGTGTGCCTTTGCAAATTCAGGTCAGCTCCAAATCACCCCCCAAAATGCGATGCCTGGTTGTGTTTTGGTGGGAAATGGTACATCCAAGCTCCTCAGCACAGGACCGAGGAGCATGGTACATCCCAGCACAAGTTCAGGCAGAATCTAAATTAAAGGAGTATTAATTATGATGAATAAAGATGGCAGAAAAGTCAGCGTTCGGAAAACAAATGGAGGGCTAGGCCCCAGCTGAACCCATGCTCAACCTCAAACAATGCCCGACTTTCAACATCTGAACTTTGAGACTTGAGATGGTCTTTAGTGCTAATTGAAAAATGCTTAGGTATGCAACACAGTGCCATTTACTTGACCTCCACGTGAAGCATATTTCATTGCAGAAAAGGCCTTGAGCGCTGCAGGAATCTTGGCCCACCCACCAGCAGAGGTGCAGTAAATCAGTTTACATTATAGCTCGTGGCTCAGGGAGCGTCTGAATTCCTCGTGGAGCCAAGGGAAATATCCAGCCTTGCTTCAAGGTTTGCAAGATCCGGATGTGGGAAAAGAAGAGCTTTGGCTAGTGATTTGAGTCATTAATGAATTAAACTATAACTGGGTATTAATTAGTGTCTCTGTTTATTGGCATTGTCATAAGATTTTCCATTAATTCACAGAGTGGCTGTTTTGCCTTGTTCACACAATCCATGTATGAATCCTCCGGGTCCTGGGTTGCAGCCCTTCCCGAAGAACCCCTCATGCTACTGCTGGGCAGATGCAGCCAAATGCAACTGTTGGGAATGAGATGAAAGCAGCAGAGAAAAAGGTAAATGTATGTGTTTGTTTTTGTTGTTGACCTCCCTCCTTCCCGCCGTAAATTAGAGCAACCCCAGCCTGGTGGTATCTTGTACTTGTCTGTGATGCTATGGGGTTGCTGGAGCCAAAATGTTGAGAGAAGTTGGGTATAACGTCCCAGTTCTGCCTTGGGTGGCCTTGAAGAAAAACGCAGCTTGGGTTTCCCCAGATAACGTGGGGTGGGTTGGCCACGCAGAGCTAAAATGGCATTGGAACAGGCTTGTTCAGCATGGGTCAGTGTGTAATTATGGGAACATTCCCATTTTCATCTGGAGCAAGACAGGCTGCCTTGTCAGGAAAGAGAAGGGGCTTTTTTGCACTGATTAAATGATTTCCAAGAGCAGCCATGTGCCTTTGCAAATTCAGGTCAGCTCCAAATCACCCCCCAAAATGCAATACCTGGTTGTGTTTTGGTGGGAAATGGTGCATCCAAGCTCCCTAGCACAGGACCAAAGACCATGGTACATCCCTGGCTTCTAGCTGCAGGGAACGGGGAGCAGAGCTGCTTTCCCATGTCGGGGGACAATTCCCGGGTCAGCAGGTCACCCACGTTTGCTTTGTGCTTGAGGACCTGCTCAACGCGCGGGCACAGGGCTGCACCTGGGTGAGTCGCTGGCAGGTGCCGGCACAGAGGGACAACGGGGGGGTCTCTTCTGCTGAAAAATCCCCACCAGATTTGGAAACTTTGTCATGGGAGGTCAGAAAGCTCCTCATCTGAGCCAAGCAGGAAGGTGGCCTCCTGCGTGCCAGCTCAGGAGAATGGCAAGAGGGCGTGGGAGTCCGCAGACCCGCCGCTTCTGCTTGCACAGGGGCCATCGTCTGCCACGCGGCCGGCTGCTTGCGGGAACTTGTGTGCCAGCCCTGCCCGAGACGTTGCTCCCAGGATCCCGACCCTGGCCGCGAGCCTTGGGAAGGCACCGAGCGTCCCCCTGGGTTGCAGCCCGGGCAAAAGCACTGGCAGGATTTCCTCCAGAAGGTCCGCGAGGCCCTGGGGAGCTGGTGCTTGGGAGATGATGAAGCGAGGTTTAGCAGAGCGAACCCAGACCTGGGACTGAAGTGTTTTCAGAAATCCTGCAATGTCCTCTTTACTGAAAATGACAATTATCCTTTGGGTACTTCTTTCTCCTTTTTATTTTTTTATTTCACTCTTAAAGTAGTTGATTTTCACATTTTATTAGGTCTCCCCTTGTTTCTGATTTACTTTAGCAATTATTTCTAAGTAGGACTGCGGTGTTGTGAACCCAAGGTGTTCTTCTGCCTACCGAAAAGCCACTAAATCTTGGGAGCTAACCATGAAATCTAATAACAGAACAGAACAGAGACATTAGCCGTAGCAACGCTTTCTCAGAAAAGGTGTGGTGGAAACCTGAAGCCCAAACGAGCTCTTTGCTCAGAGACGGCGCGGTGGTGAATGCCAGGCTACTGCACGGGGTGTTCACTTTGTGATTATCTCACGGATCACACAATAAATGGCAAAGTGTTATAATATGACAGAGGGAACCTCTGGCCTGTAAAAACAACCCTTTTCCGAAGTGCCATAGAGACCTGTCAAGTGCTCATCCTTCAAAGGCTGCTGCTGTGTAGGCCAAGGGCTCCTCACTAGCACACAGGGAAAAAAAAATGTCTGCAAGGTAAGAAGCTGTGAAGGGGAAATACTCTCCCCCTCCATATTTGCACACTGGTCTTTAGATTGCCTTATATAAATCAGTGCCACCAATGAAATGTGGAGCGTTCTGAAATATTGTATTTGCTTTGGATCAGTTCACAACCAGATTGCTTTTATTTTGTTTCATAAGAAGTTGAGATTGGAGATGTATGGACACGTTACTCTTTATGTTTGCATCTGCCATGCTGGCAAGAGAAAAATAGTTGCTTGGGTTTTGCAAACATTCTCCAATTATTTTCCTAAAATGGTTTGGATGAAATACTGTTGGTTCATATAATTAGCTGAAATAATAAACTGGCAAGAGTTTGTTTTTTGTTTCCTTTCAGAAGGGAAAACACTGCGATGTGCTCAACACCCAATGGTGTGGCTTGGCATGGGCTGCAGCGCTGTGCTCTTGACGATTTGGGATGGATCATAGGATGTATCCGGCCCCAGCAGCAGGCCTGGATAGGGGAAGCATGGCCACGTCCAGCCCTTCAGGGGGAAAACGGGTGGCCTGGTGGGCTGCGCGTTCCTCTTTCTTACCAGTGGGCAAGTAAGCTCTTAATACTTCTTTCATCTGTCGAAACGCTCTGGTGACTTTACTATTCCTCTCTGGCGGAAGTACGGGTGCCTGGTGCAGTTTGGGTCTGTTCCTCGGGGCATCTGCAATCTCTGCGTTGCAGCATCCGCCGGTCCTGGAGAACCAGGCAGCAAAATAGCCCTTTGGCATGAACGAGCCTCTTCTGCTCCCGTCATCCATGTGAAACAAAAGGAAGCAACCAACTGTCTAAGTAGCAAATGCTTCAGACAACTAAAATGATCTAATTTTGAGCCAGCTTTGGAAAAGTGTGGGTTTTTTTTTTAAATGCTTTTGAATCTGACAGTACCAATTTTTATCCCTGACCTCTGCAACAACCCTGCCTTCCTTCCGAGCTCGCAGAATGCCCTTCCTTCGCCGTACCCACTGCTCCTTTGTCTTGCAAGAGTTGCATACACTCGAATAGTGGATCAATCACCATAATAGCTGTTGTCTTCAAAGTTTGTTAATGCTTTCCAACTGAGTTCCTGTTTTCCTGCTAATAACCCTACCAGTGGAACACTTCGTGGACACGCAATAATTCATGTGGCAAACTTGCCATCCAAATGCTGGTGGGTAATTAGTAAGCCTTGCACCCAGCGAGAAGCAAGTCATTTTTAATTTCTGCAGCAGGCTCAGAACGGGGATTATTTCACTGCAGGCCTGTCTTCACTCCAAGCAGTGTGTAGGAAGGACGGGCAGCTGCTGCATGGGGAGGGAATGAGGGAGGCCCAGGCGCTGCTCACAGAGACGTGTTCAGCCCCACAGCTCACATGAGCAGGCTTGTGCCTGTAATTGCATTTTTAGAACTGCAGTCAAAGGGAGGGGAGATCCAAAATGGAGATGGCATCTAGAAACTAGGAGTTTGAGCCTTAAAGTCTGATCCAGCTTTTGATCATAGGGGTGAGGAAAAAAGAGATGTAGGAAGAGGTGCGTATGGGACTGGGGCAAGGAAGCTCCTAAGGAACCTGCGTGAACCACTGACCCCGACAGCGATATGTGCATGGATTGAGGCGCTGGGTCTTGTCCCTGCCTAGGACATGACACCATCAGCCAAATGGCTCACAAGGCTGGTGACCTCCTGGCAGCGAGTGGGAGCCACCCGAGAGCGAGGCGGCGCCGGAGGCCTGCTGCCACCACCATGGCTGTGGATAACTCCGGGTGGCTGTGAGCAGGAAGCCCAGCAGCTGGTTTATTTATGCTCCTCTTGTTTAAGCAAAATTGCAGGTATCACTTCACTAGCTCGGCTAATAGACACGATTTGTCCCTAGCAGTTCTCTCTGTTTTTTTGGTAGACGGGTGATGCTCAAAACCAGCTATGACTGCTGGGCACAGCTCCAGTTCCTGCTGGTGGAGTCGGACATAGGACTGTATAGGGACCAAAGGTAGCGTGTGGTCTTTTGCACTGTTAGGCTTTGTCATTTCAATGCGTATTATGTTTGGTAGTCAAAATAGTTGCCTAAGCTAAGAGTCATCTCTCTGCTTCAAAATGCTGCAACCTGGCGGCTCCGTTTATCCTTTTCTAATTCATTTTGGTGGAACTTAAAATTTTAGAAGCTTAAAAAATAAAAGGAAGAATCTGTTTGCTGTAAAGTACGGGTTTAACTTGTGGCTTTCTTTTTTCTTCTGCATTCTTTGCTGGCCCCAGGCACGATAACAGAGCATTTCATATAAGCAATGGTGGTATTTTTATGCTGACTATAAAAATACCCTGAACTATTCACTCTTTAAAAAAAAAAAAAAAAAAACAGCACCTCTTTCAAAGTCAGAATATTACTGTGGCCATTGTATTCCTTTTTCAGACAACTTAATATGGAAAAGAATGCAAAACACGCCGAGAAAACAGAACCTGTCAGTCATCCCATGGCAACTGCTGACATCTGAAAGGACGGATGCAGAAGTCAAACGCAGCCATCGTCACCCAGTCACTCATGTGCTCAGCTTAGAGGTAATTCCTTGGTGGGGGGAGATGCAAGCTCTTCGCCAGGACGTGTTGGAGATGGTTGGGGCTTTGCAGTTGAGTGGACGTGCTGCCCTCCTGAGGAGGGTGGGTGGAAAGGGGACATCGCCAGTGCGTGATGGCAGGGGGCCGACGGGCCTGTCTGGAACCCATGGCCGGTGGTGGGAAGCCTTGGGTCAATCTGGGAGATGGGTGGAGGGTTATCCGTGGAAGCCAAGCACTCCCAGTGCTAGGTGCATTCCTGTCCGTGGCACCCTCCTTCCCACCAGCTCCTCCAGCGTGAGCAGTGCATGATGGACCTGGTGCCTTGCACCCATGGGTGCAGTCCTGACTGTGCTGCAGCTTGTGGCAAGCTCCCATCAAGCTGCTGGAGCAATTTCAGAGTGCTCTCGTCCCACTTGTTCCTTCACGCTCTTACAGCCCTCATCAGACACAGTGTGCTAATTGCCTCAATCCCATCTTGGCAAACCCTGGCTCCCAGAGCCTCTCCAGGGTTTCCAGTCCGTGGAACTGTAATGGAGAGCGCTTATCCCAGCGCGTTTAACTGGATGCTTTTCCATGATGGAGCTAGAGACAGAAGGATTTGTGATTGCAGGAGTGCGCTCGAGTCTGTAACTCTGTGTGCAGCATCAGAATTTGTATAGGATTTAAATAATTCATCACTGGGCTTCAGTATATTTAGTCATTCAAATTGCGAATTTGCAATTTCGTTCTGCTGAGAGTTAGCGTGTGTAACTGCCAGAGGTTAGCTCTGCAGCCGACGTCCACAAAGAGGAGTTTAGACAGATTAAGTCAGAGGAAGTGACTGGCAGCGAAAGATAGGGAGAAATCTGCGGCACAGCTACTAACCCTCAGACAGCCGCTGGCAGCAGTGGATGGGGCGAGGCTGGTATGTGATCCAGCTGGATGCACAGCACCAAGTGGTTAAGGAACTTCACTGGAAAGGAGCATTGCCTGGAGCACAGCAGTGCGGCATTGTACCCATGTGCATGATCCAGGTAAGGCCTCCGGGCTTGGCCTCACGAGCTGCCAGTGCTTGGGGACTATTTCCATCTATTTTCTGCCATCCTGCACGTAGACTGCAAGCCTCTGGATGCACAGAGATGCTCTTGCTCTTTGCCAGGCTCTGTCCGGGCTGGCATGTACCTGCGGTGCCGCAGGTTCCCGGTCCACTGCGGCAGTGCTGAGCCCCAGCGCAGAGGGTACTTCAAAAATATGCACCTGCAGCTTCATTTTGTGGCTCCTGGTTTGGGTCTGTGGCTCCCCATGCTCTTGACCCCAGGGAAGTCCTTGAGAAAGCACTCCAGCACTCACAAATTGGGAGAGGTTTGCATGCGGCGCCTCCCAGCCTGTGCTACCTGCTCAGTACGTGGGACGTTATCCCAGCCGCAAAGCGCACCGGAGCCTTCGGTCCAAGCAACAGCTGATTTGTGGGAAACACTGCTGTTCAGGAGGGGGTTGGATCCGCGAGGTCTCAATGCCTCTTCACCTCAATGGGAGCTGAAAGCACTCAGCACCTCTCCTAGGATCCCAGCACACTGCACAGGGTTGAGACCTTTTGTCTCCCTCTTGTTTTTACGCATTACAGTCACATTATAAAGAAGTCCAGCAGAACATTCAATTACTTACTACACAATTAAAATCATATTTGTATACCTATAAGTAGGTCACCAGTCTCTTAGGTTAATCAATTATAATGGCATTCACACGGGTTTCTTTCATAAATCACTGGCTTTTAGTGTATCCACTGATATAATGCAGGAAAATCATCTAATTTTGATCTAACTAGAATGAAATGTGAACGTGCATAATTTGCTCTTACAAAGTGTATCTAATGTTCTCTGCGTCTGTATTTATTTGTGCTGTTTCATGCTGCATGTCGCTTAAGTGGCAAAAAGCACTGAGGCTGCTGCACTTAAAACTAAATGACCCAGAGTAATACAATTTATCTGCATTTATTTTACATTGTTCATCATGACAGATATTTTAATAACCTGCTTCTGATGGCTGATGCACTGATTGCAAATCACACTGAAATCTGAGGTTCAACAGCAAGACTCTGTGGAGTGCTGTGAGAATATTTGGGAGGGCTGTTTTGCTGCATAAAGTAAGCAGCAAGGGGAGAGGGAGGACCTTGCTTCGGCTGGATGATGCAAATGTTTCAGAGCATAGCTGGATGCCACCAAATACGGAGCACTGCTGAGCCACAGACGCCGTGGCTGCTTTAACGCCTACCCATGGGGGAGATTTTGGACAAGGCAGCGAACGGGATAAGTCGTAACTGAATGGTCTCTTCTTTTCTGCTCACTTAATGTAGGTGTCTCAGCACCACTGTCAGGGAAGATGTGTGGGAGCAGGATTTCCAGAGCGAGCATGGGAGGTCCCTGGGCCACCCGCGGTGCTGGCCCGAGGCCGTCCTTGCTTGGCTGGCTCCGAGGAAGTGCGAGGCTCCTTGCGGAGTACAGGAAAACATCTGGTCCTGTACTACGGGAGCTGTTGGATCCCAGTTTAACTGGAGAGACTGCGGAGGGCCCAGAGGAGGGCTGCCGAGATGTCCAGGGCCTTGGGATGCTGATGGAGCCGGGCTGGTTTTGTCTGGTGAAGACCCTTGAAGGGAAGCTGCAGATGTGACGGAGACAAACTCTTCTTGGTAATGGCAGATGAGACAACAAGGGGCAAGAGCAGGGTGGAAGGATTAAAGTGGATGTTGGGAAACCCTTCTTCCCTGTGGGAGAGGTGCAGCCCTGGTTGCCCGCAGGGGCTGTGGAGTCCGCATCCCGGGAGGTTTTCAAGCCTGGGCTGGACAAAGCCGTGGCCAAGCTCATTTAGCGTTGGTGATAGTCTGTCTTTGAGGTGGAGGTTGGATTTCAGTCTCTGGAGGTCCCTTCCCACCAACACTGCTGTGATTCCATGTTTCAACACCCCTGCAAGGGTATTGAAGGGTATTCAAGAAGGGTGATATGATGGGTTGTGAACCCTTTCCTTCATAGCAAATACACCTTTCTTTCTTGACTGTCTGGAAAGTGTAGAGACTGATCTGTCACTTATGGAGAAATGCAGAGCTACACCTACACAGGTGATGCTGGTAGCAAGGCGGAGGGTCTGGCATCAGCAGAGACCGTGTTGCCTTCTGCGAGCGTGATGGTACGCCCATTGCAAACAAAGAGCCTCTGCCAGAAAATGCAAACAAACTCTTGATGTCTGAGCGATGTATCGGCACCAATCCCTTCCGCAGATGCAAGCCACTGCTCTCCATCCAGTCCTCCTTGGAGCAAACGTAACGCAAACTGGATTTAGCTTGCTGTCTGCTTGAATGTCTGCCTAGGCACTCCTCGGGCTGCCGCCTGGGAGATGGCCGTGTTGGGAAGGAGGTGGCCATGCAGGAACCAGGGCACAAGCTAACCTGGGGGAGGGATGCTGGGACTCGCCTTGCACAGAGCTACAGATTACCCTGCAAAAACTGATAGCAAAACTATAGCTATCGACTATCGAGTCGTCTGTTAGGAAACCGATTCTACCTAAGTGCCATCTGTTTTGGAGCTGTGCAGCGAGTTTGTGCCACTTCCCAACCAAGGCTGGAAAGAGCAGATAAGTGCCCAAGCTCAGCTCTGCGAGACAGCAGCTCCTGGGGGCTTTCCTGGCTTTTGGCAACTGCTAAATCCACACGGCAAGCTGCAGGTGCGCTCTGGGCCCTCCGCGCCTTACGTGCCACGCGGCTGGTGGTCCGGCTGGTCTTGGAGGAGCACAAGCACCCGCGTGACCTACAGTAGCAAAATGGGTCAGGGGCTGCCCTGCCGTGGGGCTCGCTCCAGCCCGGGCCAGGAGGAGCGACTGTCCTGGGAGAGCAATCGCAGCTGGAAATGCACTAGGCAGGGCCCAGCTCCTACTGCCTCGTTAATCCCTAACGAGCCAGCCAAGGGGAGCTGACAACACAGCTCAGTGGAAATTGCTCTTAACCTTAGTTGCGGTTTCCTACTAAAAATGTTCATGTCTTCAGAAGCAGCCTCTACCTAAGATAAGAACAAACAGCACTTGCGCAAACTCTTGTGAGAGGTTTTTTTGTGTGCTTTGCAGAAAAGCAAGAATTTTTATGCTTGAATTGGTTTCTGTTTTTTCTTATGAAAAAATGGCAAATGTTTATCCAAGGGATTCTTGGAACTGTTTGTTTTTGACAAAAGGCTGCTTTTTTTTTTCCCCCTCGAAATTGTTTATTGACGAAAAAATACTCTGGCTAGTGCGGCTGGGCCGGCTGGAAGGTCTGGCTCATTATTTGCGCAATTATCCCCTGGCTGGTTTTTGGTAGCAGCAAGAGCCCTCGGTGCACCGCTGTCGGTCCGAGGTGTTGCGCGGGTCCCCGGGCGGGTCTGGCGGCCGTGCCAGGGCGACGGCGACGTGCGGCAGGGGAAAGGACGCGGATGGCACGTGAGCATCCCTTCCGCGCGCCCCGCCGGCTAGAGGAAGCGGTGCAAGAGCAGCCCTTCGCCCGGGCCGTGCCGCTGGCCGGGAGAAGCGTTTCTGAGGATTTACATGTCGTTTCTGTGCACTAAGCTCCTATTTTAGGAGGGAAATCTGTCAGTGGATCATAAATGTTCTGAGCGATTTACGTTCACCGGTTCAGGTACCTTAGCCACAGGAGTAGATAAATTGTGGTTTAATGTTTTATTTACACTTTCAGCGGATTTAGTGCCTTTGGGAAGCACGGGGTCGATAGCCCTGGAGGGATGTGTGCTCCCATGGGATGATAACCCATGCGAAGGGCTGAGCCAGCTCCGTGCGGCAGCTCCTCACCCGCTCTGTACTCTGCAGTGGGGGAGAGGTGGCAAAGAAACTTATTTTTTAATGATTTTATTTGTGAGTAGATAGTCCTAATGTGTTTCAATTTATACGGGAGTTTGAAAGTCCTGCACGGCTGGAATGACAGCAGATGGCACAATAGAGGGTTTAGCTGAGTTTTAGGTTTGCAGGCAAGTTAAATTAATTAAGAATAATCTCTTTAAAACATAGGGCAGAGTAATATCAGTCTAGTCTATAGAAATTCTTCAGGACTTAATAAAGCTCTGGGAGTAATTAATTATGCAATAACCCATGGTTAAGAAGATATTATCAGCCAGTCGGTGGGTAGAATCTGAATCTGTCATTTTCCAGACATTTTCCAGTCGTGTTTGCTGCCTTGGTCGCTCCTACGTGGACGTGGTCCATGCTGGTACCTGCAAGGTGCAGCTCATCCCCAAGAGGCCCACGCTGATTGCAGGTGTAATTGCCTGCGCTTCACTAGAGCAAAACTATTATAACGTGAAGCCTCTCGGGTCGGAGAAGGCACAGTTGCTAGGGAAAATGCAGTATTTTCTTAAGAACTGATAGTTAGCTTATTACCTTATGAGCACCTGTCTAAGCTCTGTTCAATTAATGAAACAATTTAAAGTAAAAAGGATGGCACCAACCAAACCATTGCACTATAAGCTCTTCTAATTACACAATAAGATAGTGTCTGCCAGATTAAAATTTTAATTAGCTTAATTTAGAAATACTAAGTGATTCCTTCATCCTAAAAGAAAAAGCATTAGAGATATAATTCTTGAATAGCTAAAATGGCCTCAAAAAAAAAAAAAAAAAAAAGCGAAGATCAGTAGGGCCTTGTGCATGTCCCCATGCCCTCTGTTTTCTGTGAGCCATCAGCAAAGGTGGACGGCTATGGAGGCTTCTGGGTATGGGTCCCTGCTCCGGGTTTCTGCAGCATTCATCTCCGACGCCAGCTGCCTGCGGTCTCTCCGGCTCCGCTTTCAGAAGGGAGAAGCACCCTGGCCATAATGGGGCCTTTTGTTCTTTTTTGTTTTTCTCTTTCCTTTCCTCTATTCAAAGATTTAAAGGCCCAAACAGCCCATTAAGACCAACTAATCCCCCACCGTGCATGACGAAGGCCATCCCGCCCGTGCTGTCCTTCCTCAGCACCGCGCCTGCCTGCGACCACAGTGCTGTGTACAGCCGCTTCAATGCGCTGCAAGAGCACCTACTTGCTCCAGACACGGAGCAGGACCCCACCGAAAATCCCCAGTCTTGATTTAAAGACGTTAAGTGGCGGATGATTTATCGCACCCCTCATGAAACTGTTCCAGTGGTTAATTACACTTACAGTAAAATAACTCATTCGGGCTGAAAGCACGGGGAGCCGTAACATGCAAAGTGCACGGTGCGTGGTTGTGTTTGGTTATGATGTAAGGAATCCAGCAAATCTCTTTTATGTCTTTTCAGGGAAGAAACAAAGACATTTGAACTATTTGCACAACACAGAGGCTCTCCAGCACAAACCTTTAAACGGCGAGATGTCTGCTGGGGAAGCTCTGAGGAGAGGGAGTAATAAAGAGAAGAGGTTTTACGACACAAGATCGAACGGGAAAGTTTTATTGGAGAGGCTTGGCGAGCTCCTGGTCCCACGGGGGAAGGAGGAGGAATTTGAATGTAGTGGTTTCCCTTTTGGAAGGTCAAAGCCATTCCATACAATTGCAAAGCAGCATAAGAGAAATACAGTTATTCCTCTGTCACGGCTGTCAAAAAGGGAGGGGGTGGGAGGAGGGAGTCCCAAACACCACATTTCATCAAAGCCCCGAAGGTAAAAATGATCTGCTAGCTTGAAATTTATCTTAATGAGCAAAATCCAGCCAATGGAACAGGATGCAGATGAAAGTGACAGATGGGATCATTTAAAGTTTGATTCTTTGCATGAAAGAAAATAATATTTTTGATAAGTTTTTTTTTTCTGGTTGTTACAGTGTTCTGCATAGTGCCACAGTCTCCCACTTGCAGTCCCAGGTCTTTGGCAGAATAATTTATCCAGGGTCAGATCCTCAGCTCTCAGAAATTCAGAGTCTGAGGGAGTTGCTGCAGCTCCTCAGCTCGTGCAAAACCAAGGAGCTGGTCCAATAGGTAGTGGGCAGAAGCTATGGGAGATTTTCTTAGATGGGGACAGCAAGTGAAGACAGGACAGAGGTTATGACCCAGTGAGTGCTTTGGCAGTCCAAAGAATGGAAGGCAATGGTGGGTTGCTTCCAAAAACATGCGAAGGCACAAATCTTTTGGGTGAGTGCATTTCAGTGAGAGTCTCGAGTGGCAGGGTGAGTGTGGGAACCAGTCATTGTTGGCCAACGTTAATGGGAACCTGTCCTTGTTGGCCAGCGTTAATGGGAACCAGTCCTTGTTGGCCAACGTTATCAGGAACCAGTCCTTGTTGGACAACATTAACAGGAACCTGTCCTTGTTGGCCTTATGGTGCTCTGGAGCAGCTGGGAGATGCTGGCAAGCTCCAGCCCACGGCTGGAGCAGGTGACCCTTGTGTCTCCTGTGCAATCCCCGCGGTTCCCTCGGTGGAGTCTGCAGCACCCGGGCTCAGTGTCCCAGCTTTCCACGCGGGCTGGGCTGGACTGCAGCGTACTTTGGGAGCTCTGTTTCAGAGACTGGCCCCTGAAGTCTGAGGGGAAGCTGCCCAGGACCAGCCCTCCAAAAATACAAGCAGGCATCAATCAGCTTGGTTGGAAGAGTTTATAGAAACACAGCAATTTGTTCCTGGATATTTTCAGATAAAAACAACTGCAAAAATTTACCACTGCCATATAAAAATACAGCTTGGGACCTAGACAGGTCAGTAAAAGTTCTGTGGAGTCGGAGAATGCATTTTCTTGCAGGACATCTGTTGAATTTTGATGCTGAGAGGTGCTGTCGTACACCCCTTCCTTTGTAGGATCACACTATTCGTGGGTTGCTTATCTTTAATAAGCCAGGAAAAGGAATGGATTAGAGTCACATCCAATAAAATAATAGCTGTTTTTACTATCTCCTCACACAGGTAATTTTTGTAGAGTAAACTAGCACATGCACAACATCTATGTGTAATATAGTGTATACACAACATCAGTGGACCCTGCCATCCCTGACTGAGCAGGAACAAAAGTGTTATCCCTCTCCCTTCTGCCCTCTCATTTTGTGATCCGATCAATTAGCAGTGAGGTTTAAGATAAAGAAGAGGTCATTTGTTAGCTTTTCTTGTTTAAGCCTTGTTGGACTGGGTTCTACAAGCCACGGGGCAAATGCTCGACTATCCAGCCCACTCGAGTGCCAGGCAAGCCCTCCTCTAAGAGCAGAGTTCCATTTAGAAAGCTTTGGGGTTAAATCCTGCCTCAGACTTTGACTGAGCACCCTCACTGCGCAATAGCCGAAAGAGTGGTTGGAGCGAACGGTTTTGGGACAAACCTCAGGGTGCTCACGAGTTAGTGTGAATTTAAAGCAGGCAGGAGCAGGAGGCCTCCCCGGAGGAACAGGTTTGCTCTCTAAACCCCTGCCAAACACAGAAATGAAGCCAGGTTAGCCTCCCGGGTGAATGCCAGCCAGCAGATCCCTCCAGAAAAGAAAAATACAGCAGAATATGCCCCATTTTGCTCAGCCTTGAGGAGCAAGAGCTCTTGTCAGCGTCAAACGGGAGATGGAAAGAAGATGCTGCTGTGTCCCGTGGCGCGAGCCAGCCGGCCGCTGCGGCAGCCCCGTCCCTCCCCAGGGGCTGGCACCATCCTCGAGCGCCTCCCCGAAATCCGCCTTCCCACCCCCGGGGCAGGCGGAGACCCAGCCTGGGGGCACGTGCGCTCCCGGCCCGGCGGCTCCGTGCCGCCTGTTAGCAGAAGAAAGGGATTGCAAGGGGAATTTCTTCAGCTGTACTCCGGTAGCAGATTAAAATAGCTGCTACTATTTTAATCCCGAGAAGCGGCAGCTCCCGCACGCGCAGGACTGGCAGCGAGTGCAGCGCCCGCCGGGAGCGGGTGCGCGGAACAGCCGGCTTTTCGGTAACGCAGACGCGGGGCTCTGGCCCTGGTAAAATGCTGCCCCCAGCTATCTGACCCAAGCTGCCAGAATTTAGGATCAGGAGATATAAAATTATCCCTCCCTGCTTTTCTTTTCGCTATTGCAAAGTGCTGTAACACCATGAACCTTAAATGTTCTCAGAACAAGAAATTGCTGTGCTCAATATTCTTTGCCTTATTTATATACAGCCCAGCTGGCCTTTATCTACTGAGTTCTACTGGGATTACGTCTAAATTTTAACTGTTGATTTTATTTTTTTATTCCAGAAATTTCAGTGTAATATAACATGAATATTCTGTTTCTCTGTGCACTTGTGACTGCGGAGGAGGATTTTATAGAGAAAGGTGAGCTTTTTCTTTTATTAGGAATGCTTTTACACGTAACTGGAAAGTGAAAGTCTTACTTTGTCCCTTATTTTTATTTTATAGGCGGATGCTTGGTGTAGGCACTTTTGCAGC
The DNA here is from genome assembly GCF_036417845.1 of Apteryx mantelli. Taxonomy (NCBI): domain Eukaryota; kingdom Metazoa; phylum Chordata; class Aves; order Apterygiformes; family Apterygidae; genus Apteryx; species Apteryx mantelli. Next base: position 5,796,046 of record NC_089990.1, on the reverse strand, counting down.
TCTCAGGATTACATCTGAAATAACAAAAGGAAAGAAAATTTATCTTCATGTCTTCAGAAATTGTGAATTATTTATCTGCTCTCCCTGGTAAATCAGCTTTTGCAAAATCTCACTGTGAAACAAAGGCATTTCTTTGTTTCACTGGGCTACGAGATCACTCCCTGAAGATTTGTCTGCATGGCTGCTCGCGAGGCTCGAGGCAGGAACCGACCTCCGAGCTCCCTTTGTTTTATTCGATGAGGCTTGGGGTTCTTCTTGCTTCACATTCATTTATTCTTCCACAGATTGAGCAATTACGTGAACTCATCTGTGGAAATTTAGGACCTGTTCCTGCAATCCTCACTCATGCACGTGATCCCCTCTCACGCAGATTAATCCCACAAGACTGTGCTGCCCAAATTCGGCAGTGATTTCAATAAGCAAATATTTATATGGCATCGTAGGTGCAGTCTGTACACAGAATGACACCAAATTAAACTAAATCCGTATTAAGAACTCTCAGATTGATTGAAGAGTGTCCACGCGAAAGGGTGGTACCAGTTAACTAAATCACTTTAGAAACCGGCATAATTAAACTGGTGTCGTTTCGCTGTGGAAAGCAGATTTCACACAAGTTCTTGAATGCCTTTGGACCAAATCCTGCTGTATTCACTTCACACAGCGCATAGGAGTATTTATGGAAATAGATCGCAATAGAATATTGCGTTGTATTCCCACCGTTCCTTTCAAGGCCACATGAAATTATTTCCTCCTTAGTCTTAGAAAGATGCAACACATTTTATGAGAGCTTTACATCCTTTCTCTCCAATGTGAAACTACTGCTGACGAGCATTTTATGCTATATGAGGCAGGCACTTATCTACCGTAGCTTGGCGAATGCTGCAGTTTTGTTTAAAAGTAGGTCAGGTTCCCCAGGTGTGCGTTATACAAGGGACAACGGGAACGTGGAGGCTGGTGAGCGCAGCGCCCCGTTCGTCCCCTGCAACCCGGGGCTGGGAACGCAGGAGCGTGCTGAGGACCAAGGGCTGGAGCGGGGATTTGGGAGGGCCGGCAGGCCAGCGCCTGCTTCTGCACACCAGCCGGCTGGTCTCCTTCGCACTGGGCACAGAAATATCACTTGGACCATATGTTTTGCTGGCTCACGCACTATCTAATCCCTACTTAGCCGCCCGTAAGCACCTCCAAAGAGGGTGCCTCCTGCACCTCACCAATAATCTCTTACAACGCCCCGTTGCTCGTTGACTCTAATGCCAGATGGTATTAATACACCCATCACTGCGATTATTCAGACAACAGTGGCAGGAGCAGTGAAACTGTCCCAACGTCCCACTCCTCCTGCTGACTCAGAGGCATGCTTGAAAGAGCCCCTTCCTCCCCATGGAGCCTGTTCCCTAGGCTTGTCCCAGGCTGTCCTCATCAAAAGGGAATTTGATGTTTCAACAGTTTCTCAGCCAATTTCATGCTGGGATAAGACTCAGCGGTGACGAGACAGTGTCATTTATTTGCTCGCTGACTGGCGCCCAGAAGCTTGGTACACATCCTGATGCCAGGCCCTCACCAGGACCTCATACAAAACCTTTCGCTGAACGGAGATCTGTGTGTGAAACGGGAATATTGCTCATACCACGTAACTTGAAAGCTAGCCTGCCTGCTGTCTGGCTCCAAATGCACATGAAAAATCAAGGTTCATCGTGATGAATGGCCTGGCGACGGATGGGTGCTGATGCCACGTGTTGGGAAGCAGGCGCTGCCGAAAGATTCCCACACCCGGCAAATACTGTGCAAATGCCTCCTACCAAGTCCATCTTCCCACACGTGATTCCTGCAAAGGTTACTTAATGGTCAGGCAGCAGTGAAATCCAACCGTAGGAGATCACCTCTCAATCTCAGGGGCATCCTTTGAGTTTGCAGGTCGTTGGCTCAAGTCTTTAGCGGCTGCCCATTTTCCCGCAGGCCCAAAGGGCTTTGACCAATCTTCGTACTCAGTAAGGCAAGATCTATAGGCAGAGGTGATCGCTCTATGGGTCGAATAGCTGGGAAAAACAGATGTTTTGGGGTACCCTGGGTACTGCTGGACCCATCGTCCGATCCGGAGCGAGAGGTCACGCTCACGTCGCGTGCTCCCGGTCTCGAGAGCGAGCAGTGGCGATGCCGCAGTGACGAGAAGCGGGGCTTTGCGGGGTTCGATGCCCATGGTACAAAGCATATGCAAACTCCTATTATTCCTTTGATTAGCTGCTCCCTGATATGTCAAGGCCATGAATAATCAAGCCTCATTTTCTAATTAGTTTTACTCATCACCCCGCTGCTCCAGGCCTTTGCTCATTTGCATACCCTGTTTCTAGGGAAGGGCCTCATCCGGCGGGGTCCGGGGAAGCCTGGGCTCCGGCTCGCCCAGGCCGCGTTTCTCTGGAGCTTCCCTGCTCTCGGGCCTGCTCGTCCTTCCGCGCGATGGCAGAGCCCCGCTTGCAGACCCTCCCGGGGCTCCCTGGCCTTTCCCGCTGTCTCCAGGCCTCGTTTCCTTAGGGAACGGGGTGGCGGGAGGCGTTGGCACCGCCTGTCTCTCCCCCACCGATAACTTCGGACTCCGTTAGCGGATTTCAGCCGGCCTCGATGGAGGAGGCGCAGCGGGGGGAAGGCCGGAGCACGTGCTCGGCCGCCTCGAGGAGCCGCGACGGGCAGAGCAGCTGCAAGCGCCTGCGCAGCGAGAAGAGGCCCCGTCAGGGCCCAAACCCGTGCGGCCGGCGGCCGCTGCAGCCCGGCAGCGCAACCCAGACGAGAGGGCGGCTGCCAGCGGGTCGAGAAAAGGAGCGTTCGGTGGCAAGAAGCCCCGAGCCTTCCCCTGAGCCAGAGGTGTTGGTGGCTGCTCGAGCCCCGGGTTGCGTGCCGGCAGCCTGCTCACCGCGAAGCTGGAGGGTGTTTTCTTTTTGCTGGGGCCCAGCAGTCCCCACCCGCCAGCCAGACACAGAGGTGAAGTTCAGACGCTTTGGAAGGAAGGTCTTTAGGGAAGAGACGGAGCCGGGATCATCTGTCCCGCGTGAAGAGCTAAGGATCGTTTCCCATCGTTGCAGAGGCCCATGCAAGGCTTGAGGCACGAGGCTCTGTATTCATCCGTCGCTGGGCAGATACCCGGTGCCTCTGCACGCAAGGCACCGCCTTTCAGACAGCGTCCCCCGAAAACGGGGTCTCCCATTTTGCAGTGACCCTTGCAAATCCTCTGGCCTGCTGCTCCCAGCCTGCCCCTGCCGGATGCGTGAGCCCAGATCGCGGGCTGCCCCCCCGCTGCCCCTCTGTCTGGGTAGACCTGTCCCACGTTAGAGTTGCCCCAGACTCATCACGTCGGTCCTCAGCAGCGGGCAGGAGGCAGCGGCAGGGCGGCAGCCGCAGCCGGGGGAGGCCGGCGGGGACTTTCATTTCGGTAGCGCCTCAGAAAGCGTTGCGTGTGCCTGGATCAAAGCGAGGGAGCACCACTTACGCACGCCGGGCGAGCAGGCGGCAGACGGGAGCCCATCACTCATCAGCGAAAGGATGATCATTGTTTGTTTAGCCCATTCCAAAATAATGGCTCTGCTGGGAACACCAGCCCCGTATGCATCATATCTTTTATAGTATATATTAATTTAGCGTAGACATTAGGCCATCATTATTCCCTCCTTTTAATTCTTACGTATTAGCATTCAGGATCTGTTTTAACTCAGCACACATCTTTGTTATTTCATAATGTAAAATAAATAAAGCTGGAGGCAAATGCATTTTTTTATATCAACGACTGTGAGAGAGTGATGGATATAAAGCACAGAAACATCTTTATAATTTTAAAGCTTGAATTTCAGAACACAGCATTTTCATTAAATGGTGCAATCCATTCATTTTGGAGAGACAGATATAAACAGAAGCAAATTAACTCAGTAGTTCTCATGCCTAGATTCTTTGTGATAAAATTGCCTATTATTGTGAGTATAAATGTTTTCAAAATATTAGAGACAAATGGAAAAAAATCGGGACAAGAGGATAGGTTGCTCAAGGATAAAAACCATAAAGACATCCCCTCCGAACGCCCCATGTACCTGGCAAAATAACTTAGAGCAAATTGCAGGAGCAGCGAGAGGGGAGGAGGCAGGCCGTTTCTTTTTCTTCTTTATGATGAATAAAGGTTTGAGAGAGTGTTTTCAAATTGTTTTTTTGCTGGCTGCTGTGCCTATTAGAAAATCCAGCTCTTGGCTGGTTGGTGGGCCAGGGAAACGGAGGCACCGCGAGCAACAGGAGCGCAAAAGCGGTGGAAAGGGCCGGTCCCCTCGCCGACGCTGGAGGAGAAGGGCAGAAAAAAGCTGGTGGCGCTGAGCCCCTGCCCGGAACCGCTGGCTCGCCGCAGGGAAGGAGCGCTTTGCAGACGCGGTGTGGTGAGCGGCGCTCGCTCGGTTGCCACCCCAGCGCGCCCGCTTTGGTGCTTGCCACCAACTAGGCCCTGCTGACAGCGTGCCGGCGGCCGGAGGGCTGAGCATCGTTCCCGTATAAATATGCAAAGGACTTTAATCGGAGATTAACCCACAGAGTCCTTGTTATTACGGTTTTCTTTACGGAACACTGTGCAGAGGGGTTTCAAAACATGCTGACGGAGACGACGTGTATATTTGCTACCTGCATCAACTGAAACCACTTGGGGCAACACAGAAAACCAGCCGAGCAGCTCCTCCTGGCCCTTCGCATTGGCAAAACCCGGGTGTTGGTGCATGGTATCCGGAGAGACCTCGGCTCTGCGCACAGTAGGGACCAATGCAGGAAGCCACGTAAGGCAGGGGCAATGGCAATGCTGCTGCCAGATCCCAGGGGCCCCGCTGGAGCGGCCGCACTGGCCTGGGCACCTGGTTCCCAAAAAAGAAGAGAGCATGGGCAAGGGTGGAAGAAAGGGTGAGGGGCATGCATGGGCTTCTGAAAGACAACCGTGGTGCTCCTCCATCCAGGGAGGACAGGGAGAGATGCTGAGAAGGTTCATCAGGTGCTTGTGGCTGCTGTTTCTCAGAGTGCGAGAGCAGGGCTGTACACACTGCCATGCAGCCTGGAGCGTGGTGCGTGGTGGGCACTGGGACCGGAGCACGGCGCAGCGTGGGACGGGACCATGGCCTGAGCATGGTGCACGCTGGTGCCAAACTGCAGCTGGAGCAAGGTGCAGTGCCATACACCTGGTACTGGAGCGTGCCCAGAGCCTGGTGCAGCGTGGTGCGCCTGGTATCGGAGCATGGCCAGTGCAGCTCTGTACACCAGGCACCGGATCATTTCCAGAGCCTGGTGCAGCCTGGTACCAGAGCATTCCCAGTCTGATGCAGTGCTGCATGCCTGGTACTGGAGCATGCCTGGTGCAGCTCCATGCACCCGGTACTGGAGCATTCCCAGAGTCCCGTGCAGCTCCATGCATCCAATGCAGCACCATACACCAGTACCAGAACGTGCCCAGAGCCTGGTGCAGCCCGGCAACGGAGCATGCCCTGTGCAGCTCCGTGCACATGGTACCAGAGCACTCCCAGTCTGGTGCAGTGCTGCACGCCTGGTACCGGAGCGTGCCCGGGGCAGCCCCATGCAGCCGGTACCAGAGTGTGCCCAGAGCTTGGTGCAGTGTGGCGCGCCGGTACTGGAGCATGCCCAGTGCAGCTCTGTACAGCGGGTATTGGAGCATTTCCAGAGTCCGGTGCAGCTCCATACACCCAGTACCGGAGCACTCCCAGAGCCCGGTGCAGCTGGAGTGTGCCCGGGGCAGCCCCATGCAGCCGGTCCCGGAGCATTCCGAGCCCGGAGCAGCTCCATGCACCCGGTACTTGGGCATTCCCAGCATCCAGTGCAGCTCTGTGCACACGGTACCGGAGCATTCCTAGAGCCTGGTGCATCTCGAGTGTGTCCGGTGCAGCTCCATACACCCAGTTCCGGATCATTGTCAGAGCCCGGTCCAGCTCCGTGCACCCGGTCCCGGAGCACTGTCAGAGCCCCGTGCAGCTCCGTGCACCTGGTCCCGGAGCGGTCCCGGAGCACTCCCAGAGCCCGGTCCAGCTCCGTGCACCCGGTGCCAGAACGCGCCCGGGGCAGCGCGGATCGCCCCAGTCGCGCCGGCTCCGGGGGGCGGGGCCTGAAAGGGGGCGGGGCCTGAAGGAGGGCGGGGCGGGCTCCGGGGGCGGCCGGGGCGGAGCTCCGGGGGCGGTCGGGGCGGGCTCCGGCGCGCGGCGCGGCGCGGGGGCTGCCGGGAAGAGCCGGCGGCGGCGGCGGGGCGGCGATGGCGGCGGCGGCGCGCGGCCGGGGCGGCCCCCCGCGGCGGCGGTGGTGGCGGCGGTGAGCGGCGACGGCGATGCGCGGCGCTCCCGGGCGGCCCCGCGACGATGGAGGACCGGTCGCACAAGGTGCTGCTGGCGCTGGTGATGCTCTTCCTCTTCGCGGTGATCGTGCTGCAGTACGTGTGCCCGGGCACCGAGTGCCAGCTGCTGCGGCTCCGCGCCCTCAGCCCCGCCGCCGCCGCGGACCCGTACCGCGCCGAGGACGAGACGCCGGCCCGCTTCGTGCCGCGCTTCAATTTCTCCGCCGGCGACCTGCTGCGGCGGGTGGACTTCAACATCAAGGGGGACGACCTCATCGTGTTCCTGCACATCCAGAAGACGGGCGGCACCACCTTCGGCCGCCACCTGGTCCGCAACATCCAGCTGGAGCAGCCGTGCGAGTGCCGCGCCGGGCAGAAGAAGTGCACCTGCCACCGGCCCGGCAAGCGCGAGACCTGGCTCTTCTCCCGCTTCTCCACGGGCTGGAGCTGCGGGCTGCACGCCGACTGGACCGAGCTCACCAACTGCGTGCCCGCCGTGGTGGACAGCAAGAAGGAGGTGCGGCTCCGGCCCTCCAGGTGAGGCGGCGGCGGCGGGCGGCCCGCGGTGCCCCCCCCCCCCCGGGCTCCGTGTCCGGGTGCCCCTCCGGGGACTGCCCGTGTGCCTCCCCCTCGGGGTCCCCCGGGCTCCGTGTCCGGGTGCCACCCCGGGAACTGCCCGGTGCCCCCCCCCCCGGGGGCCCCCGGGCTCCGTGTCCGGGTGCCCCCCCCCAGGAACCCCTCCCTCGGAGCCCTCCTCGATGCCCTCCGGGAGCCTTCGCCGCGGCCTCCCGGCTTCGTCGCGGGGCCCTCCGGAGCTTTCCGGTGCCCCCAGGCTCCGTGCCCGGGGTTCCCCCCGGGAGCCTTTCCCGCACCCCCCCCGACCCCCCGGCGCCGTCTCCGGGTCCCTCTCCCGGGGGGCTCCCGGCTTCATCCCCTGGACTCGCCCGTGCGTCCCCCTGGTGCCGTCCCCAGGCCCCGGAGCCGTCGGTGGGGGGCCGAGCCGCAGCCCCCCAGCCCCGTGGGGAGCTGCCCGGCGGCTCCCTCCCTGCCCTGCCCCGCTCCGCTCCGGGGTCTGCGGCAGAGCCCGCCAGCTCGGGCCGGGCACCCCCCGGAGCCCCGGGGACCGCCGCGGTGCCAAGTGCCGGTCCTGGCACCTGCGGCCCTGCGGGCAGCACCGCCCCGGAGGCCCGGCAGGACGGGCGAGGAAACCCCTGCGCCGCCCGGATGCCCTCGTACCGGAGACGCCGGTCCGGCGCCGGCGGGCGCGCTGCGAGCACCGAGCCGCTGCCCAGCGCCCCGGGAGCGGGCGGGCGGCGGGCGAGGGCCAGCCCGAAGGGGCACCGGGGAGCGGAGCACGCGCTGCGGAGCCCGGCCCGGCCAGCGGCGCCTCGGCGGGGGAATCGTGCCGCAAGCGCGGTTTGCTTCGGACTGCTGAGCGAGACAAAACCCGCCGCCTCTCTCTGCTGCAAGTTAGATGTTTTAAATGATATCCCACAGGCTGTCGCAATTATAAAGACGTCTGTGAGCCGCTGGTGGAGAAAGTCCGGGAGTTACTGCGTCTGGTCGTTAGCAGCAATGAGCCTCTCGCGCAGTAATGTACAAAGAGGCCTGAATTGCCCCAGTGGCTCCGGAGGTCCCGAGCGCATCTTCCACGTCGCTCGTGGAAGTGAGGGTCCTCAGCCTGCCTGAAACCTGCGCCTGAGCTTTTCTGTCTCTGGCAAATCCCCCTGTTGGGCTAAGGCACACGTGCGGTAGCCCCTGTGTACACCAGAAATAAACACTGTGTTTAGGAGTGTTTGTGAACCACGGTATTTTGCTACATCTGAAGTTTAGCTTATGCAAATGTTGGCCTTGCAGAGGTTACTCTTACGACTGAGTATTACCTGCAAATATTTGCGTTGTCCTTCAGCCCTAACCTTGTTTATTTTGGGTTTGCATTCTGAATTTTGGTGGCGCTGACTGCTCTTTTCATGCCGGTGCCTTCCACTGAAGTTGATACCCTAAACTGACTGTTGCTAGCTGTTGACTAAATGCCGTCCCTGCCTTTCAAAAGCCCAGCAGGCCGGTTCTCCTGAACAGCAAGGACCCGCTTGCTGCGCTCCCCGAGCTCTTTGATTACAGCAGACCTTCAGTTGTAACACACCGAGTAGCTTGTCCATGGCTATGCGTGCAGCTGTGCTACGCAGCAGAACGGCTCGGGGATTTTAGTGTCCTTTTGCATTACTTTGTTGAGAAATTAGAAACTAGGATATCACTCCTATTGTGCTGTTAGACTAATGGCAGGTCCCCTTACAATGAGGTACTGTTATATTTCATGCTATCTGAAGTCAAGTCTAAGCGCAGATTCACTTGAAATACAATGCAATTTCTTTCTAGAATTTCTTTTATATAGTGTGACACTACACTGCCATCTAGTAGAAAAATGGTTAGCATCATTATCTTCCTGCACCCAAGATGAAGCTCTTCGTGAGACTTGGCTATTGTGAGTCTCGCTCTTTTGTTTTCCCTACTGCTTTAAAATTTAATTGTCTTATTTTTGTGACACTCCATTTGCAAATGTCAGGAAATAATTCCTTGCCCTCTGGGTCTATTAGCATCTGAGTTTCAGGCTTCTGAGCCTTCCAGGCTGCCTGTGTAGTTTGTTTTACCTGTCCTATAAATATGTTGTTTGTCAGCAGAAATGGAAATGCATAACATGCCCTCTGTTTTGCTGAATAGCTTCTAGTGATCTTTCTTTCTCTTCCCCCAGAGATGGGCCTGGGCTCCAGAGCTGTAGCTGTGAGGCACAGATTCTTGTCCCTTCCCCAAAGACAGGTCCGTCCATGCTCAGGGTTAGTCTTGCCCTCCGGGGGTAAGGGAGAGTCCTTGTCCTGGACCAACAACCTGAGGCAGAAGGGAACTCCAGGTCTTGGAAAAATGAGTTTTTGTCTGTGGCTTTTGGTTTTGTTTTTTTCCTGTTGGATTACTGAACCTGCTTTTCTTCTGTGTCAAGATGGAAGTGGTACATGCACCTGCCCAGGAGTTCAGAGCGGTGGTTCCTCGTCCAGCAAAGCCATGTACGTCAGCATAACTGACTTTTGAGAGGTAGCTAGGCCTCATGATTTAGGATTGAAGCTAAGAGAGGGGGATGAAAGTGAAGCTGTGATGCTCTTGCATTGGGTAGAGGTCTATTCTCTAAAAGGCTTTGAAATGATGTTATATTTTTAATAACCTAATTGCACAGCTTGCTTAATAGCTATAGTTATTCTCCCAAATAATGTCTTGACAAGCAGTTATTTGGACTGCGACTTCTGAATGTTTAAAAATACGGAAAGAGAAGAGAGTTCTTAAACGAACAATAGTCCCTTCAAGTCTTCCCACCCATTGTAATATCTTGCATTTAATTTTATTTTGCATTCTTGATTTAGCAACGTTCAGCTGACAACTAGTTAATTAGCACCTATTCCTAGCGCCAGTAACAGACGCTAATCTAAGCACTTTTTGGACAGATAATAGCTTCCTTCAGAGCAGCGGTAGGTGCGGGCTGACAGCGTCTGAGTAGAGGAGCCTTGCTGGGCTGCCATAGCTTTGGGCAGGGCAGCCTGCCTGCACCGAGCTCCGCGGTGGGGAGGACCAACAGTCCTGGGCAGCATCGCTGGGCCGGCGCTGATGGAGGGAATGGCACAGCCTGGTCTCTGGGGTGCTGCAAGGCTGAGAGAAGGGGGAGCGACTTGGAGGAGTAAGGAGAGGGTGCAAGGCCAGGTCAGGGTGCATCATGGGGGCAAGGACGGGATTCGGTCAGGAGCAGATGGCTAGTAGTGTTTCCTCAAGTGAAGCTTGGCTCGACAAGGGTGGGAATAAATCTTGCATTTATAGTCACAGTGATTGAAAAGTGAAACCTACTGTAAGGGTGATTTGAATGACTTGGCAGCTGCGTAATGTGGTCTGTAGTTGCTGTATTCAGGCTGTCTAGCCTTGCCGGGGAATAGCCAAATGAGTGGTAGTTGTTCCAGCAAACTTTTTGGCTCGCACCTGTGTGTGGTTATTTTGCATGGAGATTTGTGCTGAGACGCACGGAGAGCCTGCTTGTCTTGAAGTTGATTAGACTGCTGACTAGCTGGGCCATTCACCAGAAACCTTTTGTTTTATGTAAAAGTCGAGCCTTGTTTTGGAGGTCCAGAGGATGCCCTGTCCTGGGTCCCTAAGGCTCTGCACTAGGTACAGAGCATTACCATGGTATGATCTAAAGGGATCAGCCTCAGGATTAAGTTGATGGAGAAAATAGTGGCCCAGAGCTTCAGGACTGTTGCTAGCTCAGCCTCTGCTCTTAGTCCTGTGTCTGTCCTTCCCCTGTTTTCTTCGGGAATGGCGGTGTTGAAGGATAGATTCCTGCACTGAAGCAGTAGAAATACTCAGGATGGCTGCTACAACATTTGCTGTTCTGGATTTAACACAACGGTACTTCCCTGTCTCTGAGCATGTAGGTCCCCAAAATTTGCTTGGCCATGTCTGTAATGGTGTTGTTGATGCCTGTGTGGTGGCAGCCAGGACCAGGAGGAGGCTGTGTGCTGCTGTGAAGCTGCCAGCGTGCTGATAGTGGGGCGCGTGGTCTAGTCTGGGACAAGACAGGACCCCTCTCATTAACAGCAACTCAGCCCTAACTGCAGCCGTGTTCCTAGAGCGAGTCTGTTGGTCGGTGCTGGCAGGGCTTAGCTGGAGAGAGGCAGTTTTTTCTGTTGCCTGCTGCCCTTCAAGGTGGGGTGGAGGTTCCCTCTGGGACAAAGTGGGCACACGCGTGGCAGCTGTGGCTCTGAGAGGGGAGCTACGCACCGAAGGGTGGTGTGCCAGCTGGAAAAGCAAGGACCATGTGGTGGGATGAGCCTTCTTTTGGCTGCTAGGATCCTAATTCCTGCCTGAAAATCTGGCCTGTGCTTCTTAATATGAAGCAAGTAGATAAATAGATCTCCCTGTCCTCCTTTGGGCCTTCATTGCCCTAGAGGAGCATGAATCTCCATGTGTGAGGAGAGGGTTGTTTCCTGTGTGTTTAGGTTATGTATTTATGGGTCCATCTGGGGAGCATATTCTGCACATATCACATCCTGCTTGTCTCCTCTTCCACCAGTGCTGCCTGCTGCTGCCCTCCTCTGTGCCTGTCCTGGTTGGCTCTCCCTGCAGCTGGCTTTGCCTTCAGCCTTGTGCTCTTGTCTGGAGCACCCTTGGGACTGGTGACCACGTCTCCAGCGCTCTCCTCTGCAGCTGGAGCTACAGGGCCCACAGTTTTGCTCCTGTGTTTTAAGAGGCTGTGCCAAACAAAAGCAGGGTGGTGGTCCCTCTCAGCAGGTTGGGCTGCCTCCTGGAGCAGTGCCCTGCTGAGTGTCCATGCTGACCCTGTAGATAGGGAGGGAAGGGAGCAGCACCAGCACTGAGGCATCAGAAATCTCGGGAAAGGGAAGGAGGAAGGCGCAGGCACAGCTTATGCTGTGGGCACTCTGGATTTTCTGCTTGCGAAATTGGTGCAGTGGGCTGATCATGGTGGTGGAAAGAAGGAGGTTTGTCTCAGCAGCTTGGCATCAGTGGTGAGAAAGGAGAAATGTGCCATTTCTTAGCCATGAGTGACTGACTTGGGTCACTTGATTGATTGTAGAAGCCTCAAAGCTTTTGGCACGCCAAACTGAAGCAGCATCCAAAGCAACTGTGTGAGAGACCGTCGGAGAACTGAGATTTCACTCAGCTCCAGCTAATTATTATGGGAAGTATCTACCAAACTTGTCTATAGCAATAAATCCAATGGCACTATTGCAAGAAACAAAAGGGCTTGGGGCTAGACTGAAAAATGTAATGAGACATGGGAGCAGATACAGATACCTGCATTCTTAAGCAGTGGTGTCCTCACAGGGTGTGAGACGTGGCTGTGGGTAATGGTCAGGCTGTATTCACAGTCCCTTCTGGCCAACGTTAAAGGAAAGAGGTGTTGTCCTTTGAGAGGAGAATAAGCTTGCAGAGCTGCGTCTGGAGCCAGGAATTCTAAGACTGGAAGAAACTTTACACTGCTGGTGCAAACCTGTTGGATCAGGAATAGTGTTAGTAGCTACCGGATTTTGGGGAAGCTTGATGCTGACACCATGTTGTTGTGGTGCAGGGGCAAAAGCCCCTGGCAATGCCTAGATGTTCTTGTCTTGTCCTCAATGTTACTGTTAAGCTCTTTGAAGTTATATCTTGTGCATATCTGAAGAAGAGTTGCTTTGAAACTTTCTCCAGCAAACTGAAAGCGTTTATTGCGTGCGGCTCCTTTGGCTGACCAGATGAATCCCCATGCTGTTGCAAAGGTGGCCATTGCGTCTGCGTGTTTCATACGTTCTGCAGTCCACTGCAGTGTTGCCTGACTTCTTGCAAGCTGCCACACTGGCAGAGTCCCTGGAAGAAGGCAGTATAGGTGGAGCAAATATTGCCATCAGCCACAGGGTTAGCCGAGCTTGGTGTAAGATCCTCCTAGAATGGGATGTGTGTATGTGCGCGCATCCCTGGGTTTTCCTAACAAGCTGCCTCCCTGTCCTGTTGTGCTTGGAACCTATTGCATGGCAGGAAATCATGTAATGCTGCCAGAGAGACAAAAATTATTCTGGGGGTCTTGACTCCAAGGGAGAGGCCTGTTCAACAGCAGCCTTTACTGAACCAGCAAAGCTGGTGCATTGCTGTGCCAAGGGAATGAGCTCCTTGTTGAGGACCTTGTTTCACTTGGGACTGTGCTAACCCAAGTGGAATCTGGGGAACAGTTAAGCACTGTAAATCAATACAATATCTCTTCTGCCACCCTGTGAGGGGTTTCGTGGAGTCCTAAGACTCTGAGGGTTGGGGTTGATAATCAAGGACAGCTTCCTTCCAGCTTCAGCAGGAGGTGGACAATTTGAAATCTCTAGATGCTGATGGCGCAGAAACCATTTCCAAGGATGCGCCTTCCAGCCTGGGAGCAGTAAACCTCTGCTCGCCGGAGTTAGTTGTGTGCCAGGGCTTGCTTCTTACTGCCGCTTTTGTTGTGCGGCCCACTGAGCTTTCTGTCTGCCCGGCGGCACTGCTCCATCTGCTTACTTTGTGAATTAGGTGCGATTTAGTGGTTATCGCTTATCTGCAATGTTTATGATTGAAAGGCTGAAAATGAGAGAAAGGCAAAACTGGAAGGAGGTGTATGCGTGTGCACACGGCTGCGAGGTGGGTGCTCAGGGCGTTTCATGCCTATGAAGCAAGGGTCTTCCTGCGGGGAAATCCCGTGTTGGTAGTTGCACGTTGGGATCCCCCAACGTGTTGCTGCCTCTTTGGGGGGAAGCGCCAGCCCACCTGCGCTAGCAAGGCTAACTCTTCTCTAGGAGGGGCAGGGAACAACCGAGCTAGAGGAGAGGTTTTAAGCGAGCAGATGTGGTGACCTGCAGTAACTTGGCCCCTGGCCAGAGCAGCAGAAGGGTGCATGCCTGCCCTTGAAATACTCATCGGTGAAACTCCCCGAGAAAAAAACTCTCTAACAGTTATGACACCAAGAAATAGCAGAGCATTTGCAGAGATGCCGTGAGGCCTGAGTGACTCCGTGCCGCTTCATTTATCAGTGGGATTTGCTAATGACCCTGCTCATTTTGGTTTGGTGGCTGCTGCGGCTGCAAGATAAGATACTGATAGCACAATGAATATTACCGAGTGACCTGCTAATGCGTTTGCGGCAGCTGAATTTCCTCTCTGTCTCCCAGTCAGATACGAGCTAGGCCTGACGCTGTGGAGTTCGAATCAGCGGGCCAGCCCGGCATGGCAGGGTATTATTTTCCTAAGTACAAGTAGTCCCTTTACATAATCCCGTTACAGGGCCTGACCTTGAAGATCTTGATTATATACTTTGCATTTTTAAAGTTTGGACCACACGACTTACAAAGGTCTCTGAATTGCTGTTGCTGGTTTTGCAGATAAAGCGGTGCACTTTGTCAAGGACCTCTTAAAGGGATTAAAAAAAATCATTTTCCATATTAGATCTCTTCAGTTCTCCTCTAAATCTTTAAAAAGTCCATTTGCACTATATTATTTAAAAGTGTATGTTTCCCACAGCCTTTTATTTTAAATTCTGAGAATTCTTGTACTTGGGTAAAGCAGAGACACTATGTATTGAAAAATAAATGCCAATTGTTGTAGTAGAGCTAGAAACAGGGCACAGAGATGATTTCTTGTACTGTTTGTCCTATTTATTATCCAGGTTGGTCCTCCCTAAAGAACAGAGTAGGAATATGAACCCCAAGGCACAGTGCTGCTGTACTAGGACATGATTATTTTTTTTATTGAAAAGGTGCCTTTCTGTTTTTTGGGGGGTGGGGGGCTTTACAAATATTAAAATGAAACTATAAATACATGCTTTAGCTGTGTTAAAATAGACACAGATTCTGTAATTCATGTTCACAACTTTATAACCTTTGACACAGGTTATCAAATGTACTTTGAACTCAAGCATCGCCAATAGGTGATTTTTATTAACAGACATCTTTTAAGTTTAACAAGTTGAGCATCAGTTCTAAGGTATGTTAACTGAGATTAATTTGTCCCTCATTTATTTAATTTGAATTGTCAGGAATCATGTTCTGTGCTGATGTAAATGTCAGCAAAAAGGACTTATTAGTAGATTTGATTGCTTTTTAAATTTAACAAGCAGAGATGCACTGGCATGCCTAAGAGAATTGGTCTGTTTCTTGTGAACAGTTCAGTGCCTAATGAATCACTTCAATGTACTTTTCTGAAGGAAAGCAGAGCAATTTAAACGTGCAACGCATTGATTTACCTCAAATGGATTAGGCCTCTGTGTGCAATCCTTTGCATTAATTTACTTCCTCCACAACTGTAATAATAAAGACAGCATTTCAGTACAGTAACAGCCCAAATTAGCTCGCGTAGATCATTGCAACTTGCTAGAAAGTTAAATAATAATACGTGGCCAAAAGCTGGATGTGCGAGTGGATCTTTGCAAGATGACGTGGGTCTTTAGAAGTGCTGTCCTCGCGCCGGGCCGAAGGATATGTGCAGGGCTGGGAGCTGCGCCGCGGGGCCGAGCGCTCCCTCCCGGCCGCGCGGGACGGCAGCCCGCCGTGCCTGGTGGAGGGGCCGATGGCCTCGTGCAAGCACGGATTGAGTCGAGGCTGTATAAAGAGGAGAAATAAGGGTTTCCAAGGTGCTGATGGTTTCTTGACCTTTTTATGAAAAAAGAAATAAAACAGGTGTAATTTGGTGCAACTTTAATAGGTTTTCGGTGTGGCTGAGGTCTGTCCTTTAAAATGACTGAGGAAACGGTACAAAAATCTGTGACTCCGATAGGTTTGAGCACATTTTTATTGCTGTAGTAACTTCTTTCCTCCCTATTCTCCCCCACCCCGTAACATCCAATCTGTTATGCAGTTCGGCTAACTGCATCCTTGCTAGCGCAGCCAGAGGCCAGAATGCAAAACTCTGGATAATTCCTTATTTAACCACTTAGCTGCAGAAATGGCGTCGCTGCTTTGTTCCACTCCGTGGGGATTACTGCGGCTAAGTAGCCCGCGCGACTTTCTGGAGTTACCCTTGTACGCTTTTTACATACTTGAGAGGATTAATTCCCCCTCCGCCCCTTCCCCAAACTGCTAATTCTTATTGCTGGGCAACTGTCTGCTGAGATGCAAAACGATGGAGCGTCTCCAGACGCCGCCTTCCTCCCTTGCGGGCTCCGTTCCTCGCTCCCAGCTGGAGGCTGGGAAGTCCTGCCGGAGCTGGGAGGTGCGGGGCGGCCTTTCGGGATGGGAGGGCTGGGGAGGCACCGTCCCGCGCCCTGCCTGGCCCCTGCGCGGGGGGCAGCTTTGGAGAGCTGGCACCGGAGACGGAGCGCGGATTATCGCTCGTGATTGATTTGCTGATGCTGGCAGTTGCACAGCCTGTTCTGAAACTAATAGGGCAGCGCAGAATTATTCAGGCATTATTGAAATGAATCATATTTGTGATGAGTAATAAGTAGCAGACTTTGGTATTTATGAATAATTAACACAGTAAAGTTTTTCTTAAACAGACATGAAGAAATGATTTAATTTTTACTGTGAACGCTCTGTAAAATTAATGAAAGATAATTGCGTTTGCTAATGTGAGACGAAGAAGCCAAAGCAATGTAATTTTTTTGTATCTAAGTTCATATTGCTGATATAAACAGTGAATGCATAATTCCTTCAATGTGTTTTTGCTGGTTGAGACCTGTGTTTCACATCCAGTGTTTTGTTTGTTGAAATAAGTCTATTGGTAAACACTATCTCACTGTTGCTATTTCCATATACTCACGTATCTCTGGGTGGTTAGTGTATATATGCATATAATGAGATAATGTTTTTGAACAAGTGGTAATTAGAATTAGCTTTTTTCCTCTTTCCCCGTTCCAGCCTTGTTCATCAGCTATTCCTGCTTTTAAAGACAGAATCCATTTAAGATATTCCTTGTATACGGCTTTGAGTGAAATCTCCATTAAATTAATCTTGAAAAAAATCATTAGTGTTTAGAGACCTATATGTCATAAGATCCATTAGGGGTGAGACTCAAATCATGTTATGTCTTGGTTTTCAGCAGCTTATCCAGCTCTGAAGGAGCCAAACTTTTGATGTGATATAACTAAATATATGCAGCTATGGGAGAGATAATCTTGCAGCATTAAACGATTTTGTGCATCTCAATAAAAGCATGAAGAAGACAATGCCTTTCATGAGATCCTTTGTAGCAAATGCTCCTAATTTTCCATAATCAAAAGGACTGTGAAGTTTTGATGCTCTTAGAGGTCCAAGAAGCTGGAAGATCAACTCCTCCTTTATTCCATTTTATGTTGGGTAAATTAAAACATTGCCAGGCTCCCTCAGATGTAGACAGCAGTGGGACTCCTCTGCTATTTGAACTGTGGGATCCTTCAGCAAACACCCGAATTAAGTGAGCAAAACACTCCTGGGGATTGATTATTTTCTCCAAGCTTACTTGTGTTCAGAGTAAAGCAACTGCTATAATCCCCTATTAAGAGAAATGGTGTTTTTCTGCTCAAAGCTAGAAAACTTGTTTTTAACATAGTTTCTCTTCTAGGGAAATTGAGAAGAGAGAGTTCTTGAACAGATCTGGATACAGTTAATTTAGTCTGTGAAATATCCAAAACTTCAAAGCTTAAGAAACTGATATTTGGGTGAACATACTGAAAATGTTGTCTTCCGTTTTCTTCCTCTTGCTACCTGTTCACCTATGGGGAAGCTATTCCCTGCAGTAATCCCAGGTTATTCTGATGCTTGCATCCTGCCCGAGGAAAAACTACCAGGTAATAACTTTCTACCTTCAGCAGCAGCTCACCCGTCTCGTATGGAAGAAACCGCAGGAGTCGTCCTCCCATGGCAGTCGTTGCCCGCCGATGACTTTATCAGGGCTGGGAGTGGGTGGAGGCATCTGCCTGTGTGATGCTCCCCGAAGAGTGACAAGCTTCATTCCTTCTTTAACTGCTTTCGCCAACTGTAGGCAGGGAGGAAGAGGTCTGCGTGGCTTTTGTGTTTCGAGAAGCTGTTTGTTTTTCAGTGGGGGTGTTGGATTTAATCAGTATAGTGGTTGTGCAAAAAAAAAAAGACAGAAGCGCTCAAGGAAATGTCAGACGCAACAGGATGCGTCTGCCTGATGATAGCCGAGTGACTTGCAAAAATATAAATGGCATAAATTAGGCTTTAACTCTTTTGCTTCGAGTGTGCTGCAAGCCAGTCGCTGATGAGACAGGAAGCTTTTGTGTTGGCATGGTTCCCCTGTTACATTTCTTTCTTTTCTTTCCTATACGTCTTTAGCTGAAAACTTCGATTGGATTTTTGGGATTCTGCAATTCCCAATAACTTCAGGCCAATAAAATAAGCAATAGGGTTCTGACTGACAAATACAACTGACTTGAAGGTCAGTTGTTTGGCTTTTTTGGGGGTACTGATGGGGTCTGTCATCTTGTCTCTGGTCTGCGTGGGAGAAACATGGTGGACAAACATGCGCCTGGGATTTGAGGAGGCAGGACTTTACACCTGGCTCTGTCCCTGAGCTGGGACGAGTCCCGTTACTGTCACCGAGCCCGTCCTCCGCCTCTGCCTAGCTTATCCATTGAATCCAGCTCTTGGCAGCAGGATATCTTTGTGTATATGTAGCATGAAGGTTAGTTGACTTCCTGGCCTGAATGCATGTAACAGCTCTTCTTAGGTAGAGGCATTTTGTAAATATTTTTAAGGGTTTAATTTGAATTCAGAGAAGGGGTGGTTGTTTTTGATACAAAACTTATGTCCTGTATTGACAGGTGACTCCAGCCTGCCGTGTGGCATCCCCTGTGCAGGTGTCTTGTGGAGAGCCACTGGGCTGGTTCCCTTCCCAGGAAGGGAAGAGGAGAGCTCCCCGACGTATAGCTTCCTGCGCGTGGTCACTCCGTGCAGTGCTTTCACACCAGTGCTCTTGCAGGATCTGCTAGTGTTCACCCGCTTTCATGGATGAAGCCATCTTGGACTTCACAGTCAGTGGAAGGAAGGAACTTGGGAAGATAAGTCAGGTACAGTTGTCCTGAAGTGTTTCCTGGTGCACTGGTTCATAGGAAAGCATAGGGAGAAATATGAGGATCTGCTCTCACTCCTAAAAAGGACACTTTTGGTTGTGTAACACTAGGTGTCCTGCCCACAGTCACACCACTACGACATTGCTGCCCTGCATTAAACCTTTGCATTGTCTGCTTAAAACAGGCAACTGTTATGACCGCATCTGCTCAGAGCAGAAAGGATTAGGCTGTGAGAAGGCAGTGTTACAGACCTAAGAGATGCTCTAATTGCTTCTTTACCTCTCCGGAACATTGTTAAGTTTGCAGAACCATCGTAAAGAGCCATTTAAACCAGTCCTGGTTCTGGAATAGACCAGATATGCCTCAGGTGATCTTGTCGTCTTGAGTAAAGCTGATGCCTTTTGTAAAGCAAAGTTATGAACTCCTTTTCTTCCTGTTTCCAGAGGAGAGGGAAGGCAGAAAGAGCAAATGGAAAGAGCAGTCACACCTGCAGCTGCTTCTCCCAAGATGTTACAGGCTCACTTTCTGTTGTGCTAGTAGCATTTTGGATGTTTGTGATATTTTAAGTTGGAATATGAGCACTGCCAATATTTTATGGAAAGGGGGAAGCTTTCACCATGAGTTACATTTAAGGGATAGTGTTGAGGTTCAGTTAGTGTGTAATACCTGCTGGATTTCAGAGAGTGCAGCTTGCTGGCACTGATACAGGACAGCTGAAGAACAGGGCTATAGCCAGGGAGGAATTTTAACTGGGGAATAGTTCTGCATGCTGTCTTCTCACCCAGTGTTTTGCAGGATATTCGCCATGCTGCCGTGTGCAAGAAGAAATTCCAGTTTTGTTAGAAATAGTCACCAGAAGATGTCATGCAGGAAATGCATGAACACTGCCCTGCGATTGGGTTACTGAGCTCTTTTGATGCTTGCAAGGGCAAAAGTGCATGAGTAACTACTTGTCTGTGAGCTTGGCTAGGTGTGCTGGACCTGGGCTTTGGTACAGTACAGCTTTTGGAAGAGTCTGCCCTAAACTGGCTTTATTTGTTTGTTTGTTTATTGGGACACTTAATTGAAGGCATGTAACTGAGGGCAGTGCTGATATTTCTGGAGTAGGCATTGGAGGGAGGTTGTGTATCACTGGGTTTAAGATGCCCACGAAATATATCTTGTCAAGCCTGAACACTCTGCTGTGAATGTAAGTACTTAAATGTGTTGCTTAAGCATATACTTCAAGTGCCTAAATATACTGCTAAGCGCTGTGCGGAATGGGGGTCAGTCTAATGGCATGAGCACCTCCTGTTACCTTGGGGCAGTGAAGTTTCCTGCTCTGCAGAGTTAGGATTTCATGTGTTGCAGATGTCTCTGACTGCTCTGGTTCTCGTTTGGGATGCCAGCTTTCCCTGCTGTCGTCCTCTCTTTCCTACGACTTGCAAGTTCACCTACTAAAACTGGTCAGTGCTGCAGCTGCGTGACCAAGATGGGCAGTGTCTGTAGGGTCTAGAGACTTGCTGAGACAAGTGAAAACTGAGATTCCCTGTTACAGGCATAAAGGCCTAGAGAGCAGCTTGGGTAAGCTGATGCATCCATGTGACAGTGTCTGTCTTGGCTTGTATATCGGGTTTGGATTGGGGACCTGGAGAACCAGGAGCAGCAGCTGTTTCAGACTGCACGTAACAGCCAGGTCTCTGCCAGCAAAAGCTGCAGTAAAAGCCTTTCTTGTGCAGATCCGGTTTGGGGGCAAAGGGGAATGTGAGTTTTAGACATCTCTCCCACCAGCTTCTGGGAGACAAGAACCAAAAGGCCAGCTCCATCTGACCTGAACCCAAACCTTGGGTCAGCCAGTCCCTTGCATAAAATTGCTTGGTGTATCAGGCAGCATAGTGGAAAAAGATGCAGAAGGGGCTGAGAGTAGCTGGGCTCATGGAGAGATAAAAACTTCTAAGAGCCTGGATTATGGAAAGATCTGGTTATTTGTGAAAATATGTAAGCAGAATCTTTGCCGTGGCAGTGGTGGCTCAGCAGTCGTGTGGGCGGATTAGGTCGGAGTGTCTCCCATGTGCTCGGCCCTTCCTGCCTCCCTCTGTTGCTCTGCCATGTAGAGCTGAGGTCTGGACGTTGAGGCTTAAGGCAGTCGTGCGGGCGGATTTGGTTGGAGTGTCTCCCATATGCTCGGCCCTTCCTGCTTCCCTCCGTTGCTCTGCCACGTAGAGCTGAGGTCTGGACGCTGAGGTTTAAGGCTGACAACAACTCCTGTATTAAATGTTGCAAATAAACTGTGCTTTAGAAATGGAAAATATATACGTTTTTAAAGAAGCTAAGGTTCTCTTCCTTCTTGTCTAGAGGCTTTTTTACTTTTCCTGTCATTTTATGTTATTTTTCTGGAAATGGCAGCAAAAAGTTTTGTTTGCTTCTGCTTTTCCTCATCTATCATCTGAAGTTGTGACCTCCTTAAGGTGGTCACTTCTTGCAGTAAACCTGTGTATTCTGGAAGGAGCGATAGGTGGAAAGTGCAGTACTTTATGTATTTGTTTTTTTCCTTAAGATACAACATTATGTAGCATTTTAAATATTTTTATCAGAATAAGTGAATTTATGGTCTCTTACTCCTGTGATTAGAAGATCTTTTTTAGGCTATTTATACAGCTCATTGGTGCATGTAGGAGTCCCAAGTGCATGTATCTGCTTCTTATAATGGAAGGCAGTTTGGGTAAACCTGAGTTCTGACATCTGGTCGTAGCGAGAGACTAAAGGAGTCTGTGAAAACAGCAGCTCTTTGAGCAGCAGGCATTACCAAACGGCTTTCCTGTGGCTTTTGCCTCTCCCGATTCAGTTTATCCGGAAGCTGTTTCCTTACTGAGGACACTCTTTGGGGTCTCTCTGCTCTCCTCACAGAAACCTCATCCTCTTGCAGACCTCTCTGTGGTGGTCACGTCTGGCTCAAGTGACCCAAGAGGTTCGGGAGTGTTGGCGACGGTGCGCTGGGTAGCAAGCAGTGCAGAGACCCCGCTTCGCTAGGAGCCCAGGCTTTGGGGTGAGGCCAGCATGTCTCTAGGCTTTCCCCGATGCATGAGGCAATGCATTTGTATCTTTGTGCATGAGCGCTTGCACGGCAGATGCTTAAAACCAGATTTTTTTATTTGATCAGGCGATCTTTAGTAGTGCCTTGTTCACAGCAAGCCCTGGGACCTTAGGCATCAAGTAAGGGGTGTCCCTCCAAACACAGGGCAGGTGGAAGCCAGTGGTCACACACACATTTGCAGATGGCTTGCCTATCGGGGGCTGTACAGTTCAGTATATTTTACAGCGTGACTAATTGTTTCTGTTACGGCAGAGGGCTGACTTAATTTGCTATGGAAAGGGAAAGTGGGCATCTGGGATGCAATATAAAGGCAGCAACTGCACTTCTGTGCTGCTGGAGGTCATTGCCTTTTTGTATTTGTGGGCGTTTGTTTTGGGCTGTGTTACAGGACTTGAGGGTTGCACTTTTTCTGAAAGTGGATTGTGGTAGGACTTACGGATGCTGAATAGCCGATGTGCTGTGTTCCCAAGGGCATGACCTACACCAGTGTAAGTGGTCCTGAAGTCTGCTGTGTGCTAGCTGGTGGGGGTTGATTTGGGATGTTTGGAGATGAGAGAGCAGAATACAGGCTTTTTAGCTCATGTGGACAACATCCTTATGTTTTACAAGTTGTTTTTCATCTTCAGTTGAGCAGCTGAGATGAAACATTCCTTTCTGTTGAGAACAAAAGCAAAAGCCTTCGCTTTAATGCAGGTACCATTGGGCTGGGATGTGCTGCAGTCACTTATTGCATCTCTTGGCTTTGATCCTTGGTTGTGGTGCAGGAGTGCACAGCACAGCTCAGGAAGGTGTGGTGGTGAAGTGGTTTTAAATCTCTGGTCTAGACTGACGCCTCTGTCCCTGGCTCGGGTAAGTTAAGACCATCTAGGCTGCGAGCAGTCATCGAGCTCTTGAGGGTCACCTACAGCAGCTGGTTCCTCTGGTGTGCGCAGCCCAGCTCGCTCTTCCCTTGCCGGCTGCCTCCCCTCCACACGTGCCCCCACAGGCAGGGAGACTGGAGAAGAACTGCTGGAAGGAATGTCAAAAAGGCTCTCTGGTCCCTTCCCTTTTGAAGATGGGATCCTTCTACTGCTTTTTATTTTCTACGCATTGATTTTTGTTAAACAAAAACAGCCTGTGTGCGGGCTCTGCTGCTCCTTGGGTTGGGAGCAGGGTGAGTAGCTACCTGCATAGCAGAGGCTTTGTGGTGAATTTTGTTGTGCCTGTACTTAAACACTAACCTGAGGGATTTCTTTTTTCCTCTCTGTAAACAAGTTTTTTTTTTTTTTTTTTTCCCTAATGGAAAATTTCAGCTTGTCCTCTGCTTAACCGCAGTTCAGGCTTTTCCAGGAAAACTGAATGAATCAGTAACACTTCTGCGTTTTGCTTCTTGTGCGCTTAGCTAATCATATTGTCTGTGGGTTTTGGTTGCATAAAGCCATTTTTCTGTCCCCACCAAACTGGTATTGTTCTCTAGACCAGCGAGGGCAGCTGGGATCACTAAAAGACTTGCGGGAATAACATGCCTTCTGCAAACAGCCCACGTCGCTGCTTCTCCCTCTCTCCTTCACTTTTGCCTTGGCCGTGTTACCCCCAAGGCTTTAGCATTTGGAAATCAAGGATTTAAGAAGAGGAAGAAGTTAAGCAAGGCTCCAGATGCTAGGGGCATGCTCTTTCACACCCTGGGAGCGGGGTAGGTCTTGGGGACGGTGCAGGTCTGCCCGTGCTGTGGCATCGCTTTCAGTTCTCTGTCAGGGATGGAGAGAGGCAGTACTCATCCACACCGCTGTCAGATAGCCTCTTGATGCTGCTTGGCTCCCTTGCTACCTGCCACTGCTCTTCGGGTTTCCCAGCACTGTCCTAGAGCTTTGCTCTTGATCGTTTCACCTTTCGCGTAGGTTTGATGCTTTCTAGATTGATGTCTTGAAGCACAGGTTTAAAAATCAAATAACAAATGACTGCACTGTAATGGATGTTATCACACTAGACATTATATTATAGAAGTCACTCTGGTTAAGTAGAATATCGTTGGAATCTTGTTTTTTATCAGGACGTTTATGTTCCCCTCTAATTTTTGTGGAGAGTCGTTCAGATGTTTTCCAGATTAGGGCATAATGGAACTGTTAGCTATAAATGTTCAGAGGAATCCATTACACATGGTGATTTAGTGGTTAGTCACAATTACTTTGGAGCTACAGTGTCAAATTTAACACCAACCTTCAAAACCACGTATTGTGAAATCCGGTCATCCTTCCTGTGAGATGCTCCTCCAGCCTCCCAGAGAAGAAAAAGGCATTTTGCCACTCAGCATTTTGTACTGCAAGATACAAAAGCAATTTAGAGGGGAGAAGCAGGTGCTGGAAAAACGAATCATTGTAAGAAGCAAACCAGCAAGCAGTTTTTCCAGTGGAGTTTTAGCCTTTTTCTTTTTGCTTAATTAAGATCTGGAATATTTCTAGCTGAAAGTCTTCAGTCTGAAAGCCTTGCTACCCTTGCGTTGGCTTAAAATAAATAAAGTGGAGTTACGAGACACCAGCTCCATCACTAGCTCGCTACCTTCTTCCATTGCGTTTCCCCAGTATGAGTGCAGCTCTGACCGAGTCTCAGCTCATGGGAAGGCAGCGCTTGGGGCATGTGGCTCTCTCACCGGGTCGGGGCCGGGTTTGTGTGCAGGCCGGTCCTCGCCTGTCCAGGGTTGGCGATCCCTTCCTTTCGCCATGCCAAGGAAGGGCTGATGCTGCTTCACCGGCAAAGCTCACCCGAGATGGTGGCTCAGCTGACAACGCTAGGCAGTTTTGTGTTGAGCAGCGATGATGGCAATGGGTTTATGTGCTTGTGTTCGCTCCTGTTGGAGGTGTAAGTGAGGGCGGTGACTGCCGGAGCCAGAGCAAGACAGTGTCGCACTAGTTAATAACCCGGCTCCACGCTGGGGTATTGCAGAGCTGCAGGGTTCCCGGTTGTGCAGCAGGACAGCTGCGTGCTCCAGGTGTACGAAGAGCCAGTTTCTCTGTGGTCTAGGGTTTTTTGCTGTTTTAGTGTTTTTTTTGTTTTGTTTTTTTGTTAATGCTGGTGGAGACATTCCTTGCAGGTTTGTTGAGGAAGGCACTGTGGTCTTTAGAGCTGTAACTAATAATGAGAGCAACTTTTGTGTAACAAAAGCATCAACAGATGTTTCCATTTACCGTAATTATATATAGGTACCTGCTTTAACCACAGCCTGCAAGCGGAAGTTGTTACCTCTGTTTAGCTTTTGAAATACCACTTTTTCCCCTAGGTAACTACCAGTTTGTTGCAGCTGGCTATCCATCCCCATGCCTGACCCAACAAGAAACGTGTGCGGAAGCATGCAGTGTCTTGAGCTGAGCCTTTTCCATCCATGTCCTGGGGTAGACATTATTTCTGAGTTGAGTGACCTCTGTCTTGTTGGTTTTTGTTTGCCAAGCAGAGGGTTTAGACCCGTAGGGGTGTGTGTGTTTCCGTAGCCTCAGTCTGATTGCAAGTTGAAAGTGAGTTCATCTGCAGACTCTATTGTAGTACGCTACGTGACATATTTTAAACCCAGGGTGGAGGCTGTCAAAACGACATACATAAATCTGAGATTTAGATGATGAGCCAGTAAAGCCCATCAAGCTGCTGTCTTAGAATCGCAGACCAAAATTTGGAATTAATGGACAAGCCCATGTAGTGAGTCATCCCAAAGCCTCTCAGCCGTCTTTGTTGTCCAGGCATATTTGTTGCTGCAGTGATCGGTGCTAGAGATGCCCCCAGGATACCTGGACATGCTTCACTGTCAGTATTGTAATAGCAATGCTTTAATACCATGTTTTAAAAGGAACATTAGTCGGAGTTGTTAAGACTTGGCCTTGGTTTGGAATTCTCCCTTGGTACCTAAAGAAGGTATTAAAATTCTAGGTTTGTGCAAACTTCAAAAAGTCACTGCCCTGATCAATAGCTGAATTTACTAGTAAAGCTTTGTAAATCTCTAGGAATTTTTAGCTAATTCAGGTCATACCCCTTCCTCTTACCAGCTGCCTAGAAATCTGAACCGTTTAAAAATTTAATGCAACACCTGGATTATCTAACCCTTTCATTCTCTTTAGTTTAGGAAGTTACTTTGGGGTCTCTTTTCATTCATGAGCACAAGATAAACTTTTAGAAAGAGGTCATGTTGGAGGCCCTCAGTTCTGTGTTGAAGTTTGGGTTTTCTGGGAGCTGTGGCGTGGTAGCAAGGTTGGTGGGAGCCTGACCCACCAGGGAAAGGATCCTTGTTCAGCCTCACTTTTGTGCCTTCAGCAGCCCATCCTCGGCTTGCTCCTGTGGGTTTTGAAGTGTTGAGAATGTCAAAGGTGATGTGATATGACTGGGCAGTTTGGGTGTGAATACTGGGCTCTGCTCCGGGTCAGGCTCCAGTCCAAAGAACCTTGTTGTCTCTGGCCTGAGCAGAGCGGTTCTCCATCTGCCCATTCGTTCCCTGTCGCGTGGGGCTGCCGGGCTCTTCCCGCGCGAGCAGGGTGCCGCTCCTCTGTGCCGGCAGTCGCTGGTGAGGTGGTCTCCTGAAGAGGGATGAGCTCTTGCGGAGCGGGCTTAGCCGAAATGTCGTGCGGTACTGGCTGGCTTAGGGGCAGGAGGAGAGATGGGAGCCTGCCCGTCCTCTGCGTCCTGGCGAGCTGCTGGGTTTGATCGTGGCTGTCCTTTGGTGCTGGCCGCAGTGCGGGGGAAGCTGCTCTCTCCCCATGGCACGTGCCGGAGCCTGCGCCGGGGTGATGCCTTCCTGGCCACCTCATCCCAGTTGGAGATGATGGAGCTTGTCCCGTGGTGCTTAAACGAAGAGCCCCCTCACCCCGAGGGACGGCCTCCCTGGGAAGGAGATAGCTCATGCCCTGCGCTGGCTCAGCCTTTGGCTGATTGAAGAGCGGGATACAGTTAGCCTTAATGATAAGAGCTGGGGTTTTTGCAGTGTCAGCTGTTTTAGGTGCGGTTAAAGCTGGGACCACAAAACTCATTAGGGTTGTATGATGGGATGAGAGGTTAAAAGCTA
The DNA here is from genome assembly GCF_036417845.1 of Apteryx mantelli. NCBI lineage: Eukaryota > Metazoa > Chordata > Aves > Apterygiformes > Apterygidae > Apteryx > Apteryx mantelli. The sequence continues at coordinate 5,769,072 of NC_089990.1, read as the reverse complement.
GTGTGCTATGTAGAAAGTGCTCCAGCCGTATAAAGAAATGTCACTCCATCCTCCTTAAACACACATAATTAGTAATTCCTGGTTGTCCTGTCTCTGCAGAGCGGTCTGCTGGGAGGACAAGCCTCCAAACGGCGCTCAGCAGCCTGGCTGGGTCTGTTAAATAAACATGCGCTTTTTGACATTCTTCATTTTTAGAATTAGGTTTTCACATCTTGCTTTTAGTGTTATCATTAGCGATTTGCTGGATTTCGTTGTGGTGATGAGAGACCGTTTCGTGATCTCTGAAGCATTCTGTAATGCAGCAGCGTATCGGAGTGACGGTACATAAAATAGGACTGTATTATTACGTTCTAAGTGTGGGGTTTTTTTAACTTTTTTGTTTTAATCTAGTTCCTCTTGGCAACTTAACTGAGCATATGTGTCATTGCTAACATTTTCTTAAAATCAAATCTGGTACCTATAGTTTTTTACTGTTGCTTTTAAAGAACTAATTTCTTTTTTTCTTTTTTTTCAGTAGACTGTTCATCCTGCTCTCATGACTTTTTTCGTGTTTAATTGCTTTAGTACTGTGTTGCATTCTGCTTTCACTTTTTAATTGGCAATCATATTGTGTCCATGGTGGACAAGAGAGGAGAGGGAATTTTGCTGGGGAATTGCATGCAGAGATTTGGACCACTGTGTTTTTTACTTCAAGAGGAAAACCCTTCCCACCAGAGCTACAAACTGTTCTTGCTTAAGCCAAGCCTATCAGATATATAATGCACACTTCAACTCTCTCTTTAAAGAGAGCTGTTTGAAAGATTAAGGCATTGCTGGCAACTAATTAAGACTGCTCCACAGCAAAACGGAGGAGGAGGAGGGCGCTGGCACCGTAGCCAGCACGTGCTGCCCGAGACCTGCAGCTGGGCTGGTGCAGCCTGCGGGGAGCAAAAGGAGGGTGGGAAGGATGCAGTCGGATGGGCCTTCGCCCCTCTGGTTCCTGAGCGGATGGATGAGAAGGTCACATCTCAGCTTGGAGAAGACTGTGCACCCTTTTCTGCGTGGCAAATTGGTCAACGTGGCATTAGCACTGCAATGAAACGGATATAACCAAGAAGATTTCAGGGCTAATAATTCCCTCTCCCTGTTGTCCCAGTGGGTTGGGGTGCATGCACTCTCTGCCCTTATATTCCCCATGTGTCAATACTTAGATCCAACTTCCCTTGCGCTGGTGAAGCTTTCTCTGCTGGTTGTGCTGATTGCTTGGTGTAGAGCCACGTATATAAAATTTGACAGCACAGTTCATGCTTTTGCCAAGTTCTGGTACTGGGTCCTGTTTAAACCACCCAGTCGCTTTGATTGCAGATGAATGCTCCAGTTCTGCTGAGTTACAGTGTATAAATAGCTTTTGATATAGGAGTTCAGCCTGTATAAATGCCGTAATGTCTCGTCTGTGACGGTTCCTGCACTTAATATTTTAGGGTTCTTTAGGGTATGGCACCGACTACTATTGATTGCTTCTTATAGGTGCCTGTAGTTAGCATAAAATAGGAAAGTACAACTTGTATTGCGGGCACTTATTTATATCTCCGAGTTTGCAAGGAGCCTCGGAGGGCACGGTCTGGGCCCCTCAGCCTGGGGCTGTGCGCTCAAGTCGTCTCTCAAGTTGGGAGTTTACGGTCCAGACCTCTGGCCTGGCGATCCGCAGGCTGGCGCGGGCAGTGAAGGTGCACCTGGAGCTCGCCGTGTGCCTGCAAGCAGGCATGAAGGAACAGCAAAGCAAGTGCGCTTCTGCATAAGAAACGAGAGTCTCATCCTGCCACCTGCCCAAGCATTGCCACTTTAAGGTCACGTCGATGCAAACGTGCCGTGCAGGAAAGCCTGCGCTTTGCTGCTGCTTTCCCCTTTTGAAATGCATGCCACGCAGTCCTGGAATTCAGCTTAATCAGAGGCAGGAATGTTTGCACCAAGATTGGCTGATGTATTTATTTTACCAGGGTTAATTTATAAACTCTATCTCTACCTGGAGAAGTTTGATTAGCATTATAAATCCAACGTGCAGTGGGTACTTATTGAGGAACTTTATTTAAACACACACACGCACACATGAAATTTGAGGGAGAATTTGGGTCTAAGTTCCTAGTCTGCCTGTGGTCCTAGGGGATCTGAAATTTGTCATGTCCCCTGAAAAAATCAGCTCCCATGGAATTTGTATTGTTATTTATTACAGGTATACAAAACATGCTTAGTGCAGCATCCGGATATGTCCGAAGGGTTTGGAGGGGGTACCAATGACAGTACTTTAACAAAAACATAAATTTAGATGCTAAGCTACAAGATATTTCACTCCCTAATATGACCCAAGGAAATAAAAATGGATATCCCACTGAACTGTGGTGCACAAGATTTTCAGCAAAAATCAGGACCTGACTGGCAAAATAGTACCCATGTGAACAGGCATCTGTCCTGGAAGTTAGACATGTGTCTAAGGCTTGATCAAGCTCCTGGTGATGATCCTGCAAACTTCAGCAGAGTGGCTGCTTGCAGAATTTATTTCTCGCAAGCTGTGAGTGCTGGGTTTGTTCTCCGAGGGAAGATGCATGGCTTTGGGGAGAAAGGGAGATCTTTGCCTGAAGTGTGGTGCCCAGTAATGATAAAGTTTATTACTGAATATTGATTTTAGCTGCAGGCCTGTTTGAGGGCAAGTGGTATTTTTATAGAATAAGAAATGTCTGTGTTCCTCCTGGGAAGAGTGCTGCCTGTTGCAGCTGTCTCTAGGATTTTGGAGTCAACGTGCAAGGTACTGGTCTGGTTTTCTGTTTGCTTTCCCAGCTCTTCCCCACTTCTTGTTAAATGGGTCTTGTAACCTAAACGAACAGAGCTCATGGATGAAAGAAGGCAGCTAGAGGGAGAGAGGAAGAAGTGAGGAAATATTTCATGATGCGGCTGAAGTTGATATTACTGATTGGGGAGGCGGCAGGCAGCCATCTGCTCACTGTCCCCATCCTCTCGAGTTGACCTTAGGTTTGTTCTTCGTGGCTTTCTCAAGTCCGTTAGAGTTGTTGGCAAAGCGTTTATGGAGAGGGAAGAACATTGCAAACTGATTCACAGGTTGGCTACTCCTTTCTCTCAGACCTTGTCCGTCTCTTGTACTTGGCTGCTAAAGCCACTTGCACATCATCTGTCCTTATCCCGGAGCAAAGAGTAATAGACCCGGCTTCTCTGCACTGCTGGTGCAGACAGAGGGTCCTTGAAAGCAGGCAGTGACAATGCGGTGCTGGCACTTTCCGCTTGTTCTGCTAATTAATTACGGTCACATGCTCCCGTTATTAGTTTGGCCATTGCCTTTCTCCATGAGGCAGGCCATGACGTTCTGGGGAGGTGCAGGGGTGTTTTCCCTTCCTGCAGAGCACCACCTCAAGACCTGGATGCTGGCCCTGGTGGTGTTGACCCACCAGTATGCCTGCCTGTTGAAGGAGCAGTACTGTTTGCTGTTCCAAATAGAAGATCGTGTTTTACATGGCAGTAAGTGTTTAGAAATTCTGCTTGCCAGAGTGTTTCCCTGACCTTTCTAAGGGTCTGCCATGGTGAAGGCTTGCTAGAGAGTGAAGTGTTCCTGAACTTGGTAGGTGCATGCTGGTGACACTGAGAAACAGGCTTAAATATCTTCAAATAACCAATCATTACCCTGCTTCTTAAAAAACAGTAATTTTAATCAAGACTTATTGTTGAAATCCGGAGGACATTCAGTGCGGAGTACGTCACCTCTGCAATTGTCTAGACAGGTTACCCGTGTCCCTGTTAAGCAAGCTCATTACTTATTTATAGTTATTTATTATAATAAATATGATTGCCTGCAGTGAGACGCTAACTCCACTGAGTCATATTTTAGATCACACAGCTGTGTTGTTTGAATATTCGGAATAAATAAAACATTTAGAGCTGCACATGGCGCAGCCTCTTTACCTCTCTGATATTTCCAGTAGGTGCTGTTCCTGCTGGAGTCACAAGGGGAGGAGAGGCTCAGTTTTTGTGTTTAAAGGGAAGAGGATGCGTCCTTCAAGCTAGCACGTTGCCTGACCTTGAACAATGTCCTCGTGGGGCGCAGGAGCCGGTGGAGCGTGTGGTCACAGCTGACTTCAACAGGGCTAGGATGTTACCAAGCTGCTGCATGGTATCCAAGCAGTTTAAAAACATTCAGTTTGTGCACAAAAATTGCAGTTTTATGGATCTAATATATTATCACAGGGATCATGTTCTCTGTTTGCTACAGGCCCATTGACTTTGGTAGAGTTGCTTAAGATTTGCCTCTGGCACTGGCTCTGAAAATTTCCCTGGAGTTTTGTTATGCTGCAGGAGCTTGTCTGCATCCAGGAAGCATTGTTTTACTGGGAGAAATCAAAAGCTTGCATGTATCTGACTTCTGTGTGAAGGAGGTGGATTCCTTGTTGACCAGTTAGCCAAAATCTGGGGTCATCAGAGTCATTTGATAAGGAGGAGAGCCAGGCATCTCTGCTTGTCCTTTGTGGATAAACACAGGGTTTTCAAGTCCTGTTTACCTCAGCACCGGAGAGAATCAAACAGGGGGAAACAGTCTCCTTGCTCACTGTTCCCAACTAGCAGTCAGTGCAGAAATGTCCCTTGTCCTTTTTTTACCCCCTCGGAGTCTGAGGTCTGTAGCTTCTGGGACTGCTCGTGCTGCTTTTCTGGTTGCTCTGCCTCTTCCAGAGGCTTTGAGAAGCTGTGAAGCTCCTTTTGTGTATTCCACTGTATTTTGGATATGTGCTACTGCATGTGCTTGTCTTCTGGGTGGAGGATGCTATTGTTTTCGCTCCTCGGCTCTCCGGGCAAATAAGCTCTTTTATTCATCCTAAAGGAAGTGTAGCCGTCACACCCATCTGTTCAGTGAGGTGGGACCCAAACCATATGCAGAAGACAACCTTGCACGTTGCCAAGTAACAGTGGAAAGCTTATGAAATGGTATATTTTATATGTATTCTGAGTGACAGGATTATGTACAGTAGATCTGTTTTGTTCAGTTTTGGTTAGGTTGATCTGATGGTAGCATATGGTCAAAATGGTTGAGCTTGGCTAGACGGATGTTTTCTTTCCTATGGAAGTTAATTTTATTAAAGTGTGAAAGAACATTAAGCTTGGCATTTTATGAAATTCCTTGGGGGAACTGAAGTTAGTTGTTCCCTGTAGCATTTGATAAAATACACAAAGGCCAGAAGGAATGAATGATTCACTTCTCAACTGTCAGCTGTGGTGGAAAAATGAGGTGAAGCTGGATTCGTGATTTGAAAATCTGTTCATCTGCACTGGAACTTGTCAAAACATAATTTCGTCTTGTTAATTTTAGTGAGTTTTTGAGTCAAAAGTAAATTATAAAGATTTGTAGAAGGAGAGCAAAACGGTGTTTTACAGTGGGTGCTGCTTTTTTTTTAAACTTTTTTTTTTTCCCCCCAAGGAAGATTTCATAAAACTTCCTGCTGTTGGAAAGTTAACATGATCTTGCTCCAGTAATGCCTGCCTGATCGCAGAATTTGAAGTTTAATCATGCACCATGAAATTCTATTTTCAAATTCAGAGTTAAAACAGTCTTTCAGGCTTAACCTGCTCACTTTCATTTCAGTGGGCATAAAGTGACAGATAGTTATGGTGTGTTCTATATTTTCCTCATTAACATTAATAGGTTGGTATTACAGCTTCTGCCAGACCACAAATAATTAAGGGGTACTTGAAGTTTGACTTAAAAATAAAAAAAAATTTCCAAGATATTGTACACAGTGAGGTAATGCAAATATCTTGCAGCAGGGACTAGGTAAAGGACTTGACAAGCGCAGATCAGCTGAAAGTCGAACATAAAACCTGCTCGAGCTTGTTCGCTAATCTTGTCCATGAAACTAACTGCCTGTTTTTCATGGATGTTAACCCAGTTATACTCATGTTTTAAGGTAGAAAACCTACAAAAGTGGAAAACTTACATTTGAAAGGTAATAATAAATGAGCCTTTCTGCTGTAATTAAGTGGACTGTTGATTTAAACAGATCTGTGGGTTGATTGAGACACTACTGTTTGTGGCGTACAGCTGATCATGTCTAATCACTGCTGCTGAGTGTGATTGACCAGCTGGGCCCTAGGCAAGCTGCTGGGATAGGAGCGTTTCTGTGTTGGTGTGCGCACGTGGAGGACTTTTGAGGGAGAGGAGGAAATAGGCTCCCTTTGGGAGGGATGTAGGTGAAGGGAAGGAGCGTTTACAAGTCCTCTTGTAGCATCGTCGACTTAGATGAGTTTGCGTTTAGTAATATGTGCAAGTAATGCAGTGTATTAGGTTTGCAAAGTACTCTAGTGTCCATGGATAAAAGACACTATTGCTGTGAATTGCTGATAAATAGATCTGCTGGAACCCTAAGGAAACAGCAAAACTTGGGCGGTTTGGGCTGTTTCTGGGGCAGCACGAGGTGTGCCGTGGAGGGCTGCTTTGTGGGAGGGGGAGAAGAGGGGAGCTGCTTTGTGGATGCTTTGCTTTAACTTTGAGGAGGGGACCACTACGGGAGAAAGCCCTGAGGCTGGTTTGCTTGTTTGGCTTATGGATGGTGTAGGTGCTCGGAGGTGGGAATGAGCTCTTTGCAGCAGGGTGGGAGGTGGCAGGCAGCTGGGAAAGGCTGGGAAGGGCCCTGAAACTGAAGCCAAGAAGCTGGCTTGGTAGAGAAGAGGGAATGGAGGAGAGATACATGGATGGAGGCATGATTGAAGCTACTGGCCAGGAGAAGGACCTTTTTCCCCAGCTTTCTGAATAGATATCAGCAAGGCAAGATGCATTTGTCAAAGTTGAGAAGAGGAATTTGCTGTAATTGAGCTGTGAGATGAGCAGTCCCTAGCTGGGAGCTGCCGTGTGTGGCTGGGTAGGAAAGGCTGTTCTTTAAATGTTATGCAGAAAGAATCAGCAAACCTTAGATACCGCCTGGCTGCGAGGATCTCAGGTGGTTTGTTGAAAGCATGTTCGATGAGTGCAGAGATGAAGGGAAGCTGGGGAGACAGCTGGAGAGACAAGTGCATCCGAGCCCAGGAGAGACGAAAACCTGTACCTACTGCGAGGGTGACGAGCCCGAGGGGAGCAGGAGGGGGGATTGCGGGCACATGGGTTCATCGCTCTGTGTGTAGCTCTGCTTTTCAATACCTTGCACTTCTGATGATGGACCTGGAGAATTAATATGCTGTGTTACCTAAAGGAATAAAAATCCAAATACTTCTTTGCCATTGAAAATGCAGGGTACTTTTGCAAAATGATGGAGATAATTTGACTCTTTCTTTTTTTTTTTTCTCTCTCTTCTTCTGCCTGTTTCCTCCCACTGGTTCGCTGGGTTCTAGCAGGCCCTTAATGAGGGAGGAAGAAGATATCATGATTGGTTTTCTTTGTGACTATTTTGGAGCTGATCTGTGGTGGCTGTGGCTGCAGCTGGGATGGGCAGGCATTAAAAAAAAGAGTCTTCAGCAGCGATGCTCCTCGGAAAACCAAACCAACTCCCCAGATTATAACTGGCTCTTCCTCCCTGGGTCCTGCTTTCAGCCGTTCTCATTGAATGTTGCTCATTTTGAAGAGGAGGTAGCTTCCAGAAGAACTAGATAGCGTGTTGGTGAAACCACATGGTGCTGAGCGTTTCTGCAGTTTCTTTACTAGTGCTGTGGAGCCTGAGCTTTTCCATGGATTCCTGCCTCAAATTCTGCATGGAAATTGGAGGAGCAGTGGGGTTTACTCACCCCTTTCTTGTTAGTTTACCCTGTAACATATCTGTGAAATTGGCATTTGGCAAGATCTTTGATACGTACAGTCTATCAAAGAAATATGCTTTAGTTAGTGGTGAAGAGTTGCAGTTGTAATTTTGGGGAATTTCTTGTGTGGGATGCATTTCCCCCTTCCTCTGCATCTTTTTTGCTGCTGTTAAGATTAATATTAAGTAAGTGCTCTTTTGAAGAATAGTTAACATTCAGGTGGCCAGCAAGAGTAAACAACAGACAGCAGTTGAAACAGCCCTAATATGGCCAGGCGGAGGAAGGTGATCATTCATCACTCTCCCAGTTTGTTAGAAAGATCATGTTTGAGGAAATTAAAGTGCAGTGCAGAACTGCTCAGGGGTCTCTTTCTCTGGACCATGCATATGCTCATGCTTTGTTTGCAATTACTCTGCTTTTATGTATGCTTGGCTGCAAGCAAGCACATGAAAATCTAATATCTGGCTCAAACTGTGCCTCCTTTATTTATAAGCAGCTTTTCTTTTGCATTACACTGATAGAGCATGATGCAGAGACATCTTGCAATAGACTATTTCAGTATAAGGTGCCAAAAATGAAGAGGCAACATTTTATGTGATTAAGCAACTGAGACATTCTGACAGATGTTTGCCTGACAGAGTTCACAGGAAAAGAAGTACTCTTCATATCTGATTATTGTTTGTGCGCATGTTTGTGCCCCTGAATTCAGTGGGAGGTTTTAACAGCTAACGGTCTAATGCGAACTTGTAAGGCCCTTTCTCGTTTCCGTGGTCTTCGCGGTGCACATCTCAAAACACCTCTGAGTACAGTGTGCGCGGGTTCATGTTCTTCCTGCTGGGTTAGTTGCAAAGTCTTTCCTCATACCTGTCAAAACAGCTTTCTCCCCTCTCCTGTCTTCCTTTACTAGAGACTTCCTTTTTCTTCTGTAGTATCTCTGCTTTAGGGTTTCTGGCTCTTGGTGGTGGGTTTCATGATTGTATTTCAGGAAGTTCTTCCTGGTTTCAGCAATGGTGTAGGTTCTACCAAAACAAAATCACACCAGAGGTACAGATTCTAGCCTACCAGCCCTCTTGGCCCTGGCTGAATGTTCTTCCATTTAAAACCCCAACCAGATGATTTTATGCTTTAAGTCAAGAATGCTTTAAGAACATTAAGGCTTTGACAATTTTTGAGTATTAGAATAGCTTTAATTTGAAGACTGAATTTAAGATAATACAGTGGTGGCTTTTGAAAAGTTGCAGTTGATTATTTCTTATGTGGATGGCAGAAAAGCCCTAAATATTTTGAAGTTTTTTTTGGAGAAGAAAAAAAACAAGAGTGAATTTAGACCTGTCCAAGCAAAGCAACCCCCCCCCTTTTTTTTTCCCCCCTCAGCTTAGTAGAGCTTTCATGATGCATAATCAAGTTGGAGACCAGTCTTGAGTCAGACTGCAAAGGTGTAATCCCTTTCAGGGATGGTGGTATGTTTTGTGTGTTTTATCCCAGTGCCTATCTGAGGATACAATGGATGCTTTAATCCTGCTGGCATCTGTAGCCCTTTAGAGAACATTTGTTCCTAAAAATGGATTTTAACAATGGCCTTGCCAAGACAGGAAGGAAAGCAAGGGTGCCTGGGAGAACAGGGACCATCATTGCCCAGGAAGACGACATGATTCTGGCAAGTACAGTGATGAAGACACGTGTGTACCTCATGTGCCAGAACTAACTGTAACTGACTTAGGGTTGAGTTCACCCCAATGAGGAGGAACAGGGTGAGTGGATCCATGAAGAGCTGTGAACTACTGAAGCTATACTGCATCTAGAGCCAGCTCAGGCAGTTTTCACTCAAATTGCCCCCTTATATTGTGCAGATTTGGGAACAAGCTGTCACCATGTGTTGCAGAGGACAGTTGGCCAGCTGTTGAAACACACGTGTGAGTTGTATCCTCTGGCTCTTGCTGAGAGAAGTCCTTTCCTGGTCTTGGACTTGCACTTCTTGACTGGGTGGGCTGCAATATTTCTCTTGCTCCAAGTAGTCTGTGAATCATGGGATCCCTGTCGCTGACTGGGACAACCTCAGCATGCACTTCAGCCTTGTCCTGTGGTGGTCACTGAGCAAACAGACTTCTCAGTGGAAGTAGGGTGGGGTTAGAATAAAAATACCTAAGAGAAAGTGTAGCCTACAAATGATTGAGTCAGATGATACATATTTCTCCCCCTTCCCAACCTGTGCAACCCTCTTCTGGGGGGTCCTAGCAGTCCTAGTTCTGCAGAGACTCCTGCTGAGTCCCTCTGTTAAGTCACCTCCCTAGGTCACCGCATGCCCTGCCATGAATCAATGCACCAAAAAAGGAAAAAGGAGGGGAGAAGAAGGGGGGAGGGAAGTTCATCCTTTGGTCCGCCAGCTCCTTGAGTGTGGTTTTTACTACAGGAGCTCTAAGGCGAAGCGCCTGCCCTGTTGTCCTGTGCCAGGAGCGAGTGCCAGGGATGCTCCTATCCAGGGGGCACAGCTGCTCTGTTGTGGCCCCATTAAACTGCCAAGTTCATTGACACAGCTAAGTTGAATCCATGTGACGTTATCTTCACATCTGTCAGGTCAAACCAAAGACCTGTCCAGCCTGGTAGCTTGTCCCCAACAGCAGATGCTTGAGGACAATATAAAGATAATCCAGACCCTTTCCCTTCTGTACTTTACCAGTTTATGGAAGTCAGCAACCCTGTGTAACCTGTAAGACCTTGCTAAAGTGTTCTTTCATATGTGTTTAATGGCAGGAATCGTCTGATTTTCATCAGTGGGACTCGAGGTATTTTAGCAGTGAACGGTAACATCACAAGTCTGTGTGTGCTTTTCCAGGCCAGCTCTCTACAATCATCTATAAACAGCTGTTTGTGTTAGAGTAAACCAATCATGGCGTGCCATTAAATCTTAATTAGGTAACAAATGGTAATGTGTTTACATGATATCTATTTAGTCTCATTTGCCTGGGGTGGAAGATAGCCACCTGATCGGGAGCGGGAGGTCTCTTAGTTGTTGGTGTGTGTGGATTAGATGTGCATCAGCAAAGGTGCAGGCAGGACAGTGGCGGAGCTGGGGTGCACAGGACAATGTGTGCCATGGCATCGCTTACGCTGGAAGCTTTTATATAAAAGAAAACTCCTCCCTTTTACCCTGCCACGCTTATGTTGAAGGAAGTGTGTTTGTTCCTTTTGACTTAGTTGTGGAAGAATGTTAAATTATTGCTTCATCCTACAAAGGCGCTGGGGGAACAGGATGGAGGGACAACATAAAGGCTTGTCAGCTAAATAAGTGTAAAAGATTTAAGCATTTCTAATTTATGGCACAGCGCTCGCAGGGGAATATGCTCACCGAGGTCTGAGACCTGCAGCATCTTTTCCTATTGAATGAGCGGATTAATGATGGCAAATTCTGCTGTGTTAGGGACACGTATGAGGTCACTCCTCGTGTTTGGCAGTAGGAAACACTTCAACTGGAAAAAGCCACCATTTCCCTGTGGCTGCTTTGGATTCTGCTCTTATAGTTGAAAGAGCAGTTTCTTTTTCCGGGATAGTTTTGGAAAATATTTAATTAAGCGGCTCTAATGAGAGGCCATTATAACTGCAAACAGAATTATTGTTATCATCATTTCAGCTGTTAACATTTTAAGGGCAGTTGTTCACGCACTGTTCAGTAATTAGGGCCCAACTCACTGTGGGAAAAATTGTAGTTGGGCTGCAGCGAATGTAACATGGAAAGGAGCGTTTGAAAAGAAGTCATCCTTCCCAAGACGCATGGATGTGCAGAGCCATCACTTCTCCATAACGTAATCCCTCTTCAGTCCAGGCTACAAAGGTTTAGATCTTAAAAGCGGCATGGCTTGCTTTGGCAGTTGCGTGGTAGGCTTGTTCCTCACCATCAGGAATATCATGAGATGATTTCATAGTCCTTTTTTTAAGGTGCACAGAGCAAAGGCAGAGTTTTGGGACAGAACTGAAGAAAACTGTATTTCTGGCACAGCTGCTCTAATGATCATGGTCTATGGCAATTCTGTGAACACAGTAATATTGTTATATTAATGGCCAGGTGAGCCTTCTAACCTCCTAGGAAATTAAACAGTACAAAGAGGGGAAAAGCACAAATTACCTTTCTCTTCTTGGTAAGAAGCAGCTTACGCAGCTTGATGCAAATTGTTTCTAGTTAAGGAATGCCTTAAAATGCAACTCTGCAGGGTTGTTCAGCTGTAGCTATAGTTAGAGTTGCAACTATAGATAGCTTTAAATTTATTTAAGAGCTAATAAAGTGAAACCTGGCATTTCCTCCAAGAAAACAGACTTTTTTTTAGAAAAAGTCTGAGTTGTTCAGCAATTTGGGGAGCCACATATAGAAGAGCTTTCATGCTATTTAGGTTGGGCAAGTTAATATTAGGCTCCGTCGGTGTCTGACTGAGTGTTTTGCTTCCTCCTGCCTGGTTTGAGTAAACTGGACAGAAAGAAGATAATGCAAAACACTTTGGGATCTTTCTGCAGAAAGTGTGTTGGCATTACAAGCTTCCTTTCTGTTCCTGTTCCAGGTGGGAGGCAAGGTGCTGCTGGGGCACTGGGCTCTGCTTCCTTAAGGAACAATCTCTGGTATTAGAATAACTTGGGGCAAATCTCATGCTGACAAAATTCCAATTCGTGTATTTTTACTTCCTGCCTTAGAGTGCAGGCTTCAACTCTCAGTCTGTAAATCCTCTTTGTAAGTGGTGGTGAATGTAAAATGCCTGGACGTTCAAAGGGCAGTTTAAGAACTTCAGGTCAAGAATGGGACTTGATGACAGCAAAAAAGGAGCTCTGGAAGAATGCTTAGTGCCATGTGTAAGGCCTGAGACTCTCTGAACCTTCTCTTGTTTCCTCCTCTTCGGATTAAGTAGATATCTTCTCTCCTGGGAGCTGACGTATAGCTTCCAGTGGATCTGGGCAAGGTATCTTGCTGTTAGTGGTTTGATCTTGTCAGAGGACACGGCAGGAACTTGTTAGTGGTCTCAGAAGAGGTGCTGCCGAATGGCCGTGGAGGTGTGAGTGGATCACAGTATCCCTGTCCAGTGACTTGTACCCTGTGGGTACGTGTGGCCTGTCGTTATAGGACCCTCCACTGGAAAGTTGACCTAGGTGTTGTGGTCAGAAAACCTAGACTGGGTTTTTGGCTTGGCAGCTAGCTTCCTGCAAGATCGGAGAGTCCTACAAAGCTGCCTTCCTGTTTTATAAATAGGAACCACTGACAAAAGGGGAAGCCAGTTTGGCACGTTGTTCCGGCTATGGGAGAGCTAAGTAGTGAAGAGCTGTGTAGTTTGGTCTGAGAAAATGGTATTTTTCTGAGGGGTGAAGATGTCTTGTGTCATGAACAGTAGCTTGTAGTTTATCTCAGGCTACTGCAGAGAGAATTAATGACACCTTCAGAGACCTGCTAGCCAGCTGGGGAGCGTGCTAGCTGTAGGATATGTCCTAGAGCCCTCCTGATGGAGGGGGGGTATGGAGAAAGCAGGCTAATTCCTCAAGCTAAGGCAGAAGTTGATCTGGCCGCAAGCTGAAATGCTCATTCCAATTAGCATCACTAGGCCAAGGAATAGCCGTGGATACCCTGGAGCTGAAATCTTGTTGCTTTGCCTGTGGGATAGAGTCAAGACAGGCTGAGCAGCGTCCCAGCAGGCACCTGCCTCTGCTCGCTCTTGTGGGGTGAGGGAAGCAAACGGTCTTCCTTCATCAAGAGAGAGGGTCCTGCCTTTTCTTCACTTTAGTGCCACCATGTCTAAAGGCAATTAAGGCCTGAAAGCATCAGAGGCAATACTTACAGGCCATGAATTGGTCCATCTCAGTTAGGGTGGTCAAAGCAGTGCTGCCTCCTCCCAGCGCCTGTGGGCACTCGGACAGCAATGCGATGTGAAACATTGCTTCTCTGGTGCCCAGAGCTGCGTACTTTCCACTCACAAGTGCGCCTGGCTGTTGCGGCCAGCGATTTTGTTGCCCCATGGCCACTTCTCTACTGGGGGATGACCTCCAGTTTCCAGATGGTGTCCAGCTGCCATGCCATGCAGTTGCTCATCAGTGAATGCTGTCAGTCCTGTTGTGTCATGCCTCTGCACCCTGCAACAGCAGCCTTGGTTGATCTTAATGTAAAAAACCTCTGTCAGGCTGGTGTTTGGCTCTGAAACCTCATCTGCTGTGCCCATCCTCATGGGCTGCCTTTAGGTGCTGAGCTGCATGGTGCTGAGCTGCATAGCACTGCTGCTGCCCCAGGGACCCCGAGAGCCTTTTGTGCTCTCTAACAGAATGGACAAGGCTCCAAGGTTGAAAAATAAGCTATGTAGGGTCTGCAGCATCTTTTTCTTCCACAAGCCAGGCTACCTACCTGCCGGAGGAGAGTCCTTCTCCTTTTCCTGCCTCCCTGAAATACTTCAGACTCATTTATAATTCCACGGAACTGGTTCCTTGCACACATGGATGTTGCAGACTCCAGCATGTTTTCTGGTGTGGAGCTGTCCCTGCCTTGTCCTGGAGACATTAAGCATGGTGGACACCCCTCCCCTGGGTGTCTCCTTATGGTGTTTTGGAAGGTTTTTTTTTTTTTTTTTTTTTTTTTAATCATCCTGTTGCTTAATAACATGTCTGTGTGGGCCTGGAAGAGTTGCTTGTGCGCCTGACTTTTCCAAGTCTATCAGTTAAGACTAATAAAACGTATTATCTCTACCCACAAGCCTGCTCCTGCCTGCGTCCTTAGTCCCTTGCAGCCGTCAGGTCTGAGCTGTGTGCCGTGGAGAAAGGACTCTGGTTTCTCAGTGGGGAGATGTGAAGTGGGCGCCTGGTCTGATGGCGGGGCTCTGTAAGACATAGAGCTGGCGTTTCCAGCCTTTCCCCCAAATTCCTCCAGATGATCCTTATGCTCTCCTGCTTTTTGTCTTTGTGTAAGCTGCACGTAGGTATGCAGCGCCTGGTGCGGCGGGGAGCTGCGCGGTGCCCTCGCAGCTGCCCTAGCCCCTTCGTGTTGAGGGAGGTTTTGCAGCGAGCCAGGCACAACGGGGCCCGTTCTCTGATGAGAGCTCCTCGGCATTGCAAGGAATGAACTGAGACTTGCAAAGCTGGACAAGCTTTCTCCTCGCCTCCTAAACAGTCTGCTAGCAAAGGAATTTATGGTAACGAAAATATTTTTTGTGCGATGTGCAGTAACACGGAGCAATAAAAACTCCGTAATTGCAGCAGGAATATTCCACGTTAAACCAAACTATCAATTATAGTTTGCATAGGGGTTTCCTAGACTAAAAAGGTGGTGCTTTCATGTGAAAAAATATTCATTATCTTCCTTCAAACACACCTTAATTGCCAACATCAAAGTTATTAATTAAGCAATAAATCTTGCAAAAGTGGATTGGCTCATCCAGTGCATGTGGAGTATGGGAGGAAGGGTATGTGAGAGTATATTAGCATTCTGGATCCCAACAAAAGAGGCCTATTGAAGCGAATCCCTTCCTCCCTATTAAGGTGATACTGAAAGTAGCTGATTTTAGTGAAGCAAAAGCCCATAAATGTGTTCTGGCTTTATGCAAAAATGTTACATTTTGGGGTGCAGTGTGCTTGCTTTGGCAGCAGAGCTGTAAGAGATGAAAACAGTGACAAATTCCTAACTGGTCCATTCGCTTACATTCCCTGCACAAGAAACACTGCCTGGGCGATCCCTCCGTGCCCCTGCCCCAGGGGTGGCATGGCTTCGCAGTAGGCATCACTGCTGCGAGGTTTGCCTGCCCCTGGGACTCGGTTCCTGATGGTCCAGCCAAACAAAAACTTGATAGGAACATCCTTAGCAGGAGCATTTGGAGCAAGAGAAGGCAAGGGAGGAGTGTGAATTTTTTCTGGCTTGTCTGTCCCCGGTTCTACCTGTGCTGTTGGTTTCCAGTTGCTTCCAGTGCTATTTTTTAAAGAAGCTGTGTTCTTTATAATACACATATCTCTCTTATTCTATTCCTATATATTTTTCCTTTGGAGGCATTTTTTGTTCCCAGGTTAGCAGAATTCTCTTGCCTTGCATAAAACTCACCATTCTAAAACTGCGAGCTTAGACCTGCAAATTTGATTTCTTTTGCTTCAGGTTATTGAGTCCTTGCCCAAAAATGGCTTTTTGGTATAATGTGGTTGGTCAGCACCTTATGTCATAAATGCAAGGAGAATTTCAGATTAACTCGGATGTATATCAGATGCTGGTTGTTTTGTTTCTGTTTTTCTTTCCTCTGCTTTATTACATAGCTTAGGAAATCTCCCAAATTAATGGGGAAGAGCTGTTCTAGAGAGTGGTCCTAGTTGTTAGGTGTGAAATTTTGGGGTGCAGCTGGATTGCTGGGTGTCTAACGCTGGCTGTGCTAACTGACCGTTCCCCCCAGGCACCGGGCTGTGTCTGCTCGGCCTTCCCTGGCTGGAAACTCTCCTTCCTCTTTGCTAAAGTGCTTACGGCCCTTTTCATGCTCTACCCTAATTTTTTCACAGGTGTAAATTTGCCACGATAACAGTGAAGAATTTTTTCTTCTATACTATTTCAGAGAATAGTATTATCCTCTGGTTCCCACTAGCTGTGTGTGAAACTATACCTCTATAGTATTTGTCTCATCAATTTGCAAAGACGTCTTTATTGCCCTTGATGGATCATACAGGCTGTTTTCCAAGAGGGATGTTTACTGTAAAAGCTAATGAAGACGTTGCTTTCCATGGCGTCCTGTGGCTTGTTCTCCAGGAAAGAGTGATTTACTGCTTATTGAAGCTGTATTTTCACTTGTGTTAGGTGTGTCTTTTTATGAATTTTTTATCAGGTTCTTAATGGTGAAGTGAAGGGATCAGACAAAGAAATTGTTGTCTAAACTGGTGGGACTTGCTTACAGCAGACAAGGAGGATACTTGGCACTCTATTTGCTCTTCAGTTTTTCTTTGAATAAGCAAGTGCTATTGTGTGTAGCACTTTAAAAAAAAATAGTTACTTAATAATTAAACATTTTGTAACGCTTTCTTTCCCTCATCTCAGTGCAAGTAGGAAGAGTGTTCCCAATTACGCTTTTATGACTATAGATTTTCCACTTCGCATTCTCAAGAGCGTGGGAACATGATTAATGTAAAAGATTGTCAAACAGCATTAATCACCGTTGATTTCTTATCGATTTCTCGCTCCCCTTTTGCCAGAGAGTCGGTGTGCTTGTGCTCGCCGGTCAACTGCTGTACAGTGAATAAAATCGTGCACCTTTGCGCGTGCCCTCTTGCCCTGCGGTTTGAAGGAGCGCAATGAAGAGAGAGGGAGCCGCTCGTCTGGGATTATTGGGAAGCCTTAGTCACCACAGGAGGAAATAACGGGAGGAGGGAATAAGCATATCTTATTTGATGTAATCATGTCACTGTTACGTTCACTAAACTATGCACACCAGACAAGTGGTTTTACATCTAATATGTATTTTCAGCCGGGGTGGCCTTTGCGAGACATAAATGACATAAGGTGAACAAACTGCTTATTAAGGTAAGACAATGAAGGCCCAATTTTAAAAGGTTAAGATGTACTAGAAAGTATCAGTGCATCCTCCGAGTCATTAATGCTATACGGAATGCACAGCGGGTGGTATTTTGAAAGGCCACTGTAACCTTTTCAAGCATGAAGCATGCTAAAAGGAATCTATTTCCTTACTGCTTTGAAAAGGGAAATCAGTCTTAAGCCTTAGTTTTTATTTGTTTAAAAAGAAACCTTTCTTTGGAGTGTAAAAAGGAAGAGGGAGAGACCTAAAAACTAAATGAGCAGCGAGCAGGCGCTGTCCGTTGCAAGAGGACAACCCCTAAAGTCTGTGAACAATACTTACATAAAATTTTGTTTTTTAAAGAGAAAAATATTCTCACTGTTGTACTTTCTCCCCCAAATCCTTTGCTAAATCTTAAACTTTGTACAAACTTGCTTTTGTCTCTATTCAAAACAGCGAAATGCTGCAGGTGGGCGAGTGTTGTGTGATCCTGTGCGCTGCTGCGGAGGGAGGAAGGGGCAGTCTGACGGCGGAGGGGCTGCTGAGGCACCTTCTCCCTGCCCGTGCACCAGGGACGTCTTGGACTTCGGGATGTGACCTACTGAAGCTGTACTTATTGACGAATGTGTTTAGAAGCCTCGGGTTAAGGTTGGGGTGGGGGACGGACAAGATTTCAGGCATATATATATACCCTTCTTCAGCTCTTTACAGTTTGCGGGCCTGAAAGTGTGTCTGGTATTTCCAGTTATATCACTTGGCTTCGTGTAAAAGATTACATTTTCCTACAGAACCTACCGGGCGGTCCTTACGCCATCGCGGAGCAGCACCACCTCTCCCGCTCGAAAGGCCTCTGTGCTTTGAAACCTGGAGTTTCTCGCTGCCTGCCGCTGCTGGAGGGCAGCGCAGCCCTTCCCTCCTGCCCCGTGGATGCACTCTGCGCTCCGTCTTTTTCCGCTCTGTATTTGCCTTTTAACAGAGAATATTGTGAAAAGTTTGCAAGTCTCCTCAGACCTGAAGATGTCCCCAAGTTGCCTTTTGCTTAAGCTTGACTGTTGGATGTCAATGCTGAGGTCAAGCAGCTGGGTTTTGCAGCAAGTGTCTTGCATTTGCCACTGAGGTGGTCTTTATTTTAAACAAATGCAGGTTTTGATTTCAACCCACTGGGATTGGGGAAGGTAGCGGGCCTCCTTGCTGTAAGTTAAAAATGTGTGTTATGAAAGAACAACGCAAGCGCTCCTCATAGCCCGTCCTTGGCATGCGTTGGCTAAACGGCCCTTCAGAAATACATTACAGCTTCAGCCTCGCTTAATGGCAGCTAAGCTCTTGATTACAAGATGCTCCTTCCTCCTCACCATTCAGGCATCAGCTCCTGCAGTGGCAGTGGAATTAAAGAGCAGGATTTTGCAGCCAGTGCTGCTGCTTTTGCTCACGAATCCTGAGAGCTGCTTCAGAAGAGCAGGGTTTTGTATGCAGGGTGAAGAGATGAATTAAAAGATATTCTATCCCCTCCTGAACACATAGAGCGCCCTTATGTTCAGGTGATCTCATTTCAGCAGGTGTCTAAAGGCAGCATCCCTGGAACATGACCGGAGTGAATGATGGGCGGTGTGCTGGGGTTTTCAGTACATGTCGCGTGGGAGTTGGGGTTTTTGCTTTTTTGAGAGAATGGGGGGAGATTTTGGTCCATCGGGTTTCTCTGAGGCTGGAATTTGATTTGCAAGCAAGGCTTTGCAGACTGACAGACCAGGCAGTTGTCACTCTTGCCTCTCCTTTCAGATCTTGCAGTTCCTTTGCCCATCTCTTGTTCTCATTTTCTTGAAAACCTACTGTAATTGTAGTGACCTGTTTGGGACTCGTGAGGGACTGTCCCCTGTGTGACACATTCAAATATCAGATCATAAAAGGGAAGTCTAGAACACACGAGGAAGGGACAAAGCAAGGATCTTGGCAGCTAACCAGCCTTGCTATCTTTCTTGGCTGAGGTTTGCAAGCATCAAGTTGCACTCCTGTGTGGAGGAACAGTGGTTTAATGTTTGATAGTGATCAGATCAGGAGGAGAGCAGAGCACCAGGCATCCGACAGGTTGTCAAACCTGTCACTTTCCAGCCTTTTCTTCCCCTTGACAAGGTTAGCCGCTGACTGACAAGGATACACTTCGCCAGAATGGCAGCAGAGCCTTTAGAAGAAGGAAACATGCTTTCAAAAATGGGTTAGGCTGCTTCCCACCTATTGTAACGTCTCTGAGCAAAGCTGCGTTCTCTGATGTGTCTTTGCAATGACTTTGCATCTCTTCCTTTCCCCGCTTCTCCGTTACTGGAGAAACAAACACATGGAGCATCTTCTCTGTAGGCTGTATTTGCATGTTGAACCAGGTGTGAATAGGCTGGGAGCAAGCCTGGGGCCGTAAGCTCTCCTTGCAACAGCTCCTGGTGTGGGATATGCGCTTGCGGTCCAGGGACTGGGACAGGACACTTCTTCACCTGTTCAGCTCAGGGTATACCCAACCCTGTAAATATGCCCTGGTGACATTGCTATTAGAGATATGGAGACTTTAGGAAGGGATGAATTTTCTGTCTGAACTGGAGGGGTTTCTGTCCTGATATCCACCTCCCCTACCCACACCTGCTTCTCTGCTGAGTGTTTAAGGATATTGGAGTGAAGTGCCACAGTGTCAGTCTGTTCATCGTGCACAATGTTGACTGCTGTGTTGGTAAAACTGTTCTATCTAAATATTTTTCTAAATGAATATTCAACCCCCTTCCCACTCCCCATCATAGTGCCTATGAATTCTCATAATTCACACGGAGCTCACCTTGGCTCTGTGATTTTGTAACGCAGACTGGTGTACGTTTGTGCTGCACACTGTTCCCCGTTGCATGCACGGAGTCATACATAAGTGCGTGTGCCCTCATCATTGTTTGTCGCAAAAGGAAATTCTACCTTCCCAAATGGTGGCCAGCCTCAGTCCCCCGCTAATGTTAAGAGCATAACTTTACAGAATCTCAGTGGGATCTAGATTCACTGTAGGAGCGAAAGAACTTTTGTTAATCCTTTTCCCATGGCACTCTTTATATTACCTTGGATCTGGTATAATTTTGAGCACTTTCAAATCAAAATCATAAAGATGATCGTCATAAGGCATAAAAAAGTTAGCATGCATTCATCTATTTTAATTTTGTTTGAATGATGCCATCTGCTTTTCTGAATATGGCAGGCAGTTGGAGAAGGAGAATGCTCCAGTTGGGAACTGTAGAAACAAAGCAATAGCGTGTTTCTTGTTGTGGATGTCTTTTTATTTTATCTTTTTGCTTAGCATATTCAGTCATGATTGAGAAAGCAAAATTCAATATTAGGGAGAAATAACCAAAGAAGAAGAATTGAATTACCAGATCAGTTTGGTAAGGTTCACAGATGAAATACTTGCAAAAGCGAATGTGCTGGTTAAAGGAGAAAGCTGGGCATCTCTGTAGGTCCTTTGTCCAGAGTTCATTCATCAGCCTTCCAGAGCTGCCAGCTATAATCAGTGCTGACTTCCTCTAAACACCAAATTGCCAAATAGTCTGAGCTAGAAAGAAGTAGATATGTGCGTACTTTTGCAAGATAAGTTAGTTGCACAAATTTTCATTTTGGGAATAAGTTATGCTCACACTGTCTCTTGTGGGTTCCTTGAGAGGATGAATTCTGTATTCTGGATGAAGGCTGCTCACTTGTCTCTCCGCTATAGAAAATGCCACTGGGATGTTATTTATCCCACGAGTGCGGAGGCACTTACTGTGATCTCAGCTGTGATATGCATCCTAGCCCTTCCATATGCATGCGTTCCCTCACCTGCATTGGACAACTGCTCGGGATTAGGCCTGAACTGCAAGACTTCCAATGAATGTGATTATTTTTCTGCTGAAGTATTATGACAACAGAGTGGGCGTATTATGTAAAAGCTGCATGTGTAAAGTATTCACTGTTATTTGCCGTCAGATTCAGAAAGGCATAAACTGCTTTTTTTGTTGGCTTTTTTATCAGAAAGGCAAGAGGCAGCTGCTTAGCTGAATGGTGGTGCACAAGTTGGTTATTTGATATTCATCATGTTGCTCTAAGCATCTGTTGACAGGTGGGAAGAGTTCTTGGTGAGGAAACTCATTACTTTATTGCTTACCTGGGTATAACTGCTGCTTGGAAAGCTGACAAGTTAGCAGAAAACTGCTACTCTGTGTTGTGTGCAAATCTGTTAGTATGTGTGGATATGGACCAAGCCGAGCAGATAAGAGTGACATTTAATAAGTGCTGTAAACACGGGAATGGAGAGCTGAAACTGAGCTATTGTCATGCTAATGCTGCACAGGAGTGCGTTACTAAACCTGTAGCTACGCACCAGCGGCGGTGGTGATACATGGCATTTGTTTCATTATGTATAGTTTTCATGTCACGTTGGGAATTCAGTTTAACTTTGGAAGATGATGCTAGCCTGATGAGGCTGGTATTAGTGCCCAGCCAAGTGAATTAACCAGCTTTAGAGACTGGGAGAATAATGAGCTCTGGAAGATGCTTGCTCTGAGGGGGTGTGGAAACCTCATTGAAGTGAGCTTCATGGCTGCTCAGTACTTCTCAGCTAGTCGTTTCCCGTGTTCTTGATGACTAAACAATCTGAAAGACTGTAGCTAGAAAAAGGAAAAAAAAAAAAAGCTCCTCTTTTGACCCAGTGCTGTATATCTACTGTATGGCTTCAGAATGTATGAAGACAGTCTTTGACCTGCAAAAATACCAGAGGCCCATACGGTTGCTTTAAGGTCACTTGAATAGCCCAGCAGAATTACATGTTGGCATTGCCTTTGACAGATAGCTTGGAGCTTTGTTTACTGAAGCCAGTCTTCAGAGCTGCTGTGTTTTGGTAGCAAAGCCTGTAATAAAATTGTTCAGTTCAAAACATACCGTTCTTCATGTTGACTAGTAATCAATAACTGTCTGTGGCTGGTGTTGGCATGGACTGTGACTCACGGACACTTATTGTGCAGTGAAGTCCGCAATGCTAATCTGTGTTTTCAAATAAAGATCCATCTCAGCGAAGGCTTTTACATCCTTCTTGGGCTGGTGGAGAGCTGGGAGTGGCACGGGAGTTCGGCAGGTTCCCCGCGCTCCAGTTTGGCAGCTGAGACACTGGAACAGAGCTGTGGGCACAACATCCTGGTTGCAACGTGAAGCTCATGGCAGGGATTCGCTTGACTTAAAAACTTGCTTCTACGCTGCTGGAGTTGTGGGATATAAGTATATATATTTTTTTTGTGAAAGGATCAGTGCTGCAAAGGCATCTTTACATGGGTATTTGAGGGAGAGGCTGGTAGAGTGGTGGGAGGATATTGAGCGGCTTCGAGCTGCTCTGGGATTTGGTGTCTGTTGAGCAGGCAAGTCTCTCTGTACGCAGAGCCAATGGTGGGTGTGCGAAAGCTCCGACTTGTGCCGATGCGAAGCAGCCAGATGGATGCCGGGGAGGTCAAAGAAACGTGCCGCGCTCCCTACCTGGGGCTCCGGACCGTGCGTGCCGAGGGACCGGGTTTGCTATCTGTGCTGTCCCGTAACTGGTGCCTGCCGCAGCGTGCGTGGGAAGCGCTGCCTCGGTGCAGCAGAGTGCTTTAATGTCCTCGTGCCTGCCGGGGAGAGGCACGACGGCACTGATCGGTAGCGGTATCCTTATCGATGGGGAGAAAAACGGCTTGGGACGGGCCACGGCGCTGCCTGCGAGGCTGGGAGATGAGGCGCGGGGTGCTCTGCGCCGCGGTGCTGGGTTGCTCCTGCAGGCACCCTTGCTGCTGGGGTTTTCTGCACCCAGCAAGGTGAAGCTGCACGTGCCGGGCAGAAAGGGCTGGCGAGGAAGGAGGACGGCCGCACGGGGCTAAACCCCAGCGTAGCGGGGGGAAAGCGTCGGTGGCTTGCGGGGATTATGGTGAACGTGAAATAGGAGCAGAAGAACATGGATCTAACTTGACGTCTGCCCACGCTGTTTCAGACTGTGGTTGAAAAAGCGTTTCTTCCCATCGACTGAAGGTGCCTCTGCTCCACCGCGTTCCTCGTAGTGGCGGCGCGATGAGGAGTCGACGTGGGGTAAAAATAACCGAGCTGAAAGAGAGAGCGCGCCTATGGCATGCCGAACTTCCAAAAGAAATGCTTCCCAAAATGTACCCTCGAGCGCGAAGCAAGAACATCACACGCTTGCAGTCCTAGGTGGCATGCTGTTGGGGAGAGGGAGGAATTAAGCAAAGCAGTTTTTCGCTCTCTATTTTTGCTGTTAACAGAACGCCTGTTCCTTTATACGCAATGTCTTATGCTGGGGCTGAGGCGTAAGACGGGTAGGTTGTAGTGTCCCGGCTCTGCGTGGTGCTCTGCACTGTGTCTTGCAGAGTGGGATGATGCTCCAAAACGCACCCGTTTGGGATCTTGCTCCTTTTGGCTTTCCGCTTCCACGCTTAAATTGCATAGCTGGCAGTAAACACTGCCAAAATGTCATGGAGATGAAGCAGCATCGTAAGAGCTTTAGTGCCACAACCTTTCCTCAACCCCTGCAATTACATTTTAATTCAATATTTCATTGGAGTTTTCAAATAATTTTAAATTAATAGGGAACAGATTGTAGGGGGAAGAGTTGGCATCGGTCTCTGTTTGCTTACAGAGTCTTCTGCACTGCAGATACCCGCTCGATACACACAGCTGGGAAACCAGGTTTTCTCTGAGGATACTCGAACGATTCCTGTTTCCAGCGCTAAACCGAGACCCCGAACTTAAATGCCAAAGCAGGCTGCTGCAAGGAGAGGAGCGTTACGTGCGAGGGTGGGGAAAGGTTAGACGTGGGGCCGCCTTTCGCCTTCCCTTGCCCCGGGGGCTGAATTATTGCCCCGCGCCAGGGCCGAGGGGTTCGCTCCGGGCTGGCTGCCGGAGGCCAGCTGGGAGGCACGCGGTTCGGGGCCGGGGTCACCGGCTTCCCCGACACGCTGGCGAGGATGACAAAAACCCCTCCGATTTCCCCAGGGCCGGGATTTCACTCCTTTTGCTTAAAAGCAATAAACACCACGTTTCTGCTCCCAAGGCGAGGAAAGCACAGCGAAGACGGGCTTGTGATCGGTATACTTGCGTCACGCCTCTTGAATGTGCTCAGAGTTGATTGATTTAAACCACTGGGTTTAGTCATTATTTAGATCAGCGTGCAACAGCCTTCATTTAAATAATTGATTTTAATGTTGTTTTTGCATTTATATTTGTTAAAGTGATTCTCATGGGCTGGTAGCCGTAAAATATACTGGAAAGAGTGGCTGTGTTGCATTGTGTTTGGGTGTTCCTTTTTTCTTAACCAGAAGAAAAAACATTGTCTGTGCATATATGTTTGCTAAGTTGTATAGATTGATATGTGTGTGTTAGGAGTTGTAACATTCTTGATATATTATGGTTATTTTGCTTGTGATTTCACATCAAACTCTCTTTGGAAAGAAACTGGAATTCAATTACTGTGCACAAAAATAGCATTTGCAAAGCTCTACTGAAATATAATTATCTAAAATGCATCAGATGCTCCAAAAAAAAAAACCCAACAAACCCTGAAATGCCCTTTGTGTTAAGACTGGTCTTTTAATAAGAGGAAGTTTAGAATGTGAAAAATTTGAACTGATTGCCTGTTTTTACCATGCTGCTAAAAATTTTATGATTAGTAGATCTCATTGCTTCTTCATAAACAAGAAGACCAAAGCAAGTTTCCTGCTTTGTCTGATTCTTGTTAGTTTTTCAAGTCTGAGTGTATGAAGCTCTTTGGAAAAACCTGAAACAGGAAAAGTACCTTCTTGCGTTATAGCCTCTGCTGGGGCTGTTACACTTAAGTCAGGTCAGTAGAGTTCAGTCTCCACGTACTTGGTCCAGCTCGATGGTATGAATGCCTGTAAAACTTTGTCACCAAACCTTTTTTTTTTTTTTAAAGAATGTTTTAAAAGAACATTTAAAAAAAAAAAAAAGAACCATTTTATATTAAGGCTAAAATCTAGTATCCAGACAAATAATGCATAGAAGTATTTGGAATCTTCAACTATTAGTGAGAGAGTAAGAAAATGTACTTATGTGGCTTAAGAACAAGATTTCTGGTTTAAAGAATATAGTGCTGTGTATTTCTAACACAAGTGTGTTAGAAATTCTGGTCGTGGTCTTGCAGCTGTATTGCTTTCACCTGGGAGCCCCACTGAAAAATTTATTGCATAGATCTAAGTGCAGGATTTGAGCCCCTGAAAGTATTTCTAATAAATTCAGCTTTCAGTCAGCTGAGGAAAATGTAAGTTTCTATTAATAAGGATCTGTGTTATCTTTGAAAGTTGGTTATGAATGGAGAAGCCATAGTATCATCAAAAGGTTAAAATTTTTTTTTTTTATTTTGATCATTACTAAGGAAAAGATTACAAGAAAACAAACCAATGTTCTTTAAGACCTGGAGATAGGAGCTCTGATCATGGGAGCGAAGAATTGGTTATCTCTGGGCCACTGTGGTCCCTGACAGAGGAGGAAACGCATTAACTTTATTCAAAAGGGAGAAAATGATTTTTTTCATCCTGTCTGGAAGCAGTTTCATTAACTTTTCATGATCACTAGATTGTGAAAAAGAAACAATAACTCTGTGTGACAGACTTGTTCGAGGCCAGAAATTTTGTATCGTTAGTGGGAATAAAAAGACTATAGTTCGGTGTTGGCACAGATTGACATAAATTAAGCCTGACATTGCCAATAGTATTTAAAAAATTGGTAATGCCATTAGAGTGATTTAATGCTGACTTTACGTAGAAACATTCTTAATATTTAATCAGGTTAAACACAGCTTTGGTCGTTTTCCTTTACAACTTAATTTTCCATCCTGAGGCAGGCGCTTCGCAGACAGCACCCAGGCGAGAGCGCGCAAAGCCCCTGCAGCGCGCGCCAGGGCGATGCGAGCTGCTCCGGCGCAACCAGGTGCAGGGGGACACCGCTGGCTCTCTAGAGCTGTCAAGGCTTGGTCTGCCTACAGTTCGGTTAAGCAGGTTTGATCTTCAATTACCCGCATAAGAGATGGGCCGCAGCGTGGTCTGGCCTTTTGCATCTCTGCTCCGTCCGCTCGGTCCTTTCAGCTGCTCCTCCCTCCGCGGCGCCGGCACCTTTATCTGCAGTGAAGCTCGCCCGTGCCTTTTTCCCAGTCGCTCCATCTTAGGAAGTCTCTAATCATGGTTTAAATCAGCAAATGAGATATTTTTAAATCAATCTTTTTAAACTTTCGGAATTGCACTCTTTTTTTTTTTCTTTTTTTTTCCCCAAGTCTTCACTTTTAAAGGTGAATATGAGTATTAAAACATGTTTACAGTTGTTAGCCTTCCTGCTCTAAATCTGTTGTTACTCTTGCTAAACAGGCGGGCACACTCTGAGCTGATGATGGGGCTTAGCACGCATCCATCTGCACGTATTTTTATGTTAGGAATGGCAAATGCCACGGCTCATGTTTACTACAAACTGCTTATCTTGGATATGTACCAAGCTGCGTTTGGATGGGGTTTAGAATTTAATTAATACAGAAACATGGCCTTAATTTTTTTTTTTATTTATTGATGAAAAATCTGAAGTGTGCTAGATGCATTAAAAATGTGTTAAACGTTATTTTGTGCTGGTTTACGAAGCAAAGGAAAGATCGGACCGGATGAGTCACTGGAGTCACTTTTCAAGTGACGTGGGTGCCGAGCCCTGTTTATTACAGCTACATGAGGATTGCAAAGTAGTCGTCTGCACTTGGTACCAGTGAGAACCGGGTGGCTGACGGGTTATAAGATACCTGTAAAAATATGCTGGAGGCCCTGTTGACAGCATTTGGGATCTAAGAGTCCTTCTTAAACTTTGTGTGTCCCTCGCTGGTGCCAGGCATCCGAGCGGCTGGCCCTGGGTGGTGGTGCGGCTGGGCTGGTGTGTTGGTAGCCTTCCCGGACCTCCCGGGCGCTCTCCACCAGCAGGATGGACACCAGGTCCCTCTGCTTCTCATGGGGGCTGCTGCACCCCGCGTGGTGTCAACGGGAGCTGGTTAGCCTGGGAACCCCCTCCTGTGGGCGCTTGCTGGTTAGGCAGCAGATTTTATGACTCGTTTTACCATTAGCAGCCAGAAAGCTTCACGTTAGCAATCCCGTTTGGTGGTGGGTTTTCATACTTCCCATGAAACAAGAGTTTAGACTTTCATTTCCTCCTGGAGCTGGGGCTGGCGGTGGCCCCAGGGTAGCTGTTGTCTGAGTTGATGCTGCCATACATCATGCCAAAAGCGGTGTTTTTTCAAGTCAAAGGCTCCCAGGTGCTTGGGGAGGGAGGGGTTTCCCTGGGATTCCCACGTTGGGGCTGAGCTCCGTGAATTTGTTTCCTTACGTGAAGGTGCAACAGGGCGTAGATGAGAAGAAAGCTGGAGAGGAACATCAGTTGCTTTAATATCCTACCTCTGACTGAAACAACCTCCCCGTGTGGGAGATAATAAACATTTCTCTTCTCTTAAGGGAAAAATCATGCACAGACAGAGACAAGCACATATAAATAATTTACAAAGCTGTAATACACTGTAAATAACAAGCCTCCTGAATAATGAATTAACCCAACTGCTGATTCATAGGTAAATATCTCTTGTAAAGCGGAATTTTTATAGATTTTACAGCTTAGTTAATATCCCCTCGTATTTTATTAAGGCTGTTCAGGTGAAGTATGCTGGTAATAATACGTATATCTTTGGAAGTGACATGGGGCGGTTGCGGGCTGCCATTCCGGCTGCGAGCCTGCCTTTCCCCCGCACCGGGGACAGAGAGCCTTGCCGGGCCGGGGCAAGCAACTCGCTTTAGGAAGGGTTTGCTTTGGTGCTCAAGCAGGCGGCGGAGATGAAGCAGGAAGAATTTTGATGTGGCCAAAGAATCGGAGACCTACAGGGAGGAAGGAGTCTCTGAGCGTCTTTTTCCAAGCTTCTGGTAATAAATAATGCATTTGCTCTACTTTGCGCTGTAGACACAGCGAGATTTCTCCGTGCCTTCGAGGACGGGGAGCCGGCGAAGCAGCGGGAGCTGGGGTGGGACGGGAGGGATCGCCACCCGCTGATTCCCGAGCTTCGGCGTGAGCCGCGAGCCCTTCCTGGCCATAATTACCGCGTGTCGTTAGCCCCTCTTGTCCGTCAGCTGGAAAGAAACCCAACGTGACATTTGCTTCCTTCGTACTGTTTTTTCCCCCCTTCCCTTTCTCCGACAAGCCGTAAGAAATAAAAACAGTTGCTAAGCTACGGGATAGGGAACATCGCAGCATTTCGTTGCAGTCCCAGTATTAACTAGCCTTTCTGAGCACCGAGGAGATGGGAAGGACCATTTAGGAGCTTGAACTGTTTGTCAGTGTTGTACTCGTGATACACGTGATATTGAACGCGTCATTTTAATTTATACCCGAGTAGGTGGGAGCTTCTCTCCCTGCCTTCCATTCGCTCCTGTTTAACGTGGGCTGGTGGAGAAGGTATTGCCTGCTTTGTTTCATCAGTTTGGGGGCATGTCACTTGTCAAGTATGTTGTTGCTTTGTTTTATTTCTGATAGCTTAAATAATTGCTTTCATAAAAGATAACTAGATTTCTTTCATCTGGAAGTACATTAGTTGTAAATTGCATTTTCCTTTAAGTTTAAAGTATAGATGTCAACACTGATTTTCGCTGGCAATGTACAGTGCTGCTGCTGAAGGCATCTGTGATAACGTTGCGTCTTTAACGTTGCAGGAAGTACTTCATGAACTTGAATTATTCCAGGGATGATATGCAGGGATCCACTGTGCTAAATCAGGTGATCTTAGTGTGTTTTGGGGTTTTTTTGTGTGTGTTTTTTTGTTGATGTTTAGATTTTTTTGGTAAAGAAATGGGTATTTTGCTGAATATGCCAGGCTTTCATATAAAAAGTGCCACACTCACTTGATTCACCAAGTGGAATGTGCCAGCTTGAATATATTTCCTCTTCTTAAATGGTCTCAAGTTTCAATTTCGGCCTGCCTTAAGCACCTTATCCCATAAAAGCAGAGTAGACTGTCTGAAATATTCATTGCAGAAGAACTGCTGGCCATTCTCTTCTAGACACTTGGGATGGAATTAAACCTGAGTTTAGACCCATTTTCCATTAGTACAGCTGTTCCCTGTACAGTTTCTTATATATACAATTGAAAAAAACCCCAAACCTAATGCCCCTAGGGACACATTTTATACAGGTTGCAGTGAAAGTAAATCTGAAATAGGACCACGGAAAATTGTGCTGTCTCCTTTGCCTGTCAAAATACCCTGTGAAATTCTTGCCCCTGCTCGGCAGTATATTTAATTAAGCGACCCATCGGTTCAGCATGCCGTGCGGTGGCTTCGCAGCGTGCCCGCTGCCTGTTTCCCTGGCAGAGGGAGCGCGGGCATAACATTTCTCCACACTCGGGACCAAGGGGAAGTGCTAATTGGTCACACGTATGGCTCTTCTCGCACGTTGCGTTTGCTGTGATAGCTCCATGTGGCATCGGACCCCAATTAATTTAGAAAGTTGGTGCACGCACATCTTTTCCCTTCTCGCCCTTCTGCCAGGAATAAGCTGCTTGATTTTTATGTCATTTAAAAAGTCCCACTGAATTACTAGGACTGTAAGTTGGGCTTTAAAGAACGAGGGTATTGTCAGACTCACAGCGAAAGTGTGGATTTTTGTGCTAAGGACGTTTCTGCAGTCTGGCTGGCTTACTGAGGCTTCAAGGCACAGCAGTGGAAGTAATTTGCAATGCAAAATACTGTTTCTTCTATTTTATAGGTTAACAGAAACTGATTTGGGGGAGAGAAAAGTTTGTGAAATTGGTTCTCAAACATTTGTGTCTTGTTAATACTTAGATTTTTCTTGATTAAGAGAAGAGGATAAAAAAGATTCTGTGGCTCTCTGCTTTTTTGCCCGTGAAACATTTTCCTTTATTCTTGCCATCGCTGTGAAGAGGGATTTCCTGGAGACTGAGAAAACTTTCTCTTGTAAGAAAAGAGAAAGAATAACTGCTATGAAGACTTTCAAATTGCTGGAAAGAAAATAACAGCAAAATACTATCTGGTGAAAGTCTGTTTTTTTAAACAAAATTGTAAATTAGAGATATTTATCTAAAATAAGCCTGTATTTATAAAAAGTAATGTGCAGCGGCCTCGGCTGGAATCTGACTTTTACCCTGCCAGGCTCTGTACAAACCCCGTGACGTGATGCTTCCTGGGGAGAGTTTGCAGGCTGCCGCTCGCTCTCTCCGGCTTTGGGATGCCGTTCCTGCAAAGGTGGAAAACGGAAATGCTAAAGACCAAGTCATGAATGGAAAGTCCTATTTAAAGCTTTTGTTCCCACTGCTCTCTATTTGCTCACCATCTTTTATCTGAGCAAAAAATAGGCTTCCGCTTTCCTATGAAAGCCGCTGGACGGTGAGCGACTCATCTGGAGTACGGCTGCCCACGGCGCGACGTGAGCTGGCTTGGGCTGAACGGTTCTTTTCACTGTCCTCCCTAGGAAAAATTGTCAGGGCAGAGTAGGAAAGGAAGGAACTACGAGGTAAATTCTTACCTCTGAAAATTAAGATCCTTAATTGGTCTGCACTGTTGTCCTTAAAATAACACGATGACTTCAGTTGGGCCTGGGTGTGTGTTTCTTCTGCTGTCCAGCGTTGTGTCTTCCCGTTAAGAGCCTTTGAGACCTGTTACCTTCCACCCCAGGGGAAGCTGGTGTTCGTGGGTTCCCGCCGCGTGGCGGGTGCGGGTCAGACTGCACGATGCCCTTGAAAAGGGAAATTCTGCAGAAAAATGAGGCCCGCTTGGCCTTGTTGGGACGCCAGTGTGCAACGTACTTTCCTCTCTTGACAAAGAGTAGAAAATCCATTATTTTTCTCCCATCCTAGAGGGGGTTTGTGTGTCTAATTCAGACCTAATTTCCTCCCTTTTTTTTTTTTTCCAGATGATTGTCTGTGGTTTCCTGTCCCAGGGGAGAGAAACTTTTCTTTTTTTTCCATGGCAAGCAGCCTGAGGGACATGGTAACCACCGTGCTGCTTCCACCCCTCCCA
Source organism: Apteryx mantelli (assembly GCF_036417845.1). Classification (NCBI taxonomy): domain Eukaryota; kingdom Metazoa; phylum Chordata; class Aves; order Apterygiformes; family Apterygidae; genus Apteryx; species Apteryx mantelli. Next base: position 5,737,751 of record NC_089990.1, on the reverse strand, counting down.
CAGAGCATTGCTGAGCATCTCACAAAACCTTGTCTTTGTGCCTCCTTTATATGAGGAAAATAAGGAAAGATAAATAGGCTTGCTCATAGCTTAATTCTTTCTCGCATCTACCCATTGTCAGCTGAAGTCTCGGATAGTTTGTGAGACTTTTTTTTTAACACCTGAATCTTGGCTCCCTCCGAGGACTCGGCAGTCCCTCCCTGCGCAGGTGACTTGCCCCTGAGTGAGTAGCGGGATCGGCTGTGCCTCCAGCAGCACCGCCAGGCTTTAGAGATGCTCACAAAAGAGCTCACGCTGCCTGGAAAACAGATGATGGGAAGTGAGGGTATGATAAAGACGTGTAAAACCACGGGTGGCTTTGAGGACCGAATAGGCAATGACTGTTTACTGTCTCTCCCAGTACAAGGGCTAGCGGTTCAAACAACCGGTGGGAGGTGGTTCCTGATGGCTTCTTGTCACCGTGGGTACTCAAAGTTTGTATGAGCTCAAAGACTGGGCATATTCTCTTTAGGATGCTGGGCTAGAAAGATCTTTGGCCTAAGCCAGTATCGCAGTCCATATGTTTTAAAGACTCTCTTGCTGCCGAGACTAGCCGTGCTCTTCCCCTGGAATCCGCTTCAACAGAGGCGAGCTGTGACTTCAGTGAGGTGCAGCCCACTGAGCAAACACAGGTGTGCAGACAGGTGACACTACATTTGTGGTGGTTTCACCAGTGCTCTGCAGTCATTTTGGGGTCTCTTCAAAGCTTGATCCCTCCCCTGGGAGGTCATCCCAAAGAACTGAGTGAGGATGCTGTTGCCAATTGAAGAGTATGGTACAGTGCTCCTGCACAGTGCTTTTGGTCTAGGGTTCTTAGTAGATCTCACCTAGAAAAGCTGATAAAAATCTTGTGGATGCAGGAAAGCAAGTTCAGAGACTTGCTGTGGCTTGTACCAGGCTCATGATGGAGCCAAGCTTTTGTAACCTCCTCCTTTGATTCTTCTTCAAGTGTACCTGAGCCAAATTCTCAATGTGAAAAATCTGTAATTACTGATAGAGCTATTGGGTAAAAGGTTCAAAAATAAAGCAAAGAGAGGCTGTTAGCTAAAACTGAAAGTGTTAGGAATTGAGAGTTCACTGGGATGGAGGGGAAGAGGGAGAGAGCACATCTCTTTGTGTAGCATCTCCTGGACTCCTTCTCCAGAGCTTGATGGCTCCTTTGCCTAGATCTTGGAATAGCCGAGAACTGTGTTGGGAAGCAGCTTAATGCTCGGATGTGCTGATAGATGTGGCAGTCCGTAAGTACCCTCCACACCAACTTTCCAGATGGAGTTTATTAAATTTAAGCTGGTTTAAGTGACCTTAAATTACAACTGACTTTGGAAGGATTAATGTATTGTCTTAAGCCTCCTCAACAGAGTTGTCTGTCTGCAGGGAAGCAGGTGCATCTTCACGTGATAGCAAAGCTCCAAACCTGAAGTTGAATGCTTATGAACAGTGTATTGGTGTGGGGAGGAGCTGTCCAGGAATACGTTTTGGCTAGAATTTGAGAAGGTTGAAATGTTCGTTAGAGCAGGAGGTTGTTCACAGCCTCCTGGGGGAGAAAAATCCTGGCTGTTTCGAGGATGAAGCTTGGTTAGTCTCAGGAATGGGGATAAAGCAGTGCAGCTGTCTGGAACAAGACAGGACAGAGAGTAGATCGAGATGTTTCCAGCCTGGTGTCCCAGCCTTGTTGCAACATCCCTGGGGTGAAAGGATGTTCAGAAACAGGTGAGTCTTAAGGTCAGTGAAGGAATTGCTTTTGTACCAAATCTGGAAGGTGCCTGCAGTCTTCAGTGCTGTCAGGTTTCTCAAGTGGAGTAAAAGTGCATGACGGGTGCTTTTTGATTATGGTATGGTACAGACAAAAAGCCAGAGTCCGATGTGTCTTTTGGTTCCTGGGGAGGCTTGCCGCGTACTGCTCCATGCCCTGCTGCCTTGGCGCGTCCCGTTACAACTACTGCATTGCTGTACCGTGTTTGTGATTGCAACACCTCCTGTCTTAAAAATTTGCAGCTGGCTAACACTGGTTTGGGCTGCTACCGAAACACGAGCTGGCGAGGCAGCCCCGGTGGAGGGTGCCGCAGGGTGCAGGACCGAGCTGCTCAGCCCTGTCGCCCCACAGCAGGAGCGAGGGGCTGGCTGGGGTCCTGCGTCCGGCTAACGAGCCCAACTTTCTCAGCAGGGACCAAGCCGCTTCCGACTGTGAAAGCAAATACCGGTTGGGTGGGTGCAGGGGTGCCAGGGGAAGCTAAGCAGAAAACTCATTTGAATACCGAGATGAATGTACTTCTCGTTTTCATCATTTTTGTAGGGAGTTGTAAGACTTTTTTTTTTTTTTTTTTTTAAACCTTCTTTTTATGTTGTTCATGACTCTTTTCACTAATTCGACACTCTGGGATGTTGTTTTACATTTCATTTTAGTCTCTAATCACAGAAAATTATAGCTGGCCGCACATGCTGGCTTTGCATTCTTGCATCTTGTTTATGTTCATTTGTACTAAGGGATAGCGCTCACTGCATCTGCCCAATTTATTTTTCTCCACAGCAGCAGGAATTTCCAATACTCTGGAGCTTCATTACCATGTGCAGGAAACTAAATTCAAGGTTATCTTATTTGAACTTTATGACTTCTTTAAGTACAGTATTTTATTTATTTATTTAGGGTTTATTAAACCTTTCCAAAAAAAATGCCTTTTTGAAGAACTGGGTGATGTGTAGTTTATTAAGGAAACTTAATTTAAATTTGAGATTTAAGGAGCTTGAATTATGAATGTCCCAAATACTTGATTTCTGTCCTGAGGTATATGGAGGGGAGAGATGAGCTGTTGGAGCTCATGCCTTGACTTCTGATGTCCGTGAGCCAGTGAAAAGCATATTTTCAGAGAGGGATGAATGTGTAGATTTCTTCTAATGGTTTTCCTTGGTGGTTTTTTGAGATCTCATTTTAACTTTCAGGTTTTACCCCATGACCTTTCAAAACCTGCCTTTACTGAGGATGAGAAGGTAAAGGGTTTCTCCCCCCCATTTGATTGATAACCATTTTATGAGTTGCTCTACCTACAGGCTGGGTTTGGTTGCTGGTTTGTTTATCAATGATAAGGTTTTATTTCTACCTTAATTCTTATCATGCCTACAGTGATCAGAATAAAATCTTCAGATATTTTATAGGGCTTGTAGTTAACAGCAGGACCTGTTGGTTTGTTGTTTTTTGAAACCTTTCCAGGCATAAAAATCCCGGGCAAGGTGGGTTTCTGCTGTAATTGCTTTCTTCCACAGGCGATAGCCCTATGACACTGAATCCGTCCCCGCTCTAACTCACAGCGTTAAAGGTCGTGTCCTTGCTGATGTTTTCTAAAGCTGAAGAGCACTTTTTTGAATATGTGTAGTAAATATAACTTCTGTTAATTTTTAGTAGGGGCTGAAAGATTTTACTGTCCTTTTTCCTTTTAGAAAGGTGTGGTTTAACAAAGCTTGATCCTTTCTGTCTTATGCCAGCAAAAATGCCATTGACAGCTGGATTTCTAGTGTCGTTCCGGTGGGTCGTGTTAGCTTGCTGGCCTTGGTTATTCAGCAATGTGAGCTAATGAGGGAAGTGCAAGACTTCTGTGACCAAGCGAGAGAGTCTCCTGCTGGTGTCCTGTAAAGCCCCTGGGTCCTGGAGGGCAGAAGGGTTTTCAGCATCTCGCGACGCCCCTCTTGGATTCACCCTGCCGTCACGAGCATTCAGCATAGACTTGTGCTGGGTTCAAGAAGGCTTAAGAGGTCTGTTGTACCTCTTTGTCTCCTTTGTTTTTCATCATCCAACAAATAAATATCAACTTGAGGGGAATAACGTTGCTTTCAGAAGAAGCCTGCACGCCTCTTCCTCCTCCCTGGGGAAAACGCTGGGTTAAATATTCTAATGAATTAGTTTATTTTTTTGCTTTGGAAAAGATGTGGGTGGTGGCTGTTGCTCATGTGAATAGAAGTTTTGTGAAGCCTGTCGAGATGGCAGCAGGGAGACTGAAAGTCTCTGTGTCCAGACAGCAAGTGCAGTATGGGCAGTGGCTGCAGAAATGTTCCTGCTCCCCTGCCAGGTTGCCTGGGGCTGGCTGCACAGGCTATTTTAAAAGGAGGAATGGGTGGTGAATGGCTTAAGGCAAGAGGGAGATGGGCAACGCACTGGCACCCTGAGGACGTGGTTTCCATTCCCGATCCGGACATATGTTTTCGGTTAGAGTGATTTGCATCAGGTCTGTCTTGAGCTCTTACCTGGGAATAGTCTTCCCTACTCCTCAGGGGAGGGAGCAGGACAGGGGTTTTATTAATGTGCGTGATGTGCTCGGACAGCCCCTGCGTTAGTAGGACTGCCTGCCGCTCCTGGCTGCCTGTGGCTCCTGGCGCCAGTGTGCCTGGCGCTTGGCCCGAGACGGAAGCTTTGAATCTGGGAGTCGCTTTGGGTGCTCTGCATCTCTGCTGTGGAGCTTTTCCCTCCCTCGGGTGTAGCGTGTTGTGCGTAAGCATGATGCAGCCTCGCCGTTGCTTCCTGCGCACACGTCTGCCTCGCTCCCTGCGCGTGCACAGCCGACCACAGGTCTCCAAAGAGCATATGGGCAGCACTGCTTCCCATTTTCTCTTGTGGTTTTTGGTTCAGAAATCCCCTCCCCAGGCCATGGGGCCTCTCCGGTGTGGCCGGCAGCGCAGTCCCTGGTTTGCAGAGGAAGGGACTGGCCGCTCTGCACGGGGGTCCCAGCACACCTTGCCCGGGTCTGGCACCAGTGCTGCGATCCAGTCCAGGTGCTTCCCACTGGCTTGCAGGCTTGCTGTGCGCGGTGGGCACAGCAGAGCTCGTCCTCTTCCAGGGCTTGCGTTACCTTGTGTAACTTCCCATCAGTTAACGAAGCTCCAGGGTTCTCTCCTCTGTAAAGTAATCGGGCATTGATAAAGGATTAGTGAGGGATTTTAATTTAGCACAAATAATTGGATTAAGCCAGAATTTGCTTTCCGTTAGTTTTAGATTAGCCAATACAAATAGGTGAAGCTTGACTTTGTCCTGTTCTGCATGTGCAAAGTGCTGTGTGGACCCGTGCTCAGGGACTGCTCTCCGCTGCTGATGCACAGAGTAACTATGGGTTTTTGTGTTTGCACATGTAAGTTGGGGTGGGTAGAGATGACTACTGTGTTGTTCCTTCCAACTTGCAACTTTTCGGGGCCCTTTCTCTCCATGCTACTCACTGGTAATTGCCATGTCTATCCTGCTCAGACTTAGCTTGTGTAATATTTTCATGTGTGCAGATTTAAACTGCAGACTCCTTAGCCAAGAAGGTGAAGTTTCTGCCATTAGGGACATGGTCAGAAGCCTTGGTAACGGAGAGGGTGCAGGAAAGGAGGATGTAGGTGGATGGAGAGCAGTTTGCCATGTACTGCCATGTCCTAAGGTATGAGAAACAGGAGGGGATTTCTGTGGCGTGTAAGAGTAATAGACCCCAAACGTTGCCACACAGAAGCAGACAGTCCTGGTTTTGCAGCCCAAGAAAGACAAGGCATCCGCCTTGTCCATAATGATCCATTAATGGATATTGCATCTCTTGTTGCTGACATCTTTTCTCCTTCCAAAACCAGCTTAAGCCTCCTTAAAGGGGGAGAGATTTTTGTAGTACCACAAAGCCACTTATTTTTTCTAAGTGGCTTCAAAGAACTGCCCTGAAAAATTCTTATTTGCAGTCAGCATTTGTCCTAGGGGTAAACTTTTACAATTGGTGCTTTGTAACACTATTTAGCATGTGGAAGATCTTAATTTTTTTTTTATCTCCTTCTGATGCACCACTTCATTTGATTTTTTTTTTTTTTTTTTTTTGTTCTTTCTTACCATTTCTGTTTGAGGGTTTGTGAACTAATCCTTTTATTTTCAGAAGAGAATACCAAATAAACAGTGATTAGCATGAAATATGACTCATGACTTCCTAAAGGATGTGGAAAACAGTTGTAATTGCTGCTAGATGAAAGTAGCAAATTGAATACATTCTCATAATAATTATAAAGAGATAGACTATTCTTGGTCTCAAATCTAATTGGGATTAGTATGATGTTCAGTTTCTCTAGCAGAGGATGATCTGTATAAAAGTTCAATGTAGTTATGTGTTTCTGAAAGATGGTTTTAAGTTAGTCAATGAAAGAAACCTACTTCTGCACAGAGGCCAGGGAGGTAACTGTGTGGTGTGTTTTTCTGAGTGGCAAGAAATGAATGTAATATTTTAAGGCCTGGAAAACACATAATGTGGAAGATTACTAGGACCTCTTTTTGTAGAAGACCCTGAGGGTTTGGCAAGTCTCAGAAGCTCTGCTGTTTTTGCCAGTCTCATTTGGGAAAGGGTGGAAGGAGGTGTTTTTGAAACATCACTAATTTTAATCAGAAACCTTAAAGAAATATTTAATGGAGACAGACTTATTGTGTAAATCATTATAAGGAATCAATATGTTTCTTAGGCTGCTGCATACTGTCCTATAAATTATTTCTTCCTTTTAATCCAGTTAAATCATGTGGAAAAACCTAGACTATCCTTATGGTGCGGCAAGCTTTGTGCCGCATCACTGTGACGTGCAGAGGTCTACCAAGAGGTCTGCCAAAGGGATGCCGAAGGGGTCCGGTTGCACTTAGCCTTTTGATAGGACTGTCACTTGACCTTGCAGAAGATGAGGGTCCACGGAGGGTGTCGGGTGGCCCTCCGCTGACCCACGTCGCCTTTGCTCGCTGTAAGCCCTGGGGATGCTCCGGAGGGATGTTCCCAGGACGCCGGGCCCGATGGACTTCTTGCGTGTTGGTCGTTCCAGTTGACAGATGAGAGGAGGAGGAGATCCTCAGCCACTGTGGGGGCCCCCGAGGTGGTGTGGGGTCTCCCTCCACCGTGGGGACCCCCATGGTGGTGTGGGGTCTCCCCCCACTGTCCTGTTCTCCATGTGCTCCTGTTCCAGCGACTGCGCCGGTGCGCAAGGAGGGGCGAGGAAGCACTTGCAGGGAGCTTTTCCTCCCCTTTCCCATTTGTTATGCGACTAAAATGGCTCTCCAGCCGCAGGGGAGGCGGATCGCGGTTCGTTCAGGTTGCCCGGCAGTAAATCACGGTGTCAAAGCCGTGCGGGCGGCCATGTGATCCATGCTGGCCGCTTCATCAAACGGCGGGAGCGGGGCTCTCCTCCTGCGGCGACTCGGCCGCGTGCGCCGGCCAGGATGCCACGTGCCTCCCCGAGGGGGAAATGCCGCGGGTGCCTGAGCGTTGCCACCTTCTCCCATTGCCGGCAGCCCCAGCGTGCCCCTTCCAAGCGGGTCCTGCCGCTGCAGCTCCTGCTCCCCTTGGAAGCTAGGGGATGCCTTGGCTGACCCTGCGTGTCCCCGAGCCGGGGTCCAGCCCCGTCTTCCCTCCAGGTAGCAGCGAGCGCCGCGCGGGCCTGAGCTCTTGCTGTGACGAGCAGAGGCCGGAGGCTCTGCAGTCAGCTTTTTAACAAGGAAATTATTTTAAAAGAGCCAGTTTTGTAGCTAAACTTAGTACAGCTGGATGCTGTCCAAAACTCTGCAGCAATAATGCAGCAAATACAACTGTTTTAAAATGCATTAAATATGCAAGTTGGCTCTTAGTAGCTAAGCCCTTGCAGACAAAGAATAGGTGAAAACCAATAACTTGCATTACGTGCATATATAGCATGGTTAATCATTTGCAAATAAACATCCAAGTGGGGGAAAAATAGTTAAACATGCCATCAAATTGTGATGTTACAGCAACGTATTCTTGGCAAGAGCTCTTTCATCTCTAAATCGAAATTCTTATTAAAATCCAAGCTGTAAAATATACCAAAGGAAAAAAATGATAAGCCTGTTTTAGTTAAACAAAAGCGATGGATTCAGCGTTTGCTAGAGGCAGATTTTGAAGAGGAACTCAGCCTAAAACTAGCACAGGAATCCTAATTAGCGCATTTTCCTAACAATAGCATTGTCTTTCCAAATGAACCGAAGAGTACAATAGAGGAATTTTTAGCAGAGTGATGTTTTGGTTTTGAGGCACAATTTGATGAACCTGCAGTTACAGTGTTCTCTAAAGTCAGTCCCGATGCAGTTTTTCCCAGATTTCACCTTCTTAAGTACATATATGAGCGCTGATTCACCTGAGTGTTTAAAAATAACAGTGATCTGGCTTAGAATGACAACAGGCAGGTGATTCACGTTATTAAAGGTTATTTCTGTCAGGGTGCATAAATCTCTTTTTTAAAAAAAAAGAAAAAAAAGAACTTGCTAGATAGTTATTAATATCCGCATACAGAAATTAATACCGGTCTTAATGTGTGGCTTCTTAAAAACACCAGCAAAGCAACCACACCAGCAAGCCCCCACGAAACAGCACACCGCTGCCCTGCTCAGTGTGAAGCTGCCAGGCTTGAGCTTAATGTAATCTTTCAAAATGATTTAGGCAAATAGCGTGAGGCTTTGTTGAGCCCTCTTTTGTGGTACTGAGATAGGGGGTACTACTTTTTAATTAAACACACGTTCGGGGGGAGAATAGTTGCACACATTTTTAGGTCAGCTCAAAGCGCGTACGTGTGACTGCCTTGTGCAGATGAAGGTATCTCTGTTATTTTCAGTCTCTGCTATAGGATACGCTGGCATTTATGGTTTTACAAATGTTTGCTTCTTTTCTATGGGAAAACTGATTGCTTTAATTACCTTTGTCAGCTTAGCTAACAGGTGCAGAGAGAATATTTTCTAGTTTGGACTTGTTTGAAGCTGAGAGTCGGGAGAAAAAAAAAAAGAGGACATTGGTGATGGTGTGATGCCTAATCCTCCTCCAGCGCCTTCTCGCAGCCTCCTAGCAATAAAAACGAGCGGCAGAAGACAGGACTCCCGGACTGGGAGACCCAGGCGGAGCAAGGTTCCCCGCTTCGACGCGGGAAGGTGCACGCGGACGTCGGGAGCAGTCGCACGGAGCACCTAATCAAGTCATGCATCCGACAGCAGTTGCTTTCAGCAGGAAATGTTCATCTGTCCGCGTTTCGATACACTGAGATAAATCTTGGAAATCTGGCCCGTCGTGACTGGAGACGAACTGTCAGCTTTATCTTACCTACTTTTATATACTTTTCATTAAAGCGGGTTGAAGTGCAAATATGTTAAGATGATTCCATTTGTCTTTAACCTCCTTTGCCCAGCTTCAGATTCGGCTGCCGTACGGGATCCCAAATCTGCTCTCTGGCAGTGATCGTTTCCCCGGTTCTAGCCACCGCCTTGGTGCTCTCTGCAGGGTGGCTTAGCCTGGGTTAGCCTGTGAATTTTTATTTTTTTGCCTGTGGTCACGTTGGGGCAAGAGCATGGTTATCAGCTAATTGCAAGTGATACCTCTTTGTGCTACAGACCCGGCTTTCCGGAGGAAGAAAACTGCTGGCCAGGGTTCATTAAACATTGCATGGCGGCGGGTGTTCGGGTGTGCGTCCGCCTCATCTGACAGGCGGACGCATGGCCCCAGGGACAGCCAGAGAGCGTTGTGGAGGTGCGGCTGTGCTGCCTGATGGATTGGGGACCGAATGGGTTTTTATATAGGACGGAGGAGTAAAAGGCTCATTTCCAGCAGTGAATTTTGTAATGAAGCAGAAATGCTTGGCCAATGCCTGTGGCTTTTTTTTTTTTTTTCTCCAACAGCTCAGTTATAAAAAGTAATGTTTGGGGTGGGCTTTTTTTTATTCTTCCAGGTTGTTTTCTTGGTACTTGTTCACCCAACTTGGTGTTGTCTGGGTTCCTTTAGGACTGTCTTGCCTGAATGAGCTCTGCATGCTGTAGGAAGGAGGATGGAAAAAAGGATTTTAGGAAGAGTAGCCTTTAAATAAGAATAACTTTTTTTTTCCAGCTAGGCCAGCAGAATCGGTTTAGGTTTAGGCAGGTTTTGCTGCAGCGCTTTTTTATGACCTGAGTTCCTAACATTTGTTCAAGGCCCAAAGAAATTGGGATGTAGCATGACATTAAATGCCAGTGTTCAGACAAATCCTTTAACGTGTTATTTGAGCTCTAGCTTTTCTGTCGCTGGCTTTTAGTTGGGGCAGACAAATCCACTCCGGCAGAGGGGAGGGAGAGGAATGTATGGTTGACTGCCTAATCAGCATTATTTGCAAAAGTAATTAAATGGTTAGAAGTGTTTGCTAGAATAGCTTCTTTGTATTGTTGGTAGTTGAGTACCTAAAAATAATCTGATGAGGGGGGCAGGAGGTGTTGCTTACTGTTATTCTCCCTTCAGTGAGAAGAGCTCACCATGCTTCAGACTTGTATTTCAACAGCTAGATAAAATTTGGGGTTTTTGAGATGCCTTTTTGCTCTAGTGCAAGGGACCTTGTTTTGTACCTTCAGCTTTGGACTGGGCTGGGCTTCCGTTTTTCTCACCCAGCTTTTCTCTCCGTGCCCAAAAAGAGAACCTGCAACAGTGCTTTCAAGTTAAAACTTCTACTTTAGACAAAAAACAGTTTGTCTGCTTGGAATTCAAGGGTTTAATCCCTATGGGAACGGCTGTTATCTGGTTACAAGACAAAACATGGCTGAGGCATGCTAAAGAGTGGTAATACGCTAAATGCTGTAGCTGTAATTGAACCGCACCAAGCATCACCTACTTTTAAGTTATTAATGAGTTTGGGCTATTTATAAGCAAAGACCAGTGTGAAAAGAGTAGGCTTGTTTAGCCATGGAAGAAAGCCCTGCAGAGGTCTTGGAGCATGTTCTTACAATATATATTCTGACAACCCAAAGCATCTCTGGGTTGGTACCGTGGGTCTGGCACGCAAAGGTCCGAGCAAAGCGTCCTGCGCCAGCGTGGCCCCTCATCGCTCCTCTCCTGGGCATCCTCATCCTCGCTCCCCAGGAGCATGCTCATCCTTTGGCCATTTCCCGCTACATTAAGACACTGTATGTTAAGATGGCTCCAAGTGATTGCCACGCTCAGGCCAAACGAGTGGTCAGGCATGGTTGGGTAAAGTTGGCCATAACTGTTGAACAGCACTGGCAGAAACCTGCTCCTTTTGGGTGGCCTCATGTTATGGCGGGTTTGGAAGGCATCTCCAAAGCAGGACAGTGTAGGCTGCAGTGCTTCAACTCTCACGATCTAGAGGGAATTGGGAAGGAAGTGTTTTCTTCCCTTCCATTTCAAGAGCTTATTGCCAAACTGCCTGGTGATGTTTTGGTCAAGTGAAAAACTCGCAGGTAATATTTTACTGTAGTTCAGCATTGGCTTCTGAAGAAGAAATAAGGGGATGAAAAAACAGTGGTATAGATCAAATTTTGGGGGAATTAAATAGACTGCTGTCGGTGTTCTCAGACGTGATTTGATCTTGAAGAAAAACAGATCTTCGCTTCATCATTTTAAACCAATTTCATGCTTCAGCAGTTCCACCCACTTCTGTCATCTCAGCACCATGGGTCACGAATAGGACCCAAGCAACTTGCAGAAGCTGAGGCATTACTGAGAACACCCTTCCTGTGCTCTGCTCAGTGGGTTATTTAGAGCTGTAAAGGCCAAACAAAGTTTCTTTTGATATTCCCAAAATTGAGACCTTAAATTGGGTTGTTTAAAAGATTGCAATGTCTTATGAATGATGTGCTGAGCAAAAATAGAGACTGCTTGTCTGACTTCAGGGATTTAACTGTGAGGCTATGACCTCTAGAGGCTAAAAATAAGCAAACGTCTTTCCATCATTCTCTGCTCCAGCAGAAATGTGTTCCTGTGGCGATGCATTTCCGTGGTATCTCGTGAGCTCTCGCTTCACTCGGCGATTCCTCTAACTTTGGAATGTAATTATAGCGTGCTGTAAATTTTTCACTTCTGGCAAGATTGTTAGCAATGGACAGTTTACTTGCAGAGGCCATATTATAACTGTTCTTAAACTAGTACCTTAAACTGGTAATGGACATCTAGCTTCAGCAATACTTCTGCCTAAAGTGCCACATTGATTTTTGTGCGTGCATAAAGTGTATATTACATTAGAATTAACTTTAAGTAACTTCTGCTACTGCAGTGGGGCCATTTCTGGGATGGAATAAATGGCAACAATTCATTGTCATTGGCATTATATGATGGGGGAAGCAAAGAGCAGCTTCTCTCGCTGAAAGCACTGTGCCCAGCATTGCTTAGTTTATAAGCTCAGATGGAGTCGCAGATGGTGCTGCTGATATGGCCATGGGTCTTATTGCAAACAGCAGGCACGGGGTGAAGTCTTGTATATCCTAAATAAACCAACAAAGTGGTCTTGATTCTTGTCTGGGGAGGTTTCCAGCATAACACTGTGGATTTTCTTTTAAAGTAGTGTATAGTTTAATACTTGAATCTTTTTGCTGTTTTATAACACATTTTCAAGGTGTACATGGAACAGACCACTTGCTTACCTAGCAGTAAACAGAGTTACTAACTGGGATCAGATGAATGGTCTTTCACCTCCAGGGGCTTCAGAGGAAAATGCAGATAGACGATAACCTAAACCAAGGGTAACTTACGTGCAAGGTCTGAAACAGTGTTCTTTGTTCCAAAGAATATAGGACTTTGGCAACTCCAGAGGTGCGTGTGATGCCCACAGACCCCAAATCCTCTTCTCTGATCTAATGGGCTTCCCTGCCTCTGCTGTGCCCCGCAGCACTCAGTTCCACAGTTTAATGGCTTACTGCAAGGGGAAAAATACTATTTTTCATACTATTTTAAAAGCAGGTATCTGGTGTTCTTGTGTAATGAGACTGGAGAGGTAGTAACTCCAGATCCATTTTGCTGTTAGTATTTGTTGCTTTTGAGCAGTCAGATTGTGTTTTCCCTTGTTGATATGGCTGTGCGTCAATGCAAGCTGTTCTGGAGCTCGGCCCCACAGAGGCCGGGCGCTCGGTGTCTCTGCTGCATTGCGTGTGCCTCAACTAATCCGTGAACTTGTTCCCAGGGCCCTGACGTGGGAGGAAAAAAGTTTCCTGGGAACAGCGTTGGCTTCTCTTCTCCTCTGCCCTGCGTTCCCTGTTGAGCCGTCCCTGGCTGATCCCGTGGGCGAAGGCTGCTCTGGCTGCTGAGCCCTGGGCTCTGGTGCAGTAGCTGTCACCTGGCACGGGCCACTCCAGCCATGTCCTGCCAGCCCCTCCTTTTGGATATACAGCCCCTCCTGCCTTTACGGATCTTACTGTTTACATGCATGTATGCCCAGCATTAGCTTTGACCGCAAAAGAAGCTGCGTGTTAGATTGCAGCTGGAGTTTTCAGCAGCACGACCCCAAGGGACGAACCGAAACAAGCTGGTAGAGGCCCAGCTCCCATTCCAAAAACTCCTTTCCCTCTCCCCCACCTGGGTTTCGTTTGCATCTGCAGTTCCCGAGCATAAGGGCTCCACGTTGCGGTGCTCCAAACCAGCCCACCAATGGTGGCAGTACAGAAGGACAGAGATCCCCGGGACTTTCCTGGATCAGGTACACGAATGGCAGCTGAAAATCTCTCTGGCTGTTTGATGTGTCAGATTTGCTTTTACATTGCCTCTCTCAAAAGCTATCAGGAAGCGCTGGCGTCCGGTGACGTTGCCTTCTCGAGTCCATTGAGATTGGCATGCGTGAGCAGAGGCAGCGTTGCTGTTTCAGGGCTGTAGCTGCTCCTAGCTGACCTCGTTGCTGCTGTCACCCGGGGGTGCTGAGGACCGAGCAGGACGCCTGGGAGTGTGGCCTGAGGCTGCTATTTCAGTCTGGGCTTTCAGCAAGGAAGATGGTGGTGGTGGTGGGGGGCGGGTTGGAGAGGGATTCTGTGACTTGGAGAGCAGCAAGCTCCTTTTTGTTTCCACATTGGTGAATTCAGTGTGGGCAGCCTCTTTCCCTTTTCCAATCATGGTGGGAAAAGAGATGTCTGCCCCGTTTGGTGTCTCCTTGGGTGGCCCTGTCCCTCAGGTGACTGCTTGTGTCTGCGGTGTGGGAGGTGAGCAGGTGGAGGCAGCTTGTCTGAGCTCGTTGCTCATGGCGTGAAGAAGAGGTTCTGCAATCTCAGGTGGGTTTGCCTGTGGGACTTGAGATACCAATGTCCAAATGTGCCCCAAAAGCTTTAGAAAGCAATATTTAAAACCTTGCATGCAGCTGACTTTCTGTGAGACCTGGGCCCTCATGTTGCAGCTCCACAAAAACCTTCAGGTGCCCAGTGCCTGTTTCTATTGAATTTGTGCAAATAAACTAATTTCTATTTCCTTGTATTAGAACCAAGATGTATTGGATGCCTAGGGTGCCTTTGGGGAGACTGGCTTAAAAGGCTTTTTTGTTTGTCTTTTAAAACCTGTGCTGAGTTTAATTTTGTAGCTGCCTGTAGCTCTTCTGCCTCCGCAAGGCTTTGTGTGCAGGTGGGATTGCTCCTCTGGGAGCTCTGGGGTTCACAAGGAACTTGGGGTCCAGAGGATTTTGCCTCTGGGGGTGATGTGAGGTAAGTGGCAGTATTTTGGCGACTACAGTGCATACCTTTCTCTTCAGAGGAAGAGTTTTATCTTGCAAAAGCAGTGCTGTATTTGCTCTGTTCCTTCGTGGAAGCCATGTTCTTGCAGATGGCTATCCTCTGTCTTCTGGTGATTTTCTAAATGTAGTGGTGTTGATTTGGTGAGCGTTTTTCTTCTGTTCTCTTCTTGATTTATGCTTGTGAACCTTTTTACTGCCTGTGTTGTGGTTTTTTTTTTTTTTTGTTAATGATCTTAGCCTTTTGTTCTCAGTCTATTATAAGGCTAAATTGTTCTGCGTGCCATGATTGGAGCTTCATAGAGCTTTGCTGAATTCCGCTATTTTCTTGACTGCCTTAGTTGAGATACAGAGCATAATCTTGCACTTTCATCTAAAGATAGCATGGCCCTTGACACAGCTGGGCTGAAGGTCTCCTCCCTGATGGAGCAGGCAAGCAAAGCTGTCTTTCAAAGTGAGGGTCTGATGCACAAATCGCACAGAGGGTCTCTCAGATTAAAGGGGTAATCTTGGAATAAATGGGAAATACGGACTGAACAGGTTTAGGAGCATTAGAAAACCCTAATGAACATCTAAATAGCTTTATAATAGTGTGTTGCCATAGAAATGTAGTTACTACAGCACCTAGTAATCAGAATTATGCCAATACTCTCATACTTCACCCAGTTTTAGAGCTGTTCTAAGCATCTGAGAGCCCTTGGTTTGAGTGTCTTGAGGGTTTTCCATTCAAGCTATCAAAGATAAGACCCAGCTGGCCTAAAGTTAGCATGTAGCACTGAGGAACCACAGCAGGCTTCCGCTTTGGGGAAGTGCTGGTGCAGTGCCATGGATGAGAGGGCCGCGACCCGCCACGCGTTGCGATCTTGTGCCCCGAGCGCAGCGGGTGGGCTGCTCGCCTGGGCCAGCTTGCGGCCGCCTTGCAGAGCTTCCTCGCTGCTCGCTCGGCGGTGGCTCCTTCGGTTCGTGGGACCGCTCTGCGCTAGGCAAGCAGCGATTCCTTCCTTGGCGCAGGCTGCGGGCATTCTGTTCCCCTTGACAAAGGGGGGTAGAAGTGTTTTGTGAAACGCACCCCAACTGCGATGTTCTGACTCCCAAAATAAACCGTGAAGTGGCCCGTTCAGGGGCAGGAAGCAAGCGCGAGGCTGAATGCGAACATCTGAGGACAGTAAGGAAAGGTGCCTGGTGAGTCCTGGGGGCTGCGCTCCGCGGAGGGGCTCGGGCGCCGCAGGAGCAGCGCTCTGGTGAGCCGAACCCCTGTGGGTTTCTTTTTCTTAACAAAAATCAACCCCCCGTATACCTCTGTGCTACAGGGACTTAATTAAGCAACAGCATGTGGTTCTTGTGCTTCTTGATGGTAACTGAGTGCTGGGTGATGGGATGTAGCAGAGCTTTTTATTTTTTATTTTTATGGAAGTAGTAGTATTGTGCTGTGAAAATGAGACTGGTATTAAAGAAAGTCCTCCCAATTAACATTGGAAGTTGAATGCTCTGGGTTCTTATGTATGAAATTAAACAGTGTACGTCTGATGTAAAATGCTTGCAAGACAGGTAATTAATAACATTAGAAACTAATTAACTGGAAGTCCCGTGTACCTGATGATGACTACGTGAGCAGACTTGATTTGCAAATTGCTCTGGGTGTTGTGCAGATTTCTGGGGTTTTGTTCCTTCTCCTTCAGGCTCCTGCGCCCTTGGGTGACGTGGGGAACAGCCCCGGGCAGGGTCTCGGGGACCTTCGAGGCTGGGAAATGTAGGGGGTCCTGTGTCCACCGGGGATAACCCCCGTCTGCCTCACCTGGAAACATGCAGATGAGCCAATTAGCAAACAAATAAGCGCTTCCTTGTTTCCCTTCCGAGTGACAAAGCTCCAGCTGGAACCGAAACCCCGCATCTGGGGAGAACGGCACAGCAAGGGCTCCTTCCTCGCTCTGTTCATGAGCCGGTGCTGCCGAGGGGCCTCGCGGCCACCAGCCGCAATCCAGCCCTCGGGCGTGCTCCTCCGCGGTCTGCCGTGGTGCGTGTGCTCCCCTGTGCCTGGCCGCGTGCGGGTGACGTCCGCCAGGGCCGCAGCAGGCCCTGAGCTGCCGTGCCCAGTTCGGCATGTCTTTGGTCCCCCTGGCTCTCATGGTCCCGCTCGCTGCATGGCTCCTTGCTGCGGGGTTGCATCACCAATTTTCTTTGCTTTTCCCCCATTCCTGCCTCGGAGCCGATAGTCACAGCATGGGGGGTGAGTATAGGCGCGAGAGACAGGGGAGTTGGTGATGCCTTGTCCTCTGTTCTTAGCAGCACTCCCTGGTCCCCACAAACCATTTCTGGAAAGCACCTGCCTTGTTTCTCCGTTGGGTTCAGCATGGGTCAACTCAAGACAGCGTTTTGCAGGGGGAAAAGAAGTTAATGGCTCTTCGGGCATTATCTCATTCTCCCTGGCCCTTTGCTTGTTGGCAGCATGGTTTTCCAGCTCGGACGTGGGGTTTTGCAGGTGCTGTGCGGAGGGGGAAGGCCGTGCATGAAGAGGGTGGCGTGCCCAGGCTGTCCCCCATCGCCCCGACTGCTAGCCAGTATCCGGAGCAAAGATGCTTCTCATGTAGGTGCTGCTTTTTGTGCAACCCCCACCATTCTGTGCACGTGGAAACCATGACATAAAAGTGCTAGAGACACCAAACCCCACGGGGCTGGGGAAAAGTTAAAGAAAGGGGGGGAAAAAATAAGCAAGAGCTATGTGTCTGCTTGCCTGGGTTGGGGTGGTCTTGCACCCGTGCTGCTCCCTGCTCTCAGGATGCTGCCGGTGTGAAACGGCTGCTTAGCAGTGCCGAGAGCGAATGATGACCCTGTTACCTTTTGTTGCCATCCTGACAGGTAATAAACAGGGCTCTCATCCGCATTATTACTAAATCAAAACCCTATTGATTCCTTGCGTGAAAATCCAGTGCAACATAAAATGTTTTATTTATGCTTTTAACCTGACCTCACCATAAAAATGCTGTTTTCGTGAATAAATGAAGTGAAATTCATTGCCAAGGCGAACACTCTAAAAACAGCCCAGCTCTCCCCGGCGTCTCCCAGGTGGTGGGAGGCTCGGCCGTGCCGCGCTGGTCTCAGCAGAGTTATGAGCTGTCGGTGAGCTGACTGCGTGGCGTGGGAGCAGGCGCCGTCTTGCCGCAGCGAATGCCCGCGGCGCCAGGGCCAGCACCAGGCCAGAGGAGCTCAGGTGTCACCGTCTGCCCCCGTCTCTGTGCCTCCTGCAGGAGCTCGGAAACTATGGCAGTGCTAAAATGACGGTCCCTTCTCAAGCGTGTTGCCTCTCTGCTCTGGGAGCAAAATGCAAAATGCTGAAGAGCAAAATGCTACTCAGCAGTGCGTTTCCCCCTGCGTTTTATTTGTGCTTTCTGTAGAGTACGTGCTGACGGAGGTAAGGCAGAACATTGACGTTGCATGCTGCTGCTCCGCTTGTGGGCAGCGAAGGGGAGACGGCCCCGCTGCCTGCTCGGTTAGCAGTCACGGTGTGGCTCACGCACCCGGCACCGCTGGGACCAGGTTCGAGCCCTGCGGCTGACCTGCTGCGGGGGTCATTGCGCTAAGCTCGGAAGATGGAGGCTTTGCTTGCAGCATGGCACTTTGCTTGTCAGCGCAGCATTAATTGCAGTTGTTTAATGTGGTGATTAGCGTTGTTTGTTCAGATGTCTAATGTAGCAATTAGCCTCGGCAGGGTGTGCGGCGATAGGTTACGAGTGCGCGCTTCCTCCCAAGCAGCGCTCTGCGTCTCCAGCGCTCACCGCCCTGGGAGCCACAGCACCCTCCCTGCGCCTCGTCTTGCGAACGTCGCAGGCATACGAGGGAAGGTGCCCTGCCAGGAGAGGGATGCTGCTTGGGGACCTTTCAGTGAGAACCAAAGTTCTGCCTGGTGCTCTCTCCAGCTCGGCTCCTGCTGTGAATGGGTTTGACCTTCTCGGCATTGTCCTGCATGACTTAGCCTGCGTTGGCCCATCTAACAACTTGATGGTTAGACCTCAGCCTCTTAGCAGGGATGAAGTTTGCCCCAGAGAAGAAGTGGCCCATGGTTAAAATCCACCATGATGTGCCAGATGCCCTTAGCTGCTTCAAAACCATCACTGATACGTTGTCTGGGCTCATGTCGCTTGATTAAGACCCTGGAAGAAGAGACAAAATGCATCCCGTGGTGTTGAAAGATAAAACTATTGATTTCCTTTTCCTTCCCCCCCCCCCTCCACCGGGTGAGATCAGTTTCTGGGTTTTGATGGATGACAAGTTGAAGTGTAACGTAATCTCCAAGCTGTGGGAGATTGGCACTCTCAGGGGCCAACGCCATCTTATTCCCAAAGCTATTAGTGCTGGCGGGTTTCTCATATTGCTTAGTAGTGCTGCCCTGCCTTGGCGAGAGGGACGTGAGGGAGAGGGAGGCATCACAGCAGCAACTTTGCAATGGATTGTTTAATTAGCAGAACACTTAAATGTGAACATCAGATTAAAAGGCTGGGGCTGCGGATGAGAAGTACTGCAGCTCTCAGGGGAGGGTAAGCTCAGTAGACTTACGCAAATGGGCTGCAGAGCGCTAGCAGCTTTCTCTGGGGGGTTGCTCCCCCCTCCATCGAAGGTTTGTGAGGTGGAGGCCCTGGAGCAGGCTGGCCAGCTGTCTCTGGGCCCAGGCTCCAGCCTTGTCCATCCAGCTGCTCAGGGCTGCTCCAGGGGCCACCTCATTGCACCCGCTGCCCTTGGTTCTCTATGGTCCTGGAAAGGTTGGCCCGAGGGGTGTTAGGGGACCTAATGTGGACTGTGCTGGAGATGGCTACACAGGCAATTCAGGGTGAAACGAGTTGCTTCTGGTCCTTCAGGAGTTTTGGGCCCTAGCCCAGTGCCAAATGATGTTTTTTTTTTGCTGTGCTTGATTCTCCAGGTGAGCTGAAGTACTGGGAGCACTGGTGGGCAGGGGGTGGAGGGGAGACGTTGAAGGTAGATGAGCGCGTGCACTATATGGAGAGGTAGCTCCATACTTTTGGTTGCGCTCCTGTCGTGTGCCTAATGAACATATTCACTCTGAGGGGTTTCCGGGGACAACGGAACCAGAGTGTCGCTTCCGAGCCAGGTGAACTGCTCTGGTGGGAACAATTTCCCCCAGTTCCTCACTGTTTGAAAAACAGACCCTTTAGGCCAGAGAGCTTCTCGGACTGCCCAATTTTTTTTTTATCAGGAAAACAAGCCCCTTTTTTCCTGTTTTTAAAAGTAAATCTGGAAGAAAAAACGCTTGCTGGCAGCAAGCGCATGCCATGGGAAAGCAAAAGGTAGAGGTGCACGAAATGAAGCTGCAGCAGACAAGTGGCCGGCCACCCCGCGGCTGCCAGTCCCCACCTCGGTGGCATGCTGGACTGCTGGCTGCACCAGCATCTGGCCCAGGGAAACGGCCACTGCCTCCTCACCTCCAGGAACGCGGCTCCTTGAGGAGCGAGAAGCACTTCTGATATTTGTAAACCCACCAGAGAAGATGCCGATGCTGAGAAACGCTGTCTGTTGACTGGGAGATTACAGAGCAAGAACAACTGTATGTTGGTTGCTTCTTCCCGCCCGGAGGCTGGGAACTTCAAAGTGAATTATACAAGCGCTGCGCTTCCATGCCAGGAGGGTGGCTGCTGGAAGGAGCCATCTTCCACCATCTCTCTCACAGCCCTGAAGGCGAGAGCAGAGCTGGCTACAGAGGAAGCACTAATTCAGCCCTCAGGGTAGCATTGCTGGGGCCGGCAACGACAGCTTGGTTGGGCATGGTCGAGTGGAAATGCTGAAGCATCAGAGAGCAAGGGAGAGCATTACATTAAAAATGCATTTTCAAGAGTTGCATGTGCAAGAGTAAGGCTGTGTCTTCTTGGGAGGGTTTCCTGGTGTTCCCTCCCATTCCTGCACGTGCACACGTACATGTATGCACCACCGCCACCCACATCTCGTGCTTTCCGTTCTTCCGAAGCGCATCCTCATGCAGGTGCTCCGGCTTGCCAAGGCTGCACTGAGGACGGAGTGAGGACCAGGACCCTGGGCCGTTTGGGCAGTTGCTTGGCGGGAGGCCAGCCCTGGGTGGCCGCTGTCACAGGGTGCCCGGGGAGCAGTGCTGCGGGTGACTGCACCCCGCTGGATGTGGAGGCCCCGCAGCAGAGCCCGCAGCCCCGGCTGCCACTGCGCTCCTCGCAGGCTTGGTGCTCCGAGGAGGATTCAAAACCCCGCAGAATCCCCTACGAGGCCATACTTCAGCATATTCCAAGTTCTGCTTCTGCTTCTCTTGCCTAATGCAGGCTCCCAAGGTCCTACTTTTGCAGCACTGTTTATTTACCAGAGCAGTCTGTTGCTGTATGAAAGCTCAGTGGTTTCTCGGTGATGGGAGGAATCTGCAGAAGGCACACGGAGCAGGGAGCTCAGGTGTCCTTGGGGTACGTGAGCGGTCCTTTGCCCAAGGCTGTTCCCAGGATGCTTATGGGATGGGGAGGGCTCATCCCTGCGAGGATCAGACAGTGTGTGATTCTCGCACGATCTACAACCCGCGTCGATCCTGGGACCGAATCCCTTCCCGGTGCTTTGCTGTGAATATCCTCTCCCAAACACCCTTCCCGGTCTGCATCAGACCATTTTTTTGTCTTGTAGCACCATGCTGGTGGGCTATGGAGGATGCACATGGCTGTGTGATTTGATGGGGCAGCCCAGTGCTACTGCTATTCCTGGGATCCTCGAGTGGCAGCCGACCTGTCAGCCTGCCCCGATCAGCTGAAGCCCCAAGGTGCTCACTCCGTTTGGGGCCGCTGCGTAGGGCTGCAGAACCAGCGGCAGCAGGCGTCCCAGGGAGGAGCGCTGCAGCGAGACGGCTTCTGCCCAGATTCCCAGTGCGCTGTGATAAGCTCTCTTGATTTCTTTGTGAATTATTTAAAATGCAGGAATTGCAAACTGCAGTCTGGCTGTTTTTGTTGGGTGCACAGACTAGATTAGAGCAGAAAGCTTCATTACAGTAAGCTTAGAAGTCTTCAAAGGCTTGGGTGTTTTTTCCCCTTCATTGATAAGCAATATTGATTTCAGCAGTGGCTGCCTGCTACGCTTGGCCAAGGGAGCGTGGGACTCCTACATGCACAGGACTGCGCTTTAGCACAAAATAGTGCTCTCAGTCTTGCGCAAACTGGGTTGTTGTCTGCAGACTGTTAATTCACTTGTGGGAGAGAGGTTTCAGAAGACGTCTAAAGGGGAGATTTGTGTTTTTCTGTGCCAAGTAAGACCATTTGAACAGTTTAAAACACTGCTGCCCCTCATGCGAGCTGCCTGAGTGCTGCTGATGGTGCAGAGTGAAACAGGTTAGCACAAACCTATCTCCCATGGAAAGCCTTCCCCAGGTGCGTTCACCTGCAGTCTGTGCACTGAAAAAAGATGCTTTAGATACCAAGCTGCTCCCAGTAAGGTCTGTTTTCTTTTCTGAAGCATAGCATTTTATCACATATTGTGTGCTGTAAAAAAAGGAGTGTTTTCTTCCTTGTAATTAACCAACTAAATGCAGGATTTTGTGTTATTTTCTAAGTGGGTCAAGCATCCTGCTGTGCCCAGGTACCAGTGACAGAAAAGAAATATGATTATCTTAACGGGGTTAGGAGAGATGGTGGAAAGAAGTGTTTCCCTGACCCGCGCAGGCTCTTGACATAATTAAGGCAGACAGCTGGCAGTCCTGAGCTCGCGATGCAGAGTAAACCAGCCTGTGCTTTGATCAAAGGCAGTGGTTATAAACATTGCCACTATGCTGATTTATGTGCAAAGATTTATCCTAACGAACCGTTCCTTGTATGTCACATCAGTGACACTTACCTAGATTTGGTGATGCATCGAGAGACTCCATAAGGCCGAGATCTGTCTGTACCCCAGAGATGACATCGCCTATGTTTCTCGCACATCGCTTCATTTTCTTTCTCCTGCTTGTGCTTCTGAGTGTTTTTGGTTTTTTTTTTTCCCCCCAGAAGCAAAATTGCAAGATAAAAAATATTTAAGCAGAGTTTCTTTGCTGTAGAATATGCTTCTCTACGCTTCTGGTTGTGATCCAGAAGTTGTCCAGAAAAGTATGACCAAATACTGGGTCATAAAATACCCGCTCAGGCACATCTGCACTCTGGAGTGCTTCTGTTGTGCTGAGAGCTGTTTGGGAGAGTTTTCCCACTGGAATCCTGTATTTTAAGCTGCAGGATCATGTCTGAGGCGCCTGATGATCTTCTGTTAATAGGCACAGCCAAGTTGATATTCATCCTATTATTTGAATTCTTGGACTATTCTGAGAGAGGAGATTTGAGTTCTGCAAGGATTTCGGCTGAAGCTGCATCACAGTTTGCATGGCTAAAAATGTGTGTGATGGTGCAAGTAGCAGCAATCGTGAGCTGAGCTGGCACACGGCACCTTCTCCCTATGAAATATATTTGACTGAAACATTAACATAATATAACGTCCCAAGACTGAGGCAGCAGCACCTTTTGGACTTTTTCATTTATTTGCTTTGTATCTTGAACTTTTTGGATGCACTTGGGACACACTGAATTTTTGGTTGTTCTCTTTTTATCCCCCTCCAGAATGACAAGGGCCCAAATGTTTTATAATTGAAAACCCAGATGCCAAAAGCTGAAACTAGAAGAATATGAAATGCTGCGAGTTGCGTCGTAAAGCCACATGAGTGTCAGCACTGCTTCCTGAGGCCTGATTCTCTTCTCCTTTATGCTGGCTTAAATCCAAATTAACCCAGTTCAGCTGCTTTAGGTTAGCGTGAGGCCCACCCTGAACTGGGCTATTGTGGAATTGAATGGGCTCTCATGTTTGCAGAGGGGTTTTCATGGCTGCTCTCACCTGAGGGTTGTCCACCTTCTTCATCCGGTTTCCTTGACATTGGTCTTGCCCTTCTGTCACTCAGAGATCTGGTTTTGGAGGTCCATCATTGTTTTTTGCTTAACAAATTGTCCAAACCCACGTGTGAGCTGAAATGAAAAGGGCAGGCACTTCAGACTGTGGTTTCTAAATCCTACTTTCATGTTGTCCCAGGACATTCTCAACTTCTTTGGTTTTCACCCTCCCACTCTTGTAACTTACAGTTATCTTTGCAGTTGAAGGAAATCAGAGCTCTTTTCCTTCTCACACTTCAGCTGACTCGCTCTTTAGAGTTATTCTCCCCATTTAGTTCTGTTCTCCTGCTAGTAAACCTCAATGAGAGGTGATGATTAAATAAAATCATTATTATTATAAAGGAAAAGTTGACAATCAACACTGAAAACAATGACAGGGGAGTTCTGTGGCAGGCATTTTTTGTACCATGAATGCGCTAAATCAGAAAAATAACTAAGAGTAGTTGTCACTTAAAGGTGAACTAGCTGACGCCAAGAAATCCTGGAGTCCTTGCAGCCCCTCACTGCTGTTCAGACTGGCTGGAAGGAGTGAGGCTCGGAGAAGCAAGATACATCCTCCGCTGATGCAGGTCAGGTTACGGGGAGCTGAGGGACAATAGCTGGTTACAGCTTTACCTTTTGAAAGCTCTGTATTGCATTTCTGGCTGGCATGTTCTAAGGCTGATGCTTCAAAGACCACTTTATCTTTTATTCACAAATGCTGATGTGTTTAAGTGAATGGTGCAGTGCAGTTGCTATAAATAAGTGAGTGTCAATACGAGGCTTTAGCACATGAAAGGCTCATTGATGGGAGCCGGCACTGATAATGGTTCTGCGGGTTCCTTCAGAAGTCAGCAGGACTTAGGGAGAAGAATTGGTTTTGAGATCTGTTGCAATAACTTTTTGATCTTGGTGGTGGTGCTTGTTCCGTGCAGGACAAAAAATAGGACAATAATGGAGAAACCATTTATTGGTGTGAAAAGACGGGGCGGGACAGGACCGATATAGGTGGCTATTATAAACAGATATTTTATGGGAACATTTTTCTGTCTCAACCTCTTTCCTGCAGCTGCGGGAACCCCTAGCTCCTAGATCCAAGGAGGAATCAGTCCTTTCAGCTCTCCACTTAGCATCCTGCATCTGCAGTCCCTTCTCTTGGTTTGTTTGCAGAAGTAGAATATCAGCGAGCTATTCACTCCCTAAGCCTGCATCTCTCTCGCCTGTGGCTCTTGTGGGTATGTCTGACACACCTCGTACCAGAAGATAAATGCTCTAATAACAGATGCTGTGTGTCTAGATCTCCAGGCATGGCAGGGAGGCTATGAATTTAATAAAAGCAGTTCGTTCTTCTGCCTTATCACGGCCCTGCTGAAACTTGCAGAGTGAAAGGGAAAGCTGGGAGGTGGGTGGGAGAGCGTGGGACTGCATTGGCTTTGGGTGGCTGCTGCAGCGGGGATCCCGCTGGAAGATGCTCTCCGTGAGAGAGCTGCTTCTTGTGCTCTCCCTGGTGCTTCTTGTAACTCTCGGTTAAGGATGGCTACGTCTGAACAGGGGTGCAGAGTCCGGCCGTGCTTGGCGCTGAACGCTCTAGCCTGGCCCTGATAACTGCCCCAAAACACACGTCAGCCCGTGTTATCGAGGGGCAGGGAGGTTTCGGGGCAGGGAAGGAAGCAACGTGTGGCAGGTGGGCTGCTTGTGCAACGCCCTGTGGCCGAAGCCAGGGCCTGCTTCCAAGCGAGCCTCCGTCCGGGGGTATGTTTTGTTCTTTGTTCAGTCGGATGTGCTTTTGCTGTGAGTGAGCGAGCTCAAAGGAATTGCGCTGAAAGAGGTTTTCTCCTTTGAAGACAATCTTTCAGGTTTCTATCAGGTTTTCGCTGGCTCCAGGCTGGCTGCGCTCGCGGGGCTGCTGGCCCGTCCCGCTGCCTACGAGGGCACCGAAGGCTTCCTTGGGTAAAGGAGCAGATAGCTCCTGTAAGGGACTGGCTTTCATTTGAAGGCTGTTTCCTGGGGGCACAGCGAGTTTCCTCCTACGTGCAGCATCGGTTGATGAGGATGTGTTTCGTTCTCACGTCTGTCGCGAGGCCAGACTGAAGTGTTGGTGTTGGTGGTGCTCAAGTATGCAAACTGGGATCCAGAAACCCTCGTACTGTGCCATTTCCAAGGGTATTTTCCTCCTTGAAAATGCTTCTGGCGTAGAGACAGGCTCTCTTAACGAGGAGACTGATCCCCTCCCCAGGCCAGGTTCTGTTCCCAGTTACGACAAAGCAATTTGTTGGCTTCAAATGAAGGACAAATTAGCTTGTTTCTGGTCTTTGACTTGGCTGTCCAGCATGGTTTTTTGGTGGGTACAATGTGGCTGGCACCGCTGCTCGTCAGGGGTTGCCCCGGGGGGCCAGCGGGGAAGGTGCAGGCTTGCGTGTTTTGCTCTTGTCCCTGCACTGTTTTCTCTGCAGAAGCTGTTTTTGTTCCAGCTTCCTACTGGGACGCTGTTACACATCATGCCTTCGTATTGCTCTCGCTTATTTTTCCCCTGCATTTTATTTTTTAATGACACTGAGGCTATGTTGATGGCTGTTTTCTTTTCCCCTGCTGCAATAATTGGTACTTCAGGAAAACCAAAATAGACAGCCTCTGCCTTCCTGCTGTATTGCCTAATGCATTTTAATTTAATTAATTAAGTTGTCCATTTTGGTTACGTCACGTGCAAGGCACAGGAAGTCAGGACCTGAAGTGGAGCTGGCTGACGCGACTTGCAGCACGCAGCCTTTTAGTGTTTCATAAAGGCTTTTGATGGAGGTAATATTGCTGGTTTTTCCCCTCTGTAGTGGCTCCATTAAGTCTGTAGCTGTGTGGTTAGGGCTGGGTCAAGCGTTCCCATTCTGCACACGAGCATGCACATTTGGATTCATGCTATTTGGTGTCCTTTTTTTTTTTTTTTCCAGACTCTCTCGTGAATGGGAAATGATCCTGCAGCAGCAATTCGCCCAGCTTTCAGAATATGATATTTTAGTTCACTATCTCGTGTGCGGCATTGCTGAGTACTGCGGTCGCAGTGAGCTCGCGCTTACCCATTGCACGCCATCTCTCTTGCATCCTGCTCTGGATGTCCATGTTCCCTGCAAGCTTTCCGAGCGGGGCTGGCTTTTTTTTTAAAGTGTGCACAGCAGCACACACGGTGGGGCACTGATTTAGCCCATGTATCTTCCCAGTACTGCAAGAGCACAAACTGCAATGAGGGTTGACTTTGGTAAGGCTGGATTGCTTGGAGAAGAGACTTTGTCTTATTTGTGTGTGATGTCTCTCAGGCCTCTATCTCTGTTGTAATACATGTTTGTATAAAACCAGAAGATAGCACTATTGTTGCACTGGTATCACTGACCCAAATATCCTATCTGAATCACTGGACGTTGAGTTGTTTCCAAAAGGTGCTAACGACAGAGCCAGTCCCAAAGGTCTGCAAACATGAACTGTGGTTAACATTTTAGGAAAGCATCAATTCGCCTCTCTATTAAAATATTCATAGTTGGAGTCTTTCAAATTGCTGCCTGTAGTGTGGGAAACGGACAGACAAACAAAAAACCCTACTTACGCTGATTTGGTCTTGTCATTTGGCAAGAAACGAGCTGATTGCCGTATGAAATGCTACAGCAAGCGGTGTCGTGACAGTTCATCCATCAAAATACTTGTCCCATTAATGACTGCAGCCATTTTCTCGCTGATGATTCCACATAGGAGAGAATGGACAATTGTCCGTTAGGCCGTCGTTACCCTTCCTGATTTGAAGAGTATTGCTGGGCAGGAGAGGATACTGGGGACTCTTACTAGGTTAAATTGCGCTAAGCCGAGATACAAATTGTATGCAAAATGCAGTCTTGCTGACTTACAGACAAGGCAAAGATGTCTCGGAAAAGTCAGTGAAAATGAAGAAAGGGCAAGGGAAAACTGTCACTCTGTGTTGATTGACAGCTTTTAGAGAGGCTCTGCAATAACACTGATGGGTATTTTTCCCCTTCCATGCTGCCAGGGATGGTGAGCTATCAGCTAGGTTGCTGTTTACCTACTAAGTGGCGAAAACTGACTGCCGATTTACTTGCTTGCAGCACGGGGAAGGGCATGACCGAGAGGCACTGGTATTTGTGCCGTCCTTGTGCAGGATCTGAGCAGTGAGAGCTTCCCGTGCGCTCGGGAGCGGTTGTCTTTCCATGCCGTGGTTTTCCCCTGCTCTAAAAAAATGAGCAAATTATCATTTGTTCCCTGGCAGACGTGTCTTGGAGGGGAAGCTGCAGCCCAAACGGGTTTTAGTCTCTCACAAAGCAGCCTCGAACTCCGGCGGCAGGCGCGGGAGAGCAGAGCGGGGCCGCAGGCAGCCCGGCCCGCCGGAGCACGGTTCAGCCGAAAGGAGAGGGCTGCCCGTTCGGCAGATGGCTTAGCTCATCAAAGCCTTGTCTGAGATAACGGATCAAGCTCCGATTTAACTTTAAGATAGGATTCTCAAGAACTGTTGGGGCTGGACTTCTCAAGTGATGCTGCATAATTCATCACCGATTTTTATCACATCATTTGGAAAAAAAAAAAACCTATCAAAGGGTCAGGCCAGGAAAATCGGCTGCTGAGGAGACGGGGCTGAATTTCTGTGTGCTGGGGCTCGCAGGGGTGCTGCTGCCCGCCTTGGTCTGCTCTGGGCGCCCCGCATCTCGCTGCGCGGCAAAGGGCGGCTAGGGCAATCCCGAGAAGCTGGTGCAGACGGGCTTGGGAAAGCTTCTAACAAGCTTCCTCCCTTCTTCTCGAGTCCCAAGTTTAGCCTGGCCCTTGACCAGGTGTTTCGAGCAAAACACAGCTAACCGAGGCCCCCAAAGCGAGGCGTTTTGCTGCGCAAAGCTGCAGAAGACCGGACCTGACGGGAGCGTGCCGGGGCAGAGAAGTGCAGGTCATGGCAGCGAGGGAGCCTCGGAAATGAGAGCGTGCTCAATCTTAGCCCGTCCCGTCCTGCAGAGCAGAGGACTGGCATTTTAGGATGTCGTCCGGAGAACTGTAAAATATAGCTGGCATTAGCGCGTGATGGCAAAAACGGCCCTGTCTGTCGGCCACCCGCTGCTTCCCTGGGGGCCTGCAGCTTACGAACGCTTCTTGCCAGGAAACTTCATAAAACCTGGATTTTATTGGGTTGTTTTCAGGGCCCGTGGTACTTCGGTAGTTAGCGCTTCTCCTCAGCCCCAGCAATGTTCAGATCGTGTTTTTCATACTGTGAAACTGCCTCTAGAATAAGCGAATTTCCTGCCTGGCCGCCGGTTACCTAAAGCATTCAAAGTGGTTCACGGTAATTGTTTTCCTTCAACTCCGCTTATCATCGGGAGATTCACCTAAAAAGTTACCGTGTGTCTCGGCGCGTCCCTTAAGCAGTGCCGGCGCGTGTCTGCGCGCCGTGTTGACGCTGTTGGCAGGTCTTGGAGGTGTGGAGTGGGAGAGGGAAATAGAGGAAAATATTTGATTTGATTGCCGTGCTAAGTGTTTGTTCCTGCTCCGATTAATAGGAGCTAATTTAGGTCCCCGCACGATCTAACTTCAAACAAGAAATTGGCGCTGATTGAAGTGTTAAAAATAGAATTTCTAATTGCGGCAGCGTCTGGCAAAAATCCTATTTTGTAAGTAAAGTCAAACTTGCTCTTACGCCATAGACGAGGTGAGTCATGGAGGTGACGGGTTTCTATTTGAGGTGAAAGTAACACATTTTAGTGCCTCCGTCAGGCCTTCCAAGCAAAAGTGGTGGCCCTCGGTAGCAGGCCACGGGTAATATGCCCTGGTATACCAAGGCAGGTCTAAAGAGACGGGTCGGCATCTGAAGCGCTGGGTAGAGGCTTCAGGCTGCTCGGGCATGTCCGGAGCACGGTCATCCGGAAAACGACCCTTCATAATGCAGAGAACCTTGTATGATCGGTGCAGCCACATTGCTTAATGGTGAGTGTGTTTCTGCCTGGATTTGAAGCTCGTATGGGACAAGGAGTGTGTTTTCTCACTGGGGATGAACTGGCTGCGGGAAGCTTTCCCGGGATTCCCGTCGCCTCCGGGATTTTGGCTCTGATCTCGATGATTACCTCCATGCAAGAGGCTGGGGCGGGAGCGAGCTCCGGTGTGGGGCGCGAAGACTCGGTACTCGGTCCCTGCAGGTTTCATCCGTCCCTTTTCCTGGTAATCAGCCAGTAACGCTTTTCCAGCTCTCTGGGTCCGGTGACCTGCTCCTCAGCCCTCCGATGGCTCTTTGTGCTCGAACCCTGCCGGTCTGCCAGGAGCTGCCGCCCCTTTCGGTTGCTCTCCGTTGGCACCCTACAGCTCACAAAGCACCCGCTGCCTCGTCCCACGTTCGCCCGGAGGAGACCTGCCCTGCAAATCCACAGGCTTTTGCTGCGTGTGGAGGAAATCTCCGCTGAGCAGCCTGCTACCATATTTATGAAACTTTGTTTTCATAAACTGCTGGTTGTTCAATAGGGCATAAAACAGCCAGTATGAAATAGTTATTTGCTCTACAAAATCATTTTGCTCCCTAGCTCCAATTTTATACAGCACTTACTGCATTTCATTTAGTTCTCGAAGAAATGTGACACAGTAGATTAACTATTGATAGCGAAATATGGAGTTTCCCGTATGACTGTCACTTACCTTGCTCCAGCCTCTACCTTCCAACCCCGAATAATCAAGTAATGGCAAACCGTGTTGCTCCTGTGAGGAAATAGGTTCCGAAATGCCTCAGTGAAGGGAAATTTTCCTAGGACGTCGCAGGCATTTTTGCTGGTTCCCAGGTCTCCTCGAAGTTAGCACCTGAACAACTCAAGTCTTTAGAGTGTGAAGCATTTTGTTCAAGCTAGATGACGGCGTCTCTCCTGGTGACTAGTCAGCACCTAGCACCATCAGCACAGAATTGCCATCGTCGATGTAGATTACCATGTATTAAGTCAATAATGCATAATTAATGGCATGGCAAATAATTTATTGTGCAGCCAATTGGGAAATGCTCGCTTGAAAAACCCAAATAGTAAATAGGTTCTGGAAAGCTTTTGGGAGGTTTGATTTTTTTTTTTTTTTTTTTTAATTCGTTTCCCTTCTGCCCAGGACGCCTGACCGTGGTGCAGGGGCTCAGCGGGGCTGGCGCTGGGGGGAGCCTCGGCAGGGCTGTGTTTGGCCACCAGCCCCACTCGCTGGAGCCCCTTTCAGGAGTTATTTCAGTGCAGGAAAAGTGCAGTGAGAGGAGAGAAATCAACTGCCCACATCCCAGTTCGCTGCTGCGCAGGGCGAGAGTCCTCTGTGGCCCCCAGCGGGGTGGACAGGTTCGGTCTTTCCCCAATCTGCTGCCTTGTCCCGAGGCCGACGCGCGGGACGGGGAGCGGACGCCAGCCTGGGGGCTTGCTGGAGAGTGAGCTGGCGCCTTGCCCCCCGTCCTTGGCGCTGCCGAGACCCACTCTTGCCAAAGACCCCCGAAACGGTGCTGGAGAGGGGTGCGGACGTCCTTCGGCAGCGGGAGCAGGCTTGGAGCTCGTCTTCATATGACCAGCAAGGTGGCTACGGCGATGTCATTAGCGCACAGATACTTGCCTGTGAAGAAGAAAAAATCTATTAAAGAGCTCTTTAATCTAGTGGAGAACTCGTAGCGAGAGCCAGAGGCCAGGAGCTGAGCATTACCCCTGCTGAATACCTAGGCCTGATTTCCCTGCTTTTCCAATCAAGGTGGGATGCCTGCTCGGAGACAGGCACAGGGAGAAGGAATTACGAATCCCAGCGTTTATGCAAAGGGCGAAAATAGCCTCTCGCTGTTCTGGTGTGCGTGGGAAGGTGCCGGGAGCCGGCAGGTAACGGCAGGAGTGTTGCAGTCTCGCGACTCCCGCGGCCTCTTAGGCGAAACACAAGTGAGGGATTTCTGTGATTTTGGGTCTTCCCAGACCCGGCTTGTTAGGAGTTGGTGTCAAAGGGGAGAGACTGG
Organism: Apteryx mantelli; assembly: GCF_036417845.1. Lineage (NCBI taxonomy): Eukaryota > Metazoa > Chordata > Aves > Apterygiformes > Apterygidae > Apteryx > Apteryx mantelli. The sequence goes on along the minus strand of NC_089990.1, from coordinate 5,706,434 downwards.
TCTAGAAGGACAGCGGCGTAGCAATCCTACCGCCTGCTTTCTCAGCGCATCCGCTTTCCAGGTGAATCCATAAATCTGTTCCTCCTTAAGGGGAAAACCATAGTGTTGCTATTTTTTTTATATCGGTCCTGGGGAGGCCGCGAAGGTGAACTGATAAGGTGCGGTTTCACCCCGCTGCCCTCACTGCTGATGCTGGTTAGAGCAATGTGATCCCGGTCCGGGTAATATTCAGGTACAGACAAGGTACCTGCGTGTATCTCAGTGCCACCTTTGACTTGTAAAACACTTTGTACCAATAACAACGTGGAGTAAATCAGGAAACGGGGCAGGTTTTCAAATACCAGCCAACTCTTGCAGTGGCGTTGGTATAAAAAGAACGAAACCTCTGTCCTTGCAAGGCGAGCAAAGTCAGAAGGAAGCACCAGGAGGCAGTGCTGTGGGTGCTCTCCCTGTGCTGTTTTTTAGGGGATCGAACACTATTTTTCAAAAAGGATGCAAGTTGCTGGGACGGCAGAAGGGCAAAACCCAACATTAGGAATTGAATGTTTCTCCAGCCTTTTGGCATGGTTACAGGGGGAACCCAGGCTGCCTCCTGGGGCGACTTGCCAGCCCCGTGGCGGAAAGGGGATGCTCCCTCGGGAGCAGGAGGCTTTCCATGGAAATTGAGGCGATCCATGTCTCGCTGCTTCTCCTCCTCCACGCACGTCGTTGGTGTTGGGTGCTTGTGAGCAGAAATCACAGCGATTCAGTCTGGTCTAGGTGGAGCAACTTTAAACACAAAAAAATCCAAGTGGGCAAGGGTCTTCGTGGAAAAAGACCTTCCAAAAGTGAGATCCTTGAGCAAGGTTGGCTTAAGCCAGTTTTTTTTCTTTTTTTGCAGGGGGGGGTTGCACACTGGCTCCTGGTTGGGAGTAGTGCGGGGGACGGCCCGGCGCCTTGTTCGGGGGCGGCTGCCCGGCAGCGTGTGCCGGAGATGTCCAGACGTGGTCCTTTGCCTGCCGGCCCTGTGTCGCCTGCAGGGGCTGAGCTCCTTGGGGAGCCCCTGCTCCGCACTCGGACTTTTCCTCATCAGTTCATTTGTCACAAGTCTCCAGCTGGTGATTTTAATCAGCTGCAGTTCAGAAACCATTTGTGGTACGGAGAAGTTGAGAAGCGTGCATGTTTGGTTTATACGCGTTTTTATGTCTGCTCTCGTGGTCTCTCCTGGCCTGTGGATCACCATCAGCGTTGATTTAAATGACCCCAGGGAGCGTAATTCCATGTCCTTACACAAATTGCCCCGATCAGCTGTGCGTATGACACACAAATGTCGTTACCTTGCTTTCCGCAGCTCGTGTTGACACAAGCCGGTGTGGGAGTATTAGTGATCATGATAGCGACTCGGGCAGTAGCTGCCCTGGAAAATTTGGGACTATTATGTTGTCAAGGCAGGAAGATCAAAAGTGTGGCTTCTATTTTTTTAGCGCCCCTCGCTTCCTCCTTAGAGGACCAAGTGTAATTTCAGGTCTGCTTCGTTTGACCTCTTAGCTTTGAGAAAGGCAGCCTTTATGCATGATGCATGAGCACAGTTCTTTGAAACCTGCAAGAAACGGTTTGTTCATTGAACATGCAAACAAATTACTTGCCCTGGCCTGGAATTTCAACTGACATTAAGCTCAGAGAACATCTATATTTAATTATGCATAAGGGCCAGAAAACAATTTGTAACCTTAAAATGGTGTAATTAAAAGTGAAGCTCTTCCCGTGGAAGAAATTTATCCTAATAAAACCATAGCTCTTTGCTTTGGTCCTTGCAAAAGCAAAGACGTGTTCAGCAGAGCCAGTGTTTTTTGGCAGAGCAAACTTTGCCTAGTTTGCTTTAGGTCTGGCTTTGAGTTTGGGAGTAACTAGCCACAGCATGTGAAGGGGGTGCAGAAGTGCAGCTGGAATAGGCCCTCTCCCTTGCGTGGACATTTTGCCCTCTCCGAAGGCAGCCAGCTCTCTCCGGGGCAGAGGCTGGGCTCTTTGCAAGACAGTTTTCGCTCCAGAGGAGCGGCACTGATTCGGTGCGGGCTGGTGCTGTCGTTCAAGGCTTGGCTTATGCCGAGGGCTCCCCCCCTTAAAATATGCAGAAGGAGGAGCTGCAAGTTTTTCCCTTTCCTTTGACTGTGTGCGCCCCGCTGCTTGTGCGGCGGCCTGATGCGCGCAGGCGGTCGTTGAGCTGACAGTATTTCCAGGCCGTCTCTTTGCTTCGAAGCAGCAGGGGGATGAACACGCGGTTTGCGAACGCGCGCTTGCAAAATGGCAAGCAGCCGCGACGCTGCCCTCCGCTTCCCGTTCCCCGTGCTGGGCTTTCTTGCAGCACAAGGGAGCCCGTTTGCATGAATTGATTCCTTTCGCTGGGCTGTGGTTTTCTGTTTTCTTACTCCTCTTTCTTTTCTTTTTTTCCCCCTCCCCTCAAGTGCGCTGCCCGTTTGATCTTGCATCGTCGCGCGCAGAGGCTGGGGGAGAAATGGCTGCGCCCGTAGCCGCCGTGCTTTCGAGATTGATTTGGCGCTTCGATTACGTCCTTGGAGCTCGCTCGCTCTTTTCGATTCGTTGCGAGGCGCTTTCAGGGAAGCCGAAGTCGAGCAAGCCGTCGTAGGAACCGAGACGGGTTTGCAGCCGGCGTTCGCCATGCCTTCGCCCAGGGGCGCGGGGGGCGTCGCGGGCGCCTCTCCCTCCGCCTGCCTCGGCGCTCCTTGCGGGACGGCGCGGGGGTGATCGCCGCCTTCTCTCCCCGGCTGCTTTCAGCGCCGCTCGCGCGTGCCTAGCGGTTCCCCCCCCGGGCAGGGAGCCTGACCCGTGTCTCGGCATCCGGTGTGGAAATGCTTCTTTCTCCAGACGTAACCGCAGCGAGTGCTTTGCCGTATCCTGCTTCTCCGGCAGTAGCTGCCGCTGCAGCAGGCCAGCAACTTCTACATCGCTTGAATTTCTGGTCGTTTTGGCTGTGAAATGACTGCAGCGGTGTGAAGGAGGCTTCTCCTCCTCCACCTTCCCCAAAACACGGAGGTTTGTGTCGAGGGAGCAAAGCGGATCATGCTGCTGCTTCTCTCTCCGGGCAGAGAGCGCCCGGCGCCGGCGCCGCTGTGAACGCGGCCGAGAGGGACGGTCCCTGCAGGCTTAGGGCTTTGAACATCGGTGGTTGTGGGCTCCCAGGAGCTGGGACCTGCCCTGGGAGCGCGTGGAGGGAGGAGGGTTTTCCTGACGTCGAGAAAGACGTTACCGACTTGACTACCCTAAAAGGGAAGAGGGAGGCTGTTCCCGCTCCCCACGCTTAATCTTCTTCACCCTTGCGTGCGTTTGCGCAGACCATCTCAGGTTGGGAAGGAGTGAGGAACTTCTTTTTTTGACCTATTTGAGTAGTTTGGAGAAGGTTGGGACTTCTGAAATACATGCATACTTGGGTAATTCTTATTAGCAGCCCCGGGCAAATTACACTCCTTTTTTTTTTTGCATTTCTCCCTTTTGCAGCCACATTTTGTGGCCCCCCGCTCCCAAACATTACAATTCCAGTCAAGCAGTTGGATTTGGTCTTGGCAGTTTGCCATCTGCTGTCGGAAGTGTCAGCATAAAAAATTATAGATGCGGTAGCCCTTTGCAAAACTGAATGTAAAGAGCTCAACTGTAAAACCTTTTCCCCCTTTAGAAGCAGGGCCAGGGTTATTAAGCACAAAATATTGCACATTAAAATAGCATTAATCAGCTTGACTGAAAAAAAATCTCCTGGAATGCTGCAAAATCCAAATCAAAGATAAGGTTTGTATCTTTGTCCTTGACTTGCTCTGTTTTTGCCATGTGTGAGATTTCTCCATTTTCTCAGATCGCTGCAAGCCCAGGCTCTTGACAGAGGAAAAACAGTCAACAGGAAAAGGATTCAGGCTTTTTAAAATTAATTTAGACTATGGTATTCTGTGAATAACTTTTTAAAATTCTTAATATTCAGGGTTGTTTTTTTTTTAATTTTTTTCTCCTGTCTTGCGGCATGGAAAGTTTGTACTTCTGAAGAAGCTGATTTTACAGAGGAAACGAGGAAAGAAACTGCCTGCGAGCTCTGTCCGATGCCCAAAGCAAAAGCACCAGTGGGTGAGACAAGAGCCGTCTCCGTTTCCGTGCTGGGGTCGCTCTTCCGCAGAGGCTGCAGAGAGGGAAAATAAATGCTGTGTATCAGGAGAGCTTGCTTCCGAAATGGGAATAGCATGGCTCTTGCAATACTGAAACACTTTGAAGTCTGCATTTTGGATAAGGTTCAGGGATGATGCTGTTGGGCTTCTAGGTAAAGAATTATGCAGCTGCCTTTCTGGGCTGTGGTTTTTGGATTTCGGTGCGGGCTGGCTCCTAGTAAATCTGCGTCAGCGTGGAGTCGGAGGCTGGGTTCGGTTGGAAGGGTTTCTGGGCATCTCTGGTCCAACCCCTGCTCGTAGCAGGGTCAACTTCCAAGTTAGATCAGGTGGCCTAAGGGAAGTGCAACATCTGGTTTCTGCTTCTTGGGGAAAAAGCATGCGTGCGCGCTCGCCCATCCCGCGCTTGGACGAACCACAAATTCGTTACTTAGCCTGTCATTAGAAAAGAAATCAGCTAAACTCTTCTACTTAAAAAGGTGCCGATGGATAGTCTAGAAGCGCTTTAGGAAAACAAACTTCCTCGCATAAGACTTTCTAATCTTTGCAAAGCTTCGGGCAGGAATGAATTTCACAGGGAAGGTGCGCTCGGATGAGCCTGCAAGTCTGCAATGCAAATCGTGCCGGGCCGCGACGGTGCTGGAGGGCGGCGGGATAGTGTGGAAATGGCCAGGCTTTGCTTAGCTAATTTGCAGTGCAGAGCGGGAGAGCTATCCCTGTAAATAGAGGGAGCGAGTGCTGTAAGGACCTGTACATCAGCCAGCGTGGCGTGGTTAACATGCACGTAGGCAATAAACACCATTTGCCTGAGATTTGTTCAGCGGTTCTCATCATCAAATCCACTTGTTTTAAAAAATGTGATTGGTGCCTTGGTGACTACGTTGCTGGGGGAATGTGTGTTTGTTGGAAGAAATATCAGAGGCGCTGGTGTTTATCATTGAAATCCAGCAGTAAAAATAACATTTTGGGGGGGAAACATGAGAAATGAGCTTTAGTAGAATGCATGTTTATAGTTTAATAGCTACTATAAAGCAATAACTCAAAATGTAGTTTGTTAATGGCTTTTAAGTGTCTTCTCTATCCTACTTTTGATTGCAAATAATCAGGTTTTAAAAAAAGAGGGGATAGCAGAGGTTTAGTGTATTTCATTACTGTCTGGAAAGTACTTTAGCTGACTTCACCATCCCGCATTTTTTGTTCAGTGTTTTTTCCCCTCTCCTTTGCCTCTGTGCAATCTCCGTTTCATTAGTTTTCTTGGACTGTATCGACTTGCATGTGACCTGGGAAGCCTCTGAGCTCTTTGGAAGAGGGTCCTGCACCGTGCGGTGGCAGGGAGCAGCGTTGCCTTTCCCTGCGCCGCCCTCCTGCGTTTGCAGCGACTTTGAGGCTCCGAGCTGCTATTAGACAACTGTCCCCGACTTACCAGTTCAGACTCATTAAAAAAAAAAGAAGAGGCGGAAGAAGAAAAAGGTGTTGAACTTGTCATTGATTTTCCTATTGTCGGTATCTGCTTGAAATGGCACTTGGGAGATGATGAAGCAGTGAATATTCGTCAGAAGCCTGTCAGGTTTGAGGAATGCATCATTTGATGATTTAAAAAAAAAAAAGAAGAAAAAAAAAGGGAAGTCTGTGTTAAACTAATTCTGAGATCTTACTAATAGTCACTTTTTCTTGTTAGCTGATAGGACCAAATGCGTTCATTAAAGACCTGTTTGGCCAGTCAGTGCCCAGTAGACGTTTGAGTGAAATCCTTTTGATTATTCTTCTTGCCAAAAGTTTCAAAATGTCGACAGCTCCCGGTGTTTTGCTTCCCAAGGTTGCAGCGAGGCCGTAATGGTTTGGGATGAAGTGCAGTAACATTTTATAGGGTTTTTTTCCTTTTAAGTCTTATGGACAGAAAGTAGCTCAGGCATGAAAGTAATGTTTGTGCCGAAGCGCTGGAAAAAGCAAAATACAGGCAGTGGGGATTTTGAGGGGGCCTTAATTTTTTGTGGTGCTTCTGAAAATGCCCTTGCCGTGGGTTGCCACCAGGTGCAGGAAGATGCAGGTTTCTGGTGAACAGGGACTAGGAGCGCCAGACCCTCGCGGGGTGACGCTTGTCCGCACTCAGCACCCTCGGCCCCACGAGCTTTGCAGGAGAGGAGAAGGGGTCGCTCGCCCCTGACTTCATGACCGTGGTACTGGGATCCTGATAAAGAGGATGGTGGAAAACTCCCTATGCAGCAGGATGGGGCAGAGGGTGGAAATCCCTTCCCGGCCCTGTCTGCCGGGCTCCCTGCCCGGGCGAGCCGGAGCTGTGCCTGCCTGCAGCTGGATCCCCTCAGCCTTTGATGGGCTACAGAGACCTTTCACCTTCCCAAAGACTGCTGAGTAAACACTTTTAGGCAAACATATTAAGTTCAATCCTCAGCATTTACACTCAGAGTAAACAGTTACAGTAACAGTACAAGGAACTGTTTGTCCTACTGTTACTTCCTTTTTTATGTTTGAAATGTCAGTTCATGTCTTTATCCTTAATATTGAAGGAAGAGGAGCACAAAAAAAGCAGAAAGGAAAAAATGCAAATTCCCAGTAGACCTGTTATACAGCAGAGAAAGCAACCGCAGCCCATCCGTTCCTGAGGATGCGTTGCAAAGGGAGATTTTCTTGCTGCTCGGATCAGAACTGCTCCTCGTCTGTGAGACAGGTCAGTGGTAGCCAGCTGCCCTGCGAGTTGCCCCCGGGGCAAAATGCTGGTCCCTAAGGAGCTGCGGGAGCCGGCTCAGGTTTGCAGCCTGCGCAGAGGGGGAGCGGTGTGCTCCGTCGGGTGAGAGGAGCTTCTCAGCTCTTTAAATGGGTGCTCAAGTCTTATAAAGCTCATGTTTTACAGAGTTCTTTTTATTACGGTTATGTGAGGCTTGATCACATAAAGTTATATGGGCAACAAACAGGCTGCTGCTGCCATGAAGTTCTTATGGCTTTGTTTTGATTTCCACCAGGAGAAGGAATGAATTTGAAATGCACCTTCCAGCTGCAGGCAGAAATCTTATTAAAAGTAGAGCAAACTCTGAACTGCAAGTCTCACTTGCCACAGGGTGTAAACTACAACCGTCCCCTTTCTGGCTCTTTTTTGGCATTTTTCTGGGCTGGGGAACCCAGTCCTTCCGGCAAGGCTTTCCCTGTGTTGCCTGCGTTTCCGTGGCTGGGATGGGAGCTTTGCCTGAGTGAGGACTGTAAGATGGAGCCTGCCCTTCTGAAAAACTGTATAAATCTAATCTTAAATATAAGCAAGACCTCTAACAGAAAACTGGAGTGAGAACTCCTGATTCTCAGCAGAATTATTAGCGCAATTAAGAGTGATAAAACTATGTTTGGCAAACACTGTATTTGTTTTGCTGATCAGTATCTTTCTGTTTCTCTCCTAATGCCTTTCTACTGCGGCGATCGGACATGCTTGAAATTGCGGGGTATTTGGCATTTTCCATTTTTCATCACAACTCTTCTTCTGGAAATTCCTGCTTGAAGGTAAGGCCATTTTTATAAAAAGTACTTGGTTCTACCTCTTTGGTCTAATGTTAGTAAATGCGTTTTACATTACATTTTGGGCAGGAAATGACCAGAATGGATAAATGGTAAGAGCAATTGGGACTGATCAGTCTGTAGTATATTTGGTTCCGTTACTGAGGGTTAGGTGTCAGTGCTGCACAATGCTCACCAACCAGGATAAAATTAGATTCAGTGTGCCATATTAGTCAAACAAAGCATGATATATCCAGGAACCTCCCCAATGTTTGCAGCACTCAGGATTCTACCGTGCCTTGAAAAGTGTGTGTGTTTTTTGATGGTCCTTTCTAGGAATCAAGGTCTTACTTGCATTGTTCTCCTGCCAGGAACAAAGTATGTTTATAATCCTCTAGCTCCTAAGGATAGCTTGAAGACAAGACCATAAATGCTCTGAGAGCAGAAGTCAAATACAAATAACCGAGCATGGATTACTTTTTTAGAGTCTGAGGATTCTCAGGGCTTGTCTCAGGTTTTGAAGCCTTGATCCTCGGTTGCCTTTGGACGCCGTTCTTGGGTTGCCCACTTGCTTCTCCACAGCATTTGTGTTTGGAAAGCTGCTGCTGTTAAGTCGACCAGCGTCCACACTCAGGTGCAGCTCTTGCCTGCCATCGCTGTGGGCTTCTGAGTTGGTGAGGTGATCCCTCAAGCACTGGGGAGACCTCAGACTGGTGGCAGGAGTTGGGGTGCCTGGCTGGCTCTGGTGCACTATGTCCAATGGGTGCTGGCACAAGGTGGCATGTTTGCAAGCACCACTGGGTAACTGGCAGTGTGCCACGCTGGCCGGCACAGTATTGGTGAGAACATAGCCCTGCACAAATTACCTCTCTCTTACCTGGTCGGCTCCTGCCCGGAGACCTCCAAACTGTCCCGCGTGGTCTGTTTGCTTGAGGATCATGTCCTGACTTACTGGGATGGTGCATTCAAATGGCAGCTAGGGGATTAATGTATAACTTTGTGAAAACCATGAGGTGACTAGATGTTTTGAGTATTATCCCAAGGAATGAAGATGCCCCATAGGCACCAGCCCTCTGCATTACTGGGTGAGCTGTCCTGGAGGGGTATGCAGGCATCTTGCACCAGCATTCAGGGAGCTGGTCCAAAAGAGCCAGCCAAAATATTTTCTCCTTCCTAAGGCCTAGCTAAAGCCCTAAAGTGCTTTTTGATCAAGAAAGGACAGAAAAGTATTAATCTTCTTAAGTGCTGCATGGGTGAATAACTGTAGAAGGAGATATTTTGAGAAACTGGATGCTGAGAATCTGGTCTCTCTTGCATCCCCGAGCTTTCCTCACCTGGCTCCATGCATATGGATGTGTGCAGACTGTTTCTGGAGCCGCCAGCTGCTGTCGGGTCTGCAGCTGGCATTGCCTTGCCCATCGTGTAGAGGTGAGCTGTGCTCCCCTCTCTCCCGCTGCCCTGCTCTAGTAGCTCGCCCAGCAGAGACAGCCAGGTCTTTGCAGGCTGTCTGTCTTTGAGTTTAATGTCTCACTGACAGGCTAAAAATTCCTTGGCAATTTCTCCCAGATCCATCCGCTCGGTCTTTTCTGTTTCCACAACGCAGCAGGTTTTTTCATCGGAACACAGATTGCCGCTCTTCTTTTGCGGAAGCAGATTTAATTACAGCATGAATGAGCCACATCCATCATTTCCAGTTCAGAGCCCATCCAGAGCTTCTCTCTGCATTTTGGGTACATGAAGTCTCAGGGTCGTTCTCACTGCATCTCCCTGGGTTTGCCAAAGTGATAGCTAATTCGGGCAGAAGCAAGCTATCCTCCAAGCTGTTTCCTTGCAAGGGTTTCTGGATGACACCATGCACCTTCCCCAGCATAGCAGCAGTTCATGCTCCTACCCTCCAAATTTTCTTGCAGTAAGCAGTGGAAGCTTCTGAATTTGGAGCCTGAGATGAGAAGGATAATGCAGTGTTGATTTTACTGAGCTGCAATAACTGACCTGGGAAACTGGACAGAAATAGCGAGGCAAGCGTGTGCTGGTTCAGAACAAATGAGCAAGAATTGCTTGAGGTTGGGAAGGTTTTTGTTTGTGTTGCCATCATCCTTCTCACTCGTGCTGTTTTTATGTGACTCTCATTGGCATTTAAGTCATTCTCCCTCTCTGTCTGAAGCAACAGGAGGCCTCTGGAGGCTTTGTATTAAAGGAGGTTCAGGATAAGCCTGGCAGCTCAGGTTTTGTGTGTCCACTTCATTATGGCTGGGAAGATCCTATTTTGGGGAAGTTCTGAGCCTTTTTCGCTTTACCCCAGGGAGTTTATGCCAGGAAATGGATCCTCTGGGATTGCCTGCCATCTCTCCCGTTTTTGTCCCGTATGCATGAAGCTAGAATTTCAGGTGGGTTTAGGGGCAGGTGGGACTTGAACTGGTGGCCTTGCTGTGCCCCGAGAGCCTGGGATTTGAGGTCTGGCACGAAGCTACGCTAGCTGCTGCTCAGAGCCCTGAGAAACGAGCTTAGCTGGTATGAGTGAGGTGCAGGCTCATCGGAGAGGCCGCAGGATGGCTTGCAGCTGCTGAAAGTGGTTTCGGACCGTGCTGCTAATTAACGGAGGACAGCCTTGCGGGTCGGTGGTGCCGGGTCCCGCAGGAGAGCTGCCAGCGCTCGCATTCAATAGGTGAAAATGCTGTCAAAGCCCCTTCTTGGTTTCGTGGTCCGCAGGCCTAATCCTGTGGCTGTCCTCTAAGTCTGTGGATGCCTTCTGCAAACGAGCGCCTTATCTTTAAAGACCCGTATGGCTCTGCTCTTCGTCTGTGAGGCAGAGCCGTCACAGCCTGGTGTAAAAACAGCTTTCTGCTCCGAGTGCAGCCTTTGCTCCGGCTGCTTGGAAGACCGCGTCCCCGCCTCTCCTCTGGCCTGGAGCAGCAAACATGGTCTGAGGGGTACATGCATGAGGTGGGCTTTTTATTCCTGCGACTATATTATTTTCCAGTGTATTACATACTTTTTGATGTTTCTGTGGCCCTCCCGCAGCCTGGCCCGCGGCTGCTACTGGGCTGTAGCATCCCCCGCGGCACTGCCTACCTTGCAGCGAACCAGCCCATTGGCATGACTTTAAAAAATGCAGTGAGGACAATAAGGTAACTATTGCTTTAGCTATCCCTGTTGTACATGCAGTTGCATAAATGTGCTAGATTATGATTATCTCTGCCTCATAATTAGCAATTTGCATAACTGCTTGCTGTGAACAAGAAGTCCCATCAGTGTTATGAAGGATTTATTTAGCTGTCTGAATATATTTTTGTTATCCAGTGCAGAAAGAAAACAATTGAAATGGAAGCAGTCCCAAACGCCTGGTGTTATTTCTAACCCACACACATAATTAACAGGAGTACTAATTGTTCAGCACCAGAAACTCATTTGTTTCTCTATATACTGGAAGAACGTTAATTCTCAGAGTGACTCTCTCTTTTTCCCCATAGCCGGCTGTATCATAAGGTCTGCAGTCAGTTGTAACCAGATTATAGTTGTTGTGTTCGCAATGTATCATTTGCGATAGTCTTGTCTTTTCCAAGCTTCTGTCTAAGCTGTAAAATGTATGTAAATGTATGTAGTTAGGGCCTCGCTTCAGTGGTCACTACCGTGGGGCTCGTTACTGTAGCAAATGCCAAGAGATGGGATCCGGCTTTGCTTTTCTGCCTTTCCCTGTCCATCTACTCATATGTTGCAGAAGATAAGCTGTACCTTTGAAGAGGAGCATTGCATACTTGGTCCTGAGTTTGGAAAACCAGGTACAAAACTGGTCGTGCGTGTGTGGACTAGACTGGTGCCGTAGAAAATGACTGCTTGTTTGCCCTTGTGTAGCTCGGAAATCACAGGAGCTGGGAAATCCACCTCCGCGAGCAGTCGGAGAGGTGTGATTATTGGGTAGCGAGCGACTCGAAAGCCATTTAAGTGTGGTCCTTAGGTGAATCCTGTTCTGCGCCACATAACATGAATTTGCTGTTGTAGAACTGCATGTGTACAACGTAGCTGGTGATGGGGCAGCAAGGACCTTAGCTCTGCAAATTTCTGATTTTTGAATGCCCACTGACTTGACTTCTGAGCTGCAGACGTCTTTATTTTGGAGTTTAAAAAAAAATACACAACTCTTCATCATAAAGTTCATGAATCATGCTGAAAACAAGTTCTGTTTTTTATGACAGTAGGTGTTTCACGTGCACATTTTCTGAACAGCCCCATGCTGTGGGGCTGTGTGGTTGCTTTCTGTTAGGTAGGTTTTTTCAGTGGCAATCCTGAAACATCAAATCCTTGAAAGGCCTTCTCTGAAAACCAGGGATGGAGGAGGCAGACCTGCCACATCAAGGTCCGGGTGTGCAGCCTCAGCCAGCCTCCAGACCAGAACCAGCTCCAAAAATGTCATCTGGATCAGGATCTTGTCATCCCTTCCAACTGCTGGGTAGTGATGGTGCCTGAGTGACATTCCTTTACCAGGCTGTGGCTTTTATTGGGTCAACTAACACATGAGTAATACTGGAGAAAAGTAATTTGCTAATGGACTATATGTTGTATGTGATGGCAAATATATTTATAGTGTCTAGAGCAAAAAAAGCATTGCTGTTAGGAAAGCTGTGAAGCTCATGTCACTGAGATCATGGTGCCCTAGGTATGTGGTTAAGTGTGCTCTTGAATTGGGGCCCTAATGCAGGCAATCCGAAAAGGCGGAACAGTGTCTGTTGGAGAACTTGCCTGAAACAAGGCGATATTGTGTAATTCAAGAGCCTAATGATTTAATATGCAATGAACCCAAAATCTCATTTAAAGAAGTGAACGTGCAGGCTTGCACCAACATAATTTGCTTATTTTTATATGAGTATTTCCCATGCACTGCTAATAAATAGGAACTATTAACGGGTTTTTAATCTGATCTGCATTTATTACAAGTTGAGTGCGAGGCTATAAATAAAGCTTGCTTAGAGGCATGAAGTTTAAAGCTATGTGAGTGGGTCCATCATCCACTCCTGGAGACTGGGCTGTGCAAGGCAGCACTTATTTGCAATGCTGATCAGCAACCAACTCAGCAAGGCATTTAGTTAATTCATCAGACGGGTTTTTTGCATGGCTGTGAGGATGCTTTTCTGGCACATTCGTACCACCCTTTCCTCCCGGAAAGGAGGGCTTGCTCTCACCACGTGGCCCAAAATGGATATTTGGGGTGTAGTCAATGTTTCTCTGTTCGGTAGGGACTGACTTACCTTCATGAGCTGCCCATGCAGGTGGTGCCTGCTAGCTTTGTCTTGGTTGTTTTTAATCTCCTGGCTGTGAAAGCAGGACTCCTCATTGCATTTCTGGTAATCCGGAGGGGATGGCTGTCCCTGATGAAATATAAATGCAGGATTTGGATGGGTTTTTTGCTCAGTGCATAGAAACATGTTGTATGGTGCCTCCCAAAAGCTCTCTCTCTCCCTGGGAGGAGGCAGCGAGGCCCATGAACATGGGGTTTCCCAGGGCAGCCCGGCCGAGGCTGTGGAGGCCTCCCTTGCAGAGGGGCTGGATGTCTGCGCAGTTGCTGGCCCGGAGACATCGGTGCACGGCCAGCGAGCTGCCCGCCGCCCCTCCATGCAGTCCTGGTCCTGGGGTCCTTCTTTGCCCCAGGCTGAGCTGGCGGCTCCATCCGACTGAAGCATCGTCTACAAGGGCAAGGTGCCAGGGCATCGATACACAGAGCCGTGACCTTGCAGGAGGAGCCGTGGGTCCTTTGGTGAAAGGACAAACACGTTGTTATTTAGAAATCATCAGAGCTGCAGCCAAACCACTTGTGACGGGGAAGAGAGGCCTTGGGAGATATTTAGTGCTGACATTTTCCTTCCAGTCTCCATTGCACTCATCTTTCCCTCCTGCCCTTCCCAAGCCATCAGGTAAGACAAGTAATACATGCTCATGTGAGGAGGGGAAAGGGTTGAGCATAAATGATTGGCAGGAGAGGAAAACAGGTTGTCAGGGCTCCTTTACAAGGCTTAATGTTTTTATTCCTTTTTCAGTTTTTCTTTCTTTTCGTGGAGCTATTTCTCCTATAAGGCTGAGTCCCCAAACAGATGCAATTTTTGGAGGCATTACAGGAGCTGGAGGGGTTTGCAGGGGTTACTCCTGTAACCATCCGAACCCTCCAAATAAGGATGAAATGGAAGTTGTTTGTCAGACTGTTCCCAGTGCGGTTTTCAACCCAACGAATGGGAGAAATGCACACTGCTAGCACCTCAGGATAAAATAACCTAGGGCAGGTATGAAATGACTCTGGTTTTCCTGCTGGAAATTTAGCTTTTATAAAGGAGGAAATAGAAGCAGGAATTGCAAAGAGGCTTTGCATTCACATTGCATGGTGTCAGGGACACAGTTGGTGTTGCACCATGTGCCCTTGGTGTCTGAGCAGCATATGCGGCCCAAAACAGCTCTCCCATAGCGTGCTGTATGATCCCAGTTACTCAGCTGTGGGAGATGCAGTCCGAACTGAGAGACCTGGTGCAGAAAGAGGAAAGTGCAGAGCAAAGGCGGCTCTGGAACTGCCCAGTGAGATGGTGCAGCGCAGCTTCTCGTTGTGGCTGGAAGCTCTCTGTTTATTTTGTCTCAAATATTTACCTTTCTGATACTCTGAAGCTCCCTGAGGAAAAGGAACACTCTGTGATAAATAGTTTTGTCAAAAACCCAATTTTCCTTCAAAAGCGTTCTGATGGAAACTTCTTACTGACGTGCACACTCGGTTTTACCCTTATTTGCCCAAACAGGCTTGATTTATTTAGCCCTTTGACGTACTGTGCCACTCCTGTTGAAAGCTACTACAGTTGTGAATAAGTTGTGGGAGCTGCTCTTCGATGGTACCCGAGATCGCGTTAACGTGTGGGGGTGCCCCGCGGTGTAAAGGACAGGCTGATGGAGTTACAGCCGGCAGAACCCCATTTTTTTAAGCCTCAATCCCAAGCACACAGCAGTGTGGACAAGTTATAGATCCAGCAAGAGCTGCGTGTGTTGGTGCGTTGTGCTTTTCACACTCTGGTTTCCATTCTGTGGTGCGACTGTTAACTGCAGAGAGAAACACCCTAATCCGACTGACAAGCGACGAAGGTGCGTGTCCGCTTGGCTGTGCCTGGCGTCAGAGGGCTGCTCTGATGTTTTTGTGGGGTTTACATTAACAGCTGCATTAAAGGAGATGTGGGATATGATAAATGTTTCATGGTGCTTTTCGAGTGAAAGGAATGTCTGGGATTCCCTGGGTGATCTGTGTAACGTCACCTTCGGTACGAGGGCGGGAAGGTCGGGAGGTTGTTCAAACCTTCCTTGCAGATGCCGTGCTGACACCGCTTAGCGCTTTGTTCTGTGGGTCTTCCAGCGTCTGGTCCTTGCCTTGCGTGAGAATCAATAGGTGAAACATCGCAGCCCTGAATTCTCGCAGTATTCCCCTGGCTTAAAAGCGCGGAGGGGTTCCCGTCGCAGCCGGCGTGAAGCAGCACGGCTCGACGGCCTCTCCGGTTTCCGCGCGAAACGCCGTGCGGAGGCCGTGCAGCCGCTGCGGGGGGAACGGCTGTCTCGGGGGCTGCGAAACGCGTACCGAGTCCCTGCGGAGCGGGATGCCGCCTTTTCGCTTCTGCCTTCTGGTCGAGCCGTGTGGATTTTATCGGTGGGAGCAGCTGCGGAGCCGGTTCGGCAGCCGACGGGCTGACTGTGAACTCCTCCAAGCGGGCTGCGGCGAACGTGCAGCCGTCCTCCTCTGCCGGAGAGCGCTGAAGCAGCCGGCTTTTAGTATTCCTCCTGCTTCCTGCTGACGGAGAGGTGTCTGCTGAACGCAGCCTGTATCGCAGACTAACTTGGCTGCCCCAACAATATTAAATGAAATGAATTCTCGGTGCCTGCAGTGTTGTTTGCTGCTTTGTTATGTAGTCCAGAGTAAGACTGGGTCAATACTGCATTAGTTCTGCCTTGATGTGACCTATCTGAAGCCACTGGAGTAAATTCAATTTGTGTTTATTTCTGTGCCGGAGTCTGTTCTTCACAGACTTGACAAGGAATTCATCTTACCTTGTTTTTACTTATTTTGAAAGGAAGAACAGTGGAAGGACTTAATCCTGGGAAGACTTTGCGCTAGCTTTCAAATGTTCCTTGTCTAATGTTTCTGTACAGCTCTGGCCTATTCACGCTCAACTTAATCCATCTTATTGTAATTCTTGCAAAGTCATTTGCAATCCTTGCTCCTCCACCTCTCGTTCCCTGGAAAGGTTTTTTACAGCTGAGACAGTGCTGTAGCAAGAGTGATTTATTTAGACATGTAAATACTGCATTTCTTATCCAGGGTTCCCCTCTCTGCCTACTCCCACGCACGCACACACACACATGCTTTTTATGGAATTCAATATTGCTCAGTGACTTTCCCAGTGAAAGGGCATTTATAGATTTTATTCTCTAGTGCCCAATCCAGGACTCAGTGTAGTCAGCAAATGGCTTTCTACTCCCCGGATCGGGCTTTGGATCAGGTGCTAGCAAGCGCTTTGAGTGAAAGCTTTCCGCTTCTTTCTAATGGCAGTATCGTATGTCACAATTTTTTTTTTTTCTCGTTAGAAAATGATATAAAAGCTCCGATGTTGGAAGCCGTAACACTTTGTTAATTGGATTGCATTAAAGCACGTTAATCAAACTGAAAGGGAACATAAACTGCATCTTCATATTTGCTTAAGAAGCACACGCAGCCTTTTGCAAAGACGAGGGCCTGCTTTGTGGCGGCTGGGGGCAGGAGGATCAAACCGCGGTTTCCTTGCGCGGAGCTGCGTGGCGGCACGCAACTCGGTGGCCCTGGGAATTGCTGGTGAAATGCAGGCTCAGCCCTGCCATCCCAGCCCTTGGGGTTTGTTGGACCTGAGGTCCCCGGGACCTGAGTTCAAACCTACCCGGTAGCTGAGGATTCAGGCTGGTTGGGCTTCTTAAAGCATATGAGATGCAACAAAGGTTTCATTTAAAGAAGAATTGGGGTCGCTTTGTCACCTTTCCCAGTTCTAGAAGCTGTTTCTGTGGAGCACTTTCCTGGCATGAATAACTTTCTTTTTTCCCTTCTCTGTCCGCCGAAACTGCAAAGCCAAATCTGTGGGCGTGTGGGCTCCTCGCAAATGGGCCAGCCCTGCGGGTTTATGAAACAGCA
Organism: Apteryx mantelli; assembly: GCF_036417845.1. Taxonomy (NCBI): domain Eukaryota; kingdom Metazoa; phylum Chordata; class Aves; order Apterygiformes; family Apterygidae; genus Apteryx; species Apteryx mantelli. The sequence continues at coordinate 5,689,628 of NC_089990.1, read as the reverse complement.
CTGGGAGGCTTTAAGTCCAAGTTTATGTAGAGATAAGGGTGTTTAAAAAAAACCCTTTGGTTTCTTAATATATTTTTCTAAGAATCCCTTGGAAATAAAATACCACAGATGAGATAATAAAGATATTCCTTTGCCTGTTAGGCTGCTTTTTTATGTGTCTCTGTACTCCGGGAAGCCTGTTGGCTGCACGGTTGTCACTAGCAGCTCAAACACAGCAGTTTTCATGTTTTTTATGTTTGTTTTTTTTTTTTAATAAACTATTTGCCATTTCAGTGGCAGATTCTCATTATGCGAAAGGGGAAACAGCCAAGGCAAGTGGTTTAAAACTGCTTAAGAGCTGGACTGTGTCATCTGTATAATTTAAAACCCGCTGCTTGGGTCGTTGTTTGGCTGCAGCTTTGCCGCTGTCGCTTTGGCAGGTGCTCAAAGACGCTTCCCGACTGCTCAATCCGGCGCAGGGACCCCGGCCCCGCTGCCCCCCGGCCGGCTGCTGCTGGCGCTCCCCCAGCACGCAGGGCTCTTCCCGGGGAGCCGCCGCAAAGGCAACAGGCTGCAGCTTGCTTTCCCCGATACGGCCATCCTGCGAATAAACAAGCATTAATCATCCACCCGGGCGAATTGGGCTTAAATCGAAGGTGGTTGTTAAATTCCTGATTGCAATTGTGATTTGCATGGCCGAGCGGGACCTGGGGTTTAGATGATCGATGCTTCATTTTTTTTGTTCTGTTGGCGTGTCTCGGTGATCTCCCTGAAGAGGAGTTTGGTTGGACTGTTTGGTACCTTTGGTGATCTGGGTCCCCTCACATTACCTTTGCAGCTAGTTATTAGTTTTTATTTTTGAGTCAGTTTGCCTTGAGCCGTATCTGGGTTGAAATTGGCTTTCTAGCAAATGACTTTTTAGAATTTCATGTTAACCGGCTAAAGTAATTCAAAGGTGGAGGATATATAAGAAAACTAGTAAGTTAGTTGAAGCACTTTTCTTGCATTCAGGGCTGACTAGGAGAGGAAATATTACCCACAGTTTCAGTTGAACGTGATGATTTTGGTCATCCTGTCCTTCAAGATGCACTGGTAACGTCCATCTTCCCGCATCTAATTTTTATTCATTAACTGCCAGAAGAACAGCAGCTGTCATCCTCTGTCTCTCCCTGCTCTATTTCCCAGCTCTGACCGCTCTGGTCATTAGCGGAGCTACCTGAGTAAATAAATGAAGAAGACACCATTGTTGCTTGCCAGATGGTCCCTTGGCTGCCCTCCCCGCGGTGGCACCTTCTGCCCTGTCCCGTGTCCGAGCCGCCGCCAGGCAGACCTCGCTGCTGGGACTAGCCCGGTGCCCGGGTGAGCTGCAGGCGACGGGAGCATCGCTGGTGCCCCTCAAGCCCCTGCGTATCACCCAAGCGTGCATCGCTGTTTCTCTGCAAAACGTTTTTAACGCATTTCTGATCATGTGAAAATAACAGCAGCGTAGTACGCTTATCAAAGAAGTCGCAAAGCCAGGGTAAATTGACAATCCAGTGTTGGTGCTAATTCATCAAATTAGTGAAATCGTTATGTAAGGATTGATTAATTTGGGTACTAAATTGCAGGCTAAGAGGGTGACTCTCCGTCTGGTAAAGGTCTTCTTTTGGGATTTATAGTTACAGTCAATCAAATCTATAATTGCAAGCTGGCTAAATCGTATGGAAAATAAATTATCATCTGACGCTTCCACCACTACGGCGGAGCCCGCCGCATCCATGCGGTGCCGGAGAGGTGGGAAGGGCTTTCAAATACCTTCTGGCTTGTCACACAGCGTTTACTCAAGAGGAAGATGAGGAGCCGTCAGGGCTCGGGAGCTGAGGTCCGCCGAGCTTTGGCACGCGCCTGCGGCCGCGGTGTCCCCCTGATCCGCAGGGGAGCGCGGCTGCGGGTGGCTCGTCCTGGTGTTTCTGGGGACTGCTGATGTGTTTGGTTTAGTGAGAGGGAACCCGAAGGCCTGCTGCATTTTGAGGCCGTTTTGAGTAGCGCACAGCGCTGGATGGAAGCTCTTTGACTGAAGGAAGCAAGTGGAGATGAAACACCCAAGAGAAAGGGTGAAGGGAGAAGAGCCAGAGAGGTGCAAAAATGCTGAAGCGATCTGTCGGCGTCGTGCTGGCTTCGACTGCGCTTGGCAGGTTCCTGGCGTTGCTTTTGGGACTCAGCGTGACGTTGCAGAGCGCGTTGTAGCCTGAGGGACCTCTGAAAGGGAAGCAGTGCCTGAAGGGCTCTCCTGGGACCGGCGATGCCGGCTGGGAACTGATCCGGGGCCAGGCCGAGGGGAACGGGCTACCGAGCAGATCCGAGATGGCTTTTCTTGGCCTCAGCAACGTTGTTGTAAATGGCCAGCAGAAGGGATTGCCATCGGGTGCTTTTATTGCCCGAGGAGAGTAACCAAAGTTGGAGAAAGAACGGCTTTTTTTTTTTTTTTTTTTTACTGCAGAGGAAATTCAGACTTAGGCATAATCCTGAAATAATAATTTTGAAGTAGCTATTGCACGCTGCATTCCCAAGGAGAGGTGATGAGCTGAGGCTTTCGGTGTGACCCTGCGGCTGCATCCTTCGCCCCTTCCCGGGGCGGGACGGGGCTGCTGGCACGCGCCTCCTGCCCCGGGGACGCCGCTGCTCAGCCACTGCCAGGAAAACTCCGGATGAAAAGCTGAGAATTGCTTCCTCTGATGACTCTTTATCTAGCAAAATGTTTTGCTGCCTTATTTATGACTTCTTCAGTAATGCGGGAGCCTGGAATAAAAAGGGCTGAAGGCTTCCTTTTATTTTTGTCCGCAAACTCCCTCTCGCTGCCTCAGCTTTGCAAGTTCTTTAGCAGGATGAAAGTTGTGGCAGAGGCTGGCCTTCCCCTGAGTTGTTTCATTATGCTGTTGACATGAACAGTAAATCCTGCTTTCCTTTGCTGCATGCTGAAGGTCACTGCTGCAGTATGATCGTAATGAGCCTCATAAGCCAGTGTCTCATCTCAGCAAGGCTCTCCAAGGATTGCCCAAAAAACCCCTGACCATTTATTCTTTAACCTTATCAGTCTTGCAGATGCCGAAGGCATCGTTTGAGCTTAGGGTCTTGGAGCTCATCGATGTCAGATGATGCTTTGATCTTATAGGACTTGGAGATAACCGAAGGAATAAGGTAGTGGAATAAAAATAGGTAGGGTTTTAAGTGGTAAATGCAATACGTAATACTGGAGCGACCACACTGAAAGCGATGCATTTCTTGCTGTTTATGTGTGATAATAGCTATATCTTGGCAGGAAGGGGTTGTCGTGCAAGCCCACCATGACTTTTGCTTACATGCAGCGGCCAAGTTGCCTAGAGCATATCAAAGGCGTACAGAGGAGTATTCCAGCACAGAGTCCGTGGCCACTGCTTCCTGCCCTTTCCAGCGGGATGAAGCATTTCCAGAACAGAGGGAGAAGTTGGAAAGGAGCCATTTCAACAAATGCACCTGCAGCCTCTCCACCCTGTCTCTGCTCATGCTTTTCAAATTAACACCTGCACATTTAGAACCCATTAAAATAATAATTTCACACTCCAGTGACTACCCTGGCTGTTACGAACGTGGAGGGATAGCCTGGGAATACCCAAGCAATGTTCTTGCAGGGGGTTTGGCGCTGCATAGATTGACATCAAGAAGCAGCCGTTTGTAAAACATTTGTTACGTTGCCATTTAGATTGTGTGAATTTGATTTAATTAAAAATAGAAAGAAGGGGAGAGAAGTCACCCAGAATTTGAAATAAAATAGCTGACAGAAAATGTTTATCAGCTCCTCTAATATAAATTATACGGGATCGGCATTGTGATCAGAATGTGTCTGATGACATGAGCTTGTCGGCCATGCCATACACCGACGGTGTGTCCCCTCGTGGACTGTCATGTTTTGCACCGTGGGAGGAAGTTGGTGACAAAGGTAATAGGGGCAGTCGCAGAGCCCGGGGTCACCCGAGGTTTGCTTCATTGGATTTCCATGCGTTTTATTGCTTGCATTGTGGTTGCAGTATTTCTTCTTTGAAAACATGCTCAAAGTAAAAAGCTTTCAAAGGCACGTGTACTTGCAAGGGCCTTGTTAGGCTCAGCAGCTCCCCTTCCTGGCTGCCTGGCCTGTGCTGGCACTGGCAGCAGAGCTGGTGTCTGTCGCTCCCTGGGTTCTCCCCTTCCTTGCAAAATGAGGCTGAGCTGAGGAAACGTGGACACCTTTGCTCTCAAGCTTGCTAATTTTTCACAGGTGTCACAGTCTCTGTGTGCAAGTTCAGTTTTGCAGCACTCCTGTCAAATGTGGTTACTCCCGAGTCAGGCTCAGGTCAGCAGGAGTGCGTTCGTCTCCTTGCCCTTCTAGAAGTTTAAAAGTCATTTGGAATTCAAAGCCTGTGTGAACTGGGCTCCCCTTGCAGAAAAGAGGGGGAGGAATGGGCATGTCTAGGAGCTGACTCCTTTCTCCCTTCCCCCTTGGTTGCGGGGGAAGCGTAGGAGACTGCCCTTGAGCTGCTAACGGTGGTATGTCTAAGGGCAGGAGGGAAGGACCCTGCCTTCTGCTCTGGGGGCTCCTGGAAGCTCCCGCTGCACAAGGTGGTCTGCAGGGCTGCTCTGATGCTCTGCTTTCAAGCAGGGCGGCCAGGCGAGCTGGCTTGGACATGCTGTGCTTGCAAAGCCAAGTTCGGCGTAACCCCAGAAGAGCTGGTTCGCTCCTGCTTAGCTAGCTCCGGGAGGCTGAACCGCATGAGCTGTCATTAGAGTGTGGGAATTTTCCTTTGGATTTGTGAGCCAAGACGAGTATCAGGGGACTTTTATAGGGCTGTATTTAGGGCCGTATTTGCTGCTCAGCATAGTGAAAAAGAGCTTGCTGTAAGAGAGGAGGGAGGGCACTCATCTGTGATACAGACAGTGTATGACAGCTGATTCAGCCCTAATCGGGCAGCCGAGCGTGCAGAGCGCAATAGGCTTGTATATCTTGCCCAGATCGCTGTTACAAATATTCCTGGGTACGTGCCGCTTGCTGACGGTGCAAACACCCTGCAGGGGAGGGAGGCAACTGCAGTGCCGGTGCTGTGCAGAAGCCAATTATCGGGACGTGTTTTCAGCAGAAGGGTCTTCCCCAAAGCGCGTGGGCAAGAAAATTTGCAAACTAAAAAGCTGCCTTTTGCCCAGCTTTGTCTTTTAAAACTGCATCTGCCTCACTAGGGAGCTGAGTTTCCTCCTGTTCTTTCCTCTTCCCCAAGGCAGGCTCTCCTGTACCTTCAGCATCCTTGACGTGCCAAGAAACACTTTAAAAACTTGAAAGGGCAGAAGCTCATCCTCCTCCCCGGGCAATCCAGCCCGAGGAAGGACCTCTTGCACTGAAGTTTGAGGGAAAGTGGCCATCTAAACCGTGGTACGTCTTGTCTGGGACACAGTGATGTGCAGCCTTATCCCTGCTGTGCTGGAGCTCCAGTGGCTTTTCCCTATGGGAGTTAAGTGGTCCTTGTGCCTTGAGAGGTGGGAGCAGTCACGGTTACCTGGCAGGACTCAGCACAAGCCATGATTGAATGGTGCCTAGGCTGGGATGGGAAGGGTCAGGCCGACAGCTGAACCATGGAGAGACTCCGGCATGCTTTGTGCGCTGCTCACAACTTCTTTTTGCATAATTTAATGTTTTCTGCAAGCAGGTTCTTCTCACCATTGGGCAATTTGCTTTCTTCTTCTCTTGAAATTTTATGGCTGTTTCTTCTCCTCAGCCATAAATGTGAATAACTGCATATCTGAGAGGGCAGTTGGGGAAACCTAGGCAAGGTGGATTCACAGTAGTGTTTCTTAGCTAACGCGTTTTGGGGAAAGGGGGATATCCTGGGAGGTCCCTTTGCCTTTGCATTCCTGGTTTGCTTTCTCGTTGTGTGTAAAATGTTGGGTAGGGCTCCGTGCGTGCAGCTCATCTCTCGCAGGGTCACCCAATGCCTGACAGCTTCGAACGCCCCGGGTTTGAGGTCTGCTCTTCGGTATGGCCCTTCGCTACTGACTGGTTGCCCCGTCTGGAGGGATGGCGTTCCTCCTCTTCCTCTCTGAGCACGGCAGCTTGCTGGGATGGCCTAGCTTTGCTTAAAGCTTGTTTTTTTTCAGTAGTCCCTAGTAGGTGAGCAAAATGTGAAGTAAGCTGTGGGCTGACTGTCAAATGCTTGAATCATAAGAGTAAGAGGAGGTTATTCCCACCCCCTGCTCCCTGGAGCCCTCTGAAGTGGCAGTGCAGTTTTAGCACTTGGAGCTAAGGTTAGCTCCATCATGAATATGTATTGCTGCCAAATTCGTGTTCTTTGACACTAACTTGGTTACTTGTTCTTTGTGACACTAATAATTTCTCCTGCGATTTTATATTGCAGAGCAGCACACTAGTTTGCATATTGTGGTTTGCTCAGAGTACAGAGTTAAGTGGCTTGTTGGAGCGTTCAGCTGTTTCCTCTCTTTCTTTTCCACTGCTTTTTCTCGTTTGGGCAAAGTAAAAGTGAATGTTGTGGGATTAACAAATGCTGGTGCATGGTGGTTTCTGGGGCAATGCCTTACAGTACCACTGCTGCCTTCTGGACGGGGAAGAGGCCACCAGCGGCCGGTGAAGCCAGGGCTCTTGCAGGTGCTGAGCTGCAGTTCAGCCCTGTCTCCGGCTCCCTCCAGCACCATGCGAGGCTGCAAGCTCTTTTGGCTCGCTCGGGTTAGCTTACCAAGGCTAATCTTTGCTGAAGCTGTTAGGTGTTACCAGGACGGAAATGTTAAGGCAGGCAGAGGTTTAAATTCAGCTGAGATGCGGTGCTGAGTGTTTGCAGGAGCCTACACGGATTAAAGGGACTGCCCTTATCATCCGTTCTGCAGAAAAAGAACGGGCTGACACAAAACAGCAGGCGGTTTTCTGGCTGCATGCTGCTTAATAACACATTCGGTATTGATTAACTGTGGTTTTAAGCCCGTTTGGACGATTCAGCCACTTGACTGAGGGGGCGAAACACAGTGGAAGAAATGTTAATAAATGTAGTTCCCTGTTTGATCATGAGTTTAAATTTAAAAATCCTTCGTATATGAATCAAGTTGTTGTATTCCCAGGGGGGTGCCAGTTTGATTTATGACCTTTTGATGTCCCAAATACAATTAGCGCTCCGTCAGTATGCAGATACTATCGCTGGTTCTGGTGACTTGAATGACTTCCAGTTAGCCCTGTATCGGGAAGAGGTGTCACAGCTAATGAAATTCTCTCCGAAAGGTATTGATTCATTAGACAACACAATCCTTTGACTGTCCTTTGCCCAGTGAACTGTCAGGAAAAATGCATCTCAGGATGTCAAAAACGTTCCTCCTGTTTCTGATCACAGTTCATTCTCCTCCCCGATGCTTGCTAGGATCCCACACGTTGAACAGCTCTCATACTAATGCACGTTGGGGCATTTTACACATCCAGGAAGCACAGTCCCACTGTAGTGGTCCAACCCTCTAAACCAGGCTTGCTCAATACAGAGCTGCCCGTCTGAATAGATGCAGTCTCCCTAGCTTAAATGCCTGCATGGCCAAAGCCAGACTGAAAAACAGCAAACGCCCTGCAGGGAGTGGGGAGAGGGCAGGGTGTAGCGTTTGCACGGCAGTCGGGCTGGATGTGAATAAGGGATAGAGGATGGAGGGAGGTGAAGCTGTCCTGGCGCCAGTGATTTTTTGGTGCAAGCCAGGAAGAGGGAAGCCGCTCTCCATCCACTGCGTCCCTACGTGCTGGTGGTGACTGCAGCAGGGACGGTGCAGTGGATTTTCAAAGCTCTCTGTTAATGAAACATTGAGGCTTTAACCAAAACTAGATGGTGTTCCTTTTTGATACAGCTAATTCACAGCTAATTAAGAGACTCACTGTTGCAAAATCAGTTGCACGTGCATGCTTGTTTCTGAGCCCAGGGTCAGAACTTGTCCCCTTGCGAAGAAAATCCTGTGGTTGCGGAAGGGCTCAGATACCCTGGCCTGGTGTGTCTGGCTGTCAGTGGAGGAGGTCTGGTGCGCTCCAAAGGCAGATGCAATGAGGGAGATGCGATGGCGTTTATGGAGGCTGGTAGATTTTGGGCGATGTTGGTAGAACTCCTTGGAGCAAATCCACGGATGGTGTGTCTTACTGTAGTGATGGTCAAGTCCCCTCAACACCATTGCTGTTACAAGGACGTGCAAATTGGCAGCCTTCGTTTAAGAATCATCTAATTTCTGCTTTAAGTTTGAGCTTCATTGAGAGACAGATGAGCTATTGATCTCTGCTGTGTTCACACACTTGAATTTATTTACTTATTTTTGTTGTTCTAGACAGGACTTGTCCACTCACTCTGCTATTTTGAGAAAGGGAAAAGGAGGTGGATTCAGTGATTTGCAGAAAAACCGGTAACTTCTGGGTTGGGCTTGGCAGAGGTGATAATCATAGTAGATAGCTGACAGCCAGCCCTTTAAGGGTTTTCCCAAACCCTGTGCAAATACTTATATCAGAACCCTTCACCATGTCCCTGTGGTACCTTAAGACATTACTGATACTTTTTTAACATGTCAGGGAGATGGAGAACTTGGAAATACAGGGCTTGGCCAGAGCCACCAGGAGCAGAACTTGAACCTTCTGGTTTCCCTTCTTCAGGGATGCTCTTGGGGCTGTTTTCCTTTCATTTAGTTACCTTGATGATAGCTGCAGTGTTTCCAGATGTTTTCTAATTTATTTCCTTTCTCAAACAACCGCTGGAATGGCAGGAAATGTTAAAATAACAGTGAAGAAACATGGTGATGCAAATCCAATGCCAGACTCGCCAATAGATTGTGCCTGTGTGCATAGTACGGAAGTCTTTACTCGTCTTGTATCCAGAGCAAATGAAATCTGATGAGCTTTGTGCCTTTTCTGAGGGGGAGTCGTTTGGTTGTTTTTTTGCTCTTTCCACATTGCCGGCTCTGTGCACCAATTAATCCATGCTAAAAGGACTTACAATGAGCTTGTTATTCTGTGGGCTTGTGAAGTGGCAGCTTGCCAGATTTGAGCTTGTTTCAGATGTTTATTAGATAGGAAGTTGATCACTTGGCAGTTGAACTGACACCCTGGAGATTCTTCCAAGGCTATAAGATATGCTGGGATCTAGCAGCTTGGGAAAGACCAAGTCTATACGAGCTCAAATAACTTTTAGCCTAACTGTAAAGAAATACATGGATACCTGTCTTAGTTTCAGATTGTTTGAACTCAGGTATGGCTTTCCCTCTGCTAATGCAGTGCTGTCCTGTTTCACCTCCGTATCAACATGACGATAAGCAAATAGAAAGATAATCACTGGCGGGTTAGTTGTTACTGTGGGAGATTATGCTTCAAAGTTATGCAAATTTTGCTGTATTCATCGAATCTGATGCATGTGCAGAACTAAATTTTCGTGTTTTATTGGCCTTGGTTGTAATAAATAAGTCTGAGCTGAAAAATATATCTGGAGCCTATAAATATGGATTTGTTTGAGGCAAGATGCTTCCTGGGCAAACTTGGAAGCATCCTTGCCAGCGATTTATGAGGACAGGCTGTGTGTGATCCTGAGAGAATATTTTGCTGTCAACATCTGCTGACACCTTAAAGGACAACATGAAAGCTTATCTAAGGGCAGTAGTAACCTAGGTCAGAGAATTTTTTTCTCTTTGCTGCTTTGGGATACCTCTTTTTAAATCAAATTGGGGGACTGGGAGGGGAAGCTTCCAAAGTGCCACCGTTTGGGAACAGGGGTTAGAGATCATACCCTACTCTTGTGCAATTTGTAGGGACAGCATCAGAGCAGGCTTGCTACAAACACTTTCTGTATAAAGCGTGAGGGGGAGCGTCCGTGGGGAGGGAATATGGGCAATAAACACCTTGTGATTTTACAAACTGCTGAGGCAGAGGCTCTTGGCAAAAGCAGAAGCTGTGCAAAATAATTCCAGTCCCTGAATGTTTTGCCCATCCTGTAGTGGAAAACAACAGAAGAATAGTTTGGGCTGGCTGGGTTTTTGCTCCAGGCTTCTCTGCTTTTGCTCTTCTGAACTTCCTTCATGCCTCGCTCACCAGCGGACCTGGGAGTCCAAGGAAATGGGTGGAATTCCTGAAAATTTAGTGTTTCTAGTAGATTGCAACCTCCTTGTAAATCCTGTCGTGAGCCCTTGGAGGTGGTGGGACCCATTTGGAGAAATACTGTGCTAAACCGTGGGATGAATTTCAAATGCGGAGCCTAAAACGAGAGGCTTGAACTACCTAGTTTAAAAGGTCTCCATTCAGTAAAACACTGTCGATCAGAGCGAGAGCTTGCTGGCCGTTGGCTCTCAGCGCTGGTCTCCCGTCTGTAGTTCAGCCCTGAGCCCCCACTCCCTTCGCTTGAACTTGCCCCCGTGTCTCGGTGCTCGCTTAGACGATGGTGGTGGTGGTGCTGGTGAGGGTTGTCAGTGCCTGGGCTTTTCTACGCAGCCAGAACAACCTAAAAGAAATGTAAAAGCTTGTTCGGCAGCCAGGCTCACAATTCTGATTTTCCTTCATTACCAGTTGGACGGGGAGCGAAGGTTTGGGGAGCTTGGGGTTTCCCTGCTAACGGAGTGGTTGACCTCACACGGTGCCTTCAGGGAGGCTGGACCTGCTCCCGGTTGTCCCCGGTTAAGTAAGGGAGTTAAGCCGAGTCGAGGGTTCGTCACGTGATGCCGGCGCGACGCCGAGCCTCTGTTCAGGGAGCAGATGGGCACGGTGGCTCGTAACAGCTTGTCTCGCACCTAGACGCTCAAACGAGCTCCACGGCAGGGGTGGAGAAGGACCTGCTGAGCTGCCCCCGCACCCTGCAGAGCTCGCCAGGGGCCAGGCCTGGTTTCGTTCGCCAGCCCGGGCACGCGGCAGGTTTCGCGCTACCTGTTGGAAACGTCGGCGCGCGCAGCTCGGTTCCCTCTCCCGCCCTGACAGCCTATTTTGGGATGGCCTATTTCCGGAGCGCGGCGCAGGTGACGTGCCTCGGAAAAGCGGCGCCGCGTCGATAACGATTGCTGGGGCGCCGCGGAGAAGATGACACCTCGCCGCTTCTCTGAAGCGAAGGGTTTAAATGCGTTGCTGTCTGGGTGATTTATTGGGAAGTTTGGGTTGTCGTGCTGGTTCTCTGCTACTGACAGGGAGAAAAAATCAAAATCTGCTAGGAAGGAGGGCTGAACGGCGTGTTGTATCCATTTCAGCCTTAAGTGTAGGAGGGGAGGATCAGTGTACTAGTCGAGATAAAAATATAGTGATGATACCAGCGTGGATTTGTTGGCTTTTAAAAATGCTAATGATTAAGTAATTACTCTTTTTCTCCCATGAGCGTCCTACCTGTCGGGTGAGATGCAGTGATAGAGCATTTGATGAGTACCTTCGGTGTTCGGTTAAATCTCTCCTGTTTGATGAGGACTGTTCCTAAAAAAGCTTATAAATGGAAAGTTATGTGTTGTTTTAAATGATCCAAAGCCTGTTATTTAGCTGTGATTGGTATGTTTGTGTGCTGAACGGAATGTGTTGTGTTTATTGAGGTTTTTATTTCCCTGCGAACACACGACAAACTAAATTAATGTGCCGTTTCCCACATCCTGCCCTGTTGAAGCCTGGCACTTGTTTATTCCAATATTTGCTTACTGAAGAAATCTTGGTGGTTTGTTGAAAGCAGAAATGAAGATGTTTCCAATTGCACACCCCCTGAGTTACCTCGGGTTATGTCAAGCTTGTGTGTTATGTTCTAGATCTGGATCCCAGTTAGGGCAATAAGGAAAAAATTGCATCTGTGCGTCTGTGCTAGTGCAAAAGAGTCGCTGGTTAGCAGTGGGCATGGTGCAGGGGGCAGAGGCTCCGGAGAGCTGCTCCCTTTAGTGCTCACTGGAGAGTTCGTCCCTTAACTTTATACTGCGATAGTGCAAAAAATAAAAAGTAAAATAAAATAGAACAGCAGCAGCTGTGCTGGTATGGTCGTAACGTGGTAGGAGAGAGAGTATCCCCAAGGTGGGGATGGCAGAAACCTGCACCCGAAGAAATTTTAGAAGCCAAAGAGAATAGCTGGAAACCCGTGCGTGGTGGGAGCTGGGCCCAGCCACCCGCTTGCCGTGGTGGGCGCTGGCTCCCGAGCGCGAGGGGCCGCAGGGGCTCGCCCTCCCCGAAACCGGGAGCTCTTCCTCTCGCGTGGCTCCGTCAGCGCGGCGCGAGCTGTTTTGGCTGCAAGTCCACGGCCTGGAGAGCGTGCGTCTCCTGGAGTCGTTCAGAGAACCCGTAACGTATAGTGTTCACCACAACTAGCCTCCAGTTGTGAATTTTTAATTATGCCAGATCATTTTCAGTAAATGGGACTTCAGGCTCAATTAGTGCTGTCAGATCCAATTTTTCACTCACCTGCTATTGAGCTTGTCCTGGGTTGTTTGCTATAATTGCCAAATCCACAGGAAAGATGAGACTTGCAAAAGATGAATGTCTGCGGCGTTTCCCGTTCTTGGAGCCTGCCTTTGGCAGAGGTAGGAGCGCGGAGTTCAGGTGAAGAGCAGGTGCTCGAGGAAACGTGTTGCCTGTTGAGAAATATTTTGCTTGAAGCAACAAGAATAAAAAGTCTGGATTTTGTATTTAACAAGGCAGCTCATCCTAAGTCCAAGAACTTGCTTCTTAATTGAAAAACCAAACCATTTCCCGTTACGAGAGCGGAGTTTTGTGGGCTGTTGGTCTTGTTGGAGGGTCTAGGCCAGGGACGCCGGGTCCATGCCGGAGACGTGGCTGCTTGGCTTTCTCTTGAATACTATCAGCCTTGGAGCCAGGTCTGCCGAAGCCACGTTTGCAGCCAGGTCCCAAAGAGGTGCTAAATGGCCTGGTGACGTCCCCCGCGTCCCGCCGCTGGGGTAGCAGGGAGCCCTTCTGTCCTCGTCATCAACCCACCTAAGAGCAGAAAGCTGCCCTAACTTTTCCTGGAAGTTTTGGGGGGGATTGGGCTTGTCTGTTTAGTTTTTATTCTTAAAGCCTAGAACAGAATCAAAAGCTTAGAAAAACAAGGGAAGGGGGTGACAAAATGAGCTAAAGCTCATCTCTGAGTAGGTAAAGTGTATGTGTGTGTCTGCTCCCTAAAGGAGTCGGTGCGTGGGGCAAGAGAAATGGTAGGATTTGAAAGGCAAAGCGTCTTCTCAGGAAGCCCTGGGGGGACTTAACAGCATGCAATCTCTCCCCGTCCGGGTAGTAAAGCACTGGGATGGGTGAAATCTGTGCCAGCTAGCCAGAGAAAGACTGCCAAATGTTAGCACCTAAATTTCCTTTCCTGCTCCAGCAGGCAGCAAGAATGATAGTAAATCCCAGTCCCCCGCCCCAACGGTTTCCGTACGTTTCCTATGGAGGGTTTGCACACTGCAGGTGCTCTCCTGATGCCCACGCGCCCGTGTTTCTGCACCCCGGGATCCTCTAGGCCCGTCTCCTCTCCCGTTTCTCCTGCTCGCATCCTCCCGCAACTGGCTTGTTTCTCCTGCTGCTCTCTTCCTTGGCGTTTGCCTGTTCCTGCACGCTGGGAACAGCCAGTTCTTTCTGCAGGCTTGGATCCTCTCCAGGGCTCGATCCAAGAAAGCCATTACACAATAATAAAAGCAAATAAATAGCATTGCGCTGCAGAACTGGCTTTTCCTCCCCTCCTGGCTTTTTGTATCTTTGTCCCGTTTTTACGCCTGATTTGAGATGAGATATCAGCGCCCCTTGGCAAGGGCGCAGCCCCTGGGGGGTCTCTGTAAAACGTCGCCGGCCCTCTTGGGTCGCTGCAACCGCTGCTGTTCAGCCGCGCCGGCGCGCAAGCCCTCTGCGTGCTGCATCTGCCGGCGTTCCCTGCTGAAGACGACGGCGCACCTCCGTTAAAATAAAGAGCCGCAGGTCAGATATAAGGGGGACGGGAGGGAATCGCCTTCGACCGCGTAAGGGACGAGCCGTGCCCCTCGCCGCTCGCTCTGGCCCCCGTCTCGCAGTTCTGCCAGCGAAACTGGGTGTTGGCGGGTCGGTGGCAGCTGTGACTTTAGCCCGTCTGCGTCGTTCTGCCAGGCAGCTCGGGTTCAGGCTGCAGAGTTTCCCACGAAGAGCAGAGCAGGTGGAGAGCGGGAAAGATAATGTAAAAGAGGACAGATAAAAAGGATGGCTGGAGCTGGCTCTTCCCAGGGTACCCAGGCTGAATTTCAAAGCCGTAAATAAAACCCAGTTTTCCTGTGGATTTCTGTAGTTTGTCTCCCTTGCTGCTGTCATATTCCCAGCTCCCTCGCCTGCCTCTTGCAGATGGGAAAGGGCCAGCACGCGAGCCGGAGGCACTCCTGCCGCCTGCGGCTGCCGGGCAGCTCCAGCCTGCTCTCCGCCACCAGCTGCGCTTCTTCCCCCTATACCTTGGCTAGATACTTTCTTGTCTTCCACCCAAATTTGACAGGAGATTCCCAGGTAAGGCAGCTGTTTAAAAAAACATTAGGGAGGATTGGGAGGCAGGAGGGAGATGGACAGACGAGAGCCCGATTTCCTTAGGAAATGATGCTAAAAATAAGTTCAATAACGTGCTACCGAGCCTTTGCTTCAAAGCAGTCTGCAGCATGTCTCGCTCCTTCCTGCTCTGGGCATCTAGCTGCTGTCACGTTCTCGGCTGTAATTTTGCGGCTTGTGCGAGCCCCTGCTCTTTCAGGAAGGCTGCGAGATCCTTGCTAATCGCAGAGGGCAGACAAGACCTCTGTTTTAAAGGTCTCGCAAAAAAGAAAGAAAGAAAAAAAGAAAGAGGAACAGGCGCCCGGTAAACGGCGCGGAGCTCCGGCGGCTCTGCCTTGGCGGGATGAAAGCCCGTGCTCTGATTGCCAGTATTTGAAGTGGCATCTCCAAAGCTTCTCGCGCGGCGTTAAGCCGTGGAGCCGTCCCCACTGGCGGCGGTGAGGGGCAGAGAGCGCAAATCGCTTCTGTGATAACGGAGAGCTTTCGTGCCCCGCGTCCGCGCGGGACGCTGGAGCACGCCGGATAACCCCGCGCTACCCGGGCCCGGCCCCGCTAGCCCGGCGGCGGTGAAAAGGGCACGGCTTTGACTTCCCCGCGTACGTGGCGATAGATAAACCAGAAAATGAGCCGCCTGAGTCATCTCCCCTCAAGCGTTTCGTTTGATGGAGATAAAGATCCAGATGAGCGCAGAGTCGCTTGCGTTTTGCCGGTTTTGAACGCTTGGGAGGCCGTGCCCTCTAGGAGGGGGCGCGAAGCCCACGCGGCGGGACGTGGGGACCCGCCGGGACGTGGCAACCTCTGCCGCCCGCAGCCGCGGTGGTGCTAGGCACCTTCCTATAGAGCGTTAAAAGAGAGCTGTGCTTACCACGGAGGGACTGACAGCCAGGAAGGCATGCAGAAGAGCACTCCAGTATTAATTAACTCGTCCTGCCAAGAGCAGATATTGATTTGCTTTTACAGGACTTTGATGAGTCTTGATTATGATTCTATGGAGGTAGGAAGGTTTCCTGCCCTCAGAAGACTAGAGCAGCCATAATTATAAAATAATTGTGCTTGTTTTCTTCTAAAGTAGTATTTTATTATTTGATGAATCTCTTGTTTGTACTGAGTAGACAGTACGACTTCACAAATTACTTGTTTACTGTCATGCCTTGATTTATAATTCTTCCATAAAGTTTTGGAGTTTTTTTTTTCCTCCAGATATGCATTGAAATTACTGTAAAAGTAGGTCACATCATATTCTTGCAGATGTTACCCTTCCCTTCTCACTCCAGCTCTCCGCCGGTGCAGGGGCTGGTGATAAGTCTGTGCCGGTGACCCAAGGCAGCACTTGAGAAAGGTGAACCAATCTCATAAATCTTTCACCGTGATCCTGCTGTGTGTTAAAGGCTTGCACGTAGCTCAGAATGTTAATTAAAGGCTGCTAAACTGCGTTTTTGGAAATGTGTCCTTAGTCTCTCCTGCCTGGGTTTCTCCTCCTGCCTGGGCTGCTGAGGCTTTGCGTGAAGCTGGGGGTCATAGTGCCCCGGCTCGCTTGGAGAAGCGGGGCGGAGAGGCCGTAGGAGAGGAGTAAGCCGAGGAAGGGGCTGGTTTGGCACAAACCCGTCCTGGAAAGAGGCTGGCACAGGCAGCGGGTACGGCTCCGAGCCGCCCGCTGCTCTGCGCCCTGGGAGCGTGCCGGGGTGAGCAAAGGGGATTGCCACTTTGGGCAGGCGGCAGCAGCGCAGCCGCTTCGGCACGGGTTGAACGCGGACGACTGCTCCCCAGGCCGGTCGCTGCCTTTGCTCGCCCTGCTCCCCACGAGCACGCGTTAAAACGCCCCAGAGTTTCCTCCCTCCTTTCCGGCAGGGAGGAGCGGAGCCCCGAGGAGGAGCGTCCCGTGCGTTTCGCCTACCCGTACCACCTCCCCTGCGGCTCCACACGAGCCGCCTCCAAGCCGAAGGGGTCCCGGGACGCTGCCTGCCAGGTGGCATCAACCAGCTTTTCCCTCCTAGCTGGGCTGGGGAGCAAACGGCTGCCTCCCGCGATGGTTTCTGTGGGCAGACGCCCAACAGCAGGTCCCAGGCTCCAGCCCCTTCGGCAGCTGCTGCGAGTGCCGGGGTTTCGGAGGTAATGGCGAGCGGATTTATGCCGCTGTTTCTTCGGCGCTGAATAAGAGATTTCCCTCCAGAGGTTTTATAGAGAGGTGCAAAGAGCTGTTAAGTCATTAGTGCCGTTTCCCATCACGGCAGCATTACTCCTTGTTATCTCTGCTTTATAGCTTCTGTTTCTCACCGGCAACTACTGACCCAATAAATATTTGTCCTGACTGTATTTTCTGCATCCCAAATGCTTACGTTGTCCTTTTGCATGCAACTTCAAGATGCTACAGCCCCTTCTTCTGCCGGATATGGAGAGCCTGCGCTTGATCACCTGCCAGGGTCGCTGGCTGCTGAGGACACGAGTCCTGACCTTGGTAAGGCCCAGTGAAGCGTCCCTTGACTAAAGCACTTCTCTTCCTCCAGCTTTTAAACCCCCGGCTTCCAAGACGTGTCCTTGACACAGCAGCCTCTGAAACAATCTCCCCCTGTCACAGCAGCAGGTCTTTGGCTTATTTTTTCTATCCCATTAACTCAGCGTTTTGCAGCCAACACTTCTGTTAATTAGGTGCTAATTTATTATCCCAAGCAGCTGCTGTTACTGTGCAGTCCCCCCGGCCCCAGGTCAGCTCACATCTGGGTCCCCAGCGTGCTCCCAGCCGCGGCATCGTTATTTGGGGTGACCGGCTTCCCCAAATTAGTATCCGTGCAGGGTGCCCGGCCTGGCCGTGAGGGTTGGTGCAGGTACCGCCTGGGCCCCGCGGACGGACAAGGATTCCCGGGGGCACTTCCCGGCAGCGAGGGGCTCCCTTCCCCAGCCACCAGCCCGGCATCGCGCAGCCCCCTGCTCCTTAGCGTGGCTCTTTCCAAGCAGACCGACTCCACGAGGGCTGACGGGACCTGCTTTCCGAGGGATTTATGTCTCTCGGTCGGTTGGTTTTAACGAGGTGCGAGCACTAATTGAAGCTTTCCCCTGCTAGGTGGAGCACGTACAATTCCCTCTCCCGCGTGGATGCTCTGACAGCGCATGGGCTCCCATGGCACCATCACCCCGGTGCACCGCCGGGCACGGGAACGGGCAGCGGTTCCCGGCGGTGGGACCGGTTCGTGGTTCGCTGCCGAGGCTGGGGGTCTCTGGCGCGATAGCAGCCCCGCTGTGACTTGCAAGGAGGTCGTTAGGCTTCCTAACGAGTGCGGCAGGAGGGCCTAGGCTTTGTGATTCCCTCACTGGAGGTGGCTGGGGTATGAAAGCCATGTTTATATTTCCTGGGATTGATTCTGCGGATTACCCTGTGGATAATTCCAGCAGGGTTATCGTTTAAGATGATGGTTTGCCAGCTCTCATGAGCTGGCCTGGTCTTACAGACCTGCAATAGATTTTAAAAAAATCAATTAAAAACATTTTTGGTAGATAATTGTTTGGAAATGTTTCATCTTTTTCTCCTCAGTATTTTCAATTATTCCTAAAGGTGGAAACATAAACTGTTTGATAGCTTTTTTTCATTCTAGTATTATAACAATTTTTTTTTTTTAATCTTCACAGGAGCTTTTCTGACTGAAAATCAAGCTAGTAAAAACTGCCCAAGGAAAGGAGTTGTTTCCCAACCAGCTCTTGTTAGTACATTTCATAGCTATCAAAAATAATGTTCTCCTATCTCCCTGCCCTTGCTCTGATTCATTAGTGATATTAATTAGTTGTAATACATTAATTATGAGCTGATATTGCTAGCATAAAGGAGACTGAGTACAAGAATGAGCTTCATAACCTTTCTGTTTATAGATGAGTAAAGTTTCCGGTAACTCGAAATTACAGAGCTGTCCTCAGGGCTCCTGTTGGTTTGGCCCCTGGAGAGTTGTGATTACGTCTATCAGGTAATGAATGCAGCTGTGTTCGTGATTGTTAGCAGGAGCCCGGTTCAATCGGGGAGATAAAATATTGACTTTAAGCATTGAAATTCTGTGGATGAACAGGATTGCTGCTGGCATGCTGAGGTCTTCGCACTGCGTAGTTGGGAACATTGGTCTTGTTGCAAACCTGCAAATATCTGTTGTTTCCTGAAGGTTCCAGTTCAGGCCCTAGTTTGTTAGCCAAAATAGCAGCCTATATGTGACCCGGCTGTGTCGAGCACGCGTTGTCTGGTGGCATCAGTCATGTGACTGGAGGATAGCAGCACAACAGCATCAAGCCCTGCAAAGACTCAGCCTTAGTCACATAGTTGGGGTCACTTGTGCAACCAGACGTGCTAAGGCTTTTAGACAGGCTGGCGTTTGGCGTGAAGACATAAGGATGTATTGCGTAACGTGGGCTGTCCTTCAGATCTTTTGCATATGCCACAGTCACTTAAGAGGATCTCTTTGGTCAATGAAAGCAAAACGCTGCCGTCAAGGAGGAGAGTTTGTCTCCATGGAGATGGACGCGGGGAGAAGAAGGTCGCAACTTCATGACAGAACAGGCTGAAGCTGGAGATTAATGAAAGATGGTTTGACAGAAGAATTGGCGATGCTGTGGTCAATAATCTGGTTTGGTTTTGTTTACGCTGCAGTCAGTTAATTCCACTGTGATACTCTTAACCTGATAGAAGCAGGTAAACATCCTTTGTGATTTATTTAGCGACTGCTTCAAAGATACGATATAAGCGTAGAGCCGTGGAAGCAGGGAGAGGTTTCAGCCTAGCTCCCTGCTGTGCTTCTGCAGGGCTGCACCGCGGTGGGCAGTCTTCACATACAAACGCTCCTGTGCGAAATATTTAAACTACTTGGCTTTAGTCCCAAGGACTCTTAGAGATCAAGTAGCGTTAGTGTAATTCAGTAATCTCTGGATTTAAGACGTGCCAGGCAATGCCAGATCATGTAACTCTTGCAAAATAGTTGGTGATGTTTCCCTTTGCCTCTCTCCCACTTTAGATGAAGAAACATCATTCAGTGTCAGTGCAATACTTTGGACCAGATGAGCTGTCAAAGAAGAATCACGCGATTATTCTAGAGAGTGGCAGGGCAGTTGCAGGCGAAGCGTGGGCTCTCTTGTCGCTGTTTCTCTCCCTGCGTGGGAAACTTCCTTTCCCACGATGTTTATCGCTGTCTGTGGTGCGCTCGTGCGTCCTGCGAGCGCCCCGAGGCGCTTGGTGCAGAAGCGTCGAGGAGCTGGTGGTAGGAAGGCGTTGCTCCCGCGGTCGGGTACAGGAAGAAGCCCAGCTGGCTGAAGAGCAGGGTGCTGGTGGACCCAGAGGAACATCTGTTACGTGATCTTCCTGCAGTTCCCTTATCCGTATGGGCTGAGGGCACTTTACAGTGGCTGGTAATTGCACAGGCTGATATATTGTAGGAGCTCCAGCTTTTGGGGGTCACTTCTGCAAAGGGCTGCAGCCGTCCACAGAGGCAGGACTGCAGACCTTCACCCACGCCGCGTCTCAGGGATGCTGCGTGGGAACGGGACTGCGTCGGGCTGGAGCCGAGCACTTTAACGCAGGGAAAATTTGCAGACCCTGGTAGTGCAATGTAAATATTTAGCCGACTCCTCTCAGTGTTGATCTACAGGCAGAGGCTGGGTAGGTAGCTTTAACACTTTTTCTGCGTGCTGCGTGCTCTCCCAGCTCAAGGTAATTTGGTGATTTGACAGCGCATCTCCCTCGCAGCAAATATAAACAGGCATTTGGCACACCTACCGCATAAATGTAGTTTTGCTGGAGGTGGGGGGAAGCAGCGGCCGTAGCTTTTGTAGTTAAAGACCAACGTGCTGGTGTAGTTTTACAAATTGAATTTCCGCAGCGTGCTGGCCATGTTAGTGTTATATTGCAGATGACCCTCTCTGGCTGTCGCCAACCCACAAACAGCAGCCCGAGCCCCTCCGTGCCATGGGCCGGTCCATGCAAGAGCTCCCTCCCTCCCTCGAAGCGTCCTGTCTCGTGAGCCAGGGCCCATCACCATCTTCGAGACACGCTAATGGCCTGGCATGGCTGGGGCATCCTGCCTCCTCCGGCGATTAGCAGGGAGGACCGTGAAATCCGTTAGGCATCACTGCTGTCTTTCTTAGTTTCTTTATTCTTGTTGTTTTTGCTAATGAACATGTTATGTGTGCGCATGGAAATATCCTGGTGAGGCTCGAAGAGCCGAATGAAAGGGAAAAAGCCTCTGATTTTGCACCAGTGGTTAACTGATGAAATGTAAAGATGCAATGAGCTGATTTGTGATTCCGGTAATGTAATTAATGTCACTGTGCTTTCATACGTGCAGAGGTGGAGCTGATCGCTCAGTGGAAATTTGCCCTGAATGCACAGTTCAGTAAACTCAAAGTTATTGCTCCCTAGTTATGATTCCTTCAGTAATTCCAAATTAAAATTGATATACTTGTAAACGTAAAGCAGGGCATGCTTATGAATTACAAGGGCCGGAGAATTTGGTTGTAAGCTGTGAATGTTAATGCAGCCGAACCGCTATGCACTGAGTACGTGAGGGAACAGCGGCAGAACGCGGGGGCGTGAAAAAATAGCTTTGGGGTTGGCATTTCTTCCATGATACGGACGCAGTGGAAGGGCCTGTCCAAAGTCCTCATCCGCATTCCCCGGGCTATTGCAGGCAACCAGCTTTTGATAGTTTCGATGATTCTTCTTTTAACATCTCAACCATCATGAGCCATTAACGTAGTTTCCAGTCTGAAACCAAACCTGGATGAGCTCATTTTGCATGCGACATGATTTTGGCATGCCTTACGTGAGACCTTTCTCTTTTTTTTTTTTCTTTTTCATTTTTAATAAAGATCACATTATCAAAATATTAGTGACGCTGGATTTGCCGTCTTTGGTTTACCATAGATAACAGCGTGGAGTGTTCTTTTCGTTTTGATTCAATAGTGCATGACAAGGGAATCCAATTTGTTCAGATTTAGATGACATGCCTCCAATTATGTAATTCCATTAGGAGGTGCCTGCAGCCAAGACTGTGCTCACAGTCTCTGCAGACATAACTGTAATGGGACGTGTTGCAATATTGCTGTGTGGTAAGCACAACTTTGATAGAGAGCATGACCTGTCTCTCCGAGTCGTGTTTGTGGGAATGGAGAAGATGAAAAACGGTCTCGCTGTACTTAGGGCTCTAATCTGGCAATAAGTTATGTCACTACAAGAACAAAGCTTTGCAATGAAAGGTGAATTTGTAATGGCTATATATTTTATGTATTCAAAATCAGACAGTAAATGCAGCACTTTGAATATGATCTTATATTCAATTCTATAAATGGAAGATATATTGGTTGCAGTTTTTCCTCCTGAATACTATTTCAGGTTCCCATATACTTGGGAATGTTGGATATTTATGAGAATATAAAGCAGTGATGAACACGTAAGACTAAATCTTACCACAGTTACAACTTGCTTTAAATTATTAATCTTTAAGAAGCATGGTAAAAATTTAGCTATGCAAATTCTACAGAACTGGGATTGGTGTGCATACACATTACCATAGAGCTATCTAAATAATGTCTTTAAAATAATTTTCTAATGTCAATTCAGACTTACAGTTTCTGCAGACAGGAAAAGGCAATTCTAGTGGCAGATATTTCTGCCCTAGAAAGGAGATGTAACACCAGGCATAAATAAAGCTGTGGGGATGGATTTAGCATAACTTGCAAACCAGAAGATTTCTGCAGCGCCTTTGGGTGATGTAGCTCAGATGGAGCCCAACGTAGCTACAGATGGGTAACACCTTTGGGTAATGCAGCTGCAGATGTGGCACAGCTCTCCGAGGGCCAGGAAGGGGCTGGATGGGGCACTTGGGGTGTATTTTTGGGAGGAGGCTCAGACCTACGAGCCCAACACAGGGGCATAAAGTCAACGTCATGCGTAGCAGGCAGAAACAAATGCAGAAGTGCAAAGTTATTCAGTAGCTGCAAAAAGGTCAAAGATTTGACAAGCCTAAGAGATCTCTCGCTCAGTTTTACCTGGTACTGGCAAAGATGCTCCGTCCTGCTCTTGTGGGTGACTGGATTTAACTCCTGGGCCGGAGGCAGGTCCATGCCCCGAGGTTGGGGTGCGAGCCTTACACCTCATCTCTGTTGGCTACTATGAAATAGGGTTTGGCTGAACTTTTTTTTTTTTTTTTTTTTTTTTTTTTTTTTTTTTAATATGAGGCCCTTTTTAGAAGAAAAACTCCCTAATCCTTACTCTGGGTAAGTATGAATGATAGCATCTCTACCTTCAGAGTCCTTTGCAGTTCTCACATGAATATATGAAAGAATTTAATAATGTTCTGGGTTGGAAAATGGGTATGCATATGTATACATCTTTAAAATCTATCTTCTCTGACTCTCTTTCCCCTTATTTATGTTGAGAGAGGAAGCCAACAAATGATTTCAATGTATGATGCATCCAATATCACCTTTCACATAAACAGAAAAAATATGCTTCCTTTGTGATGTGATGAGACTAGGATGCATTTAAGTGTCTAGAGGAAATGTCATTTTGGTTAAAGTAATGTGAAAAGAAGCCCAGTCTCAGTATGTTGGGATGAGTTATGCGGGTGCTGCTGTTTTAATGACAGGATGGCTGAGATGTAGTTAAGGATGCTGCTGCTGTGCCTGAGCTCCAGCCCAAATCACTGCTGTCGGGGGCAGGCAGGAGACCTTTTGTGCCCCGCTGCTCTTGTCCATGTCTCTCCTTGGCTGCCTAGCCAGAAAACGCTGCTCAGGTGGCATTTGGCTTTGCATTAATCTAGCCTCTTGGTGGATGGCTCGGCCTGCGGACATAATGGAGTGTATCAACCTCAGGTTCAAAACCCAGTGTAATTTCGTGGGAATGGATTGTGCAGATAAAGTCAGAAGACCACAGTTTCTTAATCTGCTAAATGGGAAAAGACACTGCTGCCTGGTGCTTACTGGATTTTGTGCAATTTGGGAAGAAATTAGATTGTTTTAGATTAACCCCTCCGGGGATGGAAACCTAGGAAGAGACTTGTCTCTGAGAACCGGTTGGTTTTTAGGTTTATTTATCGGAGCAATCCCACTCGCGGTGTAACTGAGAGCAGAACCCGAGCTGCCGTGATGCGGTTCGTCATTCTTTGGAGCGCCCGTTTGCCGAGTTCAGATGAGAAACCGTTGATCCGCTACACACCAGGCTGGGCCCCACTATCGGTGCTGCTGGCCAGTGCTTTGGCTTCTCTCCTTGGTGTAACCAAGTAACCGGGCAGGTTTCCCTGCGTTTTCAGAGGCTCACGGGAAGGTGCTTGCGAGGGCAGCAGCGCGCAAGGCAGCTCTGGCGGGGAAATTCCCTCTTCACCTCGTTTTGAAACTTGGGATCGTCCCGGTGTTGCAGCCTGTTATAATCACTCCCGGAGACGAACGCTGGTTTGCAGCACTGTATCTTCCAAAATTCGGTTACTCGTGTGGGGTGACTTCTCTTCTGCCTGGCGCGCTGATGCAGCACGCAGCGAGAGGTGCTCTCCAAGCGGAAATTTCTCCGCTTGACGTTTTGAGGGGCAAGGGAGCGAGCAGCTGCCGAATCTGCCCGCCAAAATCCAAGCTTGCCTTGGCCCCTCTGCCTCCGAAACTCCTGGAGACGTTTCTAAACAAAACAGGAAGAGTTTGGGCTCCCGAAGAGGCTGTGCCAAGGCCCGTGCTGCATCTTGCCGTGACGCCTGGTCTTCGCACGAGTGCTTCCATGTCGCAGAGGAGTGTCTGCAAAAAGGTAGAGTGCGAGAGAAGAGCTTGCATTAAGCAGCTGCGGCTTAGCCTTCCCGCGCCTGGGGGCTTCCACCCACTGACCCTGTTTTTGTGTGCATGGTGGGTTTTATATATATATATATATATATATATATGTATGTGTATATGTGTGTGTGTGTGTATATATATATATATATATTTTTTTTTATGACCATCAAGGAAATTAAGCTTTACAGCACTTAAGGAGTAAAAGAAGATTATTCATCGAGCTGTTAAAACGTGAACCGCAGACCGAGGGAAGGCAGGACCCTCCGCTTTCCCATGGGCCGGACGAGCTGGCAGGGCGGTTACACCGGCAGAGCGAGCGGGAGCCGTTTCGTCCCGTGCTCCTCCGGAGAGATGGGGCACCGTGGGGAGCGCAGCGAGAACGGAGTATCCGTCCTCAGCGGCCCCAGCTGGAAGGCAGCCTGGCGCCGACGTTGAGAGAAGGGGTTATTGCTCTGTACGGAGAGCCGCGAGAGGAAATGTTCAGTGTATTATATTCTGGGACACCTTCCCAGAAAACGTTTCCTTGCGGTAATTACAGCGATAATACCGCAAGCCCCGGCAGCAGCTCCCCTTTGCGTTGTAGGCTTGCTGTAGTGAAGATGAATGAAGCGGAGGGTCGGGAAAGCTCGCCGAGATTAAGTTTTGCCGTAGCCTGTTAAATCAAGAGCCCGTTCAGCAAGGGCAGCGCTCGCTCCTCAGCACGACAGGGAAATAGCCCGGCTCCGTGCAGCGACAGCAGCGAAGTCGGCCTCGAGCCGGCTCGAGTTGTTACTGGAGCTCTGGGGGACCCTCGGCCGCTCTCTCCCAGGTGCCGCTGGGCCCACGCGGTCTCCTCGTGCGCTGTGTGAATTGGTTTGGAAGCTCCTCAGAGCAAGAACTGTGTCCTCCATGGTGCTGTAAACCCAGGAGATGAGTGTTCGTGAGCTTCGTTGTTTTCAGGATGGGGTTTTTGGAAGAAACGTGGAAGGTGCCAGCCAGCTCCAGCCAGCAGCTGTTTTTTTGATAATGTGTGGCTACATCCCGTTACTGGATCATGCTCGGACACATCTGAACACGTATGTGGACCACTGAAGGTGACCCCAAACCCTTGTCCCTCTCCACATGGTGTGATGCTGGTAATTGTGTTCTCCTGTGGCTTTTGTTTCTCAATTTATATTTTATTTTTGATGCTGGGGGGAAAGGAAACACATGAAAGGGCAGCTCTGGTCACGGGTATCATTTTTTTAGCAGGGTGACAGATCAGCAGACCCCAGGGAAAAGCTTCTGGCTTTGCTCCAATCCCCTGATGATCAGGGGCTCTGTGCTGACAGTCCCCAAAGAGAGACCCGACCCATCCCATCCCATTCCATCCCATCCCATTTGGGAGGACTACAGAATACACCAGAGGAGAAGAAGAGGAAATCCGGAAGGTTATAATTGATACAAGTGGGATTTGCTGAGGAAAGCACTGAGATAAACAAATCCAATCATGAAGCTCTTCGCTGAGGTGGAAGCAGCAAGGTCACCTCTTTGCTGCCCCGTGTAAGGCAGTTACTCTTTAGCCAACTTTCATCCCTTCTTCCTTTTTCCTAGGTATCTGTGCTCTCTCAACATACATATGTCAAACTCTTGGAACATATAGAGCTGTGCTTAATATTTTTTCCTTGTTGGCAGTGCGTTGTGTGTTTGCTTTTTTGGATGAAGTAGACTTGCACTGTGTTTCTACTGCCAAAGTTGTTCTCCTAGAACCTTTGGTTGCCGCGGTTGAAACGGGGAGGGAAGATGCAGTAAAGGCAGGACTGGAAGCTCAGTGATTGGTGAACTGTAAATTTGAGCTGGAAAATGCTGGCTACACTGTAAAATTCAGGACACCATCTGTTTCATTGCTTGCTTGCAGTAACATTTGTACTTGGTAATTAAAATGTCACACACATTTTTAGCCAGAATAATCCATACAGGAGTAGAACTGTGTCTTCTGAAAATCATTCAAAAGATGCTCACAGATAAGAGCACTGCTATTTTGAACCGTTTCCTGCTGCTCATATAAGCAAAGTGTTTTGCAGTATTTCTCTTTCATATGTTGAGGAGGAGGGTTGGAGGGATGGGAACAATGGCAGATCCTCTTGGAAGGAGCCCATGATCCCTCTGGGAGGTTGCCACAGGCCTGGGCAAGCTGCTCTAGGTGACCCTGTTGGACCAGGCGATCCCCAGAGGTCCATTCCCACCTCAGCTATTTGGAGATTCAGTGAGCTGTAAATCCCATTAAATAACCCTTCCTTTTTGCAGCTCATGGGCTGAAGTGCAGTTTGTGCTGGTTCAGTGTGTTCATTCAGCATTTGGGCTCATCTGATGTGAAGAAAGCCCTCAAAATGGGGAGAGGCTTTTAGTTCTTTAGCTGGATCTGGCTGCTTTCCATTAGTATCAGGAATTACATGCTTGCAGCCTGGAAAAATGTCCCAAAGCTGTGACATATGCCCTTTTTTAAAGTTGGGTGCCTCTCAATCAGGAGGGCATCTCAGCTAACCTTAGCAAGGACCTTTTCTTCCAGCTGGTCTGGTCAAGTGTTTGAAAGCACCATCTACTCGGTCGGCCCTCTGCTTGGGGGGTGTGGATGGTGAGCGCTGGGAGCTCAGTGCCTCTGAGCAGCAGGCTCAGAGCTTGTGGAGCACAGCAGGAGGCTGCTCACAGAAAGGTCAGGTTTTGGCCCATCCTCATATTGTCTTCATCATGAGAGAGCCAGAGCAAAAGGCAAAGAAAACCATGGTGCTTGTGGACAGATGAACTGCATGCTTTTTGCTCAGCGATGCAAGTCGTCATCCCTGCAGCTGGTCCTCCTCTTGCCTTTCCCGGCTTGGTGCCTCCCCCTTGCAGTGACCTCAGGGCAGATCAGGATTTGGCTGAAGTTTGCTTTGTGCATTGAAAAGATGCCAAAGCTGAAATTGGTTTTGGCTGTCCTAAAATAGGATTTTGAGCCTCTTGATGCTAGGGATTAATTAACAATCTAGGAGACATCTGAAATCCGTAAGCTCTCCATTTCTCCTAGCTGATATCTGTGCTGAACGTGCTTTCACCAGCCACCAGGAAGGCATTCGATCAGGTTTGCCAGCTCAGCCTGTGGTTCCCAGGCAAGTTGTGCGCTTGGACTGTGGAGAAGGTGCTCCTGCGAGCGCACTGCCTGCCCTGGCCATCCCATCCCTGTCTTGGTTCAGGTTTGTATAGAAGGCAAAAGTGGTGTTTTCCATGAATGTGCCTTTTTAAGGGCATTGTTCTAACTCGATAAAATTCAGACTAAGTAAAATATGCTTTGGCTAAGTGGTGGAACTAGCGTACATGGCAAATGGGATGTTCTTCTCATGTATTGTTTGGAAAGTCTTGCTTGTTTAGTTGAAATAAAACCCCTCCCAGCTGAGCTTTGGCACAACAAATACATCTACAGCATTTTATTAGAAATGCACTCTGCTATTCCATGAAAATTTTAAATCCATTTATGTGAACTGTGTATGAGTGAGATTTTTAAAATCCTGGTCTGCCGGGAGATATTTAAAGCTCACAGCTTTACGGTGCATTGGTGTGTGATATCAGCGACTAGTCAAGATTAAAGATGAAGCCTGCGAAGGAGCTGCCGTGAGGACTTCAGAAGGGCTCACCAGCAAGTGAAACACTTTCTGGGCTGTCTCCATGC
Organism: Apteryx mantelli; assembly: GCF_036417845.1. Taxonomy (NCBI): domain Eukaryota; kingdom Metazoa; phylum Chordata; class Aves; order Apterygiformes; family Apterygidae; genus Apteryx; species Apteryx mantelli. The sequence continues at coordinate 5,661,741 of NC_089990.1, read as the reverse complement.
TTAAATCAAACATTTTGATGACACGCCGGCATCTGTGCAGGCTTCCTCATAAGTCAAGGCTCTGGAGATATCCTTGCAGGATATGTCCTTCCTGTGTTTTACTATGAGACTGCATTATAATGTATGAGAGAGGGTTTAAAATATTCTAATTGTCTACTGTGAAATTACAGTTTTGTTCCCTGGAGTAGAAAAGTGAGTTTAAATCATTAACGCCACAAGTCTCAGTGATGATTACAGAAATGTTTGCAAGTGACTTAATCAGTATAGTTTGTCTGAGTGGCCTATTTTAATATTATTGCACTGATTAAGTTTTCTTAGCTAATATGTGTTTCATTTCCAATTCAATTAAATGAGAATCCCCTTCCATTACATGATATTACTGAAGTGCCCTAGTGGGGCAAGAGCACACTTGGTATTTTCAATTGATACAGATTTCTTCATTATGCAGTCTCATGGTGCTAAATGAAATCAATGAAAGCTGAAATGAAAATTGTAGCAAGTTGCAGCTGTAAATACGTTGTCCATTCCTCTGTCCATCTTTCAGCAGTAGGCTGAGAATATATTAGTATCAGTTCATTAATTACATTCCAAAGACATTTTCAGTAGCTGCCTGCCTTTGACAGAATTTTAGAAATTTTAGAAGCCTGTAAAAGAGCTTCCTTGGATTTCTGTGTGTCCAAAAATTATAGTGAGTTAAATATAAGTTGCATATATATGCCTTTTTTATGCACTATGTATCCTTGCTTTAGCTTTTAAAAATACTCTCTTGTAAGCTATCGTGAGCTATGTTAACTGGCAAATGGGAGATTATCTGCAAATGGCTTGTGAAGGAATTATCATCAGCCTTACATTTTCTCCCATGAACCAAACCTTCTTCTTTTATGTATTATTGAAGAGAATTGATTTAGCTCTGATATAGTAACAAATGATTTTATAAATACCTCTCCCGAGTTAATTCCCCATTGTGGAATGTGTAGAGTTCTTAGGGCTAATGTGTATGATCTTCTTCTTGAAAGCTCCAGGATTTCTCCAATGTTGGGGCAGGGATGTTGAATAGTACGTATTTTTATATACTAAGGAGTTGTGGGGGTTATTGAGATTTAAACAGCGGCTAGGAAATCATAACGAGTGGTTGAGAAATAGGATAAATCACTACTTATAAATACACATTCATACAAATCATAAAAAAGACAAATCTATGTGTCAAACTGAGGTCGGAGCCCTCTACCCCATCTTGTTTCAAGACCTTATTAATAACAGAACTTGCAAGAAAAGGGCACCGGCTTCGATAATCCTTTTTTCATATGCAGCGACTGCAGTTAACGTGTACCGTTGGGGCGGCTGTTGGGCAGCGGGAGGAGCTGGGTCAGTCCCAGGCGAACGCCCTCCATTCGTGCTTTTGCCGTCCTCAGCGTGGCGGTACGTTCAGCCGTGTGCCTTTGCCTCGAAAACTAAGGGCCAACCGGAAACTTTCTGAAGTATTGATTTTATTAAATTATTAATAATGATTAATGTATCTTCATCTGGTCAGAAAGTACGTGGCTAAGCACATTTAAGACCTAGCTAAAATGTGTCTGAATATACGGATAAGGCTTTTTTTCCTTTTTTTACACTAAATATATGCTTTTTACAAACAAGACTCTGGATTTTTTTAGAATATAATAAATATTTTAGCATAGTTATTTTGGCTCCATAAATGCAATGAAAATGTTAGCCTTGGCGTATCAATCGTGCTTTACAGATGACTGTAATTTCCTGAATGTCAAAACTCCAAATTTTTCTACTAAGCAAACTTTTCAGTGGCAAAATAGATTGCCTCCATAATATATCACTGTGTGCAGGAAAAATGAAATCTTTATGTACTGTATTATGAATCAATGAGGCATTAAGATTCTTGGAAGGGTGAGTGGACTCTGGAAAATGAAAAACTGCCACTATTCCCTCTCTGTAAACCACTGCTTATGGAGTGTAGGCTTTGCAAACCTCTATCTTCTGCGCCGCAGAAATATCAGTTACAAGTTGAAACCAATTCCTGCAACGGCATTTAGATAGGGCAAATACTGTTGTAAATATCTGATTTATAGCAAGATCCTGTGGTTACGCACCGGCTCCTCTGCAGTCGCCCGGCTTGCCTGCCTTTTCGGTTTGGGAGGCCGGCCGCGCTTTCCCGCGAGCGCGCTGGGAACGGGGAAGAGACGTCGGCCGCGGGCCGGTGCCGCCGCGGGAGATGCCGCGGGGATGGGGCACGGCGCCTCCCGCGCCGGTGGGGTGGGCCGGATCACGGGACCGCGGGCAGGGAGGCGGCAGGTTTGGGGCTGGGCGCAGCGCCGGAGTCACCCTTCTCGTTGCTCATCCTAAAAAAAAGGAACCCGGCTTCTCTTTTTAGCCACCGCCACGAAAACGTAAAAATGCTTCTGTTCTTGCTGAATTGGTTGTGCGCAAGGGCATCCTGCAGAGATCTTAATAATACTGGCGGTTATGAAATTAATACCACTCCGGCAAATCCGCAGGGCAGCTCTCCCCCACGCAGGCAGCGCTGTGGGCAATTAGCTGGTGCGCGAGGGTAGCCGGCAGCGTGCCTGCGTGTGAGGCTGCGGGTTTTTTTATATCTAAAACCTTTCCTGTTTTCGGTATATTTGTGCCCGTGTGCCACGTCTGCGCATAGGAACGCATACCTCGGGCTGAAAAATCTTAAAATGCTGCCGCCTTCTGTGCCCAAAACGCTTCTTTTCTGCAAGTCTTTCCTATTTGATAATTTCAGGGGCGATGAGGGGCTGGTATAACTGCTGTTCTTGCAAAATCCAGCTCCTTTTTATGGGTTCCTCCAGCACTTGTCTCCCGCTGCGCTTGCTGCGGGTAGGCTGCCGCGTCCTACCCCCACCGTTCGTGTTGCGAGACAAAACATCCCTGTGATTCATTGAATGCTAATAGAAGTGAAAACATAATGATAACCTAGAGGAAATGTGAATTTACATTTGCTAAAGGCTTTAATTCACAGTTCTGAAATACTTATCTCCTTTTCTTCTAGGCCCTCGTTCTGAACTCAGGCCTGTTATGATCCTTCTGTGCCTTCCGTAGGCCGGGAGTGGAGGAATATAGTCCACGAATGTGCAGTTTTGTGAACAGCTTCAGAGAAACCTGTGTTTGTTCCTCCTCCGCCTTCCCTTCTTGACCATAATCGTTGTACTTGACCTCACAAATAGCTGTAAAAGTGAATGCTATTGCTCTTAACTGAGTTTCCACCAAGTATTGTAGCAGATGGTGGTGTTACCCGCTGCTGTCCATTGGAGAAACGAGCAGAAACGGGCTTGCACGGCGCTTGCAAGACCTGCTGCTTTAATAAGTTGTCCGCGGTTGTACATCTGGCTTTTGCTGTACTTTGAATTTTGGATGAAATGGAGCTGAAAGCTGAGTGTAATCGAAATAAGTAACCGAAGAGATCACGTAGCTTTAGGGCTAAACAAACCGGACCCAGCCCTGCTCCTGGGTCTGTTCGCTTGGCACCGGGGAGAGAAGCGGGTGCCGGCACGGCCGCTAGCACCCCGGGCTCGTCCTGGGATGCGCTGCCGCGCAGGGCTTTCGGAGGGGCCGCTGCTGTCATCCAAGTCACGGATGCGAAGCATCTGGGACCAATCTGGAGGCGAGGCGAGGCGAAGCTCGGCTCCCCGCTCCGCGCGGCTGAGCCTGCCAAGTATTTTGGCCCAGCCTCTGCAAGCTGTCCTGCGTGGGCACCGCGCGGCGGGGAAGAGGTATTCCCCTTCCGGAGCTTCCCGAACGCAGGGGTTTTCCCAAGCGTACCGGCTCAGGAAAGGGTTGCCATGAGGATGTTCCCCCCACCCCGTCCTTTTAACGATGTCCCCAGGTGACAAAGTTTGTTATGAATGAGGATGAGTCACGCCATTAAACGAACGTTTTCCTTCTCTCTCAGCGAGCGATCTCCAAACAGATGCCGCTCGCCAGCAAATAAGGCAGCGGGGGTATTTCTCTTGGAGGAGCGATTTGCAGGATTAGCAAATCAAATTCTCAGTGGGCCCCTCTTGATGGGAATTAACCTCTCCTCCTGGGAGCGCAGCACCCTGGGCGCGCGGCGGGCTCCTGCCTCGCCTGCCGAAGGTGGAGAGCCGCGGACGGCAGGGGCCGGGCAGCTCCCGAGCCGCGTGTGCGGCTGCGGCGTTAGGTCACGCTGGCGCGCGGAAAGGATTTCTGAAAGCAGAGCGAAGAGCGAGAGCCGTCCGCCGCCGGCCTGCGGTGCTGTTCCGACCCATTGCTCTCCGCGGCTTTGTTATAAAATTATCCCAAGCGGAAATCCTTCGTGAACGGCTCGGGGCGAGAGAGGAGCGTAGGAACATGCAGGCAGCAGAGCTGCGCTCCGGTGTCGAAGCAGCTTTTCAAAGCACCGACGGAGAAAGGGATGGGAGCTCGTAGCCGGGCCGGGGCCGCGTGTAGGGTTGTCTTCCTCTGATCAGATGAGCTGTGTGAGAGGAACACTTGCCATCTCAAAAAATATATATACTTAGCTTTAAAAAAATGCGTATGGCGATTACTCTTTTCTGAATTAACTCCATGGAGTTTCATTCAGAGGTGCGAGCCATTTACGGGGAGGGTGGGAAGGACGCTGGCTGACCGTCTTTGCGGCGTTGGCCAACTCTGGCTGATGGTGCGTTGCTTCTGGTGCCCAATCATCAACCGTATGGTTTTTATTTTGTCGGTATCATATGCAGAATAGGTTTCAGCTCTTTCCTCCCCCATCTCCACCCAAAGAAATGGAGACGCTTGTGTGAATTTGCCTCCCATTCATTGCATGTGCCCATCAGCATGTCCAAACCGTCCTAGCCAGGCTTGCCGTCTGGATGAGCTTGACCTAGATACAAACTGATGCGCTTGAGCAAGTTTAAAACTCAGCCTTAGTTTTGCTGGGAAAATAGGACTGCCCCGGTATGCTCCCTGGAAATCACAGCCCTGCTTCTCTGGCTGTGTGTGCCGAAGCTGTGGTTCCCTGGCTTCGCTGTCCCTGCGGACCCTGGCACGGTCCGAACAGGAGGCTGGGGTCTCCTGCAGCTAATGGTGCTCCTCATGCAAAAGCTGGCGGTCTCTCACCCTCTGTACCCTGCAGAGACCTTCTTGCTACAGCCCCGCTTCTTAGCAGAAATGGGAAAAGGTCACTCAGTCCCCCACCCCGTTCCCTACGCTAATGGATGTGGTGTTTAGCAGATGTTTAGCTTTCAGCTTCCATCTCGAGCTCCTTAGCTCACAGCTCCATCAAGCCAGGCTCGGGTTTCCCGGCCGAAGGCACGGCAGCCGCCAGCGTCTGACCTCCAGCCTGCCTCTGCCGCCCGAGCAATTAGACAGCGCGGCAGCCCTCTGTCCTCCGCCGGGGATCGATACTCCGCCGCCGTGGCCCCCGCAGGGATGTTGGCCTGAAGGGGCTCGGACGCGCAGAGCCGAAGCCGGCCCCGGCGCGGTCCTCGTGGGAACCGGGGCCGCTCGGCCCCCAAAATTGAGCCTGGCAGCAGTTGCGTAGAGCCGTTCCCACTGGGGTTAAGCAGGTGCCGTAGTCGGAGCCGCTCGGTCCGGGTTCCTGGTGAGCCCCAGCCAGCCCTGACGCTGGGCCCGGGCAGGGATGGGGCAGCACGGCTGCACCAGGTGACCGCAGGATTCGCTTTTAAAGACAGCAGATGGTGAAGCCTCGCTGAACCCCTCCGACAGATTCACAGAGGTCTTTGAGGTTTCAGTTTCCTTTCGGTTTTCCCAAAGGGATATTCAGGAAAGAGAGACAGGGCTGCTCGGGGTTTCCGGGCCGAGAATGGGACAGCCGAGGCTGCGTCCCCACGCTGACAGCGCTGCTCTTGCTGTCACCGCTGCGATGGCCGTGGCCGGTGCTGACGTGCCGGCTGGGCGCAAGGCGAGGGCTGACCTGGCCGAGGCCGCGGGGAGGCCCGGCGCCTCCCTCCTTTCTCTGTCCCCGGCTCCCAGCGCGTCACGCTGCTCGTCTGCGCTGCCTTCCCGTTCTCCTCCTCCCATGCACAGCTAGAAGCGTCAAAGCACCCGGAAAGCTCGTGTCCTGGTTTAGTCAGCATGGGGGCTGGTTTCGCTGCTGTATTTTTTTTCACTGTCATAAAGTAGCACAGAAAAGCGGTCCGTGTCGGGGTCGCATGCAAATCCAGAGTCGGTGGCACGGCTGCAGAGCTGCATCGTGGGGGACCTGCTGCGCCGCGTCCCCCCCAGCCCAGCTTTCGCGCCCCTGAAGACGGTTCAAGCAGTTAGGTGGGCGTTTATCTGGAGCGAGCCTCTGACCTTTTCTGAGCTCCTCTGCAGTAATGGATCGTGTGCAAATAATTCACTGCTCCCGAAAACGATCTCGCTTTAACCTTGAGGTGATGTGATAAACAGAGCAGTTGATGTAGCACAGGGAGCAAACTCAACATCATGAGACTGTGCTGTCCCTGCTGTCCTCAAGGGAATGGCTGTGCGCGGGGAGATATCAAGAGCAAATGACTGTCACGCCATCTCTGATTCCTCCTGGCTCCAGGGTCAACCTACTTCTTGGGTTGCCTGCAAGCACCTTTTGTTCTCTGCTTCATAGGCATCCAGTTAAACCTTATTATAAAACATGTATTTCTGATGAGTGAAGCCCTTTTCTTTAAGTTGGAGGGAGGCACCGCAGCGAGGTTTGTGCTCTACCTGCAAACATGTTGTCTCGGGCTCTGCAGCACAAGCTTCAAGGAACGGGTAAGAGCTCAACACCCCCTTGTCAATATAGCAGAAGGAACAAGCTGTTACGTACAGAGCTAAAAATAATTGCAAAGCTTTGAGTTTTCCTCCCAGTTACAGCACAAGACAGTTTGAAGCAGCGATGGCCAAGTCCGTCTCTGGCACGGCTCTGCCCTGACGATGCATTAAAGCTTTTGTGACTTCTCGAAGCTCAGTTCAGATAAACGCTCCACAGCATGGCTGCTTTCCTGGAGCTGCCGTGATTTCTCTCTTGGATAAAAGTGACTTGGGGCTAACCCAAAAGCTGGTGTTCCCCAAAGGGATGTTGTCTTTTTCAGTTGAATTTTAACATGGAAACTGAGGATGGGGAGAAATGCAGGGAAAAAACAAAACAAAACAAAAAAAAGCTGACCTGGGGCCCAGCAGCTGACAAAGTGGCTTTCTGTAAGTCATGTCTTGAAAGTAGGATGCATGTGGGGAAGAAACGACCTGGCTGTGGGAAGCCGTGCTGAGGTCAGGTGGGATATGGGACCTGTGTGGGGCATCCCATAAGCAGGCGCCTGCAGATCGCTTGGTTTCCGGAGCAGGGGGTCCTGGTGGGAGCCCAGGCGCTTCCACGCTCAGCGCAGAGTCAAACGAGCAGTTTTATTTGGCATCTTTTACCTAATTTCCCTCGCCTGCGGCATTTTCCCATGAGAGGCGCTGATGGAGACATCTGCCCAGATTGGCACCAGGGACGACGGTGATCCATTGCGAGACAGTTTCTTCCACCAACATACAAGTTTTATTCATTCTTTTGTTTTTACAATAGCAGCCAAGTGTGGCTCTTTGTCACCGCCTGTGACCTAAGAGCACAAAGGGAAAAGGCTGAAGGATTTGAGCTATGATAAAACGCTCGCTGTATCGATCTTGGCTCAGGATTTGTTTCCCCTCTTGCATTAACTTCCCATCGATTGCTGTGATGACCTTAGAGTGTACGGTTTGGTCGGCCTTTTCCGTCAGCCGGCAGCTCCTCCATGCCCAGCTCCGCTCCCAGCCGTGCCGAAGTGCTGCCCAGCGCGGAGAGCGGCCCGGCCACGCTTGGTCCTTGCTGCACCAAACCTGCCCGCGGGACTGGGTCCGTGCCTGCTCGCAGAGTGGCCGGCTGGGGTGGCAGTGCATGTGGAGAGCCCATGGGCACATTGCCTTCTCCAGCGTGGCCAGGGACCTGCGGGTAAACTAATCGCCGAGGGAGAGGGAAACTCTTCCTATGCCTGCGAGCGGGCGGCTTTGGCTCACCGAAGCTGCGTCGAGGTTGCGGTTGAAGCCCTTGGGCACCCAACAGTTTCAGCAGCCCCAGGGTGAGCGAAGCGCCACCGTGCCCTGCCACCAATCCTTTCCTGGGCTCCTTGCCTTCTTTTGGTTTTGCGAGTTTATTTTACTTTCTATTTACTTACCTATTTATGAGGCTGGATGCTCTAAATGAGAAGAGCAATGGTGCACCTCCAGGTTTGCTTTCCCCGGCGCTGCTCCTGGAGGCTTCCCATGCCTTTGGTTCCCTATCGAGTCCATCCAGAGACAATTCTCTGTAAAACGATGACATCTAGTGGCTTTTCTTCCGAAGGAGCCGGCAGGGAACAAAGGCTGGGCTGCTCTTTGTCCCGCGGAAAGCAAATGAATATCCCATCTCCTCGTTAGGCGGCACCCATGATGACCATGGGAAATGGTGATCGCAGCTGGAGGGGGGCTGCCCACAGGGACGCCGGCTCGGGGCTCCCGGCACACGCTCCTCTGTGGCCTCGTCCTGGAGCAGTGGGGTCCAGAGCAGGAAAATTTGCTATTTAGCTAGTTTAATTCCATTTACTTAAGCAGCTCGCTATTATTCTGATAGCGTATCTCCGATATCATCGGTGAGGACTCAGTAATGTTAAAGGATGCGTGAAGAGCTCTGGGGTTAGACGTGTTTATGGATTCGGGCTGCTGACTGTGGGAGACAGTGTTTGACAGTGGGTATTAATGCGTAACGTGGAGTGATCTCTTAATGCTTTATACAAAGTTTAGTTCGCCGGCTTTCCAGCTGGCGTCCTTACGGCGTTTCGTTGTGTGCAGAGGGATCGGCTGGGGCAGCCAATTCGTTTGGGTGCCTCAGTCCAAGCTAACACCCTGGAGAGGAAAGAGAAATGCAGCGCATCAGCGTCCAAAGTGGAACGCACCAGCCGTCGAATATGCAGCTGCGGACGCCGGCTGCAGCCCAGGCACCCTCCGATTCGTCCCGAATTCAGAGCTCGGCCCCCGAGTCCTCGCGCTCTGCGGCAGGCGCACGAAAGGGCTGCGGCGTGCGGGTAGGAGCCGAGGAGGCCGCCTGCCGCCCCGTCCCGTCCCGTCGCAACCCGCGGCTGCTCCTCCCCTGCAGCCCTTGCGAGCTCCCAGGATGTTTCCAGCATCGGCAGCGTGTCCCGGGGCCGGGCAGTGACGCATCCGCTGCGAGGTGGTGAAGCCCTGGCGCCCACCATGCGGTGAAGGCGCTCGCTGTTGCTAAACCCCCCCGTCGCGGTTCTGGTGCATCGCTGCAGCATCGTGCCGGTGCGGATGCGGTCGCTGCGTGTGCTGCTGTCCCATTGCGCCGGACGGAAGCCAGTGCTCCGCTCAGAATTTTGTTTTTATTAGCAAAATACTGTAATACAACATTTAATTTCCTGTTACTTGCTTATCTCCTCTCTCTCATCTTTGCAATCCTGTGTCAGGTGAAAGCGGGAGGACAAAACAGGGGGTTTGCATGGGCTCTTCTGAGATCCTTGTTTCAGTGTGAGCAGGTTGGGGCTTCTGGGAACACCCCATTTATCTGGCCCGAGAAAGGAGATGTCTGTTCCTCCCGGGCGTTACACTGCTGCAGGGCTTGTGCAGCTGGGAGCCACCGCTCACCAGGAAAGGTAGCAAGAGCAGCGTTTTACAGACCACCTAAACTTGTCGGTCCAGCTCTTTTGTACAAGAAACACAACGCGTCGTTCTCCACTGAAGCTAGAGCTGCTCAGGAGGAGAACAACACGCTGCCATTTTTGGAGGTGGGGATGACCCGCAGCGTCGGGCACGGCAGGCGCGAACAAGAAAGCTCGTTGCTTGCGGAAGGTGGTTTTTCACTTTTTCTCAGCTGCAGCTTGGTAAAACGTTGTCTCTCTTGGTCGGATGCAGCATGTCCCTTTCTGATGGGGCCCCTTTGCCTTCCCTTGCGTGGGCTGAGATTGCAGAACAGGGCTGCCGGGGAGGATTTGGGATGGTTTTGACACCGCACCATGTCAGGTCGCGCGGCGAAGGAGCCGCCGGAGCAGTGCTGGAGGCACGGGGTGCACCGCCAGCCGCTCTGGCTCTCCTTCCCCCTCGGCAGCAGTGCTGGGGCGGCACGACTTGCTCTTCGTGTCGCGTTTCCCACTTTCCAGCACGCCTGAAAAGCAAGTCCTGTCCAGCACCTCGCTTGGGTTAGGGCCCCCCCCCCCATGGCAGATGCTTCGATGATGCTGCCGTGGTCAGGGGAGAACATCTGTAGAAGCATCCAGCAGGAGTGTGTTGCCACGTGTGCAGCCAACCACAAAGGGAAATTTTGGGTTCCTATAGAGGCAAAACTCAGTAAGCAGAGAAATACGTGCGCAGGCAGATAAACTCCCTTATGTCCTCCTGCGGGGAGCTCGCTCAGTCATCCTTCACCCCGGGCAGGTGAACGCGTGCTGTGCAGCACTTCCCAGGAGGGTTTCTGAAGCTCTTAAGTGTGTCTCCAAGTTTCTATTGATTTTGCACGTTAACGTGCTCTGTGCTGTGGACACAGGTGCCTAAACGCTCTGCCTTTCTCTCCCCTTCGCAGGAATTTCTACTACATCACTATCCTGCGTGACCCCGTATCCCGCTACTTGAGCGAATGGCGGCACGTCCAGCGCGGGGCGACGTGGAAGGCGTCCCTGCACGTCTGCGACGGCAGGTCTCCCACCACCGAGGAGCTACCCAGCTGCTACACGGGGGACGACTGGTCGGGCTGCTCCCTGAAGGAGTTCATGGATTGCCCTTACAACCTCGCCAATAACCGCCAGGTCCGCATGCTCTCCGACCTCAGCCTGGTGGGATGCTACAACCTGTCCGTCATGCCGGAGGAGCAAAGAAATAAGGTTCTGCTGGACAGTGCAAAGGAGAACCTGAAACGTATGGCTTTCTTCGGCCTTACCGAATTTCAAAGGAAGACTCAGTATCTCTTTGAAAAAACTTTCAACATGAACTTCATCTCGCCATTCACACAGTACAATAGCACAAGGGCCTCCAGCGTGGAGATAGACGAGCAGACTCAGCAGCGCATTGAGGCCCTCAATTTTTTAGACATGGAATTGTACGATTATGCAAAAGACCTTTTTTTGCAAAGGTACCAGTACATGCGGCAGAAGGAGCACCAGGAGGCGCGGCGGAAGCGCCAGGAGCAGCGCAAGATCCTGCGGGCCAAGCAGGCGCACCTGAAAGAGCAGGGCGAGAACAGCTCCACCACTGACTACCTAGGGAACGTGGAGCGGTGGCGGCGATAGTGGGGCCTGAAAGCTCCCCGGAGACTCGCCGAACACCGAGAGCAAAGCAAGCCCCAACCCAACGCACGAATCCGAGACGGCAGAGTAGTCCAAACAAATCATGCTTCTGAAATATTTGGAGCAAAAAGAGGTCAAAATGTTGCCTTTGCAGTTGCCTTTGCAGTAAATGTTGTACTGTACGTGGAACACTTAATCTTAGTGTGTAATTAAATTGTCCTTTTTAGGTTGGTTGGATTATTTATGAAATACAGGAGCCAAGTTGGCTCATCGGAAATGGTTGCTTGGACGTTTATTAAAAAAAAAAATCCTTAAATTAGTTACAAGTACAAAATGGGATGCTGGAAAATGTTTATGATGCTCTGCTGAAATCTATCTGGGAAGTAAACTCATTTCCTAATAATGAGCATTTAACATACTCTCACAATACAGTATATGCGCAAAACCTTTTCCCTTTGATTTTGTCTTAATTTTATTTTAATAATGTGTTTTCAGAGGGCACCAACTGCTTATGATATTTACCAAGTTAACGGAATGGACAATGAAGGGAAAAATAAAGGTCTAGAAAAAATATCGACTAGTTTTATGTATAATATTGGCTTTTAAAAGGAATAGAAGTAATTTGTTTAGTTATATAAATATTTAAAATTTTAAACTTTTTCTACCTACTGCTGTTTAGAGTTTTAAGCTTGGTCTATCTCATATTAAAAAAAAAAACACGCATACTTTTCTGAACTGAATGCCAATGTTAAAGAAGCTATTTCCAGAACTTTTCAGGGCAGTATAATTTTAACCATTCTGGAAAAGTTACAGCACATCTTCATGTTTCATAAAGCCTTTTCCAAATTATACTCCTGTAACAGTATCTGATTTTACATCTTTCTTACCCATTAGAATGCGTAATGCTGAATTTATCAATCCTTAATAATTGGTAATATAAACTAGATGATGAAATTTGTTGCGGATATTTGTATAGTGTCTTTAAAAAGTCATAAAGCTCTCTAATCCCAGCAATATTATGAAGAGAATTACTCAATTGAAGGAGAAGTAGATTTACACTTGAATTATGATTTACTTCCAGTAAATCTGTACTACACAATACAAAAATAGGGCTCTTTTGCTACGCTCTCGAGCCCTTCTTAGCGCTGACAGATTAGCGGCGATTTAAAAACGACGGAAGCGATTAACATAGCCATAGTTATAGAGCAGGCGAGAGTTGCAGGGGGAGAGGGGAGGCAGCTCCGGAGCGGGGATCGCTGGAGCCGTGCGCGTGGAGCGCAGCGGAGCGGAGCTGCCGCCCCGGCCCGGCGACGAGGGGCGACGGGGCAGGGGGTGCGAGGGGGGCGCTTAAATCTCTATGCAAAAAACCTCTGCAAGGCTTCGGTTACGAATTCGGCAAGGCGAGGAGTTTTGCTGTAGCCCGCAGCGACCTCGGCCCCGGTGGCACACGCGACGCTTACAAGGCTCACTTGCACTATTTCCTTTTTGCCTGTAATATTATACACACGAAGGCGGCAGGGGGGGCATAAAACGAGGAAGAAGGCTTTAAAAACGTGCGTCTTCACGGCTCCATGCCTAAGTTACCTGAAAGTTGCGTTACGCCTGACATCATATCGCGACCCGCGCGGGCAGCGATCCTGCCGGGGGCGAACGGAAAGCGAAACCGCAGCAAACCGATCCCCCGCGTTAGCAACGTGGAAAGGAGAATAACTTCACGTACAGCGATTTTTTTTTAAAAAAGCGAGAACTGCAGTTGCCAATACGATGTCTCCGTTGTTTTTTGGGGGGTTTTACGGGGGGAAAATAATTCGCTCTTAAAACTGAAAGGCACTGCTGTAAACAGGACTTAACTGTGAGCCGGCTGGAGGGCCTGTTGCAGAAGGTGCGTTTTGTTTTTATGCTGTGGTGTGCATGGTTTACAGAGACTAGTTGCATTTTCTTTGTGTATACTGTTTATTGTATATAGGGGATGTATGAATATAAGGATACCGTTTTGTCGCAGTCATATCAATTCTACTGATTTCCACTGTAGACGCTGTCTTATTGTGTAGATTTACAAGCCGATCCACTGACTTTGATTGTGTAATTTAACAATAGAACCGATAAATAAAATTTAACTACAGTCTTCTGATTTTTATGCGGTTATTCCTTTCCCTGGCAGCAGGCATCGGGAATTGTGCAGCTACGGATGGAGGATGGTTTTGACATGAATGAAACAGCTGCTGATGGCAAGCGCGTGAGTTTGAAGTGATGGTTTCTCTGAGGTGCGTTTAAACTGCAGCCTCCTCGGGCAGGGCCCCTCGCGCTCCCTCTGCTCCAGGAGTTCCTGTAAAGGTTTTGCCTGCTTTTCTGAGCAGTCCTTCTCTGAAAAGCAAGTTGTGGTTTCTGCTGGTTGCCAAGATTGCTGCCAGTGCCCTGCAGCTCTACGAGACTGCTCCGGTGCGTGTGTGTGTATATATTTTTTTCCTTTGCTCTGTTAGCCACCATTCTTGCTCCAGAGCTGCCCTGGAAGACGCTGGTCTAGCAACCAATGTCCAGCGCGTCCTGCTGTACGGAGAGAACTTGAGTTTTCCTGGGACACTTAAAACACAGAAAAGCTAAGCCAAAAATTAGATGCCAAAGCAAGAGAGTATGAAACAAGCATCATGTCCAAAATCAAGTAGGAAAGCTTATTATATAAACTAGAAAAGTTGTTTATTATTATTATTATTATTATTATTACTGTTGCTATTATTATTATTTGGATGGAGACTTTTCTTTCTCTGTGGTTATAAAACGTGCGCTCCAACCAGCGGTGCCGCCGGCCCGGCCGGAGGGCGCTGGGCCCGGAGGCGTCGCTGGGAGAGGTTGCCCCGGCCTGGCCGGATTCCCCCGCGGCGGGAGGGCATCGACATGGACGTGCGCGACGTTGCGGAGAAGAGGGGACTCGGGCAGCGAGCTGACGCCGTCCCAGCGGGACAGGGACGTTGATGGGCGCTTTGTGGAAATGCTGAATTCTCTCCAAGGTCCGCTCCAAAGTGTCGGTTGGACTCTGCGGGGTCTAAGGGGAAGCGCTTGCACCTAATGCAAATGTTTGAGTGGGTGAAGTGGGCTGCAGGTGTCTCACGGCGTGGGCTGCCCCCCCGGGCCTGCTCGGGGAAAGCCCTCTGCAAAGGGGAGCGGCGAAACCTCCCAAATCGCTCCCTCCGCGGAGCTGGGGTTGAGGGGGTGCTTGCAGCAGCCTGGATCCATGCACAGAGCTGATTTCCCCCTCCAAAAGATTGAAAACTTGAGAGCAAACTTGGTCGTGCAAAGTGCCCGTATTTGGGGGTGATATTCTGTATTTACTAAAACTCACCTGAAAGGTACCTGCTCTGCAAGGGTTGTTGGAAGCGAGCTGCTCGGCTGATTTTTGTCGATGAACTTTGCAACCCATTTATATATCATAGTATAATTACATATTTCGGAACAGTGCAATATGTATTTGCTTCCCAGGTGCCATTATTGACTAACAATGAACTAAATGGTTTTCTTATTCCTGTAATTTTTAAAATTCACACATTACCAAAAAATGACCAGAAAACATAAAGACCTGGCTGAAGTCAGTGCAATTGGTGTTTCAAGCTCATGCAATTAGTGAGGGGAGGAGAAGGAAAACGGATACATTTCCTCTCTTAAATTGCAGTAGAAACATCAAATATTTGAGGGAACCTGCTGAACGGATGAAAACCTTCAGCTATAGACCTGGACTGTCCGGTGGGCACCGAGCGCAGGTCCAGGTCTTTTGGGAGCCGCCTTCCCACAGGGGGAATATTTTCCAAGCAGGTGATAATTTAAGTAAGTCTTTTACTAAAAATATCCCTGTCCCGAGGTGGCTGCGCGGAGCTGGGGGAGGTTTGGCAGGCTGCGGGCTGGGGCCCGGGACGTGGGTGCTGAGCCCGAGCCGTGCCGCTTTTCCCGCGTGCGAGGCCGCGCTCGGCCCGCTCAGCAAATCCCCGGCGAAGGGACGGCAAACGGCTCAGCTCGTCCCCGTGAAATTCAGTTCTGGGTTTCCTAAAGCAACCGGCCTCGTCAGGGCAGAGCGTAATTCCTTTAACCCGCTCCTCGAGCTCCGAGTCGACCGCGCTGCCGTGCTGCTGATACCGCTGCTCTGCCGTCGCTGGGCGCCGGGGGACGAGGTCGGGCCTGAAATCGAATTTGGCTCCCGAGGCTCCATCAGGCGAAGGAGCGCGGTCGCTGCCGGCAGCTCCGTGCCGCGGTTCGGCCCTGCGGGGAGGCGTTCGGCCAGGCAGGTGGGGTGGCATCGCTTTGGGCGTTGGGAGGGAGGCAACGCTGAAACAAGGTACGTGCAAAGCAATCGAAACGCTTCCAGCGAGGGTCGAGGGCTCATCTTCAGAAGGCGAATGCAGCTTTTTGGTGTTCTGCGCTTTGCATTTTCTGGTATTTTGTATTACTGCAGATAAGTTTTTCGCTTGCAAGGATGTTCACAAGCAGTTGTTGACATGAACCTCTGTATAAACTGTATTTTCTCTTTTTTCCCGTTCGTAGGCAGAGGGCTGCGAGGAGCCCCACAGCATAATTTTGGTGACCGGTCGCACAATAGTCATTTTGTCAGGGAAAAGTAAATCTCCTGGTAAGTGGAGATTGGAGCAATGAGAGCTGTAGTAAATAGGGATGAATTCAAGGGTGACTTTGGCCAAACTGAAGGTGAGGTTTCAGAACAGCTTTCCATTTTGAGGGTCTCTGCTACCATTTCTGTTATTATTCCTCTTTGAAATAACAGGGTTTTTTTTCCTTTAAAGGCTATCTTTAACTTTTAAAGAAAATCTGCAATGAGTCTGAATGACCCGCAAGCTGAGTGACACCTCTTATTTCAGGTCAAATAATTCAGTCTGACCCAGGATGGGATTTTGTGACTTTTGTCTTAAAAAAAAAGAAAAAAAAGGGGGCACAAACATAAGCTGCTTCTTCGCTGGAGCCCTGCCTGCCTGGCCGCGCGTTGCCCACAGCAGGGTTTCCCGGCCTGAAAGGATGCTCCGGGAATCCTCTCCCGGCCCCGCAAAGCTGCCACGAGAGGGAGCAGAGACCCGCCGCGAGCGAAGGGGGAGCGGGGGGGGCGGGGGGGGGGGGCACCGGCAGCACCCCGCGGCCTGACCAACGTGGCTCCCTTAGGCCGGGCCAAGCTACGTGCCCAAAGTGCCGCGCACGTTTTGGCCAGAGCCGGAGCAAAGCCGCCGCTGCGAGCGCCGCCGCTGGGAGCAGCTCCGGCTGCCCATGGCTGCAGCGCCGCGTTTGCAGGCGCCTGCCCAGCCGCTGCCGCCGGCATCTGCCGCCCGCCGAAAGCCCCTCTGCCCGGCCGGGTCTGGGGACGGCGTCCTGCCGGGGGCATCGCCCTGCGCCCACGCGCCCGACGGCCCGGGGAGCTGCGCTCCAGACGGAGACACCGTGCCGAGCTGGTGCTGCCAGTGCTGTGCATGGGGGAAGGCAGCCAAATCCCAGAGTTATTCCCATCTCCAACTGCCCTTCCATCAGGCGACTCATTTCCTTGCTCCGTGCCTCAGTTTCCCTGTTAGCACAACCAGGATAACATTTCTGTTTTGCTTTGCAACATAGGCAGGGCTGCTTTGTGGAGCAACAACTCTGCGATGTTATTAATATTAGGTGGAGCATATGGAAGTGTTATTCCACGCCATATAAGCAGGTGGATAGGTTTCCACGTTGCGGGGGGGGGGGGGGGGGGGTGTTGCACCGCACAAGAAATGTGAGCTCCATGGGGGGGAGACCGGGAATTTCCCCTCCGGGCACGGCAAGCTGGGAAGCGTATTAATAGCCATCATTACATTAGAATAATTGCAGCGGAATCAGCAAGCGCGTACATAATCTTTAATGCCTGGGAAATCTCGCACAGTTTCAAAATAATTAAAAGTGGGATTAATCTAGATGCCAAACAACACCTGCCTAATTACTAATGAATAAAGCTGTCTGAACGGCTGCAGCACCCTCGGCTGCCGCAGCGCGCTGAAGTCAAGCCCGTATCAATGCACACCAGGGCTGCGCCTGACCGGGGGTCGGGGCCGGCTCCTGCCCGGGCCGCGGGAGCGATGCTCCGGCTGGGTGGCCTGACGCCGGCAGGGACCCGGCGCGGGGCAGGATGGGGCTAGGAACCCGGGATGGGGACCCCAGTGCCCATGCAAGGAGCTCCCGCTTGGGAGGGCGACCGGTGCCCGTGCCGAGCAGCCTGACCGCGGGTGGTACGTCCCTCCGTTAAACGTTTTGCAGACCTGGCTTCCCTATGTCATGTTTTGGTTCCTTTTAAAAATAAATCAGCCACACCGGGACGAGCCTAGAGCACTGCGGAGCCCGTCGGTCCTGCAGGGGGTCGGACGCCCCTTCGCCGAGCGCCGCGCAAGCACCAAATCGATACCGCTTCCGCTGGCGTCTGGGCAGCCGGGATCGCTGCAGCTTCTCTGCTGCGGGCAGAGGAGCGACGGCCCGTGCGATTGCCTTAATGCCCCAGCACGCAGCCCCCCCCCCCCCCCCCGGGAGCAGCATCCGCCGGCGGAGCCGCGTCCCCAGCGGCGGCGGGCGAAACCCCGTGGCGTCGCGCTCCTCGCGCAGAGGCTCCCAGAAAACCCGTGGATTCTGGTGCTCCGGCTCACTCTCAAATATTTGCCTATTTAGTATATTTGCCTTTCAAAGTTCCCGCTTTTAGCGTGCTCTTCTCGCGGCCCGTTCAGCAAAGCGCGTGTGCAGGTCACCGCTTCTGTCGAGAGGCACTTGCTAAGGAAGCGTGGGGGGAAAAGATTGGATCTGCTACGTTGATCCCGACATCTATTTCACCCCTGGATTTTAGGAATCCTTCTCCACATAGCTGCATGTATAAACGTGACGTTTTCTGCTGGCATGCCACCAGCGCACTGCTCGGTCTCATCCTTAGCGGGTTTTTTTATGGGAACATATTTGCTTTGATTTGGCAGAAAAATAAATCTTCCTCAGCCGGGCGCTCTGGCCTTCGCAGGCCCGAGAAATGAGGGCGGCGGCGGCGAAGTCAGCTCTGCAGACGGCAGCGTCTGCGCCATAAATCTCCCCGCTCCCGCGCACGCATCCTGGCCCCGGCGGCGGGGACCCGGCCGAGAGAGGCAACCGGCCCCGGCGGGGGCTGTTCGCCCTCGCACGCGCCGGCTCGGCTCCCACCTGAGCTCTTTCTCGGCCTCATCGGCTTATTTAATAACTTTGGCCCCTGCTGCAGCCTTTCCCTTGGTCAGCTAATCTATCTGAGACACCCCGGGTCCTTTGCCGGCTCTGAGCACCCGTCCTCACCGTGTTTGTAAGAAAGAGCTGGTTTAACTTCTGACTTTTTGAAAAGATGGGTGGCTGGCCTGGGGGCTGGATGGATGGACCGGTCAGGCCTGTGTAGCCTCATTTCCTCAGGAAAACAGGCAAAAAGTTCTCTTTTCCCTTCCAGCATACTGACTTTTCCTGAATGCGAACAGCATTTCACTTAATTAAAGGTTAGAGACCCAAACTTGCTGCTGTGCAAAATTTAATGGCGCTGCCTTGCTTGCTTATGTATGGAAATATTACAGGTGCTTATTGGGAATGAGGAACTGTAAATAGAAAGCAGCAATGCACCAGATTTCTAAAATACGGAAAAATGATATCCAATGGTAAAAATGTACATGAGAATAACGGGGAGGAACCAAAAGAATCGCTCCAGCATCGGCATTTTAGTGCGGCGGGGGCAGCGCTGCAGAGGGGGCCCCGTCCGCGCCGGCAGCCACCCGCCTCGTCGGGCGAGGTGTCCGTGGCGAGAACGTAAATTAAAATTAACGCCGGCCTGCCTTGCTCGGGGGCCCCTCAGCGCCCGTCAGGAGGGGCCGGCTCTGCCCAGCGCCGGCTGCTCCACGGCGGCGGCGGTGGCGGCGGGAGGACGCGGCGGCGCTGCTGACTCACGCGCCGCGGTGCATGCTTCGCCTCGCCGCCAGGTCACACTGTTGCAATGCACTTTTTTTTTTTTTTTCCCCTCTTTTTTTTTCCTTTTTCAAATGGCCTGGCTGCAAAAATGCTGCATCGGCTTCAGCGCGTGCAAAGTGCTGCCTGCAGAGTTTTAGCTGCCTCCCAGGGCCTTCCAGGCCGGCGCTGCCTGTCTGCAGGGAGCCGTGCTGGCTCCCGGTCAAGCAGCGCATTGATTTTAAAATTACTTTGATGGTTCTTTGAGGCAGTGCGCTTTTTGTGGCCCTCTCCATTTGTCAAAGCCGAGCTCTCTCTTTTACCCATTGCAGGGCAGAGGGTCAGCACTATCTGGTTTCGCGGCATTGATTTTCTGTAAGCTGAGGGTCATGTTTTAGAGGGGGAGAGGGAAATGAGGGCTGAAGAGTTTGGCTCTTGAATTTTTCCCAGTCATACTCGGCTCTTGCGCAGGACGTGACTCGCTGAACACGCTCCACCAGCAGAGTTTTCCCTCCCGAGCCGTTCGGGAGGTGCACGAGACGTGTCCACCCGGGCTGGCGATTCGGTACCGCGCGGCCACCGAGCAGCGATAAAAGGGGCTCGGTGCCCCCCCGTTCTTCCCGTCCTTTGCTAAATCCAGTGGACTGTGTCCTAATTCCTCGCCCTCTGACAAACCCATTTGTCCAGGCTGCTTTTCTGCCGCTTCTGTACAAAAATGAAAGGCAGCTCCAACGCTGCAGAGGCAACGTTTGGAATTAAGACTGAAAGGTGACTCATTCTGTCACCTTCTGCGGGCTGCAGAGCAGCCTTTCCTTGAGGATAAATAAAATCTCCGTAGCTGTACACTCAGCTGTTGGTACTGCAAACGAAGTACAATGTTTTTCAGTTTATTGAATCGTTGCTGTCAGTAGAAGCGGCAGCTCAAGCAGGCTGCCAAGGAAGGAGATGAAAGAAATCATTAATTCCACGTTAGCGGTTCACGCACAAACTTCTGCGCGAGGGGGACCAACCGCTGGAGCAAGCTGCCGCGGGGAGCGGGGCCCTCGCCGCCGCGCGCCGCCTCCAGCTGCCCTTCCGCGAGAGCCGCTTTTGCCGGGCAAAGTTTTCGGACTCGGCGCGAGGGCAAGCGGCAGAGCCGTAGGATCCTGCCGCGTGCGGCGGCCAGAGGAGACCGTCTGATCAGCTCGTCCGCCCTTAAGGTCTGTGCGCGGGCTCCCGAAAAAAGGGCTTGCTGCTAAAGCAGGGTCTGAAAACTCCTGGGGATGGGAGGGAGGCTGCTCCGGGCGGCGGCAGCCTGGTGTTACCGCTTGTCCTCGGGGCTGAACCGTAGAAACGAGCTCTCCTGCGCCGGTCGAGCGTTTTTACGTATTGCTTGCGTGCGCCTGGCTGCAGCGGTGCGATGTCCGTCGTGCTGCTCCCGCCCTGCAAAGCGAAGGGTGGGAAAACCAGGAGCCGCACCGGTGGGAAATGCCCGGCCGCGAGGCAGTCACTGGCTCTGCAGCAGGCAACAAGGACTAAGAGGGGGAAACAGCTGGAAAATGGGGAAATAGTCAAGCCTGGAGGCGTTGCAGGCTTTCCAGGTGGATGCACAAGGCTGCAGTGGCTTCCAGCAGTGCAGGGCAGCGCGGTGCCGGCACTGTCGGGGACCGGCGCTGGGCATCAACCCTGTTTTGGGTGGTTTGGGCAGCTTTCCCCCAGCACAGCCCCAACTCAGCTTCCTCCCCGTTGCTCCTCTTCCTCGCAGAGCCGCTCTGCGCTCGGAGCCCCCTCAGCCCTGCTGCTCCTCAATCCCGTAACTCAGGGCCAGGGAAACGGCCCTGATGATTGATTAATTCTTGGGGAGGGCTGCTAATTAAGCAGGACGCTCCTTGGATTTGCTCGACAAGAAGGATTTTGGTGCAGCTCATCTCGTTTGTTTTGCTTTTCGGCGCGGTTTTGATTGGGCTCAGCGGGGGCCTCGCTCCTCGGTTAACCGTCGGCTGTGAAGCGCTTAGATCCCCCGAGGCTGCGAACACAACTCGCGGCCGTGGGGTGTCTCTCCGCTCGGGCGCCTGCGGCGAGATGCCGAGCAGCTCCCTCCTGGCGGGAGGAGGAAGGTTCAAGCGAGGCCGGAGCAGCCCTGGCTGCAAATACCCATGCTCCTGGTGGCACTCCGGCCTCAGAAAAAGCAGGCAGAAAGCAATTTTCAGAGCAAGAGGCGCCTGGATCAAACCCCAGCAGCTCTGACGTTGTGCCATTAAATACAGGACTTTTTTAACCCCTCAGTTTGAAATGCTAGGATTGCTCCTCAGCCTGGCTCCTCAAGGGAGGGCTCAGTCCCGGGGGGATGGAGACAAGACCTGGGGATTGGGGACCCCAAAGGAGAGCTCGCTCCTTGGGCCCCCAAAGCGAAGGCGGCGGCGCGGCGCCCCGGAGCCCCTCAGCACCCGTGGGTGGCCTTCGGCAGCGCCTTATGGAACGGTTGCGAGTCGTTGCTGACGTCTTATTTACTTGAAACCATAACGGATCTGCTCTTTCCAGTATAATCATGCTCTCGGCCTTAGAATAAATGCAAAGATTTAAAAAAAATCACGGGGGGGGGGGGGGAAGTCCTTTATTGAAAGGATTTGTTTGTGCTGGCCAAGTCCTGCTTGGTATTCAGGCCTGAAAGACGGTAGGAACCCTTGTGTTTACATCCATACCAATTTAGGCTTTAATTTAGGCAATATAATGCAATCTATCTTTCTCTGGATTTTAATAGCTTTTCTATTATTTTGCTCCACGGATACTTGGAAATGCGAGCTCCTTCACTACGTGACTACTTAGGCCAATAAAAGAGCTATTTACGTAACACATGAGTTTGCAGGCGCCCTTCTATCAGGCCGCTTGCGGGGGCTGCCTGCTGTCCGCGCCTGTGTGTATGAATATGCATAATTAATAAATGTTATTTGCTGGACATATACTCCTGAGTGTCTCGGCTCTCCTTGACCGAGAAATTCTGTCTCTCCGAGATCTAATGAAAGGTTTAGACTTTTTAATTTATTTTCTCAGATTAGCCTCAGAAAATAACCTTATTATTCTAATAGGTAGATTAGTCCCCCAGGAAGACATGAATAAATGAAAAAGCGATAGGTGAAAAATAGGCCAGAGCTGCTATTACAGCAGAGTCTTTCTGACCTTTTAATTTTTGGTTCAAAACCATGGGAAATCAGACCCCACGAGCATGAAAAACGCAGCCAGTCCGTCGCGCAGACCCAAGAGCTGTTTTTCTGTGGGAAATGATAGAATTTCTACTCGAGCAAGCTTTTTTCTCAGGAAATACATTTTAAGCGCCCGTCGTATGAAATCTGTTTCAGACTGTGTGAAGCCGGTACAGTTCGACGTGCGCGTTGGGTCACGTTTGCGACTGTTCACACTAGAGGGAGCTACGGAAAACCCAGCGGCCGGCTGGCACGGGGCTGCCGCCGGCTCTGCCCCAGCCCGGCCGCCCGGCCGGCTCCTGCCCGCGGCTCTCTGCCAAACGGGCGTCCTCCGGGAGCAAAGGCCAAGCACGGCTCTTTGGGGTGCGCTGGAGGAGCAGTTTGGTCGAGAGTAAAGCACGTCACTCGTATACGCTTGTGGGAGTCGAGGTTGGGAAAAAGCCTTTTGTTTCGGTACCATCGAAATGGTGCGTTTGGAGAGGGTCGAGACTCCCTGTTCGGGCTACGTTGCTCCCTGTCCCTGTTTCCCCCGTGTTGATGCTCCGTGCTGCAACGCTGTGCACACAAGGAGGTGCTTTTGCCTAGCATATCATGCTCAGCAGGACAAATTGCTGCTGTTGAAGGTACCTGGCACCCAAATAAAATGTTTCAGGGGGTTGTTGCCTTGTTTTAGCCCACCGGCAATTCCGAAAGCCCTGATTTTCTCCTGCTCCTCGGGTGTTTTTTGCTTTTCCAGTGCGGGCCCTGGTTTTCCTCGGCTGACCGATGCTGCTTTGTAAAGGCTGATACGTGATGGCAGAGGTGCGGACAGTCTCTTTTCCCCTCCTCTCCGAGCTAACGTCAGGGAGCGGTGATCTAATCCGCAAGCACTGATGGAGCCGCGAGGAGGTTAAGCTCGAAACGCAGCTTGAGCACAAGACAAACCGTACGGATGCTCCCAGGGCCGGATTTTTACAATTGCTACTTGCACGGGTGGCTCTGCGGAGGAGCCAGCGGGGCCGTTACCGGAGCAGGGCTGAAACCAGGGTAGAGGGACGAGGCTCGAGCCGGTGCCGTTGCTGACGGTCATTGCGGCGGTGCGGACGTCAAGCCTGCGCGATAACATTAGCGGCCTGTTTGCCTCGCTGCGTCGCGGCACAACGGCATCTTTGTCGGGCCATCGATGAGCCGTCTCCACTGCGGCTCCATCTAGGGCTGCTTTTTTGTCTGTAAGGAAACATCATTGCTGTTAAGGCGGAAAAACTTCCCTCTGAAAGACCGGAAAAGAAAAGCCAAGGAGTGGGCTTGTCCAATGCCCTTCTGCTGATAAAACGGAAAGTGGGACAAAAGTTTTCTCCCATCAGACATGGTTATTGGCAGCAAAGAGCAAACGTCTCCTATTTATTTACTTCCTTTTGCTTCCGTGCTTTCTTCGTGTGTGTCCCCAGCTGTGCCAGGTTTCCAAGGGGCACCGGGTGTGACGACGCCATCCCCAGAAATTGTGTCACTGGGGATAAAGCAACCCAGCAGCGGCCTGGGATGGCGAAGCAGCCGCTCGGCATTTGATGAGCCGAACACCCCGGAAGGCTTCCCAGCGTTTCTGCCGGACGGCGGCACCGCTCAGCCGGCTGGAGGAGCACGCGGCGGCGTTTTGGGGCCAGAGGTGTGAGCCATCCCGGTGCTAAGAGGGTCCTGGCGGGAGCGCACTGCCTTTCGCACCCCCTCCTGATCCCTCCCGGTCTCCCGCAGAGATCAGTGAGCCTCACTTAAATTGCGGAAAAAAGATATTAGCTGACTGCTGAGTAAACAAAGCGTCTATGTATCTTGATACCGGTGGGAGAGCGTCCAGGCTGCGCGGCACGGCTGGCACAGGAGCGAGCTCAGAGCAGCCTTCGGCCTCCGATGAAGCCCGACACGTGATTTTGCCAGCACTGGTGACACTGGAGGACAAAACGGAGACTTATTTGAGGGAAGGAGTCATTCCTTTAGCGTCAGCTGCATCCTGACTCCGCTGAGCCTGGCATCCAGCTTCGCTGGTGACCCAAGGAGGTTTTAAAAGCCAAGATGGAGATTTTATTCCGGTGTTTTCCGCAGTGCACACTAGGCAAAGTATCTGATCCACAAGGAACGGTTCCCGGGGAGACGGGGCTGGTTGCGTTCGGAGGCAGTGCCGTGATTTGGAGGGACGTGCCCGGGACGGCGGGGTTCGCTGCAGGGTTTCTCTGCACTCTGGGCACGGCGGGGAAGCAATTTTTCTCCCTCGTGGGTGCGTTTCACACTCTCTGAAGCTGCTGCCGAGCGCTGCGAGACCGAGTCGCTTCCCGCGCGTGGCTGCCCGTCGCCGCAGCTAGCTCAGCGAGAGCGCAGGCGGCGAGGCTGGCGGGAGCCGGGCCCAGCGGCGAGACGCAGCCGCTGAACGTAGAAACTCTGCTTTTTATGGCTCTCGTACCAACGCTTCCTGTTTAGCCTAGGAGCAGCAGCTGCTCTCCCGGTTTATAGCACACAGACAGACCGCATTGTTTTCGGATTTGCCTTTTTTATTGCAGCAGATATCGAATGGGTAGCTCTTGAAAAAAGCGGGGAAGGACCAGCCCGGCTGGTTCGCTTTCAGGAATTCACAAGCTGCAGGAGCTCGGCGCACGCTCTTTTAGGCAAATACCGCCCCGGTGGACGGTGCTGATACCTCCGTGTGCGCGGGAAGGGGTCTCCGGCCCCGCCGGCGCTGTCTCCCCACGATGGAGCGAGTCCTCGGGGCAGGGCGTGCGGGCGGGTGGTTTGCCGAGCCGGCGGTCCCGGGGCAGCCGGGCAGCTGGGACGTGCACAAGCGCTTGGAGAGGCTCCATGAGAACCAGCCCGCGCAGTTGGCTCTGCAGGGCTGACGGCAGCGCGGCAATCGAAAGGGGTGTTTTTCGCCCAAGTCGTCAACCACGGCTGCATTAATGCAAGGGAGCAGGCAGGGGCCATTTTAACAAAGAGGTAACGCCTTTGCTTTTTTTTGTTTTTTTTCTTCTTTTAAACCAAGATCCCACCTGCAAATGGCTGCACTGATTTCTCTAGCTCAGGCTCCTTCTCCGTGCTAGATGCTTAGGGGGCAATCGCTTAGGGGGCTGATACTTGTGCAGCAAACACTGGATTTTTGGAGAGCTTTCTCAGCTGTCCCCCAGGCTGCTCTCCCGGCAGAGCAAAGCAAAGGGGCTCCCGCCAAGGCTCGCCAGGTACGCTGCTCTCCAGGGCTCTCCTCTGCCTGCTGGTGACTCCAACGCTTGCGAAGTCGAGGCAGGTTGTTAGCCCTAGCTGGAGGCAGGGGCTGTGTCAACACGCTGCTTCGTGCAGCACGCAGCTCCGGCGATTACAGCTCAATTCGGCCTCGCGGTGCTCCTGGTTTTCCCGTCCGAACCGCTCCTGAGACCGGGAGGTTGCAGCAGGTGCTTCTCAGGTGTCTGCTAGTGTCGCTGGGGACCTGGGCTCGTCCATGCCGTTGGCCCAACCTGGCTGCGGGCTCCGGCCGTCGAGGGACACGAGCGGGTGCCAGAATGCAGTGAGTCATCTTGCTCCCTCGGTGTTCGCTGGTCTTGGGTGGGGTTCGTCGGAAATGCCAGTGCATTTCCAGAGAAGCATAAATCACTGCATTCATACGAGCTCCCGTGCTGCAGATCCATGTTTGAGAGACATGATGGGGTTTGCAGTTATTTAAAAAAAAAAAGAGGGAGGGCATATGAAAGCAAAACCAAGTGTCTTTAACAATTACCGAAAGAGCACAAACTTTCACTATTCCTTAAGCTGACGACAAACAACGCAGAGTGGCTGGCCCCGGGAAGGAAACCCCGGCCCTGCTGCCTCCTGGCCCTTTGAAGCCGGGTTTCCTTCCCCGTGGCAGCGTGGCAACGTGACTTGGGACAGCGGGTGAGTCCCGCGCTCCTCCGTGGCGGCACCCGGCCACCCTCACAGGAGCGCGTCCCTGCCGCGCGGCCCCTCGCCTCTCCCGCGAGGCCTCGTTCCCCTCCGCCACTTTTACCTTCAACGTCACGTTGCTTCTTCTGCAAGTCCAAAGAACAACGCTCGGCTCCCCGCACACCCAGACGTTCCTTCTTCTCCTAACTGAGCTCTGCAGCGCAGAGTTATTAATAAAAAATCACAACGTCATGGGCAGCCCGCGCTGTCACATCTGTCAATGTCATCAAGATGCAAGATTGTGTGTTTTTTTCCACCTTTCAGTAGCTCTTTGCTGCGGCAGTTGTTTCAAAGAAGGAAGAAAGCCGAGAAACCTGTCCCCACCTCCCAGAAGAAGCGAACAATAACTTCAGTTTGGGATGAGGCCGTTCAACATTGTCATTTGTGGTGATTAAAACCTGATATTTGCCAAAATTCAACTGCAAAAAATAAAAAGACTTCTAATCCTCCATCAGCATTTGTCCTGTTGAACGTGTCAAAATGATCCAGGTGTGCAGGCTGGTTATGCAAAATTTTGTTTTCTAAACACTGCTCGCGGCCCAAGTCTCTGCTTACTTTAGGTAACACGTGTAAGACTAGTATCCGGCAGTGACCATTGGAAAAACTTTTGCTTGGGCAGGGTTAGGTCTTGCCGAGCTATTTGCAGTATTTATTTCCCATAGTTAGCACAGTCAGTAGTGAAGCAGGCAGGAGACAGCAGCAGCACTTTATAGTGGGTTGCAAAGGTGGATCCTCTTCTACTGCCGCTTTCCATCCGTGTTTTCCCCGTGGCTTGCTGCAGCCAGGATGGGCGCTGTCGTGAGCCACCCCCAGGTTGTCCCCATAACGTGTGACCCCAAAGCTGCGGGAGGTCTTAGTTGGCATTAGACTAGGGAGGACAAGAAATTAGCTGGAAGGAGATGTTTTGCCTATAATCTAATTTTCACCTGGGTGCATCTCGGCAATCTCCCCAAGCACGGGCTCCCTCGCAGCGTGCCACATGCGGCGTGGAGGAGCCCTGGCTCCCGCTGCCCCTGCGCCTGTGCAGGTGAGCGTCACCGCGAGGAGGACGGCAGCCTTAGTTATCCCTCCCGGGCCCAGCATTAGAGGCCCAAGCTCTAGCAAAATCCCGTCTCTTTCTGTACGCATATATATTTTGGCTCCGCAGGGCAGCTCCGCAACGTTGCTCCTGCCCAGCCCACGGCCGTGTTCGCGTTGCGAATCATGGGGGAGGCCCTGGGCGCCCCAGCGGTGCTGCTGCGGAAGAGGAGCGGGGCTCTGGCCGTGGGCAGCCCCCAGGAGACGCCGAGGAGGGCGCACGGTGGCAGACCGCGCTGCCGGGGGCCGGGAGCCCCTGCCTCCGCAGGCGATGGGTGCCGCGGGCGCCCGCTGCGGTGGCTTTCAGCACGGCTGGCGGCAGCTGCGCCGTGGGCACGGGCTCGCGGCGCTCCGAAAATGGGACCCAAATGGGTTTGCTGGGAGCAAGCCAAAGCTGGAAATAGAGCACAGATCTTTTGTCAACGGTGAGGGTAATTGCAGCCCCAGCCCAGCTACCCGCTTAGACAAGCAGCTGTCAGGAACGGGCACCTAGAGCCGGTCCTGCTGGGGGTCGCGGGGCGGAAAGAGGGACGAGATGGGGCCGGAGGCTCCTTCCAGGCCTCTTCATTCGATGGCACACAAGGATATTGAGGAATCGCATCGCTTGATGGGGTTTGAAATCTGCCGCTGCTTGGACGTACCCTGGGAGAGAAAGGAGGTCGCGGGGGTCTGGGCTGGGCAGGAGGTTTGCTTTAAAGGGCCTGAAGGATCCCTTCTGACAGTAAAAATCTCTAACTTGCTCATGCTGTCTTGTGCGAGCGATCACTTACTTCTCGGCTGGAGAGCCCTGCTGTGATGTTTGTGGAAGGAAAATCACGCTCCCTGCTAGGATGTCTCCGGATCGCAGTACTTGCAGATGCTGATCCCCCCCCATGCCCGGGTGGCTATGCGCTTGGCAGCGCACCCGTGGCGGTTATGCACACGCGTTTGGCAGCCCTGTGCAGCGCGGAGTACAAGGGATATTTTTTCCTCTGTCGTTACAACCCTCTTACACCACGTGTTATTTTCTGCTGTTTTATTTAGCAGCAAAGAGCAAAGGGTCCCTTGCTCTGCCCAGCCTGATGGGGTGGGTGTGCGTGGTGCATACAGAGAGCACCGAGAAGGACATCAGATGTACTCGCTCCTTCCACCATCCGTGTTCACAGAGGCGCATTAATGCCTCCAGATGCCTGCCACAGGCACAAACCTCTCCTGCCTTGTAATCCCTGTCCGGGAGGTTTTGGGGCACTGATTAAAAGGTGTAGATTCAGTGGCCTCTGTCTGGTCCTCTCGGTCTTGCTGGAACTGTTTTCTCCCCTCCCCTCCCCTGGGGCAGCCAGAGGCCCAGGATACTCCTGTTTCTTCTCTCTGCTATAGGATTTAAGGTTTACCCAGCTGGTTGTCTGCCTTTACGCAGAGCTGAGTACACAAGAAGTTGCGTATTCAGCCTTGAATACCTAGAATAGCCCGTTAAAACCACCAGGTAAGCAACCTGTGAAAGTGCTGCGGTTTTGTGCAAGCCCCAAACCAAGGTAGCTAAGAATGGGCACTGCCAAGCTGCCACAAATGCATGCTCAGGACAAATCACACACTTCTAAAGCGTGCAGCCGGCTGGAGATGTAAAGCAGCTATACAGCTGCCTGCAGAGAGGAGCCTGCCTCTCCGTCTGCCCTGCTCCAAATGTGGGACGTGGTGTGAGTCAAAATGAGGGACACCAGAAAAATAATAGACTTGACATGAAGAAGAACAATAATTTGCAGCTGCAAATCACCTTTCATCTACAGATCACAGAGGCGTCTCACACACTAATTAACACAGCCTTGCAGCATCCAAGCCCCACAGCCAGCACGGGGCGATGGCTGTTGCAGCCGCTGGCACCCAGCCACATGTCCTTGAAGGCACCTGCGAGAGGAGCCGGCTTGCAAGGTTGCTTCTGCTCCACTTCTCACGGCCGCGCTGGAGGTGCCCGGGCGCAGGAGCTGCGGACCCGTGCCAAAGTGCAGGTGTGAGTGCCCAGCATATTCAGGACTGTTGTCTGCTTCTACAGCAGGTGGGTGAAAATGGGCCGGTGGATTGCACCGATGAGTGGGCAACAGGAGCAGAACCCACTCTGGATGCAATACATCGCTGCCTTGTTTTTTAGTTGGCATTTTCTACGTGCAGGTCATTATTTAGCTGGAAGAAGATTTGAGTGAGAAAGGTGAGCCTCTTCAGCAACAAAGAACCCGAGCAGGGCTGTAAATAAAGCAAGGCAGGAAGTTTTCCAGTCTCTTAAAGTTTTCAAAAATGTATGTATGTGTACCTTTATTTATTTATTTATATCTACAAAATATTTTCAAAAAAGTCAGAGTTCTTAAATATTTACCTTTATAGTTATCTATATAAAGGTGGGGACACGCCCAGAATAGTTTAACTAGGGCATTTGCCAGGAGCACAGAAATTAGGTTCACAAACATCTGTACATGGGGTTGTCCATACTCCTTGGGGAGTGCCTGAAAGCCTGGACAGTCCCCATGTCAGTCCCCTGCTCCCCAGAGCTGAGAAGTCTTTTCTAATGTGAATGAAATATGCTCTTCTGCAAAGAGTTTAATTTATTGAAAAAGAGAGTGAGAGAGAGAAGAAATGGCATAGTCAGGAAATTTCCCAGTTAGTTGTAGGTGGACCAGCTTTTTCTTCCCTCCCCCCGGGCTGGGTATCTACAACACACACCCTGCAGCACTCAGGTGCCTGAAGGATGTAACATGAGACTCTGGGCTACAAAACTTGTATATTTAGAGTTTTCAGTGAGTAAAATGAAACACAAGTTACTGGGCTCCATGAGGGAATTTAAATGTAAGAGCCGGTGAAATACGGGAGAGGGTAATCAGATTGGATAATCTTGCTCTGCCTTCAAAATATCTACGAACATTTTTGAAATACTGTGTGCTGGATGATCATTTTGCATGACTGAAAATGGATCTGCAAGGTGCTGGGCCATAGTGAAAACCAGCCCCTGGCACTGTGTAGCTCCCAGCTTTGCTTTACTGTTGCACCAGGAGCTTTGTCGTACAAAGAAAGCACAACGGAGTCTGCTACTTCTTCCATTTTATTAGCGGGTAAATTAAAGGTTGCAGAGACTATAATTCGCTTCAGGTCACGGAGCGTATCAGGGCAGGAGTGAGACCTGAGAGCCCTAGCTGACAGTCCTCTGCTCCAACTTCTGCATGATGTGGGATTAATTTCCTTTGTTATACATAACCTTGTTTATAACCTCTGTTTCATGATTCAGCTTTTCTGCAGTCAACAACTGATCACCATCAAAGCAGGGCAGCATCAGATTTCAGGAGGAAGATGCAATGGGAGCTTGCAGCTCAGGGAAGTTCCTTGCAAAGGGCAGTTTGATTAATGAAATGAGGGATCTCTCGTCAAAGGACTGCTCTTTTTTGGAAAGGAGTTCTCCTCTCTGAGATCGCCGTGCCAAATTCTAAGCTGTCTGGAGCGTCTGTTGTGCAAATCCCCACCCACTGCTGCTGCCCTGCCAGAAACACCAGTGCCTCTCATCACCGCGAATCTCGCGCTCTGTGCAGGCCCAAAGGTACAGATGAATTTGGTTTTTCCCGGTTCCTTTCCTCTGTCTTGCCTGTAGGTCAGAACATCAGACATGCATTGCTCTTCATACTGAAACCTGGAGCCCTACCAGTGGCATAGCTACTGGTTTAACGGCTAAAGCTAGACTCCTTGCTGAGAAAGATCTCCTAGAACATCCCGCATGATCGTTTGTATTCCTTCCGCTGTTCTTGCGTGGGTGTCTTGTGAACAGCACTGCTCCTTGCCTTTAACAACCATGTGGCCAGGGTTTGCTCTCTGCTATATTATCTTGCCTGCGAATACAAGGCAGTGATTTTTACTACAATTTTGCTGGATTGCACTATGTTGAGGCACATAAAAATGAAACTGCTCATGCTACCAGGTTTCTGCTGACCACAGCGCCCAGCATTTTGGCTGGAGCAGCTGCCACAGGCATTGGGGCCGGGAGGGGACAGGACTGGTTGCCCACAGGGTTGTTATTGTGTCCTGGATCTGAGCATGGCCTTGCTCTGGGCCAAACAGGCAAGGGCCACCGAATGCCCGCCGCCTGCACGTGTAATGTGCCACCTACACAGCTATTTTTATCCCATTTAGCAGATGCGGAAATCGAGGCACAAAATGATCAGATCCCATTTTCCAAAAGTGGCTGGTCATTTGGCTAATGGGATTGACTTGCCTTTTGTCTCAGATGGGTGACTCCAAATCATTGGCCACTTGAGAAACTGCTGGCCTATGTTACATGCCCGTGGCCACGCAGCTACTCAGCAGCAGAGATATAAACAGAAGCTGCGTCCCTGAGACACAATCTTGTGATGTAAACTTGAGATCGTCCTTCCTTTTTTAAGAGCTAATCCTTTGTCCTTGCAGCAAGAGGAATTTTCCATAAATGTGATTTTTTTACACATCACTGTGTGTTTAATGTTTAACAGTGGGATCATTATAGTTTTATTAGCAGTATGTAATGCTTTTTCATCTTCAACTGACTTTGCAAACATTAACGAATTGATTTCAGCTATGAATCAGTGTGGGGGTAACTAAGGAGAGAGTTTAAGTGATCTGCTCTTGGTCACAGAGGAAGTCATTGTCAGAAGAGGGTGCAGAAATTAGGGCTCCCAGTTTGCTGCCTAGACCATGAACACCAGTGTTTTTATTACAGTCATTTCCATTAATGCCGCTTTCAGGGAGGGCCACTCTGTGTGCAACAAACAACCCTCGGCTACTTCTTTTGGCTTCTGTTTGAGCTCACACTTGACAAAACATAGCAAATGTCGCTGATCCCCGCAAAATGCTGATCTAAAAAAACTGCAATTGACTTTATTTTCTTCAGCGATCCAATAGTTGGTATTTGCTGATTGTTTGCAGCTCAACCTAAGAAAATGCATAATTAAAGATATCTGTATCTGTGGGAATTAGAGGCTAAAGTCAGAAATTACTGGGGCTGCTTGCAATCGAACTCTTTGTAGTGTTTTTAAGGGCCGCACTGGAGAAGACTGACTTGAAACATCCTGAAGACGTCTAGTAGGAAGTTAGCTCCTCGTTTGCAGTATGCAGAACATGTACAATGGCTTTATGATTTACGCGCTCATCTGCTTCACATTGCGCCTATTTTCCCTTGCGACTGTCCTGGCGTACGCAATTTTGTGTTGCAAAATAGGAGCGAAAATTAGCACTGCAGCGTGGAAGAGCTGTGCCACGACTGAGGTAGGGGCATCCAAGGCTGGAGGGGACACAACCCCTTGGTGGTGGTGGGGGGGGGGAGTGACACGTGACAGTGGCTTTGGGGGACAGGGGGGGATGCAGCCCCTCAAAGGAGGGATGAGACGGTGGCTTTGGGGATGGAGGGGACGCAGCCCCTCTGTGGGGGGGGATGCAACAGTGGCTTTAGGGACACAGGTGATGCAGTGGGGGGATGTGATGGTGACTCTGGGGACAGAGGGGACGCCGTTCCTCAGTGGGGGGACGCAACAGCGGCTTTGGAGGCAGAAGGGATATGGTGGGGAGATGGGACGGTGGCTCTGGGGATGGAGGGGACGCAGCCCCTCGGCGGGGAAGCGCGATGGTGGCTTTGGTCCCCACGAGGGGCAGGGGCAGGCGCTGTGGGCCCGGCCCGCCGCCGAGGCGCGGAGCCCGCTCAGCCGCCGGCAGCTCGTAGGGCCCAAACCCACCTGCCGGCGCGTTATTTACGCGCAGGAGGAGGAGGGGGGGAGGAGGGGAGGCTGCAAGAGTTGAGCGCCTGACGCGATAACCCCGCTGCCGCCGCCGCGGGAGAAGTTGTGCGGGAGCCGGGAGGAGGAAGGGGGGGGGGGAGGAAAGGCAGTTTGGGGCGGCTCCGCGCCTCCTCGCAGCAGCGCCTCGCCGCGCCGCGCCGCTTCGCAGGTGGGCGCGGGCCGCGGGCGCGGGGGGCGCGGGCGGTGCCGCCGGGCCGCTTCGCAGGTGGGCGCGGGCCGCGGGCGCGGGGGGCGCGGGCGGTGCCGCCGGGCCGGGCCGGGCCGGGCCGGCCGGTTGCCATGGCAGCAGCCAGGCGGCGCGCGGCGGCGGCGGCGGCGGGGCGCGGGCCCCGGAGCGTACCATGTGCGCCCGGCGGCGGGAGGCGGCGGGGCCACGACGTCGGCGGCGGCTGCTGCGGCCCTTCTAGCTCCGCCACGGCGACCCGGAGCCGCTGCGTCAATGTAACGGCGGCGGGGGAAAGGGGAGCGGGGCGCCCGTGGCGGGGAGAGGGGTGGGGGGAGGCCGCTGACGGGCATTTCCACGCCGCGCGTGGCCGGCCGCCGCGGGGAGGGAGGGAGGGAGAGAGGGCGGGCGGGAGGCGTTAAAATGGCGGCGCGCAGCCGGCCCCCGTGCTAAACCGGCCCCCGTGGCTCGCCCCGTGCCGCCGGCGTGTGGCATGGTGCGGCCGCCCGCTGCCTGCTAGTGCCGCCGCCAAGGTAAGGCCGGGCCCGGGGGCACCGGCGCCGCTTCGACCTCCGTCTCGGGGGGGGAACCGAGCCGGTTTCCCCCCCCCCAAGTAGGGGACTGTCCCCGGTCTGCCCCCCCCTCCGCCCATGTGGGACCGTTCCCGGCCCGTCACCGCCCGTGGGGAACCGGGCCGCTTCACCCCCCCCCCCCCAAATAATGTCGCCCGTGGGGGCACGGCCCGGTCCCCCGTGGCGACTATCGCCACCCGAGGGGACCGGCCCCGTCGCCACCACGGGGTCCTTCTCCCCCCCCCCCCCCCGCGGGTTCCCGCAGCTCGGGGCCCCCGGGGGCCTGGCGGCGCGTGGGGTCTCTCGCTGCTCCGACTTTATATCTCCTGATTTGCCACGCGAGAGATGCCATGTTTAGTTACGGCGCTCTTGATTTTTTTGGGGGGGTGCGGCGAAAGTTTATGGTAGTTTCCTGGCAGCCGGCGGTCACCTCGTCCCCGTATCCGAGGGTTTAAGCGATCGGTAAAGTTTTGTCCGGGAGAACCGTGTTGCTGGTACAGTAGGTCTCTATGTTTGACTTTTTTTTTTAAATATTTTTTTCCCAGCGCGTTGCTTCTTTGTCTATTTGAATGGTTGCTTGCAATGGATTGCTGTCTGTTTCTTTCCTCTAATTTACGTGTAGCCACTAAAGCAGGTTTTAAAAAGCATCTGCAAGAGGTTGTTTGTTATCTCGTTATAATGCGTTGCTAGTATTTAGTACTGCTCTTTAATTTAAAAAAAAAAAACACTAATTTTTTGCAGTCATCTCGATTGTTGAAAGTATTCCAGATGCTGTCTTCCCCATTAAAGTCTCATAACTTAGCAAAATTTGTGTTTAGAACAGAACTGAAACAGACTTTTACTTCTGTAAAAACAGCCCAAACTATTTGATGGGCTCCCCTATTACTACAGTAATGAGAGAGGGGGCTTGAGAGGAAGGGGTATTTTTTTTTTTGGACTCTTATTAAGACATGCGCATTTGTTCGTTCTTGCCACTGCACTGGAGTCTGCCTAGAAACAAAGAACACAGCCTGGCGAAGTTGATGCTGGCTCTGCAAGTGTCTGGCCTTTTTTTTTTTTTTTTTTTTTTGCATCATTTACTTGTGCCATAGTTAAAAGCTCTAGATATTTCCATGAATTATTTCCATGTGTCTGCAGATAGACACCCCCACCCCCTCCCGACCCTACCAGGCCAGGGCTACGCATTTCGGAAAGTGCAGCCATGATAGACAGAGCAACTTCTCCCATTTTCACCCAGCCCTGCTGGTATGACAGTTCTCGGTAGGTGTGCCTTCGCCGGGGAGCCTCCCCCTTGCTGAATCATTGTGGAGCGATGGCCGGACAGCTCGTCTGCTCAGGGAGCAAAATATTCCCCTATAGATCATGAAGTGATTATAAGGTGAGGCGAGGAGAAAGTAAGGGACCTGTTAGCGTTCGGCTGAGGCTCTCGCGTGCAGTTGTGCTTCGAGGGGGAGAGTCTTTGCCTTTCGCGGCAAGCAGCCGCCGTAGACGCAGTTCTGAGCTCAAAGGCAAAATGCGTGCTGCTGCGAGGAACAGCCCCCGCCTTTGAGGTAGCGAAACTGGCGTACTCCGAGGGACTGATCCTGCAGCTTTTGCTTCTGCAAAAACTCCTTCCGCGTGCGGGTAGGCTCGGTGCAAGATCAGCACCTGTTTTGGGAAGCAGCGTGTGAGTTTGCGGTATTGCGAAGCGATGGTTATTAGCAGTAATCCTGTAATGTGTTTGTACAGACGAGCATGTGAACAGCGTAGTGTCGTGACTGTGTTATTCGCCTAAAACAAGTTTGTTGTTTATTCTGCACTCTGAAGGTCACTGTCGTCATTCCTGCAAGGAAATAGCGATCTTTTTCTTTTCTTTTTTTTTTTCTTCTTCCCCCTTACCCCCCTCCCTCGTGTGTGTGTGTGTGTGTGTGTGTGTGATACTAAAGTGCTGCTAGGTGTTACTCCCTTTAGCCAAAAGGTGCCAAAAAGTATGGAAGTAAGAGGTGGGATGAGAAATTTTGAGTGGGGTGTATCAAGTGAGACTAAATTATAGTAGTTGTTGGACATGTAATGTGATCCTGTAATTAGAGCGAGGTAATAGTCTATACCATGCTGAAACTATCGAGTGTCTGAGTTGGAACAGTCTGAATTAAGCTAGTTCTTCTGGGATTATGCAGTAGCAGAAGTAATGCAGTTAAAGTTTCCATGCAGCAGCTTCTGTGGGGTTGCAGAGATGTTTTCCCCTGTGGGTCCCCCTTGCGGGTTATTTTGCTTTTAAGGTAGTACGTAGAGGCTGCAATGATGCTACTCTCCAAGTTGAAGCAATGCCTTACGTGGCACGGTCCTGCTCCCTGGAGCTTTATTTACAAATGAAGGTCTTAATTCTGTGTCTTAGCCCTGGGAAAAACTCCCAAAGGATGGACTGTGGCACAGACCTTACTTACGGGTTCAGCTTTGAGTCCTTTGTCCAACTGAAGGATTTAAAGGACTCTGTAATTTGGTCTTAAGACTTCCCTGCCTCTACCAACCCCGAGAAGAATTGTGTCACCACGCTGGTCTAGAGCTCACGTGCCTTGGTCTTTCCAGCGCTCCCTGTCAGTGGGGCGAGATCCTCATGGTGTCATCGAGCAGGCCTGATTTGCTCTGGATTATACTACCCCACTGCCAGAGCCTTGGCAGTACAATTAAACACATGCAAACCTTAAAGCTGTGCGATGTTGTTATGTGTGGGCACTAGCCCTTCTTACAAATGCTAATTCCCCTTGATGTGTGTGTGTATATATATATAAATATATATAAAAATATATATATAGACATGGTACATATTTAAATGAACTCATTTTAGAGTAGTGATGGCCCAGAAAAGTTTGAGAGCTATTTCAGCATTTGAGTGTTTCTGTTTGAAAGACAACGGACTACAGAGAAGCTTCTAGGTATTATGGGATGCCTTTATGGCAAAAAGGTGCAGTCTGTTCTCAGATGCAGTTATTCTTCCCAGAAGCGGCTGTTTTAAACACATATGTGTTCAGTCTGGATATAGCTGTATATCTGTTAGTCTGCTAGTATTTTCCAAGTGAGACATACTGATGGGGGTCCAAAGCAGACCTGAAGGTTAGGGAGGAAATAAATCCCTGGGTGCTGTAACCCCCTTCCCCTCCACCAAGGGGGAGTGAGGGGGTCTTCAGGGAGGGTGAGGGACTGGATCTGCTGACTGGCCTCTTCCCTCGCTGCTGTTCCTCCTCGCCCTGTGCTGGGCCATGTGCCGCAAGAAGGTTACTGAAGAGCAGGGACTCTGTGCAGTTGTCTAGCTGGGGTCCTGGTGCTGTAGGAATGGATGCAGTTTTGCATCCGTGTAGATGACTCTTCTAGTGGTTTTCATGCCCAGTTCCACTTTGTGAGCAGCAGTGGCCTGCTTGGCCTCCTGGTTGTCCGTCAGGAAATGGCTTGCAAGAGGCTTAAGTGGTATTCTTAGATTTTATGGGCCTAGCACTTTACTCCTGTGCTTGTCCCTGCTTAGCAAAACAGAGTGCATGTATCTTAGTGTTTTGCACTCAGGCTGTCCCCAGCAGTGAGGTTTTGAGGGGCTGTCTGGTGTGTTTAAGGAGCATCAGAGTGGGGCATAAGCTTGTGACTACAAATTGTGGAGTTTTAGCTTTCTTACCTCTGGCAGTATAGCTTCCGAATCTTTTTTGAAGCGGGTGCTGCAATGAACAAAGTGGTCCTGCTCCCAGGCCTTTGCTCTGGTCTCTTCACCGTCCACATGGGTTAAAAGTAACCTTGCAGAACAACAGCAAAGAGAAGAATGCTTGTTTTAACTGGTACGGCTTCCCTGGTTCACTTCTCCACATGGCCACACAAACAGTTGTGACCTGGGATGTGCGGACAGAGCAGGTTGAAGCTGGACTGCTGCTCTTGTTAGCAGCACTGGCTTATGATGATTTAAACTGATTGTAAAACTGCCTTGCTAGTGTCTTGCAAATGGATCTTTCTCCATGCACAAGTCAAACCGTGGCTTTCCTAGTCACCAGCGCCTGCAGCTTAGTCAGGAACCTGAAAGCAAATCAGGATTTTCTTTGTGGTTAGTGCAGGCACAGGTGATGATTATGAATCTGCAGTCAGAATCTAGTTACTGAGGCCTGCAGCAGGACTCCCTGCCATACCAGTGGTGAGAGCTTGGCTTTGGCAGTGGAGCAAACCGCTGTGTGACTCAGACATGTTGGGAAAGAATATGCAATCTTTACACAAGTAGGCTTTTCTGACCGTGAATGCACTAGAAGTCATGTGTGGAAACTAAAGTGAGTACTAGAAATGCAATGCTCTTCCCTGAGAGGGAGGCTGTATGCTGAAAAGCTGAGTTTGCCTAGGCCTTAGTTTCCAAAGGCAGACCTAGGAGCTGTGGCTCTTTTATTTTATTCCAAAATCAAAGGCCGACTGTGCAACCAAAGAAGAACTGCAACTTCAAACAGACATGGCACCCTGCATTTGGGTTGCCCAGGTCCAGCCTCCCAGCCCCCAGCAGGACAAAATGCGAGAACATGATAGAATCACTTGGTTGGGGAGTGATAGCAGCCTGGAAGGGGAAAGGAGAGGATGTTTTTATTTACTCTGTAGTGATTATTTGCCCTTAAGATCCCTGAATCTCAGACTTGCGTGATATGCTGTGTGTTTGCCATGTGTAATATTTCAGTGAGCAGTTTCAGTTTTGTGTGGATGAACTGATGCAAGAATTGTTCCCTTCTAGTTGATAGGGAACCAGTTACTTGTGCATTGGCTTGTTAGAGTGTTGGTTTTTTTGAACTTTTTTTTAATCAGTATATTTCAGACCGCTGGGCAGTGCATGCATCCTTCTCTAAGGCAATGCTTGGGTCCTAATTTGATATATGATTTAAGTACAGGCCTGCATCTCATGCTGAAACAGGATCTTTAAGCTGGAGCATTTATAATACCAAAGCATTTTGCAATTCTGTGTTCACCTTTAGTGCAGCATCGTGGGTACCCCCAGACTTTGCCTCTACGTGTGTCTGCTCCTGGAATGGAGTTCCTCATTGTGCCTGCTAAATATAGAAACTATATAAACCGATCCTTTTAGTTTGCTTTCTCTAGGTTCACACATGCATGCAAATCACTGCTCCTGGGTAGCTTGTTTGCCTGAATTTGTGCTTGTGACACTTCTGCAGTTGTGCACTTCATGTCTATTAAGCTGCGGTAGTGTGTATTCTTTTAAAAGGTGTGCGTCCTCCTGTTTTTCCATGCCAGCTTCCAGGAAAGACTGTCTACCCAGAGCACTGTTATCTTCTCCCATTTTAAATGATGTCAGCAGATATATATCTATATACTTTTTTTTTCCTTCCTTCCATCCTGGTGCTAAGGACTCACCATGGGAATGAGTTGTCTTGTGTAACTTGCACGGAGCAAATCTGTGGCTTGTCCTGTTCAGTAACAGCGCCCTGCTCATTAAGGGTGAGGTCCTCCTGAACTGAAGTGAAGGTGCCAAGATCTGTGCATGTGCTTTTTGTAAAAGCACATATGCTGATAGCGAGCTGAAAACTGGTGGCCTTTAGAGCTTGGTATTTTGTGTCTGAGGGCTTCTGAATGCATAAAATCAGAGAGAATGTGCCTGTGTAATCCGATCTGTTCTTGAAAGCCTTGCAGAGGACTGCGTGCTGCAGACATAAGCTGTGTCAATAAGAACTCTATTCACTCTCTGAAAACAGCCTCGTGATTGGGTTTGATTGGCAGGCTTCCTAAGGGAGGGCCTTTTTTTGAGAAAGAGCTCAGATTTTGGCGGCACTTCTGATTGCCTTTTCGGACTCCCTTTTATTGTTCTTTCTGTGGCGTGGTAAACTTGGATTTTGTTGGGAGGCTTCTCAGGCG
Organism: Apteryx mantelli; assembly: GCF_036417845.1. Lineage (NCBI taxonomy): Eukaryota > Metazoa > Chordata > Aves > Apterygiformes > Apterygidae > Apteryx > Apteryx mantelli. The sequence continues at coordinate 5,622,021 of NC_089990.1, read as the reverse complement.
CAGTGAGAATTTCGTGCAGCGTGATAACATGAGTGCAAAGAGTTTCCTTTCTCACAATGCAACTGCTCAGCCAAAGCAGCGTTTAGGAATGCGAAGGTGACAGATTTAAAAGAATATGAGGTAGGACTGGAAATTGCTGTGTGTGGGAGACTGTACTCGTGTGCGCGCTCAGGGTACTTTACTGCAAAACAATGGCACAAAACACATGTCCTTGTAAAAGTCACAGATTGTAATGGGCAAAATATGTGCTTGTGCACATTTATGGGCATTTCTTTCCCCCCCCCCCCCCAATTCTATACAAATTTACGTATTACCCAGAAGTGTGGTAGGGTGAAATTCTGCTTTCAGTTACGCTAGCATAAATGTGCTGTGAAGTCAGTGTTGTACTAATGACCATAATTTGGCTGCTTATTGTTGTGTGTGTGTGTTTTTAAGTCCACAGAAATCAAAATTCTTGTTATACTTTATTTTACACATGGCATGTAGTCTTTTAAAATCTTTTAGGCAAATGTGCTTGAGCTAATAAAAACAGTAACTATAAGCTTTTCTGAAAACAGAATTTTAATTAAAAAGTCAGATTCTGAGCTTCTGTTTAATGTATGCTGTTTGTGTAAATGACAGCTTCTGTTGCATTACATGCATGATATTCAACGTTTGTTCTGCTGAAGTCTTAAAGCCAATTTCTTTGGCATCGAGTTATCTTTTTTAGTAAAAGACGTTGGACTGTCAGTTTTGTGTGTGTTTTCTTGCAGGTTCCTGGGTCTATCTGGCACTTTTTTAAAGCTCCAGCTCCTTGACTTAAGTGATGATTTAAAAATTAGCTTGTCTGTATTGTCTTTCTGTGTTATTCCTGTAGCTGCATAGGAAAGCTTGAAAAAATAATTAGGATGTAATATACAAGCTCAAAAAAACAAAGTAACACAGAGCTATTATTTAAAAGCGATGCAATTATGCTTTAAGCCAATTGAGGCTTGACTTAATTTCTCAAGGTTTGTTGTTGATGAGTAAAACCAAAGTTAACTCCCGAAATATGCCTATACTGAATCAGGTATTTGGCTGGCGAAAATTGAGAGCGCTCCACTGAGACCAGAGGAATTCCCATAGTGTCTAAAGACCCAGATGCCGGCCCTGCAAGACTCGCACCTTTCTAGATGTAGTGTTTGGAGTTATTCCTGCAGTCTGTTTCCTTGTTTCTCCCCAACTGATTTCTGTTTGGTAAAGACCTGATTTTGCTCTGGAGAGCATTAATAACAAATCCTTAATGGTTTAGGTGGGAGTAGGATTGAGCCCTAGGAAAACAGTGTGCAAAACCAGGCAGTCATGGATTGTGACAAGCATTGACAGGAAATGCTGGTTTCTCTGCTGCTGCTCATAACTTGGGGAGGCCACAGCTGGGTAATTTGTTTTTGCTTCCTGTTCCCAATCTGTTTGGGTCAAAAGTAGTGATGTTTTTCCATATTAAGATGTTTGGCTTCATTCTGCAAGGCAGCAATAAATTTCACACCAGGCACAACATGTTTCTTATATTTCAGAGACTCTTTATTGCTGCCTTTGACTTTTAATTTGGATGGTGAAATCTTTATTAGTACCTTTCTTATTACATAGACCTGCTTTTCAAGGAAAATAGAAAGCTTTTTTCTTTCTTTCTTTCTTTCTTTCTTTTTGGAAAAAACCTTTGAAATAATTCACAGGAAGATTGGTCTGTTGGTGAGCACAGGGAGGGAGTCAGGCAGTCTGGCAGCTGTCCCTGGCTCTTCTACAGGCTCCTGGAGAGATGGGGACGAGTCAACTTGCTTCTGCGCTCCTCTGTCATGAGGGGATGATGCTGCCCAAGTTCATTGGCATGTTGGGACTTAATTCATTAACATTTGTGAAGTGTTTGATCTTTCGCTAGAAGGTTCTCAAACTGTGGGGAATTGTGCTGCACTGGACCATGACGCCAGGAGGTATGTGTGTGGTTTGCAGTGGGCTGATGGATTGGTCGTTTAAGTGGTAATAAAGGTTGGAATGCCGAGTGGCAAAGAGTCCGTGATTAACTGATGGGGAAACCTGCCCCTGTAAAAGAGAGCATCACACACTTTGAGTTGCAGCTGGAAGCTGGGTCGCTAGCTGTTGCTTGGGAATTGTTCTCCAGAGCGATTGGTTCAGAATTAGTCCTCAGAATACAAAATGTTACCGCAGGCCATGAAATACAAAACTTAGGGAAAAGACGGTTGGGCCTCACCTCGGCTGGGCTGGTCAGCACAAGGGCATCAGGTTTCTCTTCCAAAAATCTAGTCAAAACTCCATCAGTGTTACTCACTCCTCTTAACTGAGTGTGCAACTCAGTTGTAGGATCTCCCATCCATCCACAAACAGGCAGCCAGGATGGACGGATGTTTTTACAGACATAGCAGATATCAGTGGGATCCTCTTAAATACAGTCTGCATGCTTTGAATGAGCAGTGCTGGCGTCTCACCAGACAGTGGGAAGTCCTGGCCCAGGGGGCTTGTGTTATGTTTTCAGATACATTTCAGTAAAGCTGTTTCAGAGTTACAAGGAAGAAACAGTAGCACAGGGCCGTTAACAGGGTTGCATATGCCTATTCTCTCTGTGTGAAGCGCACAAATGCTGTCATTGTATCTCACTGAAGAACCCAGAGCCTGCAGATACCTTGTGAAGCACCTCTGTGTACTTGCACACGCTTCCCAGGTTCTGGCACAGACCTCTCTGCCTTGTATTTGATGCATTTGGTTCCTGGTTCCAGCACTGGACACCTCGGTTCTAGGTCCTTGGTTGACCTTGGTTTGTTGTCCAGACCGAGTCCACTACCTGTGAATTCAGCTTGGCTAATTACTTAGTGAAATGCTTTACGCAGCAACCCCTGTGCCCTTCCTTGCGCATAGGTTTAGTAACCAGCTAATATCAGGTGTGTCCCAAGAACCCAGACGTGTTCTGGCTAATGCGGCAACACCTTTGATGTGGTGCTTAAGGAAGCTACGCTACAGGTCATGTAAATGAGGCTGACCAGAATTGGCTGCTCTCCTCTAGAAGGTTCGGCAAATGCCTTCTCTTGTTGGTGTGCAGGGAGAATATCTGCAGCAAGACAGACACTTTCCCTTCTACCTTTGAATGCCACAGTCCTCAGTCTCATTCAGCAGTGGGGACCAGTTGGCCCCATTCCTCTGTTCCCTGTTCTGCACACCACCTTGGACCAGTCTCTGGAGGGAAGCTGGCCTGGGTAGCTCTCACCTGAGACTGACCACTCTTGCTGCTTACAGCCTTCAGGATGATCTTTGAGGTCTCCAGAGCAGTCACTTGAGCAGCTGTGATCCAGGTTTTTTCTGAGCCTGAGGAGATGAACAGGATATGCAGGGCTGGTGCTGTGTGAGGTTATGTCAGTCTTGCTGAGGGGAGAGACCTGCTGGGTCGGGGACTTTCCAGCTCCAGTGACAGCATCATCTTATGACACGTTCAGTGGCTGATGCTCGGGTATCAAGCTTGGAATGGGGCGGCTGCTGCAGCTTAAGGGCAAATTCATTTTATATCATGTTTTAGGTGGAAAGATACGCTTCTGAAAGGACCTGAGATCCATTCAGAAGGTACAGCAGTCTTTAGTGTGTCTAACAGTGGATTTATTTATTTGTTGTACAGTGCCACCATTTTGTTCCTACAGAGATACTAGGATTTGTAAATTCAGCCCAGCTGTAGAGTCTGTCCTGGATGCTCTCTTGATTCCCTTAGTTGGGCGATTGCACCATTTTGCGTGCTAGCTTACAGAGTTTCTTCCCCCAGGTTTCGGAGCACCTCCCCTGCTCAGCCCACCTGGGGGATGCAGTACCTGAGGAGTGTTTGGTTGCAAAACACTGCAGGGTACATCCTTATGCCTTATCGGAGAGCCCACACCCAGTTCCTCTGGTGTGTTTCTGATGTAAATGACTTTCAGGGCACGTAGAGGAGAAGCAAACTTGTGAGGAGCTTGTGCAGCTGGGAGATTTGTGGAAGCCTCTTGAAAGAGGGGCCTGGCAGAGGCAGAGCTGTCTGTTGCTGGGACCTCCCGGGTGCTGCTGAGCACCCTTGAGGTCCCTGGATTCCAGGAAAAACTGAGCCTGCAGTTTGCCCTTCAAATGGGTACTGGTGCTGAAAGGTGCAGTCTTTCCTCCCCCCTTCTGCTGGCCTATTTCCCCTGCCTTGTGCTTGGTCTCATGAATGTTTGTCCTGGCTGAGAGAGAGGGCAGGAATGAGTCCTGAGGCCCATGGGAGGGCAGAACTGCCCCTGCTGATGGCAACCAGGGCTTGGGTTTGCTGGAAATGGTGGTGAAAGCAGAGTCTAAGGGTTTCCAGGCGTGCAGGGTAGTGTCTGGACAGGTGAGGCTGAGCTGTTCTCTGCCAGACTCTTGCGAGCTGCTGGGGATTTTTATTCAATAAAACAGTAACTGTTGAAGTTACATATTGATTAATAAGAGTAATGCTTAATGCAGCCATTGCATAAGTCTGTGAGTTAAAGCCAGGTACCTTTTGCCAGCAGTAGCTCTAATTCTGAAGCAAAAGGACTGGACAGTTGAGTTGGGCTAACCCTGTGCTGCGAGAATTCACCACCAACTGCATTTCAAATAATTGCGCAGAGTCCTGCTCTGCAGGCTCGGAAATGTGTTGGCTTGCCTTCCCACTGTGGGGGCCAGGTGGGCACATGGGGAAGGCACAAAGAGCATCACGGAGACTGCTGGAGCTCTGTACAGCAGCCCAGCCAAGCACTCCTGGTTTGGGGCTGGCAGGCAGGAATCTGCAGTTTGTTTGCCATGGAGCTGCCTCTCTTTCAGTAAAATGTAGATGGAAACAAGTGTGGGAAGCTTTTAGTGCAAGTGTTCATGATGGTCGGCAGCAAACACGTGCAGTTGGTGGTTTGCTTTACTAATGGCTTTCATTTAAGTCATCTTAGGAATTTATTTTGTTTGGGGAGAGGATTTTACAGCTCTGATTCAGAACGTTAAAATGGCAGGAGTGTTCCTTCTTAAAGTAAATCAGTGGCTGACTTTGCTCATGTTGCTGTGCTCCATCTTCAATTTGCAGTTCACCAATGTTGGCTTTAAAATAAATCAATTCCTAGGGGAGTAGCGTGCAGCAGCATCTTCAGTTTGAATCTGAACTTTCACTAGGAGCAATCTAAACCCAATATCTGGTTTTGGTCACCAGTGAAAGACAGCTGTTGATCCTGTGCTGACCTCCCTGGAGCATGCTGATGCTGGGGGATGGTCAGGGGATTCCTCCTCCCCAGCAAAGCCCCAACCTGAACGGCCGCGGAGGAAGTGGCACTGGCTTGTTCTGCACGCGTAGCGCCGCGCTAGTGAGGCGACTTCATTTCCTGTCGATGGGCAAAGAATGCCAGTAGAACTGTAGAACTTGTTTTCAGAGTTATGCAGCAATTGCCTAAAAAAGAGAAGATGGGATGCTTGTTAAATTAACACTGAAAATGCTTTTTAAGATGCCTAGTGCAACAAAAACTGCCAGGGGAGAGGAGTCCATTACAGTGATTACAGTCCAAATACAACATCATTGTAGCAGTCAAAGTGAAGCTGATTGCAAATGGGAGTGATACTGGGAGGATGGCAAAAAACCTTGATATTTGGAATGATGGAGGAATGACAGTTTCATTTAATGTCAGTAATCTTTGTATTAGCCAAAATCTGCTTCTGAGAAGGGTGTGTATATATATATATATATTTTTTAAGCCTAGAACTGCATTAATAAGAACAGTCTGTTTTCCCTGATCTCTGCCTTTAGAGCATGAGCTCCCAAGAGCACAGATTGCTCTTCTGTATTTTTGGGACGGCAGCTGCAGGTAGCTGACACTACCACAAATAAATAGCAGTGCTGGGAGTGTGTTATTGCAGTCCCAGATCACTTAGCAAGGGTCTGATCCTGCGTGATGCCTGCTGGAGTACAGAGCCAGGACTGCTGTTCGACATGGAGTGCATGGCTGCCTTTAGGATAGTTTTAAATTTGTAGGCTTTTGGTTTTCTCCAGAGTGGTTCTCAGCAGGGGGATCTCGTGGAACAGACCTGCTGAACTCGGAGGGCAAGAGGAGGAACAGTCTGCTGTATTTGTTGACGTACACCTTTCTGGGAGATGTACCACAGGGGAAATACAAATGCCATGGTATTGAGGTACTTGATGCAGTAATATTAGCTGGATTGTGGAGACAGAGGTGAGACAGGCCTTAGGATTTGTGTTTGTTGAGAAGACTGCGCCTCTACTGTGGGGAGACAGCAGAAAGGTGGAGCAGCAGCATCTGACGCCTTTGGGTGGGGGTTATCACAGCTGACTTCGTGCATCTGCCTTCTCCAAGGGAGAGACCTGGTGGTTCTTCCCACATGTGCTAGTTGGTTTCCATTTCCTCCATGAATGTGATGTTGCTCATCCTGGAGATTCAGGCAACTAAATGAGAGAGAGAGAATTAAAACATGAGATCTGCTCGCTCATGACCTGAATCCCCTAATCACAGCCTCGTACAAGCGAAGCTCTTAGGCTGGGTTGAGTAAAGGGCATCTCCACGCAAGAAAATGTGCATCCCTGCCCTCAGCCCTCCAGAATTAGAGCTTATATGTGATGAGCAAATCGGAATGTAGCTGTAAGAACCCCCTCGCCTTAAACCAGACCCACTGTGCGTGACATTGCCTCGCCTGCGGTATGCTTGTACTAAGAGCTTTGTTGAAAAGAGGTGCGTGTTGCCTGAGCTTCCAGCTTGTGAGAAGACCTCACCTAGATGCCAGAAATGCAGCTGAAGTGAGTCTATGCTTTTTGGAACTGGACCTTAATTTTGATGGGCTTAAATTGACCCTTAATTTTTTAGTTTAAGCTTTGTGCTGTTTTGTTTGTGTTTTGTTCTTTAACCCAGGAAGGTACATTAATGAGGTTCATAAAATAGAATGGTTGCTTTTGCTGACCCTTTAATTCAGTTTTCGTCCTGTCTACTTTCCATGTATGTTTTTCAGAGGGTGCTTTGCTAATGCCAAGGGAGTGGTAACCCCACGCTTTGAACTACATGTTCTGTTAATTCCTCATTGTGACACTGTAGCCAGAGATACAAGATTAACAGTTGTGTGGGTTTTTTTGTTTTTTTTTTTTCTTTTTCAAGTAGGTGGCTAAACTGAAAAAATCAATTAAAGACCAACAAGCAAAAACAGAAGAAAAGGAATTTATTCCACTTTGGGTCAACTGGTAATAAAAATGTTTGGCTTCAGCAATAAGCTGAAGCTCATAAAAATTGTCATCCTACTGGGAGATGGGGAAGGGGAGGAAGAGCACGTTTAGGTTTAAAATATATTGTTTGTTTATTAGATGACAGGTAGAGATACATGGCCTTGAAACACTTTCAGCTGACAGGTGGAGGGGAAAAAAAGGAAAGAAAAACAAGTGGGGAATAGCTTAATGTTACCTGCCTTTTTTAAAGGAGTGTTTCAAATTTTCTTCTGAAACAGTCTGGAAATTCAGGTTAGTCACTGTAAAACTGAATAAATAATTTATCTGAAAAACATTGCCTGGCTTGCAATCATAGCAGATGTAATCATAAAGGCAGATTAAAATATTTTGTAAAAGGACTTTAAAAGCACCTTTGGCTCAAATCTGTGGTTACATGAACTCAGGGAGCATCTCTGATTTTCTGCTACCTGAGGATCTGGCTTTTATCTTGTTTTTAATCTCTCTTCGTATCCCTCCCCCACCTACTCCTGTATTAGGATAGGTGAGTCTGTGTGGAGGTTTTTTTGCAGCACACATTTAAGAACTGTTTTAGAGCTCAGAATTTGATCCAGAGATGGTGGGTTTCTGTTCACAGCTCCTGTGCCTCTTGTGCAAGGCTGTGCTCTTGTGAACCAGAGGGAATTGGCTGTGTTGCGAGATAGAAATTTGGGGTTTTGAACATTCCCCACAAACATTTTTAGAAAACTCCATGCAAACATCTTTGAGAGCCAAATAACACCTGTGTTGTCACTTGGAGGCTGAATTTATAGCTATCTGCCTTCTCAGAATAAGCTGATAATAGATTAGTTGCTAATATTTCGCTTGTTGGTCAATATTTCCCCTGCTGTTATTGATGTGTCAGCAGAGTCGAGTCTTTCGAGTCATGAGGTGGAGCACGTAAGCCAGATCCTTCTCCTGTGCAAGACAGAAGACAGCCTCTGCTCCAAAGAGCCGGTGGTCGAGGGCTGAGCATCCAGGCTGGGATGTGGGGCTCCCAGGAGAGCAGGACTAGAGCCGAGCAGGTGGCCTGGCTGTCAGTTTTAAGTCATGCGGCGAGGGAGGCTTTGCAGGCCTCTGTAGGGAAAGACTCCCAAGGCACAAAATGTTTGATGGCACATTGAAAAAGCAGGGAGCTGGGTGGGTGGGAGTCAGGATTTTAGAGAGCGAGGTGGTCGGTAGTGGGGGGATAACTAACGAAGAGATGGAAAGTGAAGACAACGAGCTTGTGTGAAGTGATAGATAGAGGAGAGGGGGTCGGAAGGGGAGACAGGGTTGAGAGAATGGGGACCTGAGCTAGAGGAACAGCCCTTTGAACAGAGGGCAGTGGGTCAGACATCACTCGAGAAGGGTGTTACAGGCATCGACGTGTGGGTGCCTCTTTGCCCATTGGGGTAGATCATGACTTGGTGTTGTGCGGCTGGGACTGTGCATAGCCCTGGGTTCCCCATCTCTTGCCGCAGGAGCCAAGGTGCAGTACCTTGTTTGTGCATGTGATGTGTTTGGGTGAGATGGAGATGGGACAAGATATCGTCACCCACTTCCAGTCTGCGACTCCTGTGTTGGCCACACGAGGTGATGACAGGAAGGAATGTGCCAAGTGTGTGACGTACTACCAGAGCCATTAACTAGCTCTTAATTTGTAAGTGCTGTTGCGGCAAGTAGCTGGGCTGTGCCTTGTAGGACCCTGTTACAGGGTGATGTGCTAGTTGGTTGAAGTCTTTTCTATTAATGTACTGTATTGATGTCTTGTCTCTTTGCTGAAGGATGAATAACCTTTAGATGAAATTAAATACATCGGACCTTGCTATGGTTTCGGTGTGAGGCCAGGGCTGCGTCTGAGGAAACTTCTGGGATGTTAATTGAAGGTTCATATCCTGTTGTGCAAGCTCTGGGGTAGGAATTTACCTTGCACAATGTAAAGTGAGCATTCACGTTTGCTTTCTGGCTCTTGAACGTATGTGTATTTTCAAAGAACGTGCATTCTAAGGGAGCCTTTAGTCAATAAACATTAATGTTTGTGCAGCATGATCAAAAGAGTCTCAGGGCTCTGCTGGCTGACAGGGGGACTGACCATAGACAGGCCCATGTCGGAGTCCCTGTGTGTTCCCTGTGCCCTTATGGTAAAGGATTAAGCTTGCAGTAGAACGAGGTCAGGTCTAGACCAAGAAGTAGACTCTGGAATCCAGCCAAAAGCGTAAGATTTTTTTCTTGTAACAGCATCTTAGATGTGGCAGTTGTGTTGACTTAGTTGAAATGAGGCTGACATCTGTAGGTCAGGCCTGATTAAAAGCGAATGAGGGTAGAGAATAGCTCCACAGAGTAAAGAGGATTTAAAGATAACTGTGGAGGGAGAGGCATGGCCCTTACTGGCAGAATTTGGTTTGGCCTTGGGAATCTTGCTCCCTGTATGGGAGCAGGGAGCTTCTGTTTCTCTGGATCTGCTGCTGGCCTCCAGAGCACTATGGCCATTACCCCGTTCTTCCCCAGTTTCTGAATTTCTTCTGGTTGATTCCATCCCACCAGGTATGTCACTTTTCTTCCAAAAAGTCATTTGATTTAAGCTTTGGCCTTCAACTGTCCAAAGGAAGCCTTCCATACAAACCTTTGTTTCTGTAAATCCCCACTGTGAAGACAATGCCCACCCCTCAGCTTGTCTGTTAAAGGGTTGTGTGTCTGGGCCTTTCGCATGGGGCAGGTGAAAGGTGCTGTGTTGTTGAGTGTTACATGCCAGCAGCTGCTTCAGAAAACATTTCTGTACTCCTTTTGACCTCTGCTGTGTCTGCCTGCCCATCCTCAGTTGCGTTGGCTGTTGAGGATGTTGGAGACTGCTTCTCTGCTGAGAGAGGAGGAAAGAGGAGAATGATGGCAATTCTGACACAGTAGCCCTTGTGCTTTAGTAGATACAGCATCATATTGTTTTCAAAACTGTAGTTGTATCGCTAGCTGCTGGTTATACATTGAGCATGTTGATCTCGGAAGTGCTTTGACACAGAGGATCCCCATCACTTGGGATCGGTGAACTGAAGCGTAGAGAGACAAAGTGACACGCTGTAAACAGTCGCTTGAAGGGGCATGCTGCTGCCACAGTCAGGGATGCAGCTTATGTCTTCTAAATGCTTCCTTACGAGGAGATGGCGAGCTGGGAGGGAGTTGGGGCTCAGATGGGCTTTGAGCATGGTGAGGGAGTTGTGTTGTCTGCTGCCAGCATCATGTGAGAGGGAGGCAGCCAGCATCGTGTCCAGCTGCCTCGGCTCCCTGGCTCAAATGACTGCATCTGCCTGAGCTGTCTGGGCCTGGCCTCTGGCCTGACTCTGGAGGGGCTCAAATTTTCCCACCAGGGACACCAACTGTCTGACCACAGCTCCCCAGGTGCTCCTGCTTATATATTTGCTTGGAAGCATTCAAGAGCAAGTCCACTGTTCAGATTTTTCCATGCTGATTTCTTTCAATGGAAAAATGGCTTCTTTGATTAGATGAAAATTTGTGTACTAAAAATCAGAAAGGAAAAGGGTCCTTGATTTCTCCCTGAAGCAGGAGTTTTAGTTTCTAAATGAAACTTTTAGCAAGATAAAAATAGAGAATTACTTTATGGGGAAAGTACTCACTTCCCTACCAGTTCTGCTGAGCAGCCTTCAGCTGTGAAGAAGTGGGGAAATTGTCCTCAGCTTCACTGGACCAAGACCAGCCCCGGTGTGTTTGCAGTGAAGTACCTAGAGTTACACCGAGGCTTCATTATGCCTCTCTAAATTTGAAGAATATATGAATCAAGATGAAAAATTAATTTTAATTCCTACCAAACACTGCTTCGTTCTCTGCAGTGATATGTACTCTGCACAGCACTGTGTCATGGAGCGCACGCCACCTTGTCATAACCAGAGAACGTGGCTGACTTTGGCATTGATGGGAAAAGAGCCATTTAACTGAGACTGCTGCATGGCAATGTTCCTTATTTTCAGGTGCTCATTCCAGATAAACAATGCTGATAGTTGTGATGACCACACAGATCAATCCATTAATAATTTTTATACTTGGGAAAATAACAACATAAGCACCAATATCCTTGCATAGTGTTCTGGGCCTGTCTGTCAGGAGACCGGCAATTGTTTGATGATTTTGTGAAAACAAATGATCTCAGCTCTCACTGTAGTCCCTGAATTCATTTTCAGCTGTGACAAGAGCCAGGATTTAAGCCTGGGTCCCCCAAAGTAAAATAAAGTTAATTAGCCCACTCTATCATGTAGCTGTTTCAGTTCAACAAAGGCAGTACGTTCAGCCAGACAGTTCTTGCTCATAAGTGATGCTAACCTTGTGAGCTGCATGTGCGATAGCGTGTGCTTGCTCAGAGCCTAAAGTCCATAGGATTGCATCCCTTTTCAGCAGTGCTTCTTAATCTGCCTGCCCCCCCCAGCCTCATTACAGTGCTGCTGTTCTCTGAGAGGGGAAACTTCTGGCACCAGCATTTGTTTTCAGCTTGCATGATGATTTGTGTTATGGCAATGGCTGTGGGTTCCTACCAAGGTCAGAGGCTGCTGCAGAAGAAAGAGGGAAAGAGTTTCTGTCCTCAGGAGCATGTTGCCTTTAAGGCAAATACATAAGGCTATGTGACATTAGCGCTATTCACGGCACCTTATGAACAGGATGCAGGCAATGGCAGAGGGACAAAGTGAGGTGGCCAAAACAGTGTTTGGTTTCTGGACTGGAAGAAAGATGTGTGAGCCCTCATCTTGTTTCCTGGCTTCTTGTTTTTGCCAGACCAGATCTCTTCTCTGGCTGGAAGCTTTTTTGCATCAGACACAGATAAGCAAGAACTCAGCACTGAATATTGCTGTGGTAGATCCGGTGTGGTGAGGTGTGACTTGAAGTTAGCCATCAAAGAATGAAGAATTGCTGTCTTTGAGGGACTCTACTGCACTGTTCGCAACAAGTCAGGGGAGATATTTTAACATTCTTGCTTGCCATATCTCTGCTGGTTTTTGGGTTAGCCCATAGAGAGAATAGGGGCAGGGCAGTGTGTCCCCTGAACAGGGCAGGCTGTGGTGAAGTTTTCTTCCTACCCAACTATTGACCTCAGGCGGGGTACTTTACCACTGTTCTTCAGCAAAGTGACTGCTTGGATTAAAGTTACTTGAAGTTTGAGTCCTTTGTAATACTGTGGTTGTCAAAGCTGAAGGATATTGTAGAAACTCAAAATACAGTTTTTCTTCCTTCTAAATTTGACTTTTGCCCCTACAATGTCACAGTGTTTAGCATGGTGGGAGGAGAAAATCCTTAGCCTAGTTATAAGTACTGGCTATAGTCTAGAAAAACGTGTCTGTGTTTCAAAAAATGTAGGACCTTATTTTCAGATCCTGGCATCTATTTATGTCCGTGTTGTTTAGCAAGCACACGTACTTGGCTGCTTACTGAAATCTACATTCACTGGTATTGTAATCCAGAGCTTATGTTTGCGGGCAGTGCCATTTGGTTGAATGAAATCCTTGCACAAAAAATCATCTGTATGTAGATACTAGAATGAGAACAGTGATGGCTGTGTGAGTGGAAAGCAGGTCAAGACACCCTGAAAATAGAAACATATGGATGTTGTTAACAAAAACTGTGAAGCATGTTTTCCTTGAAAATTGTTATTTAATATTGTCCTTGATGTCGTTGAATTAAACATACCGTAAGAAATTGTTTGCTGGAATTGTGACTGGCTACTGGGTGGTCATTATCAACAGCCAGAGAAGACAGCATAACCTGCTAAACAGATAACAAGATGCATAGGTGCTAGCAGAAGGGGAGTCTGAGACAAGAGAATGCAAGGAAAAAAAAATGTGTACAAGGTAGAACTTGCGCAGCCAGCCCTTATGCAGCAAATAAAGCAAGGTCTTGCTGACCTTGGCAGCTCTACAGGGCAGTCTTTGCATAAGAATAAATCGTGCTTAATATACTGGAGAAATTATTCAGGGACAAATTCTTGTTTTCTTCAGTCTTGGGGATGCTATTTCTTTACTTGATCTCCACTTGCAACATAGAAACACGAAGGCAGTGTGGACAGGGTAAGAGAAGCACCCAGCTCCCCTCAAGCAGTTCAGCTCTGTTTCCTGTGATGCATGTGTGTGTGTGTGTGTGCATGCAGAATCCAAAACTATCCTCCTGGCTAAGCTGAACTTTTCCAGAGCACCTTCTCCTTGCGAGCTGGCAGTTGCTGGATATAAAGGCAGTGTGATGGGTGTCTTCCTTAATTAGTCTCTGCTGTTTGTGTCTGCTAACAAGAGGTCTGCCCTCCTGCAGGGAGACAAAGTAATATCAAGGAGGGGTGATAGGAAAATGTTAGCATGGAGAAGGGGAGCTCTCTTCCCCCATTAAAATATATTTTCACTTACAATTTTAGCCACTTGGTACTTCAAGAGATGGGTCTGGGCTTGAACCTTCCAGCCCTCCGGTTCCTCACTGTAATCGGATTGAATTTGCGGTGGCCTTTTGGGTCTCTGGTAGTGGCTGGCCGCACGAAGGGGGAGTTAATGGTCAGGGCTGCGTCCTGCAACGGCAGAGCTCTGGGACCCATGCAGCGGGCATCTGAGAGGTGCGCTGGGCTCCCCATGTTGTGCTGGGGTGAGGCAAGCAGAGGGGCCTAGATTTGCAGGCCCGCGTAAGTGCGGTGCACATTAAGTGCCAGGACAAACGGAGTTGCTAAAGCTCTGTTTTCCTTGACCTATTCGTCAGCCCATGAGCGGAGGCTCCCCACATCGGAGCTGGTCCCTCTCCAGCCACGCTGGGGTAGGACAGATGGGTCGCAAGCTGGCGGGTGTCTCCGCTCTGCGTGTCCTGGCCCCGTCCAGCCCCCGTGCTGCTGCCGGGACAGGAGCCCTGCGTGTGCTCGTCTCTGCGTGGGCTGGCGGTTGCTTCCGCTGGCGAACGTAGGCTGTGTTTCTCTGAGCCGTGCAGGTATTGTTGTTCAGTATTTACTCAGCCCCAGTGTTTTTCCTCTTTGCCTTCCTCTCAGTATGAAGAAATCAGTCCCTTAAACTCCCATGTTTGAGAGAAAATCTATCGCATGAGTTTTGCCAGAGCAGTGTCTCCAAGGCCTGTTTCCAGAGGGTTATCGAGAGAGGGCCAGAGACAGTGTTTGTTAGCATTGATCATGGGAAATGTAATTAATGCGGGTATGAAGTGTTAAATGTTAAATTAAAATGGGAGATTTAAAAGCAATCAATAGATCAATTTTGAGGCTGGGATGAAATGCTCAGACTTTCACACAATGATCAGATTTCCAATAAGACCTCTATTGTGTGCAATTAAAGGGGTTGCAATATTAAATCAGGTGTTAAGGGAATGATATTTAGATGTTGAAAGAACAAAGGAGCAGACAAAAAGAACCCTCCCATCTGCAAGCAGAGTGCCCTGGCTGGGCAGAAATGGTGCAGAGAGGGGAAGGCACCAAACTAGTGACTAAAATCACAAAGGAAGCCTGGGAAAACTGCAAAATCAGTGCTGCAGTGCTGAACACCTGCCTAGAAGTAGACTAGACCATTTTGTCCTGATATGTCCCTTGTAGCCTGATGGGACTTCTAAGCTCTAGGCCCATCCACGTGCACGTATGCTTACAGCAGAGCTCCTTGTTTGCAAGCCAGCCTTCCAGAGGAGCGAGGACAGCATGTTAAAATCCACTGCAGCAGAAAGTACTGCCATGCAACAGGCTTCCCAAGAGGTTAAAAATATTCATTACAAACTACCACCATGTTTCAGTGGTATCCCAGCTAGTCAATAAGAGCAAAGGCATGCAATCGATGCTCTGTTAACAAGCAGAACAGCAATTAAGGAGGGAGGTGAAGCTGGTCTCAGCCCTACTGCCACTGGGGATATATGGGGTATCCTAGGGCACGTGGCATTTCCAAGGCATTTCTTTGAAGGTCGTATTTTTCCCTCACCCTACAGTCCATAAAGAGATAGTCCATAAAGAGCAGCAGCCCCCAGTTTAACTGGCCTATGAGTAATGATATCAAAGTAGTGCTGCTTTGTGGGCAGCATCAGGCTTTGCTCTTCCAGTCAGCTTAATTTTCTGATGCTGCAAGCTGCTCAGGAGGCTGTAGGAAGCACCACAGTGCCCGTTCACAAAATATGTATTTTTGCTTTAATCCCAAAGGGATAATTCAGAATATGGGGCAGACATAGCATTTACTATGGGCACTGCACCTGCCAAGGTAACATTACTGTGGGATGAAGGGGGGAAAAGCACTTCTGCATTAGATAAGATGAATAAACATGCTCGTTAGCTCCAGGCATTTATTTGCTAACCTTGTCCTGTACCTGTGATGTGATTATCTGTGAAGATGTAGCTGTAAGGCTCTGCAGAGCCTTGGAAGATGCATGTTTTAAGAGTACGTTCTCATTTTGTTTCATAATCCTGGTGGCAGCCTCTGCTGTGTAGTTCTTGAGTTAAATGCTGATTAGGTTAATGGATTGTAATGTAACCCCACCCAGTTGGTCATCAGTCCCTTGAAAATGCCTTGTGATTGTGATCGTTACTGCTTAATTGCAAGCCCTGCCTTGCCCATGGATTTGTGAGGCCCAAGCTTACCCTGCTCCTTGAGGAGGAGAGGGCCAAGAGCTGGTAGGGAGGTTTCTGCAGAGCAGCGCTCTCGCGGAGCCTTTATATGAAAGTCTCTAAAATTTCCACTGTGGCGTAGCTGGGCAGAGGTAACATGATCTTTGGAAAAGTGCCTTTGTGCTGTAGCCTACAGAAGAGCTTCTTTATTAACAAAGCCCGAATACGGGTTAGTTAAATTGTAGCTCTTGTATTCAAGGTCACTGTTAATTTTTTTTTTTTCTTAATTGCAAATCTGGGGTTGCAAATGAGATTTGCTGCTTTGAGCTCCCAGAAAGGGTTGGAAATGATCTGATATTTCTTCCCTGGTTACCCTATGTCACCCTGACCCTGCTCCCCTTTATCTCAGAGAAAAATAAGTTTTGCGAACTGCCGTACATAGATTTTAACTTCGTCACTGATATTAGAACTCCCTAAAAGGATGCGTCTCTGGGAAGAGACTGATGCTCTGTCTGTAGCATATCGTGAAACTATTCAGGGAGGCAGGGAGATCAGAGCATGTTTGTGGCCGAAGGAGCTTGGACTTTCCTTTAACATCCCTCTGAAAGGACTTGTAACCTCTTCAGGTGAGGAGTGGTGGAGCTGGGGAGGCCCTTGTGTTGTGGGTGTGAGATGTTACACAAGCTGCAGGGGAGACTGGACAAGTACTCAGTGAGGAGTTGGTTGGGGATTACTGAGATGGCAAACCACAGCAGGCTCAGGAAACCCTCCGAGTTAAAAATAACGGGAGGCTGTCAGGAGGTGGTATCATACATGCCTGCCTTGTTGTTACTCTTTGGCACCTGTGGGTGGCTGGTGTCTCCGTGTCTGTGTGTGGGCGCCGGGTGAAAGGAGGGTTCATCCTCCCATCTCTTCTTCTGCCTTCACTCCCTTCCTCACAGATACTCTGGGTTGTGATGGCCCGTGCTATGGCCACAGGGAATGGGCTGAGGAGAGGAATTTGAGGACAGAGCAGAGCTGCTAGCCTCCGTTTGCTCACTGTTCCTTTCTTGGATGCTTTGATGCTCCCTAAATTTATACCCCACGAGATAATCCCCTGGATTAACTGTCTCCTTGCTGCTTTTAAGGGAAGTTCCTTGCAGTCCCGTTCCTAACGGGCAGAGTTGGCCGCACCTCTGCACGGTCTCTGGCGAGAGCGGCAGGGCAGCAGCAGTGCGTGCGCTAGCTAAAGGCACGCCTGTGTCAAGCCCCAGTCCTATTTTTCCTGACCCGAATGCATGGAACAGCTTGTTCTCTGTTGTCTATTAACCCTTACAAAGAAACTTAATCTTGTTCTCCTTTGTTCTGCTTTGGTTGTGCTCGGCAGGGTCAGGCCCGTGCTCTCCGTGTCGGGCCAGAGCCTCGCTGAATAGCTCCATACCCCATGGGGCAGAGCCTGCGCTGGAGTTAATTGCTGAGTGATGATGGCTCTCCCCAGCTGAAGAGCTGCTCCCATGAGCTGTTTAGGCCTCTGTTTCTTGTATCTCGGTGCCAATCAGATTAGCTGGTGCCAGGAAACAGACCATGGCCTGCTTGCTCTTGAAAGCACCTTTTTTTCTCCTTACCTGTTATTCCCAGTTAAGCCACTTCCCACTCCTTCTTGATTCTTTTATTTAGTTTTGTTTGTTCCTTTTCATTTTCACAGTCTTATTCTGGCCCGTCTTTTCTCTCCCTGAGGCTGTGTCTCGCTGCGTTTTGACATCCAGCCTTAACACTTAACAATAGGCTAAATCCTGTTCCCTGACGTACCGCCGGCTGCTCTGTTTGCAGCGTGTCAGCACCGCGTGGCCCTCTGCACCGCTCCGCTGTGCTTTCCTTGCTTGCGATTCTCTCCACAACACTTAGGCTGTTGTAACTTGGATTCTCTTTAATGTGCAGAAGTCGGGATCTCTCCAGTTCACTGGAGCTACTGAAGGTACTAAAGGCAAAGAAAGGGGAATGGATTCAGGAGGTGATGAGAGGGTTTTCTGCTGAGGGAGGGAAGGATGTGGGTGTCTAGGCACTGGGCTTTTCTTCCCAGCTTTATCATTTAACCTCTCCTTATCTTCTCATCCATTTGTACATTTTGTTCGTTAGTGTTTACCCATCCCAGAGAGGTCTCTTGAGATGTTGGAATATACATTAGCCTCTAAAAATAGAGGGTGTAAGTTGCTGGAGAAGAGTGAAGCCACAACTCGCACAGAGTGCAAAGCCGGTGTTGCTGTTCATCTGTCCACGCTCCCCATGCTGCTCAAATGGCTGTGGAACCGTGCTCGAACTGAGCTCCCACAGCTAAGAGCCACCCGCCTGTGACTGAGCCCTGTGGCTATCGCTAGCTCAGCTGTCCATGCTTCTTCAGCATCACTCTGCTGTGCTCAGAGTTGGGCCCTTCCACTCCCTTGCTGCTGATTTCAGTAAGGGGTTCACTGCTGCAAAAACAAACAAACTCAACCCCCCTGCCCCAACCTTGCAGGACCATGCATTCTGGCATGGGTGCCTGTGCCAAAACAGGCCCATCCCCTGCCTCTCTCAAGGCCCCACCTTTATCCTTGTTCTAAAAACAAAATGCAAGGACATTCCTTCCTGGTTACTCTGTTCCGTTATTCTGACCTCATTAGACTTTCCCACTACAAAATTTCATTGAACTCCTCTATTAGCAGTGAAAACAAAAACAAGATCGTTGGACTTCCTCTGGAAAAGATGCATCTATATGACAGGGAACTGTAGGGAGCCAAATTTCCACCGCTGAGTTTGCGCTGTATGCATATGTTCCCTAGTATGCATTTTAGTAAACAAAATTGTCTTCACACTTAGAAGAATTTAAACAATTTATCTGTTATATCTTAACCGATTTCCCTTCCACTGTTCCTCCCTGACTTGAAATAAATTGCTCCTGTAATGTTATAAGAAGCAAAGTGCTGTTAGCTGGGGTCACCAGAACGGTGGCATTTTCTTCAAACCCCCAAGCTAAATATATTTTGAGGATTATGTATGCGCATGTACGTAGGAATGATAGTCAGGTGATGGATTGCTAAGCCACATCATAAATTCTGTTCATTGGACACCTTTGATTACCTCCTCTGCACTCTGCCCGTAATCATTCTTCTTCAAACATCCTTCTAATGTTCTTAACAGCAGCCAATTAAAACAAAGACTCGACTTGCCATATATCCCCTCTTCCCCTCTGCCATACTCCAAGCTCCTTCCCTCAGGCAAAAAACGAATGCACTGGTTGGTGGTTCAGAGTGTGTGCTGAGGGTGTGGGGGAATACATCCCTATCTGTTATTTTGTTAGCTCTGATAGAGACCTGCGGTGGGTGCTGGTGTGTTTCCTTGTTGCTGATCAGAAGAGTGTCTGGGGGCTGCAGGGTGGTGAAGGGAAAGACGAGGCGAGTGGGAGAGCGCTGATTATCTGTATGGGTGCCCTGTCTAGCTGGGATGTGTCTTCTCAGACTCCTGGTTTAGATTCAGTAGTTTCACGCTAATTCCGGTGCTTTCTGGCAGAAAAGCATGCCATGGGCATAAGTGGGGAAGTGGGAAGTAATTTGGGCTGCTATGGCTTCCATGAGGAAGAAGTTGGAAGCCATAACCCTACAAGTGCAGGAAGCCAAGGAGAGAATTGATGATCTGAGGATGTTAGTTATGTCCATGACTTGGACATCCTAGGGCGAATGAAGGACAAAAGGCTGAAAAGTTGATTCATCTAGCTGGCAGTGAGATGAAGAGGAATGAATAATAGATTTTGGGGTGAGTGAAAGGCAGCAGAGGCTGACATACTGACTGACTGGCTCATGACGCACCTTGAGGGTGACTTCATCGATGTCACTTTGCATTTTGCAGGGTTTGGCTGTGCCAGCTCCTCTCCGTGTGGCCCCTTGACCCGCCTCTGGCCCCCAGGAACACCCCTGCAGACTGGCTGAGTGTGTGGCGCTTGGCGCTAGAAGTGCAATTCCCAGACTGGCACTTAAACCTTCCCAGTGCCTCTTGGCTCGCTCTCCCCCCACGTGTACTGCAGCACCGCTTCCCTTCCATGCCGGCAGGGTGTTTATGGCTGTGCAAGCCAGATTGAAGTTGTTGGACATGCCTTTCACCTTGTTGCAGCCTGCTGGATTAATGGGGCGGATATGTGCGTGTGTATGTGTGTTGTGTGTGTGTTTTCCCCTCCCCCGTATCCTATTTCAGACTGTAATGACTGTGGGGTCTGAAAAAGATCTATTCATCTAGTGCTTGTAAAGCCTTTACCATAATAGTTTTTTAATGCCTGGTGGTCATTCCTTGGTTTTATCCTCCAGACCTCACTGAGGGGGATAGGGCAGTATTGTCCCCTGTTTGCAGAGATTAAGGGACTTGCCCTATGTCACTTGTAGAGCCTGTTGCTGAAGCAGGCTTCGAACCCTTGTCTCCAGGGTCCCAGTCTGGCACTTAGACTAGACCTTCCTTCCTGTTTAAATGGTAACCTGCTGCGACTACCTGTGGGAAGATAACGCCTTTGGAGTTCAGGACTAGGCTGCTCTGGATATTCGCTCATGTATGGAAGTAAAAAATAAGCTCTCAGTTGTCAGGATGTTTGCTTTTCCTGATTTTCTGCCTGTTTTAATTTCTTTCAGGATGAAAAAATAAATGTCTCGAAATACAATGTTTTTCTTGCTTGGCTTTTGGTCTCCCTCTGTCACTGTAAATTTGCTTTGCAACCTGAGGATGTTGTTACAGGTCTGAGTAGAGGAATAAGTCAGAGCTTCCCTTTTCTGGAGTCCTGAATTATTTTGCAAATAATTCTTTAGCACTTTTCTATGTGTTATGACCTTCTGCATAGCCCAGAAATGATAGGTGCTTTCTCTTTTGTGCCTGAGTCCTCACTTTGAAACACATTGTGTAATTCGGATGGACTCGAATGTAGTAGCGTAAAGACTTTGGAGGCCTGCCCTGTGAGAAGGGGAAAATTACTGTCTGGCCCAGAGTGATGGCTCTGTGATGACTGCATTGTGTTCTGGTGCTCTGTATTTGTAACAAACTGGTTTGCTGCCAAGTTACTTATGGCTTATCCAAGCACTTGGTACAAAGAATGTTAAAAGACAAACTATTTTTATTTTTGTGAATTCTTCTGACTGAGAGAATTCAAACCACTGTCCAGAACTCTGTCTCTTCTTTCTACCGGCCTGTTTTCACCAGGTAGACCAGCTAATACCTTACTGTATAAACCTACGGTATGTGTGTAGGAGCACATATGCACTTCCAGGAGATACAATATGAGACCTGAAGGGAAAATGTCTCCCTGTTATTCCCCTGGAGCCAATGGCTTGACTGTTGGAGAAAATCTGGCTGTTTGAGCATCAGACTCTGTATAGGCAGGAAGTCCAGAACGGGGTAGTCATAGCCACAAGTTTGTTTTGACCCTGCAACATTTCTCTTCAACTCTTCCTTCTGAGGTTTCTCCTCATTTCTGTGAAACCCATAAAACCCGTTGGTGTCATGAAATGTGCAGGCTTTTCTGGCAAGCCGTCTGCTGCGGCTCAGCATCCTCTCCGAGCGCTGCAGCCTGCCTTTGGCCGTGCTTTGGAGGATGGTGCTGGCAAGAAGAATGCCATGACCCCGCAGTTCCCACTTGTCAGAGGGGAGAAATTGTGTTGTGCAAGGGGAGTTTCCTAGGCACAAGTACGTGCACATGGACAGATACACCTGGGAAGCATGAGACCTACTGAACATGCCCTGTACAGGTATGTAGCGTGTGTGCAGTAAGTCTGACACCTTCCAAAAGCCCCAGGCCTTCTGCACAGCGTGATGAATGGGTGAGCTGGCCTGCTTCGTGAAGGAAAAATATGTCCTGTGCTGAGGGCTGGGATTCCCTAGGCTGCAGCAGCCAGGTTGGAAGCATCCAACTTGTGACAATACCAAATGGCTGGAAAGTCCCTGAATCTCCACAAGTAATTTGGGGTGGGGGAATTCAATTAAGTGTCAGCAGCACTGGTACTGCAAAATTTAGGGGCAAAAGGCATTTCTATTTTGGGAGGGGTGGGGGAAACAGGCAAAAAGATGAGAATAGTCTTTGGCCAGCGTCTGTCTAGGAATAGTGGATACCTTTGCTCCTAAGCATCCGCAGGTCCTTCCCCTCTTCTTCAAATGTTCTCCCTTTCTCCAAGATCAGTTCCAAAGAGAATCTTTCTTCCAGTCTTGTATTTCAGTGTTTCTCCTGTCTAATGGTGTGTGTTGTCTGGCTCAAGTGTTAAGGCCGTGCTTGGAGCTTAGGAAAGACTCATAGGTCATTCTTACCAGCAGGGTCCCACGAAGTGTGATTCACTTAAAGGCATTCCTTCCCATCAGCTGTCCCCATCGGCCTGCCCAAACACACGCGCACGTTTATCTGATTGGCAAGGACCTTGGGGGTTTCTCGAACACTGAGTAGGATAATCAGATAGATTGCAGGATACGTCTGCTTGATCCTATTTCTTATGATTACGTGGTGGGGAACAAACCTTAATGAGCCTTGGCCTTTCCTGTCTCCTCTGTAAATTTATGTGACTCAGTTGAGCTCTCTGTGCAAGACAGACCTTTACGCTTGGAGATGAAGGGGCATCCACCTCTGAAGTTGGCACTGCTTTGAGCAGGGGTTGGAGTAGCTGACCTCTAGATCTCCCTGCGAAATTACTTTTTTCTGTGGTTGCAGCTGGTGTAATTGTAGCCCTAATCCTTTGCAAGCAGTGCTGGCATTGGTGGGGATTTTAGCACGGGTTCAGAGCAGCGAGATAGCTGCTCCTGCACCGCAGAGGAAATGCTTCTGTTGGGTTAGCCACCCAGCTTTAGCACAGCTCCCTGGCCCTTTGCCTGGGAAGCTGCCTCCCACGTGAGGCCAGCAGTGATTTGCCAGGCGGGTGCCAGCAACAGGGAGCATCATCTCTGCATGGCTGGGGGGAGATGGGCACAGTGCTGGAGCCAGGCGCAAAAAACCCTCCTGTTCGGCTGCCTGATCAGCGGCGCATCCCCGCGAATGACCTCATCTCATAGGGCGGGTAAGGGATCTCAGTGGGTCGCTCCTAGTGGAGAGAGCTGCAGTGGGAAAGAGGACTAACTGATGTCGAATGAGCTGATGGCAGGAAATCCAAAGCCCAAAAAAACAAAAATGTGGATTTTTTTCTGTTTGTTTTAGCAACAAATCTATTCAACAGAATAGGTGGAAGTTCCCTTTGAACCACTGCACCCATGCTGCCCTGGAACACCCTGTGGAAAGGTGTTTGTTCTGCCAAGGCACGTGTGGGTCCAGCACAGTAGCTTCTGGGACTTTTTCTAAAGACAAACAAATAAACAAAGGTCCTTAAATTGAAATGTTTTTGTAATACATTTTGGCTTAGAATTCCCCAGCAAATGGTGGCAAACAGCTCTGTTTTTTGCCTGTGGAAGCATTTTGGAGAAGAGCTAATCCCACAGGACTGAAGGAGAGAAGGATTCTCTGAACCCTACTGGAAAGGGGAAGAAGAGGTTGATGATAAAGGAGAAGAGATTGTGAAAATTTCAGGCAGCTGAGGGAGTAGGAGCACACTGTCTACAGTGAAGAATGATAGATTTCAGAAACAAAAATATTTTTTTCAAATGTTTCATTAAATTCACCATTTACTTTTCCTGTGCTAGTTTGCTGTAGGTTGTAAATGCGGAGAATTGCGTGTGTGCAATGAAGGATAAAGTAAAGTTCCTCAAGTTTATCTGTACTTTTTCTTCTCTGCACTGAAAGGCTCCCTTCCCACACAGTACTTTGTTTTGTTTTTGTCCTGGTCCTACAGCTGCCGTTTCTCCAGGTAAGGAAGGTGTCTAGGTTAGGCTAGGTCATGCCATCCTGCAGTAAGCAGTGGGAGCACTCAGAGGTGTGATGGATGACCCGTTTTCCCCAGAATGGCAGGCTGTAGCCTTGGCAACGCTGACTGTCCCTGCAGAGCACCACATCTATCTTCCAGGGTGCCGCAAATCCAGGAGCTTTAGGGAGGTGTGTGTTGGCGAATTTTCGAAGATGTGTGACACAATATGTGCAACTTCAGCCTTCCCCTTTGAGGAGGGGGAGGATTTTTCTCATGCTGCTCTTTCCATGGAGGTTATGACCAGTAACCCACGCTCTGTCAAGTCGCTCTCTAAGCCAGAGGCATGAGTGAGTGTGGGGGAAGAAGGGCAAGTCAGTGTTGGTGGCTCCTGGAGCACAGAAACATGTGGTGTTTGCACGCCTAGACACCTGGCTTGAGCACACAGCCACTTCTGTAGTTGGTTTATATCCTGCCAATGAGGCTTTTCCATCGCAGCGTCATTGGGGTTTGGTTTTTTGGGTGTGTGTTTTCTGGCTTTTGCTGTCCTTTCTTGAGCAGACAGCACTCTGGGCTGCAGTTGACTCTTCAGCATGCAGTGTGATCCTTGGTGATTCACGGCCCCCAACATCTGCGATTAGACCTTGAACAGAAACTTTTCATGCATGGCCATGGAAGAGGAAATCTGTTCTTTTTCTGCGTAACTGGTCGAAGAACAAAAGAGGTTTTATTTCTTCCTGGCTATGAAGGTCTACCTTAAATTAAGTAAACTGTTCCCTGAGGGAGAAAGTGTCCAGGTACAGAATGTTCACAAAGGAAATATTCAAGGTGTCTACACAAGTCCCTAAAGTGTTTGCTTTTAAAGTATAAAGGCTAGGGCAAAAATAGAATATTATTTTCTAATTTAAAAGCAAAAATATCTCTTGCAAGTGGCAGAAAATAAATTGACCTTCTTCACGTTTGATGCTGCAGCCCATTAAGTACACAGGCAGAAAACAGGAGCTATTAAAAAGTCAGCCATTTCCACAGGTACCTTCTGTTCCAAGTGCACAGACCGTGTGATCGCAGGGGGTGGGACTGGGCCCGTTTTGGAGGCAGGCCCGCTGTGTGCAAACTGTTGGCATTGCAACATCAGAGGAATTCAAGTGCTGCTGGTTTTTAGGTGATACAGTGTAAGAGCCTTGGTAATCTGGACTTCAGCAGTGGAGGATCCATGCCTTGACCTTGTTTTTTGTGCGTGTGGTTTCTTTTGCTGTTGTACAACCTTGCTGGTACCACTTTTGAACCAGTCCCAAGCAAAGCAGGGAGCTGCTCTGTGATTCAGTCGTGGCAATGCCTAAATTGCCGTGGGCTTTTTGTGAGGCTCAAATGAGCTTCTCTGAAAAGTCAGCTTACTGAACTAATGTCGTCATGTCCCAGGCTTGGTAGGTCCAGGATGAAGATGCTTTTTTCTTACTGACTCTGAAATCTCTCCACAGATGTGGATTATCTCTTCTCATGCATTATTGCCAGTAAATGTACTGGTGCAGCATTTCCCAGTAAAATCTTGTCCTTGACTATACCTTTTTGATTACTTTGAGAAGCAAGAGTGCCGTTTCATATGTCCTTCTTTATCACTGTTGTGAAGGTGGAGGAGAAAGAAAGGACTGGGGAAGATGCTTAGGCTTGGATTGCCATGGAAAGTGGAAGTCCTGTTGTATGGTGGTGGTATTCCCGTAAAGGCTTTTGTTTCTCTTTCAGAACATAATAGTTGAATGTGTTATTTTATTGATCATGTTTCTCTTTGACATGCAGCATTTCCAGAAACATAGCATTTATTTGAAAGTTTTTTTGGCTTTTTTTTTGGATAGTGGTAACACCTCTATTCTGTCTGTGAATGAGGAGTTTTACCATTCGGGCTTATTGAGGAGGGTGACAGTGGGCACACCAAGTCTCTCTGTATCCTGTGGTACTGAGTTTCAAAAGAAAGGATACAGAATTGTCTAGAAGGTGCAAGGACTCAAGATTGACAGTCATTTGTACAGTGAGCTAGATTTAGTGCTTTGAGGAACAGCCATAAAAATCTTTCTTGGGCTCTGACAATATGTAGGTACTCACTGAGAACATTAAGGGTTCAAGGGTCATTGTGGAATTGGTGAAAGATTTGAGGTCTGAGTGTTTTCAGTTTAAGAGCACAGTTCATTGCTCTTCCTCAGCTGCAGTGAAACAGGGTGTCCATCCATTCAGGCTGGTTTGGTCTGGGCTTTCATTGACGATAACTCACAAAACTGGTTAAAGTGTGTTGCTGTCTGACAATATAAAGCTCAGTTCAGAGCCAAGAGACCAGGTCCTCAGTTTTTGTCTTCTGCTAAGTGCTAGAGCTCATGTTGAGGGGAATGCAGAAAGTATTAGATATGCTTAAAAAAAAAAAAAGGTATGGCTGGAGTTTGGTTTTAAGAAGCTTTCATGCCCTCTCGCTGTCTGCCCCATCTCCCTTGTTCAGGTAAAGGGAAATCATTGCTGTTCTCATGCATTGAGACGGCCAGCTAGGATAAAAGTGTTTTTGCCTCTCATCTGAGCAGATGTGACCTGGAAATTGTTGAGGAACAATAAATATGGAACCCCACCTTGCCATTTTTACTGAGTCAATTTTTTTTCAGAGTGGAGTTGCACTTTAAATAGCATCACTTACACATGGGAGCTGCTTGAATCAACCCTGTCGCATAAATTACAATCTCTGAACTCTGCTGTTGGGAAGCATGCTCGGGAGTTGACACCCATGGGGTGTCAGTGGAAGGGTTTTGGTTTCATGGAAAGCAGGAGGAATCCAACCATCAAGTGAAGATGTTCGTCCTTTGCTGCGTCCTCGCGTTACCCCAAGCGGCTAGGGTGTCTTAATCCTGCCGGAGGCGAGGTTGGATGTGACCTTCACAGATCAGACTGCCCTTGTTCCCATTCACTTCAGAAGCTGCAAGACTCGGTCTGTTGACATCCAGAGCAAGGCTGCAGCCTCCCGCATTTTGAGCAATTAGGCCTGGCTCAGCGAGTGGCTGTATAGCAGGGGCTTTAAGGTTATTGTTTCCTTAAAGGGATAAAGGCCACAGGCTTTTCTGTGTTGCTGCTTTCTCCAGCTTTGATGCTGCTGCAGTTGAAACTAAATTGGTCCATCTGGTAGCAGAGGAGATGAGCTGTGCCAGACGAATCTGGCTTGCTGAGCAGCAGCGCTGGGAAAGGTTCAAAAGGCAGCACCTAGCCTTTGTTGTATTTCCTGCAAGCTAAGGAAAGCAGTGTTTTGCAGAGCTACTTTGTATCCTCGTTATATGTTGCTTTTGGCATGGATGTTTTTAATCCTCCCATTTGAAGTAAGCAGGAGTACAAAATGAATAAAATGCCAGTTCCCAAAAAAGGCAAAAAAGGGTAGTGCACGGAATGGGAAAAATGTATCACGGCCGTATCGGTTGTAATTGTTTGCTGCCAGGAATTGAAACATGGAGAACTGAAACTTTATAGTGTCAGTGGTGGGTTTCTGTCAAATGCTTTTCATCCTTTGGCTGTGTGCAGGAGAGTCTCACTGCAGCAGTGTAAAGCGCTGCGTGATGTCAGCCTAGAGAACACACGGCTTAGGCTTTCCTTGTGGCCACATGGAGGGGGAATTTGCATCAATCCAAACATTGACAGAACTCTGTTTGTTGACTTGCAGAAAATCCTAGCTCATACTCCTTTGGGCTGTGATCGCATAAGCCTAAACACAATGACTGCTGCCTGCGCTTGCTGGTCTCCCAGCCTGGATAAACCTGTGAACTAGATTCGTTTATTTAGGCCCCGATTCAGCAAAATGCTCAAGTACGTGCTTCAGTCTCCCTGCTTTCCAGCAAGATTGTTGGCGTGCTCAAAGTTAAGCACGTGCTTAAGTGCTCTCCCGAGTGGGTAACAAACAGGTGATGTGAGGCAGCGCGTGTTTCTGTTGCGCTTTGCTGATTGTTGGCAGACTGCAAAATTGAGGCCCCGGTGTTAACAATTTATTCATTTATTTACCTCCCCCAAGTATAGAGGTCCTAGTCCTAGAGTCTGGGATGATGGTCTATCTTTCTGCAGAACAGGGGGTTGTTTTGGTAACACAGAATATTGTTTCCTGCTTTTCCATATTAAACAGACCATTTTTCCACCCTGCAG
Source organism: Apteryx mantelli (assembly GCF_036417845.1). Lineage (NCBI taxonomy): Eukaryota > Metazoa > Chordata > Aves > Apterygiformes > Apterygidae > Apteryx > Apteryx mantelli. The sequence continues at coordinate 5,594,327 of NC_089990.1, read as the reverse complement.
AGTGCAGAGCAGGATCTCTTTTCTATTTCTGTCAGCTGAACATCAGCAAATGTTTCTTCATACAGTTCTCTTACTGTTTTTTCATGGGAATTGTTTAAAAAAAAAAAAGTCTGCTGTCACATGTATCTGAATGTAATCAATATTTGTATTTTAATGTTGCCTAGGGTTGATGTGACTTATCTTCCATTAACATGATTCCTTTCAATGTGAGGACTCTGACTAGCGTACTGCGTGCAGATACCTGTATGTCTGCGTACATCTGTGTGTGCTCCCGAGTTACCTGGGTGAGAGCAAGATGATCACTTAGTTTGCAACGTTTGTTAGGATTTTTCAAAGTGGAAGGGCTGGGAAGTGGCAGATCTTACTACGTTGTTTATACATCTTGCTGTAATCATGTATTAAGTTCAGACTCTCCATATTCAGGCCCAGCATTAGCAGACCTCATTTCTGCTGGGGTCTGAGGCTCTGGAATAGACACTTAATTCACAAGATGGTAGTATTTCAGTCTGCTCACAGCAGCTCCTGAGAGCATTCTTTCTAATCCCCACCCATATTTGACCTGTTCTAGCTCGTTTTTTAAGAGCTGCACCCAGCCTGTCCCTCGCTCTCTGTGGAAAGGTTTCCACACATCTTTCCATGCTTGCTGAGCTCAGTTGGACTGGGAGTCTGAACATCAATGAATGGGATTCCCATATAAAATTGCCTTGCTTGCAAAATCAGGGTTGATTTAGAGCATCTCTGTCCCTTATGAAACCCCTAAAATATGACTATGGCTAGATAGGCTTTTTTCCTTCCCTTTGAAGTTGAAAGTTTTGCCTAGCGTACCTGATGTTTGCCATCTCTGTTCCCCACCTGATGTGCAAAAATGCAAAGGTCCTTCCAGGCCCGTGGGCTGGACTAACCTTTTGCTGATGCTGCAAGCCTGAGTGTAAGAATCGGGGCGCTTTTTGTTACGAACCCAGCTCTAATTACCTGAGAAAATACTTGCAATGTAGGTTTTAACAAATGTTGTTTTTTAATGCAAAATAATTGAACCCATGAATCAAGCAGCCCCCCTGCCCCACCCCCTACTGCTGCTGACAGCATCTTCCCACACTTCTGCCTTGGTAGCATTGTTTGACTGTTCCAGCTCCAGCAGGTTTCTATTACTGATCAGCGTAATTGCAATAACACGGCAATAATAAAGGAAGAATTTAAGCTTCCTTTTCTTGTAGTTGAAGGCTCTTGTCTTAAGTTTTAATAGCAGTCACGTGAACAAGATCCTGTGCCCATCAAAGGTTTGCATGATTGGGTAGCAATACTTTAGAAAGATGAAAAAGAACTGGATTTTGGGAACTATGAAACAACCCAATCCTATCAGGCTGCATTAGTACATCTAATATTAGAATGGGAAACTCTAGGGGTGACTTAACATTTTAGTGGATGTCAAGGAAAGCTTGAATAGGAGTTTATTGGAAGTTGCTTGCTGGATAATTCAAGTTGCTGGACTTGGAGTAATTTGAGTTGTCTTTATTCTTGCTGAAAAACACAGCTGTGAACAATGAGTTAATGTTTTCTGTGTGCGTGTGTGGCTCACGTTTCCTTGTCAGGTTTGCTTTTGCTTTTGTAGATCCCAAATTTATAGATGCATGACTGTGAAGGAGTCGTTTGTCTGAGCGTAGCGTCCCAGTCGGCTGCTGAGCCAGCTCTGTAGTTAGCAATGGGTTAAATAAAACACCTTAAAAATGCGTAGCAGTGAGAGGGCTGAGCTGTAGCAGTTCCTTCTGCTTTGTATACAAGAAAGCCACCAGCTGCTCTTCCTGCCAGAACATTTCCTCCAGAAAGGGGGGGGAGACAGATTAATGGGAAAAAAATGCGTGCGCTGAAAAAGCCCGTATAGCAAAACATTCCCCCTTTGCGTGCAAGGGCTGCGCAGTTCACGCATCGCACCCGCGCCGTCTGCGCCCACCGCCAGCCTCGCTGCGTGCTGGCGGCGGTGGCGTGCGGCCCCGGCCGGCCCCGGCGAGGGGAATGCGGCTGCCGCGTGCGCGGGGGCAACGCGGGGCCTGCGGACCAGGTACGTAGCGCGGCGGCCAAGACGGGAGCAGCCGGCGCGGCGTGGGGCTGCGAAACCGGGTGATGGCGAGCCCTGCGCCGGCCGCGCCGGAGGCCGGCGCGTCAGACTGAGGCATTTTCTGTGCAGTGGGCACAAAAATGAACGGCTGCCAGAATCGGTCGATATGAAACAATCTCTTTTATTGGGCGGCTGCCCGGCCCTTCTGCTGCAACGGTCGATCTAATTGGCCGCTTCCTCCCACCATGCGCAGCTTCATGTGGGAAATGCCCTTTTTATCTACAATGGCTGACTGCACTGTGCCGCACTGTCAGTGTCTGGGGAGTCCCTCTCCAGCGAGCCCGGCTCGTTCCTAGCGCTCGAGTTGGAAAGGGGGCGATTGTCTTGTTGTAGCTGATTCTATTTCTCTTTTTCCTGCAGGTTGCTGAAAAGTGCCTTTCCTGAAGCCACCGCTGCTTGGATTTCTGTCTAGGGCTGCCTCTCTCTTCCCCCTTCGCCCCCCTTTTCTTTTTAATTTGGCGTTGCTTGCAGTTCGTACCCTGACGGCAACTCATCCATTCTTTCCCCCCCCCTTTTTTTTTTTCTCCCCGTTTACACGCAGTTTGCTCAGCCATTTTTTTTTCTTCCCCCGACTATGTAGCAAATATTAAAAAGAAAGAGGGGGAAAAAAAGAAAGAAAAAAGAAAAATTCTAACATCCTTTTGCTCATTTTGATGCTCGCGAACTGTAATTTTTAGAAGCAAGAAATAGAAGGAAAAAAGTTTTCTCCCCAAGGACCGAGACCATTCCACAAACTGAAGTGCTGCCAGCAGCATATGCTTTTTGCAAGAATAATTGAAACCATTAACTGGAGAGCACAGAATTCTTTTGAAAGTCTGCCAGTTATTTTCAAGTAACTTAGGCAGTGGCACAAAATATAACACTTATATTTTAACTTCTACAATTGCACTTTTAGGAGCTGGCCTCTAATTTGATTTTCAGTTATTCTGATAAGATTTCTATTTTATGATTGGCTTTATGTTTAATTCTTGTTTAAACAAACACAATTTGACTTAAATGAAAACCTAAGTGCTGATGAATAGGAGTTCTACCAAAGCAACAAGTTAGTTATTTCTTCACGTTTAACTTGAATTCACTTTTTTACCCTTTTTTTAAAGAAAAAGATCAGCAGTAAATATTGCCCTGAAGAAGGGTGCGATTGCTTGCATTTTAATTTTTGTTTTTAATATGGCTGTAAACGTTTCCCTGGTCCGTGATACAAAATGGCTGACATTAGAAGTGTGTCGAGAGTTTCAGAGAGGTACTTGTTCTCGGTCTGATGCAGAGTGCAAGTTCGCCCACCCATCCCGGAGTTGCCATGTGGAAAACGGTCGAGTTATTGCCTGCTTTGACTCCCTAAAGGTGAGGACTGTCTAACACATGCGTTACCTAAGCTCACTGCTTTCCTTCTCTTGCGAATCACTCGGTGTGCGGGGACGTGAGATGTGTGGAGCAATTGTTTGCTCGTCTGCTCCTGCAGGGAGGAGGATGCTGGTGTGGGATGTAGCCCCTGAAAATCTAGGTTAGCTGGGAGTCCGTGTTTCCTTTGTTCAGCTGCATTCAAAAACTGGAAGTTTTAGACGGTTTCTTATTTGGGGATCGCAGTGGTAGTAGAAATAAGGGGGTGGGGGGGGCACGATGCTCGGTCACAGTTCGGTTTTGGTTGAGTCTGACATCAAGTGCGATTGCATGAAGCATTGGTCGTCTCGGGGAGAGAGAAAGTAAGAGGATTTTATCCAGAGCGTTTTCTGGTTGTAGCTCAGGTCTGATATGGCTGTCTTGAAATGGATAATTTATATTGTGGGCAGTAAATGAAACTGAAATGACAAAGTAGAGAGCTGAAACCCAGTGCTTTAATTTGTGTCCACGACACATTGGCTGTGCATTCGGTGCAGGGCTCTGAAATGTGCTTTTAATGAGCAGAAATAAAGGCAGCATTTTAAGATAATGAATCAGCTTTATGTGTACTTCCTGGAGACAGAGTTGCAGATGCACTGTAACACCATACTGTATATGAGGAACAGCCAAAATATTTGGAGAGCTCACAGGAAAATGGGTGTTGGGAAAAGGCGTTCTGCAAGGGATATGAAAACAGGATTGCTCTGCTAGTCCTGCCTGAGTTAGAACTAAGCCTTTCTGCTGGTGGTCATCTTTGTGTAGCTGATTTTGCGGGAGGTAGATTTTTTTTTATTGCCTGTCACAGTCAAAGTTCAGGGGGTAACTTTCCATCTTACCAAGTGACCAGATCCCAAGTCAGGAGAGGGCTGGAGGATTTGGAGGAGGGGAAGGGAGCTGAGCATCTTTGGTTTGGTCGCTTCTACAGAGTTGTCTGGAAAGGAACCTACTTTTTCTGAAAAAGGGGCCCCTCAAAGCTGTTTTTAAACAGGATGATTAAAAACCCTGAGGCAACACACATAACTGGTTGCTTCTGAGAACTCTTGATACTGTATTTAAGGTTTCAGTTAGAATAGTTAACCAGTTTGAGTTCGTAGAAGGAATCTGATAAATCTTATAAGCTTAAAAGTTCTCCCTTGAACTTAAATTGAAAAGCCTTAGGTTTATTTTTATGGGCACAGTGACTAAGAGAACTGGTGGAAGTGTGTCTGCACAGGTTCACACCAGGACTGGATCTGGTCTACTGTGCATTTACCCATTTTACTACCGTTTGTGACTTCTTCATATTTTCACTTTTTGTTCCCTTTTACCAGGAAGTTCAAGCTTCCTATTTGCATTCAGTTTTGCTCTTGTTAATCTGAGCATATGCAATGACTCTTTAGTTATACAGTGACTTTCAAATGTTCATTTACATTGCTGGCCTGCTGACAGTGAGAGACAAAAAGTATTTTTATCAGAGGAAAAAAGAAGTCATGTTCTTTGTGTCCTTGAAACTTTTGAATTGTAGCCAGTGACAGCGCAGATATTTTGAATGAAGAGATTAATATGTTTACATTTTATAGCACTTCTTTCAGTTCACGAATGAACGCTGTAACACCATGTGGGATAGTGTGGTGTCTCAGAGAACCTGCTTGGAAAGCTGCAAGCTGCGGGCAGGTGGCCCCTGTGTAGCCCCCCAGCTTGGGTTGGCTCCGTTATTTAAGAGCAGTGAGTTGCACTGTAAGTAGCAGTAACTGGTGTCATCCAGTGCCTAATGCTTCCCTGTCTGTGTTGGTTTGAGTGGAGCATCTGCAACATGCTCAGGCTCTCCGTGCTGGGCCTTTCTCTGCAGACCTCAGGCCGCAGCATGGGATGTCCAGGGCCCAGCATATTGCCTAGCTCAAATCCCACCTGTTGGCAAGAGCACACATTTCCTACTGGTAAAGAGGGAGGAACGTTTTGGGGAACTCCATGTTGGGAAAGCAAAAACTGCCAAAAGAGTTGGGGATGATCTTCTGCAGCTCAGCATGTTTCCCATGTAACTGGCTGTTAAATAATGTTCTCTTTGCAGTTGCCTCTTGACGTGGTAGCAAATGCCCACTATGTGCTAGTTAAGTGGCCTAAATTTGCATGGGAACAGGTTTTCTGGATTTTTCCAAGCTTTGGACAGCCTTATGGAGGGCTGACAGCTCTGCCCTGCAGGAAGTACACTGGAGGAGAGATCAGACACTGCAGAGCATACGGCCAGGAGATGATGGCGGTGGCTGTTTCTGCACCCCATTGCTCAAATAAGAAGTGGGTCTCAAAGTCCTTCCTCAGACCCATGGTGGTTCTGTGCATCAGAGCTTCGAGAATGGGCAGTTGGCAGGAATTTGGCCAAGCACATCCAGACCTAAAGCCCGTGGGTAGACCCAGCCAGCCTTATCCATTCTTGTGACTGGATCCCATGGAGCTCATTTAACGGGAACTGCCTGAGTAGTGCAGGCCCTTGTGCACAGTGGTCCCACAGCTGGGCTGCTGCCCCGTTTCCAGGGCAGTGCCAGCACATGGCTTCAGAACGGTTTCAGAGATCGGCCCTATGGTTTTGGTCATTCTTGCTGGACAGAGCCAGGGCTCTGCCATCTCTCACGTCTGGGCTGCTGCCCCATTTAAAGGTGCGGTTCCCAACACCACCTCTTTCTTCTCCAACCAGAAGGCAGTCGTAATGGCAGGTTAACAAGGGGTGTGTGTGTGTTGTGTGTATGTGTGTGTGCACCATACTGTTCCCAGTGATGATAACCAGCCTGGTGACTAAACTCTCGAACAATAGTCTCTCTGTTCTTGGGCGGGAGCTGGGCTCGCAAGGCCCTGTTTGCCATGGTATAGAGGGGCTTATGGTCATAACGCTGGCCTCTCTTATTGGTGGCAGGAGATATGTTCTGAGCCATGACTGCCTCTCCAGTTTGAGTGCATTGACTAGTCTCTGTTAGTGGCTGTGATGCAGAAAAGACTACCCTTGGCTTTTGCCACGCTGCCACCAGCCCATGGGGTCAGTCGTCCGACCCTCCCCAGTGTCGGCACAGAATTTTGTGTTGAGGCCCTAATACAATGAGGCCCCTCCATTAAAATCGTTGCATTCCCAAACCTCCTTTTAAGAGGTTTGCATCCCCATCCCGTGGACATCTTTGTGCGCTCAGTCGCTATTTCCCTCTGACAGCTGTTGAACACTGACCCTCTCCTCTCCTGCGGAAGGCTTTATAACTGCTTAGTGCTCTTTTCATCTTTTCACGCCCTGCATTAGCAGAACATCTGTGTTTCTTTACTGGAGACAGGATATAGGATGCTTGCAGCTAATAAGTTTTCCCGTTGTCTTGCAGTCGCCCAGGGCTTTGTTCGGAGGTTGCTTATCTGCAGCCATTGTGTAGCATTGTTGCTTGTTTTTTCTCACAGAACGCTTAAGCTCGAACAATATGTTCGAACAGGAACTTCTGATAACCCAGCATACAATGGCTTCGCCTCGCTGATCAGGTCACAAACAGCATCTATATAGTTACTGCGTGTTATTTTCCGATCTCTTTATAGCAGTTCTACTTCCCTTGCAGAAGCAGTCAGGCTGCCTCAGTGCGTGTTGTTCAGATGTGAGCGTGTGCTCCCTGTATGCTTGTAAAGAAAATACAGGACTCCTGATGGGGTACTGTGGAGGCTCCATTGATGCAAGGGTGGGATTCACGGGTGGGGGCTCTGCAGGAGTGTTGCGTGGTTGAGAAATGCTTCGGTTGTAGAATATTGGCTTGCAATTAGGCTGCAAGTGCAGGGTTGAATCTTGCTGCCCTGGAATTGTGGTGCTTCAAAGGGGGAGTTTGCACGTTTGTGGGCAACAGAAGGAACCTTTCTCTAGCAGATTGATACGAAATTTAAAAATAGTGCCTGTGAGAAGCTGTTCACAGATTTGAATCAGATGCCAAGAGCAAACTCTCACTCTCTACTCACACTTTCTTCCTCATTAATTCAAATAATGCTGTTCTTAAAGAATAATTTGTGTGAATGGAAGGGCAAGTCCCCCCTGCTTGGTGGAGGGCAGTGCTGCGGTCCCTGAGCCAGCTGCTGCCGTGCCACCTCCAGGTCCTGGAGTGACCGCGGAGGTTGCTGGGCAGAGGCTTGTGCTCTGCAGTACCACCTGGACAAGTCCCAAAGGGCCTCTGAGATGTTACTCAGCTTTCTTCTTCGATCTGTGGCCTTCTGGAGTGGTGCCCTTCATATGCAGGGACATTAGTACAGACAAAACTGAGGGTACGGTTTTGAAATGACTGTTCATCTTTTTGTAGAGGGAAACCTTGCCTTCCCTGCAAGCTGCTAGTTGATGAGGTGGTGTGAAGTCTGTTATGTTTTGCTGAGGAATGTTAGTTTAAGAAGCTATGGAATAGAAAATGAAATGTGAGCAAAGGAGAGAACTGTACTGTCATCACCGTAAACTGAGATGGCCCTTGTATTTTTTGCATCAGCTTTTCTCTGGGTTTGGCATGCACAGTCCTATACATAGCTGGTGCTTTTTGTAAGGGTCAGGACAGGGTTTGCTGTCTCATGGCAATTCTTCCTCAGGTTTGTCATGGCCCTGCAGTGGGCTGCCTGCAAGTGCTCATCAAGTCCTTAACCTTCCTGTTCAGACTGGCAGTAGCGGATGAGCTTGTCTGAGTCTTAATTCCCTGTCCAGCAAATCATTAGTTTGTTCTTCAACTTCTGAAGATGTAAGGAAGAAAAAACATTCTCTGATCACTAGAAACGCAAACTGATAAGCAGTAAGCTGAGAGAAAGAACATTAGTAGAGAGTGATGTATTATATAAAAATATGCAGGTAGTACAGACCAGGTGTTCAAAAAAGCTTTGATTTATTCAGCTTGCAGTTCACGTAGCTGCACTGTGGACTCATGGTTAAAAACGCTATTTACAAGCCCAGCTTTGATTTGTCTTTTTATTTGCTTTATGAGTGCAGATGTTTCCATATGCAAATCAAAGTTTTGAAGAGAGTTTTTTAAAGACAGAAAATAGCATGGTGAAAGTCTCAGGGGTATGAATTTTGACTTTGGGAGGTCAAATTTAAAAAATGTGATCATAAAGCTGTTATGCGTTTCAAAACATTCTTTTCTATGTAAAAACAGTGAATTGTGCCTAGGTATGCACATAAAATCGATAATGAAAAGCTATTACCAAAGAAAAAAGAAGTATTCTTTTGTTTACATTACCCTTTTTCTAAAAGAGGTATTATCTGATAATTGTGTTTAGAAATCCCACAGCCACCTGAAACCAGCAACTGCAAAGCTCGCCGTGTTTGGACAATAAGTGTACCAGACGATCTTGAACCTGGCACACCTCATTCACTGTTCATTACAGCTTTCCTGCTAATTTACCTGTTTTATAATGACTTTGGAGCTCTTTCTGACTATTACTGATTTGCAATCAAAATCTTTTAAAAAATAAACTATAAATTGGGAATAACTAAAAACTTCCACTGAACTCAGCATATGGCTACATTCTTGATTTTGGCAGGGGGGAGTGAGACAAGACCATAGAGATGTATTTGGAGAGACTCTCTGTGTATCTGGAGAGATGAACATAATGGAGTTGCAAGTAAGCCAGATAATGAATGTTTTTTGAGTCAAGTAACATTTATGAGAAACCTTTGCTTCCCATCAGTAAAGACACTGTTCCTTACCTGTGTAGCAACAGTATTTGATCATTTGAAATGTATTTCTTCTCTTTTAGAGATGTGATTCAGTAAAATGTGTTTAAAAATAAGTTTTATTTATAAGAACTGTTGCTATTGTATTGCTCCTAAAATAGAGCAATACTTTAAGGAGAATAAGAGTCTTCAAGTGAAAAAATCTTGTTTAGGCCTGACCCCTTTTTGTGTACAGATTATGATAAGCTCTATTTCTTTTAGCAGCATAATTTAATCAATGAATGTATAGTGCGTATACTTTCTGCTGTCTGTGCCCAGAAGTTCCTAGGCACGGCTGTGGGAGTGAGACGACTGACAGAGACGCTCACCTAGGCAGTGTCTGTATCTGACTGTCTCTGACCTCCTTCTGCGTCTCCCCCAGAGCGAGGAGGGCAGATACTGTTTATTGGTGTCAGGCTAGTTGCTTCACGATGGTGTGCGACAGGCATGGTGGAGTGCAACCTACCTAGGCATGTTCAGCTTCGTGGAGAAAATATATGCTGTTGCTTTAATCTGCTTAGCTGATCTTTCTGTGGGATAGAGGTCTGGGCAGAGCATATTCGATTTATTTAGCATTATCCACGGGTTTCTCTGATGTGCCAGCAGTCTCGCTTCAGTTGCTATGACTTTTTTGACAGCTGAAACTTGACAGATGAGCGCTGGCGAGTCTTGATATCATAGCTGGAAAGGCTGCTGCTCTTAGCTGTCCCCTTGCTTCTGTGCCATAGGGTACTGCCTCTGCAGCAGGGTTAGCAGGAGAACAGTGTGCCTGTGCCTCAGATACAGTGTGCAAAGTCCAGCATCTGAGCTGAAACCCCTGTGGTCCTGGCTTTGTGCTAAGGTGCTGGATTATTATCTACAGTAACTGGGAACAGGCCTGTGTGTCCTGGTGACTCTGCAGCAGGGACAGTAATAGAGAGCCAGAGGCAGGAAGGTCTTACTCGTTGCAACTATTTGCAAAGATGCAAGGCAGAGTCCTTGGTAGGAATTCCTTGTTTTTGCTTTAAAGCGAGCAGGTGGTTTTGAAGCATGCTATGGAGGGAGAAAGGGGGTTGACCTGTCCTCATCTCCAGTGGCTTGTTCTGCAGCTGAGCAATCTCAGCAGGGAATACTTTATCTTGGGCTTTGTGTGTTTTCAAGGACACATGGTTTGTGAAACGTGGTGTTGTCCAAGGCTAACATGACAAGAAACACAAGATTTCCATAGGTTTCTTGTGCATGGTCTGGTGGTTTTGGTGCTACCCTAGAGGAATGCTCCTATCTTAGCTCGTTGCTAGAAGAGTGGGGGAAATAACAAGAATATTGTGTAGCACTGCTGGGAACTGAGAAGTGAGAGTCATCCCAAAGCAGAGGGCTTCTTGGGAGTTCCTGGAGACATGGGCATTTAACACTGTTAAATCTGAGTTTGCTTGAGTGATCTTGGTTGGGGTGGGTCTGAACATTGGTCTGCTGTGACCACCGGCTCTTGCAGAATCAGTTTGCAAGAGTCTGCCAGAGGATTGGTTTGTGTCTTTGGACCCTGCACCACTGCAAGGAGAGGTGTTGATGCTGATGGCTCCCAAGTGGCAGGACACGCTCTGTGGAAAGTCAAGGGCCAACCCTTCATCTGTCCAGCAGCTCTCCCATTAGGCTTTGAAGAGCTTGGGTTCTGATAGTCTAAACAACTTGGTATTATTCTATTTTCATTATATTTCTTCACTCAGACCCTTTCTCTTCCATTTTCCTTTCCAGTTTACATGGCATCTGGGTGTACTGGTGGGGATGGTCTCCTGCATGGGGGTGGGCAGCAATGCTGTTAATGCACAGGCCTGTATGAATGTCTCAGCTAGACAGGAAGAGCGACGTTAATACAGACAGAGGGACAGTCACAGTCATCCAGATGTTGCCATCAGTATGGAGATGGGTGTTACAAGCCTGAGAGGAAGCTTGCATAGGAGTTGTCTGTATGGAAAATGCAAGCCCTCCAAAATTATCAGTGTGATACTTCTCCTGGTAACTGCACTAGTTCTTCAGAAAATGAGTTAAATACTCATTTTCTAGTTGACTAGGCTTTGGTGACTCCCTCCTGAAAAACGTTGGTCCCTTGATTGCCATATTGGCCTATTCATCAGACCTTAGGCAATAATGCCTGTGGAAAGTAGATATTAGATGCCTTTGAGTATCTGCTTTCCCAGCAGTTAATGTGCTTTGCAGTGGACACTTTTCAAGTCTAAGTATCTGCGTTGCTTTCTGCATCTAAAGCTGTGGGACTGTTTTACAGGCTTGGTCAACATGAGCATATTCATAAGCTAACATCAGTAATAGTGAAAGTCACTTCTGAATGCCTTTTTCCCTGTCTGCCATGTTTCCCTATAGAGAGGAGCATGTCTCTTCCCTTCATCCTCTCTCAACTTTAGATCTCTTGCGGTGTCCCACATCTGACTACTTTGGTAGCATGAGACAACTTGGCTTCTCCCCATCCGCTGTGTGGCATTGCTAGGAGCCAGGTCTAGGTGTGAAAGTTTCCAAGGCAAAGGCTTCCTTTTCTCTGGGTGGCTGTGGCCTGACAAGTGTCAAAACATTCAAGCCATTTGTGGGGAGGGATCCGGGTGAGTCTTTGGAGCCTGTCTTGCTGCATGGTGAAGTCATCAGGACTCTCCTTCACTGTACCATGGATACCTGTAAGTGGAGTGTCTTGGCAGCACTCCTTGCGTGTATGAGACGTGGGCCACCCCTGCTGGTGTCAGGTTAGGGTTTAACTGCTCTGGGTGATGCTGAATGATTCTTCTGTCTGTTGCAGTGTACAGTCATGGGGTAAAACCAGATCCACTCTTGTTTCTGTGGAAATGGTCTCTCAAGATCTTTGTTTACTGTCATGGAGAGCCTTGTCTGTTCCCCAGACTTCTGACCCTACTAACTCCCAAGGGCTTGCCTGCACAGGAGCGAGTTTCTGTGCTGTCACCTGGATATCTTGGGGGCTCCAGGCTGGTTTTTGGTGTCTTTGGGTCAGGTTGAGAATAGCTGGTGAGAGGTGTGAGGGCAGATGTGCATTTTGAGGCCAGTCTTTTTGAGGCAGTTGTGGTACAAGTGGAAAACACAGGTGTTCTTTACCTGGGACCAGCTTTGACCGGATGTGGAGCCATGCAGCTATGTTAGGCATCTCCCACTTCCCTGGTGCGTATTTCCAGTAGGCGCAGTAATGCCACTGTTGTCCTGCTTCTTTTCTTCCCTCCTCTCTCTAACTCTTTCCTGCAGCTACCTAAATCTATTACATCTTTTCCTTCAGAGAGGCCTCAGACTTGTTTGTATTTTCCCTTGAACATGTTGGAAAGCAGAACAGTGGCCACAAACTTGTCCTGAGACCACATGTCTGAGGCCAGCCTCCTAGGGGAGATGGGCCAGGCAAATCCAGCAGCGGGGTTTTCCACAGGCTGCTGTGCCAGCCTCTTCTCTCTTCATCAGCAATCCCTGGCAATGCAGGGCCTCCACTCTTGTCTGCAGTTAGAGTTGCCCAGGTCTCGTCCCTGTGGCATGAGCAAACCACCATCCCAAAATGATAAAGCCAGCAGCATTTATATTATTAATGTCAGCCAAGAGTAACCTTGGTTTTCTGGTTGGGAAGATGGTGGTGAAGTGCTGACTGCTGCTCACGCTTGCCTAAAAAAGCAGGAGAGAAATTCTTTTGGGATGTGACTCTAAACCCTTCTGAGTTACTGCGTCTGCTGAAGTAGATACATTTTGAAACCTTTTATGGGCATATTGCAATGTTGCATGTCCATGGCATGCCATCTCCAGCTCCTGAGGCTGGCTGACTTTTTTTAAGGACAAAGCCCTCCGGACTGAGGCTCTACTTCTGCAAAATACGTAAGGCCTCATTTTAGGCACATTACAATTACTGTGGAAAGCAAAGAACTCCCTGTGCTGAAGTGAGTTGTTGATTCAGGTTTTCAGGTAGGGAAATGGTCCTCTCTGCCATTCCCCCAAAGAGGGATAACTGCCTCCTGTTTCCCCTCTGTCACCTTTGGCTCTCCAGCTCAGGAGAGTGGCTTTCCTTGCGCATGCTCAGCGTGCGCGCCTGGAGCTTGCAGTCCTGCTGAGCCTGCTTGGGTGTGCAGATACAAGTGCTGTGTCTGTGACTCGTCGTGCAGCTACAACATTCTGCTCTGTGAGCCCTGGCTTTCCCTCTGCGTAGAATGGAAGGAGATGGGGCCCTGAAGCCCAGCTAGCAAGGAGCGGCAGCTCTTAGGCTGAGCCTTGTGAGCGTGTGAGTCAGTGCCGGGTGTTAGCCAAGGGAGTGCTGAGGGGTGTGTGTTTGCACAGTGAGCTCTGGCAGCTCAGCGTGAGCCATGCTGCAAGCTGTGGCATTGCCAGAACCACTTAGGGGAGGAAGTTCAAGCTTTAGTTCTGCCAGCCCTGATCTAGAACAGTAGCTCTTGCTGTGGGATTCAGATGGATGCCCCGAACTTGTTAGCTGCTGTCCCCCGAGGGAGTTTGGGCAAAGAGGGTCTGCGCAAACACGGTGCCACACTTGGGCACAATGTCCCATCTCGCTGCTTTTCCAGCACAGCCACCTAGCAAATTCTCTTGCTCGTGATTGCATTCGCGCAGCGAAGCTGGCTGGGGGAAAGGCAGCGGAAGATTGCTTTGCGGAGCGTGACTCTGCGCATGGGGAGCTGGTGGATTTCTTCAGCAGCCTGATATCGCGTTGATGTAATCCCTTTGCCAACAATAGCATTTTGCCGCTTGGTTCACCCATCTGAAAGAGGGTGCAGTAATGGGTATTTATATAATTGAGCTGTTTGGAAGCTTTAAAACAAATATGAACAGGATACGCCAGATTTTCTGGAGAGCCCATCATCTAACATCTCCCACAGAGGATGCACTTCAGTGGTTAAGTTTCCAAGAGAGGACCTGAGCTCTTTTGAAAATCTGCCCCTATAAATATTGTTATGCTGGTATTAAAATAAATGCTTTGAGGTACATGGATGAATGTTGCCCCGTACAGGCAAAGTTTTACTTAGGACTTATGAATGTTGTTTTACTGCTTTTCATAAAACAGCAGAGAACCAGGCACTGACCCCCTTCTTTAGCTCATGTAGTCTCTTGTGCCATGTCTAATGATGGCCTTTTGATTAGAGAAAAGGCCAAGGATTTGGGAAACCAGCATTTAGGGCCTTGCTGTGACTCAGGCTGCTTTATTAGTAGTGGTGGTGTGTCAGTCTCTCTGTGCCTAATTGCGCTTTTTGACCTCTCAGAAGCAGTGCAAAGAAAAAAAATGTCTCAGAGTGGAGCTCAGCTATGTAGTAACAAGACTCTGGGTGTTTTAAGCAGATGTCCCATTTGAGTGAGCATTTCAAAACCTGGCTCCTTCTAAATAAATAGCTATCAATCGCAGTTCTCCGGTCTTACCTGTCTGTTATGAAAACCCTCTCTCCTGCAATGGAAGTGAAAGTATTCAGCTTAACTAGGGATAGTATGTATTAGGTACTAACAAAATCTTTCTGTTATCCACACAATAGAAAGTACATGGCACACAAGGAGCACTGATTCCTGCTCTCAGAAAGCTTGGCACTTTAATTCTCCGACATCTCAGTCTCTGTATGTTGGTTTAGTACTGGGCCTTGAGTCTGGCTTCCTTTGGCTTGGTCACTTGGGATCCCCACCAGCAGCATGGTTGGGGGCTGCAATTCTGGGCTGGTGGGTTTTAACTTTTGACTTGGCATTTTCACGTCTTTTGTCTGAAGCCAGCACTTTGGCATGGCCCTGTGCCATTCTCTGTTGCGTGTTTGAGCTGGAAACTTGGGAGCTAGAGGTGCCTTTCTGCAACATCTCGTTTAAAACTGAGGGCATGTTCTCGAGGGGGAAAATTGGCTTGCTAGGAAATGAGTGTACTCAAACCAAGCATGTTTGCTATTCTAAAAGTTTGTAGTGAAATGTTACGGCAGATGGCCCGCTTACAGTGCGGGATATTATTAGAGCCATGATCAGTGCTAATAAGGTCATTGACAGTAGAGGAGGAGGTCGGTGTCTGACCCTGTTTGAAAGGCGGCAGCCTGCGCTCCGGGGGAGAAGTCTCTCTCTGACAGTGCTGCAATGTGAATGTTTAAAACAAGCTATCTTTGCATGCCTCAATGTGGCTGTGCTGCAGAGTGAAGTACCACCCTAGCACATTTGCTGTGGGGATGCTGGGCCTGTTCCTCAGTGCCCTGACCCCTAGCCGAGGTTAAGTCCCCAGAGCACTGTTAAAAAGATGAATTCTGCATAAAATAATGGCCCCAAGAAAGGAAACTCAGGACTGGTTTAAGTCAGTCTCACAGAATGGGTACCATTTAAAAACACATTGCCCAGTCCTCTGATGATGGAGTGGTATGCACTGAGTTTTATCATGTCTCTGCATCCCCTCTGGGTCTCTGTGTGTGGAACAAGTCCCTCTTCACCAGGCACAGCCTCTCCGTGATAGCGAGTGCAGCTCCCCAGAGGGACGTTAGCACAGGAATGGGATCCCTCCCACAGCACGGGGAGGGTGAAGGTAGCTCAGGTTTAGGAACATTAATACTTAAGCCTCCTGGAGAGCTCCTGGACCCTCTCAGATCCCAGCTGGAGAGCTTTAGCAGCCATTAGGGGTTAGCAAAGCCTGGCTGCCACTGGGATGGTTGGAGCTGGCTGGAGAGGGAGTGGGACAGGGCTGATGTGTCATTGCTGGGCAGGAAGATTTGGGGAAAAGGCAGCTCTGGCTTTCCCAGCTCCTCAGTGAAGCAGTATCTTTCTAACGGATCAACTTAAGAGGCAGGCTTACTTGAACACATTCTGCATTAACACAGCATTTACTTTTAGCTGGCCTTTTCTACACAGGTGTCAAAAAATACTACAGCAAGGAGCATTGGGATCAAGCCTCAGTTGTATTAGTGGTGCCCACATCTCTGCCCAGCCTTCCTGTACCCAGCCATGCCTATACCAGGCTCCAGTGAGGGTTTAAGCCATTAACCCCAACTGTGCTACTTAACTCAATTTGTCTCCTTGCTGCTGCTTTGAACAAGACGCTAGCTGCTCCTGGGTGCTGGGGCCAGATCTAGGTGCTTACTGAGGAAAAACAGCTCTTCCCCGACCTGTCCTGTGGCTCCCCTGCATGGAGGGGCAGCAGCGAAAGTAGGTGGAATATCTAGCTGCTTTAGCTGGGGGAAGGGAGATGCCCGAGGGCAGCACAGACGCAGCGAAGTTGCAGACAACCTGCCTGAGAGCGCAGCCATTGCTAAATGGTGGTTCCCGAAGTCTGTATTATCTGCAGGGGCACGGCTGGCGCTGGGAACAATCACACGGAGATTAGGCCCTAAAGAGCCCCTGCCACAACTGAGCAAAGTTTGGAAACAAAACCTCAGCGTGTAATCCCAACTGCGCTGGCCGATCCTGCTGACCGGCATTTCTTCCTTTTGCTGTCGGTTACTGGCAGATCAGAGTGTAAGTGGAAGCTTTCTTTCCGACTGAGTTCCCCTTCCTCCTGCGTGGTCCATCCGTGCAGTGTCACGCTAGGCACAATGCTCGGGATCTGCTCCTGGGGTCCCTGCCACGCGGCGCTGCGGATAGCAAGTGCTGGCAGCACTGCAAGAATTTGCCCAGGAGGGAGCCAGAGCCTTGCTGGGTTGGGCATTTCAGCCTGTGCTGCAGCACTTGAGTAGCCAGCGAAGCGGGGACCTGAGAGCAAGAAATGCATGCGAGAGTCTTGAAGGAGGGCTTGAAAGGTCATCGTCTAGCCAGATATGGCAGAGGTGATGGTGTTTGAGGTCAGCTGTAGGAAGTAAAGCGCTTTTCTTCCCACAAGGGAATCTTGTTTTGTACAACAGTGGATTTCCAAGACAGAGAATTGTCTTTGTTTGGAAACGAGCAACATCGCATCCAGCCTCCGTAGGGGAGGTGTTAAAAATGCACCTGGCAGTTTCTGCAGGAGCCCTCCTGAGTCTTGCTCCAGTATCCCAAGACTTGTGCAGCCTTGTTCCAAATGCCCTGTTTCTCCTTCTCCTTTCTGCTCTGTTTCCTCCTCCCCTCTGGGCTTATTTGTCCCCAAGCCCTCCTGCAGCTCTGCTGTGTCCCTGCCTGTCGTTAGGTGTGGTGTCTGCAGAGCCGGGAGCAAGGCAACCGAGGAAGTCTGCCTCTCTGCCTCCCCCTCCGCCTGTTGCCTCTGTGGTCGCTTTGATTTCTTGGTGTACCTGGTACACTTGCAGATAAAGAAGTAATCATCATGGTTACCTCCCCACAGACTTTGGCTCCCCGCCGTGTCAGTCTTGCCGCCTGCAAAGCCTCCTCAGCGCGCTGGGGTGTAGGAGCCGGAGCGAGGCAGGCAGGCAGGCGAAGTGAGTCAGAGAGGTGCTGTCAGAGCTGATAAAAGTAGGCCAGGGAGGTCTGCAGTCTTCATGGAGCTGTCGGAGGCAGAGCAAGCAGGAAGGAAGTGGGGGCAGCTGCCAGGAGGAGAGGAGCGGCTCCCAGGGCTGCCAGCGCGCTCTTGCAGGACGGGGGAGGCTGGGCACGTAGCGAGGTCCCTGTGCGATCCAGCCGTGTCAGCGTTATCAGCATCTGCTGGCTCGCCGCCTCCCGCAGCGGGGGGCGGATTACCCAGCGGCGCGGCGCAGCGCACCGCACGGCCGCCTTGCCAGCTCCCTGCTGCCGTTCGTCACTGGAGCCCACTCACGCTGCTCATGAGCCAATTTGGAGAGTTTAGGGAAGTCCCGTGGGGGCTAAACAAGGCAAATGAACAGCATTGCTTTTAGGTAGTGGTGCAGAGATGGGAAGCGTGGCCTGTCTGCTGCTAGGATGCAGGAGCTGGAGGGCAGCACAGCTGTAGCCCTTCAGTTAGGGGCAATCCAGCAAGGAGAGGCTTGCTTGGAGTGGCTTCCTAGAGGGGCTCACTTCTAAATAAACTGTCTGGCAGAGCTAGCCAGTCTTTGAGGGAGAAGAGGAGTGTAGAAGCAATCCCCTGCAGAGCCTGTATGTGCAACTTGCAGACTGAATTCAATTGCCTCTGAGTGCGTGAAATGCAGCAAAGTCAGTTCTACTGCAACTGCAAATCTTGGCGCCGTTATAACTGTATTCCTTTCCCCCACACAGTCACATGGCTTCAGGGTTGTAGAAGATCAGTAATTTGGAGAAGATGATAATTTATGAAGAACCAGTAGTGAGTGGTTCCTTGTTGAAACTTCTGACAATGTTGGGAAGCGTGGTAGGGAACAGGGCTCTTCCCATGGCAAATTTGTGCTGTGACTGACACTTCTCCTAGCCACATGTTTTCTTTTCCACCAAGTCTTGTGTATTTAGACTAAACTCTTCAGGCTGGGACCATCTTGTTCTGTGTTTGGGTAGTACTTGGAAGCAGGACCCTGAGCTATAGCATCAATGAATACTTGTATTCACAGAGCCAAAAATTCCCTGCTGTGGCTTTGTGCGATATAGTGCAATTTGAATTAAGAAGGTTTTGTTGTTGTTGCTTTGTGTTTTTTGTTTGCCTTTTTTGAAGAGTCCTTGGTAATATAAGATCTTTGGAAGTATTTACTCACAATGGAGCTCACATTAACTAGGACTGAAACACCACCAAAAGTCATTTTTGTCATCTTGTTTGGGTGAATTCTAGGAGAATGATTTTAAGCATCCTTTCGGAGTGTACGCTGTCAGGAGTAGCCCAGTCAGAGGAAAAGCTTTAGCAATTCTTTTAATGCTTCTCTCTTTGTATGAGTGATACTGTGCAAACTCTTGTACAAAGGATTTCCACCAAGGGCCTATCGGAAGTTCATCTCTCGGTTTAAGCAGGCGCGAGCGTTCTTTACAGCCTGGTATGCACTGACGTATGCACCGGCCCTGCTGCATTCCAGACTCGCTAATGACACCGGAGCTTCTTTGCAGCTACTCCGCTCACGTGTCTGGAGAGGCTGCAGATGTCCTCAGGAAAGGTCACCCTGCTTGGCAGAAAAATCTTTCCCAGCCAGCTCTGGTAGGGGCTCATCTTGGCAAAACACAGAAGAACATTTGCATCACAGCTGACTCTCATCCTGGCTATACCTGATCAGGGCAGTGAAAGGTCCTTTTTCTTGCTGCCCTTTTAGGAAAGGCTTCTGCTGTGTCTGAAAATCTGAAGGTAGCTCTGGTTGGTGGCAGAAACAAAATACATGAGGTCAAGTGTCTTCCAGCATGTCTAAGGAAGTCATATTGTCAAGATAGCTTTTAAAGGCTGTTTTTTATTAGAAAGTAAATCCTTGCATTCCTCCTAGTCGACAAAACGTTGAGCATCAGCCAGCCTGTATTGCACTGGTGACTGGGACGAGGATAAGCAGCTCAGAGTAAGCACTGAGGGCAGGAATTTAGGGAGCAGAGCAATAATATGGAAAGGGAGGGAAAAAAGAAAGCCACAGTAATTTGATCGGTTTGCTTTTTGTGACTGAAACCTGAATAAGCTAGTGTGTCCACATGGATGTGCTTGAGTTATTTCCACCTCCCCCAGCTTTTCCCTTATGCTCTCAAACCTAAATACGTGACTCTGGCAGCTATTAAAAACACAAACCATGAAAA
Organism: Apteryx mantelli; assembly: GCF_036417845.1. Taxonomy (NCBI): domain Eukaryota; kingdom Metazoa; phylum Chordata; class Aves; order Apterygiformes; family Apterygidae; genus Apteryx; species Apteryx mantelli. The sequence goes on along the minus strand of NC_089990.1, from coordinate 5,574,639 downwards.
AAAACTCAAGCAAATGAAACCCCTGATTGGTTCCATTCCTGCTGGCTGTGCGTGTACACACACACACGCGCGTGCGCGTTCCCCTCTTAGCTGTTCTGGCACTGAGCAGTGTTGTGCTGGGGTGCTGCATTTAGGTCAGGATTTCTGGCAGGGCAAAAGCTGCATCTTGCAGGACGGAGCGGATGCCTCCACAAAATAAAGCTGTACAGACTCACTTTTTAGTGCCTGTACTATCATTCTTGGAGAGGGAACAGATCTAATGAGCGGGTATGTGGAATCAACCTTTTGGCTTCTGAAATTGTCGTTTCTACAAAATGCATTATTGGTTAATCCCCGTTCCTGGCACTGCACGGAGAAAACAGAACATTGCTACTAGATTTGGGGACTTGGGACATGGCCACAGCTACTCTGCATTCTGGGTCTGTAGGTCTGCGTGAAGCACGCGTTGAGCAGGCAGCATCCTCCAACAGGCTGCCTTGGTGGCTGGTGCGCTGGGAACGGTTTCTTGCCTTGCCATGCTCAGTTCAGCGCAATAGCACAGGCTTGCTTTGGCTGAGCAAGGTAGGGAGCGTGAATCTGCACAGACCCTCGAAATGCTCTGGATAACAGCTCGGGGGGAACAAGGGGGCTGTGAGGAATTTTTGTAATTAGGGCAAATCATTAGAAGTCTTGCTCTGGCTGAGGCTGTTTTACTAAATCCATCGTAAATCAACAGGGCTTGGTGTTGGCACAGAATTTGGTATGCTGTCCCTTAGGACTGGCTGCCTGTGTGGTACTTGTGACTAGTACGTGACCTGCAATTAAAAATATCCCATGCTTTGCAGTTTCAGCCCAGGAAGTGTGTTATTGGCCAAATTCTGACTTTGCACTTAGAGATGGCGTTGCATTATCTTTAACATCGTAAGCCCGTCACTTATACCCCCATGGAAAAACCTTTGTCCCTAAAAGGCCTGTCCTGTACAAAGAGGTGGAGGTATGGTGGGGAGGCCTCTTCCTGAGGAGCATGTGGGTGATTTGCTCGCTGTTGGCCTGCTCTTTCTCTTGTTGATTTAGCTGAGCAGGATCAAGGCCTTCAGCTGGCCAGCGAGAATACACAGGCTTTGCAGGATCAGGCTTTGGCAGTGGAGGAGTGTGTGTGTGTGAGTGTGTCCAGCTGATAAGTGAAGTTTAGAGGGAGCTTTTGCTGCAGCCTCTGTACTCTGCTATTCCTATGTACTGTGCAGGGACGCTGCAGCCTGTACTGTTCCACGGGCTCAGTGCTTACCAATATTTACACTGCCTTAACCTTCTTTTCACTTGAGATTGTAACAAAGATTGGATGTTCATCTGCTCTCTAGTGCCAGGTACTTCTCAAAGAGCACATCTGAAGGTGTCGTCTTAAAAGAAAAATCCCCTCTGTGACTTAAATGTGCATATGTTACTGGCTGTAGCAAAGTATGAAGAATATAGTAAAATAAATCAGTCTACCTAGTGCAAGGCAGACTTTTTTTGTCCCTTTTCTTTCTAAGATGTGTGTGGTCCTTGCCCGTGATGCTTAACAGCCTGCAAGAGCTCTCTTGAAGGCACTTTTCTGTATTGGGGTCTGCAGCTTCAGCCCTCTGACTGGCAGCAAGTTTGCTGGGGATATTGTGGGCATGAAATCTGAGGCTTGAAATGCTTTTTTGCACCAGTTCCCAAAGGCCTGCGCACAGTTGGGTGTGCGAGGTGATGAATGGGCTGTAGCTGTAGCCACCAGCAAAACCGATGAGCTCCTCAGGCGCACCGTGACTGATGAGGGCAGAGCGGGAGGCCCCGTGGTGAAAGCTGACCACAGCCTGGTGGGCCAGCGAGGTTTGGGGTCCTTGCTCTGAGATTAGTGAGAGTGCGCAGAGTAGTGGCACGCGGTCAGCCCTTCTGCTGGGTGATCCAGCTTCTCTGCGAAGCCTGAGCAAAGGGGAGGCGTGTGCTGCCGGCCTCGGGGGCAGCTTGGCCGTGGTGGCTTACGGCTCTTCAGCTGTGCTTGCAAGGGGAATCTCTGGACTGGCATGTTCAGCTCCTGTCCCCTTGCTGTCCGCACGGCTGCTCCTGGACTGCCGGCAGTCAGCTGTCCAGGTGTATGTGGTGATGTGCAGACTTGCTGGGCATGCGGGTTCCTGAGCATGGGCATACTCACTTACTCTAAAGCCTTTCTCAGCCATTTCTGAGCTTGCTGAGGGCATTTCCCAGGCTGGTTCCTTCCCTGGAAGGAGTTACTCTCACCTTTTTCCCCCATCACTTGCCTGGAAAGGCCCAGGGAACATCAGCAGTGCGCAAACCAACCTGGTGCATGTTGGTGAAACAGGAGCGCGAGGCCACAGCTTGCTCCGTCGTAAAGTAACTGCACTGTTTTAAAGTGTCGGACCGCAGGGCTCTGCCAAACGTCCCGTAGCAGATCTTGCAGTGGCAGCCGAGGGCATTACCCTCTGCTGCATCTGCCCGCTCCCCAGGAGCAGGGAGGCAGAGGCACCGTGTACCCGCACCTCAGTCGCAGCTTAGCCCGAGTCGTCTTCAGTGGTTTAAGCTAACGCACAGAGGGAACATCAGGCACAAATGTGTGTCCTGTTCCGACACCTGCTGTCGGTGTTCCCAGCAGAAGAGCGGAAAGCTGGGGCGGCAGTGCCGGGACGAGCCCCAGCAGAGTCATCTGAGCATGCTTCTCGGAGCCTTGCAGGGATCTTCCCTGCTCAGGGCCCTGCTGGAAAACAGGGTGCTGCTGCCTCACCCCACGGCAGCCCCTCGGTAGCTGAGGCTGCAGCACATCCTGCAGTTATTTTTCCAGATTGAAAATTCTCCCTGTGAATTGTCAGCCCAGATGGGATTAATTTTTTTTTTCATTATTTTTTGAAAACCAGGAATCTGTTTATGCCCATTAAGCTGTTGCTTTGAGTGAAGCAATAACACAAACAAAAATTGGACTAGTTCTCAGATGCTAAGTTGTTTATTTTTTTGCCAAGTTCTAAAAAACCTCACAAATCTTTCCAATTTGCAGTTCATTTCTCTCTCCAAAATACAGCGAGAATGAGATTTTTTCTGAGCATCACTTTGCCCTCCACAGGACAGGAGAGACATTGGACACTTAGTTCTCAAAGCTCTGCACTTTCCTATTTGCCTTTTCCTTTGTGTAAACTTAAGGAGTGAGGCAGCCAGAGGTGGTCACATGTCCTATATTTGTATTCATGAACATAATGCTTTAACATTTATTCTCCTGGGCTTTAATGTACTTTGCTTGGTTCTGTCTACGTGTGGTTTGCCTGCTTAAATTGTAATATTCAACAGACACTGTAGGTAGAGGAAGGTCAGAAGCATCAACTTTCCATATGACCTTGACAGATTCAATCAGCCAGTGAAAGTTGTAGAATTGGATTATGGGATTTGCAATGAAAAAGTGGTTCAAGGGACAAGAGAAACTACACTTGGCATTTTCAAAAGCTGGCCTGGTTTAATAGCAATCTGGAGGGACAGAACTGAAGGAGATGAAAGGTGGATGAAAGATATTGGAAAGTTTTTTTTTTATATATACGTACAATATTTGTGCAATATTGTTGAAGAGACTGGCATAGTTTTTATAATTTGTTACAGCAAAAAAGTCAATGAAATGCCAGAGTTTCTATCTTCCAGGTAAAATTGATTTCTTTAGCTACAAATAGCCTCATACCGAAACACCTACCGTTAGGAATATTAACATTGCAGGGCGTCATGTGCATCATGTCCTACTCTAAATACATAAAGTGATTCTAGGGCTGAACGTGTTTCTAAACTTGCTGTCTTTTGCTGGGTGCTAAATGCCATTCTTTTATAATTATTACTGATCAGCTGGAACAGTTCTGTGACTCGGGATGCCTGTAAAAGCTCATCCTGCTTGGAGAAAACCTGTATTTGATACTGTATTAAAGAAATATATTTTACTGTGCTTTTAACATTCCTGAACTTGGGAGTGTAGTGGAATAATACTTTTGAAGGCAGTAAAAATGGTCAGTGCAGAATTCCGAACTGATGATCCTTCTATTCTGTGCATACGTTTTAACCTTGTTCAGATAGGCAGTTTTAATAGATCGGCACAGTCCACAAAATGTAGCCTAATCAAAATGCGTTGGTGGATTAAAAAAAAGAAAGAAAAAGATCGACAAACCCTTTGTTCCCCTCCTTTTTGGAATGAGACTGCTGTTCTTTGCAAGTAGTAATCTCTCAGATAAACAACATATTTTTCTGCTCTTTGGCTGTACGGTTCATAAAAAATATACTTTGACAGTGCTGTAGTTTGTTGTTTGTTTGTTTGTTTGTTTTTTAAATACGTATTTCTGGGACCTGGTAAAACACTGCCCATTGCTTAGAGCAAGCAAAAATGTTCCACAAACCAAATAGGTTAAAATCAATACATGTTTTTCATTGAGTATAACAGAGCATACCACTGGTCTGAATGAAGAGAGCTTGGCAGGAGAACAGAGCTGGAAAGAGTTGTCAAGATGTAAAAATATAATAAAGGAGCTACAGGGCTTTTCCCCAACAAAATCGCTGCTCTGAATTTGTAAGGACCTTTGAGTATAACAAACAACTCGGAATAAAAATCCTGCGTGAAAGCAGGAGGACAGCCATTACCTCTTTGTGCTGTCCTGGGGAAATTCAGCAGAACATTGCTGCGTCCAGCAACGCGCAGAAGAAAACCTCACTCACAGCAGCTCTCTGCTATCCTAATTGCCAGGTGAATGAGGAGCTGGGAGTTCAGTTTGGTGCCTGTGGCTATTTAGAGTCTGCGCCAGCGCTGGAATACAGTAGATGGATGTCACCCCAGTTCCTAGAAAATGTTTGCCAGGGTGATGTTACTTGTTTAAATACTTGAACTCTGTGCTAACAAACCATCCTTTCTTTACTGAGCTGTATTTGCCTGCAGAGTTTAGCGCCGTGAAGCTTTTGGTAATAGCTTGTAGTAACTCAGTAGTTAAGGTTATACCAAAAAGGGAGGGATGATGATGTAGAAATGCTGCTGTATTTGCTTTGTGTTTCTCTTCTGCCCTCGTTTGAACTCGGTAACAAAAACAAGTTTGACAAACGTTTTGAGGCTGACAACTTTATAAAAGAGTCCTAGATAAGCCTGTCTGCATCCCGGCAGAGTGCATCTGATCTGGAGAAGCCATCCGAGCGCTTTACAGCTTCACACGCGCTGTTTGAAAGGACTGGCATTTGCAATAGGATTTGTCTGTGCTGTGCGTTTATTTGTTCCAAGCATTCTGCATCTGATGAGTGGCTCTTTACCTTGCTGCAGGTCCTCTGAAGCAATGTTATGTGCTCAGTTTAAAAAAAAAGAAAAAAGAAAATGGTGATATTGTTTAGTAGTTAAAAGGCTTTTTCTGTGTGTGTGTGTGTGTGTGTGTGTGTGGTTTTCTGGAGGATTTTTTGTTAGATAGGAAAGAAAAAATGCTGTTTATAAGGCTTTTCTGTGTAAATATGTTCCTGAGCTGAAAGTTTGAGGTCCCCCAACAGGGGGGGGACCAAAGGGGAAAACTACTGACTTTGTTTAGACCAGGACCCCATCCTGGGTAATCAGTGTAGCAGTTAGAAGCTGAGATGTGGCACTTGCTGCGTATCTGGCTTTTCTGTCTTAAACTCAGAGCTGGTGTCAGGGGCTTCAGCAGAGTGTGTTCCCCCAAGCCAGCGGCGTGTGGGGGCACATCTCTTCATCCCTGGTTTGCGTCTATAACAGAGGCTGGTTTTTCGCAGGCAAAGGCCCGAACGGCACAGACACAGCGATATTGCAGGTCTTTAGCAGCGTCAGTTCAGCAGTCCGCTCAGCTGCCTGTCGGCAGCTTTTGTCTGGACTCGGATACATTTGCGAAAATGATGCTGACGTTTTTTCTCCCCCCGTCCTTCCTCCCATCTCCCTGCGAAGCACAAATATCCCAGCTGAGCAGTCACAAGGGCGAGACGGGGAGGCTGAAGAATGACCCCAATGTGCTAGAGCCAGGGATTTTTGTCTTGACTTTCCATTCCTTCTGCATTTTTCTAACTTACTGAACATGGTGAAAGGCCTCAGTGGAGTGAAGCGATTGTGTTTGCCTGACCTGCTTTTCTAAGGCTGCAGAAGAATAGATTTTTTTTTTTTTCTTTAAAGCCTAAACCCCTACAGTTCCTTGTTTATTGTCTTGTTCCTTGTTGTCTTCGTGGGGCTCCCCGAGCTCTGCCCCATAACTGTAGGGAGAGGAGGGCAGGGCAGACCGGGGCTGTGCAATGCGCAGCAGCCTCACGTCAGCCGGGTGAGCACAACGCGCCTCCTTGGCGCGCTTTACCGGGGCGCTCTACGCTTGCACGTGCCACTGGGCTTTGCTTTGAGCTTTCAGCTCAAAGGGACCCAAAACTCTGTCGCAGCTGCCAGGTGTCACCTACTTTTTTTTGAATTCATGCAAAACATCAGGCTTCACTCATTTTAGTCAGAACCAAATCTAGGCTGGCTGGGGAAGGGCTCGACCTGACATTCATTAAGGCCAGTGGAAATTCATTCCCTGTCTCCGAGTCCTTTCTGATGGGAGGTGGGGGCTGCCTTGGTAGTGCTGGGAGCATGTGATGGATACTCAGCTTTTTTCCACTGCGGCTGCGTGGATACATGAAGGAACTCAAAAGTTCCTGCTCCTCTACGGCAAATGCCTCTTCACACAGCATGTCAGAAACGACAGTGTGTTTCTTTTTCTGCAGGGAGGCGAGACTGGGGGTAGGGCGCAAGGCGGGTCTGAGAGTTGTCCCCTGTGCCCTGACAAAAGCCGGGGCCCCCTTGATCTCAGCAGCCTCGTGTCTGCATTGACAAGCTGCCGTTGCAGCTAACGGCATCATTTGAGACAAAAGCCGCGGCTTGGTAAGACGCCCCGGCGCAGGCACTGAGCCGGATTACTTTTGTCCCTGAAGTGACGCCAAAGTCAGTGAATTACTCGGTGATGTGCGTTATCTGTTTTCTTGTCTTTAGTGCTTTTCTGAGCCTTACAAGATCAGGAATTTGAAAAGTGTTTGGCTTTGGTCTGCTTTTTCCCCAAGAAATTTGTGGAGGTTTGCCTAGCTACTGCGGGGGGGGGGCTGAGTTAGGCCAAAATACTGCTTGGGGTGTTTTTAACAGATTTCTTCTAATCCATCTGCACATCCTCATGGATATGGTTCTTTGGACTCAAAAGGTGGGAAGTTCAAAGAAGTTAGGTAAAGCTCCTCCTGTGGCCATTGCAAAACTCTGGTTATGCTTTTTATGGGCTGCTTGAATCACATTCTCAGCAAATTATATATTTATGAACTGTACTTGTTCCTAGCTAGGATATACGTCTCACAGGGTCCATATGATCCTTACCTGGAAGTTACTAGATTAACCTTAATTCTGGCATTTTTATCCATATACTTTGAAACTTCTGTGCCCTAGGAAATCTGCATTGCTTCCCCTCTCTTCAATGCTGATTGCCTTCTGGTAGCACTGGCTAGATGATAGTGTGTGCTTTCCCTTTTCAGCTACAACCTGTTCACAGCAGGGATCCACATCGTAACAGCAGTCTTCGGGCTCTCTGTAAATGGGTGTCATACCTGCATTTGAAAAATGTCAGGACCTAGTTAGATTGCTGAGCTGTATTTTTCTTATTAGACTGTTACAAGTAGCATTTGACCACCAGCTCCTTTGTACCAGACATCATGTACAAATGCATGCTTGATCACAAATCGGTCTCCTGGCATAGGAGGGGAACAGACCGTCAGCTCCCCAGCATTTCTACAAAGATGGCCACAGAGGAGCAAAAGAAGCGGTAGAACTGGAAACCTTTGATAGTTTATTCCAGAAGGACATGGATGACAGAGTGCTTGCATTAGATTTGGGAGTCTTTGTGACCTGGGGCAAATCGGTTTCAAAGCAAGACAGGGAATTACAAAGCATAGGTGAAGCTCTCAGTGCAGGGCTGCCTGGAAGGTTCTGCAAAGAGCTTTGTTCGGAGGCAGTCTGGAAGGATGTTCTTGGCAAGACTGTTCAGTCCTTTTTTGATAACTTGAATGATGGAATAGAGAGTATGCTTATTAAATTTGCAGGGTGCTCTGAGCTGGGAGGAACTACAGGCACTTTACAGAACCAGGTCTGGAGTTGCAGATAATCTTGACAGATTGGAAAAATAATCTGGAAAAAAATGAGGTGCAAGTTCAATGAAAGCAATGTGAAATGCCGCACTTCAGCAAAAAACCCTACATGATGCAGGATGTAGCAGTAGCTTTGGAAAAAGGACTTGGGATCACAAGTTGAAAGTGAATCAGCAATGTTAAGCTGCTGTGAGGGAAGAAAATGTCATACAGGAATGTATAAGCCGCAGTGTCATCTGCAGGGCAAGTGAAATAATCTTCATATTCCACTCAGCAGTGGAGAAGTGTTAGCTGGAGCACAGTGCCCGGTGACATGTACGCACTTCGGGGGATGCAATCTCCCTGGAGAGAATGCAGAGGAGAGCAGCCTGATCAGAGGTTTCGAGACCTTGCTCAAAAGGTTGAAAGGACAGGGTTTGCTTAGTCTAGAACAGAGAGGTCTGAACAGAGAGATGGATAGGACTGCAGTCTTTAAATATGGACTTTTTTTGTTATTGCAAAGAGGAAGGGAATAAATGCCATCCTGGCCCACTGGGGCAAGACAAGAAGTCTTAGGCTTCAGTTACAGGAGGAGCAAAACTGCAGTTGAGCATCAGGAAGAGTTTATAGCTGTAGGGAGAGCGCGTTAGAGTCCCTTGCCTGGGGAAAGCAAGCTGGCCTATACGAATATTGGGTATGAAGAAAATGGGTGGAGTTGGTCTGTGTGGGCCTAGGGCTGGTCTCTCCCACTTCTCCAGGTCCTTCTAGTCCTGCTCTCTGGGATCCTTGTAGATAGGCTAACAGCCCTCCATGAGCACCTGTTTATGAAGAGTGGTGCTTTGCACATAACTGCGTTTAAAACATCTCTCTAAAAGAAGTGAACTGCTCCAATACTACAAGGAGAAAAGCATTGCTGTTAAGTAGGATGTGCCAGGGTCAGTGTTCAAGGTGGGTTGCAAGGTTGTGCTTCTCACTGACTCAAAGGTAGCAGCATAACTTCAACATTTCATTAGACTGTAGAAGGGAATTGCAGATTAGGTACATACCGAACTAGTCTTTAAACTGCAGAGTGTGACAGCTTGGCTGCATGAACATGTATCCGTGAGAGGTAACACTTGTTAATGACCATGCTGACTTGTCTGCTCCAGCCTCCTCTGTTTCCCAGTGCAACTGGAAAACATGCTATTTTCATGCTATTTGATGTTGCTCGCCAAGTGGAAGGCGTTGTTCTGTGGTCACTTCTGCAGTTCAGTCTCTGCGTTGTCCCTCCGGATGCCGTGGCAGATGCCACGGTGGGTGAGGGCATGTTGCTGTGAGTATGCAAAACAGTGCGCTAGGCTCTGGCAGGAGCGAGGATCCCTGGCCAGGAGAAGGCTTCTGTGTGCATGTGCCGAGTTTGATGGAAAGCAGAAGGTTTTGTGCCTCAGCATTGGAGCGATAGGCACTGAACAAGCAGGGCCAGTGCTTCTGTGAATGTGCTTCCCCACAGAGTTCCTCTGGGGGGAAAAACTGCTGCTTCATGCAGGGAAAAGTTATATAGACAAGCTGTGTTTTGGTGCCTGGTTTTGTGCAAAACATAGAAATCCTTTCCTGCCTGGTCTCTTTTCATTCTTTTTCCTGTCACTCACTGCACATGTCATCGGTGTCTGTGGAAAAGGCAGCACAGTCAGGACTCAAATCTACTGCAGCCTCGCCTGTGTGAAAAGCAACATTAGCTTAAAGATTTTCACATGCGAACTGCTAGTGATTGACAGGACATATAGTGCAGACACTACAACCAGAAACATGTGTCTGCTCTGGAACCCCTCACTGGCATCCAGGATTAAAGAGAATGTAACGAACTCCAGAGCGTTACTGGTGCAAGTGTGAGCGCAGCCTTAGGTTTGTCTTGGAAGTCTCGTTTTTGTAGCACGGTTTAGCTTGCTTCGTCAGCCAGCGAGAGGAGAATTTGTGTGTTCATCTGGCGCGATGCAGGTACCCTGTGTGTTCTTACCTGCATCCCTCCGAGCTAGGATGCAGATGACAAGATGCAACCCAGAAGACTCCAAACAGTCAAGTGCAATGCAGGTTTTCCGCTGGATTTAAGCATGTTGCCATCAGTGCTACCCATGAAACAGCTGGCTCTGTTACCCCCTCTGCAAGCTTCTGTCATGTTAGCTCGCATCAGATGCCAGCCATTTACAGTATGCGCCATCACAGCATGACTTAAGTTGGCAACACAAAGTCAATCACATGCCAGCAGCCTACTGTAAGGGTGGGGGTGAGTGTGGGAAGAAGGGGGAGAAGACACTCTCATAAAATGTTTTAATGATTTATTTTTAATATCCACTTTTCAAGCCTTGGGAAGTGCAGTCCATATGTTTTTCCCTCCTGGCTGTAGTTGGCAAAGAGGCTGATGAATATGGTCCTTCACAGGCTCCTTCCCCTTCGCGAGGAGCCAGAAAATACAGCTATATTTAGCGCGTTTCCAAGGCCAGCAGTAGCGTGTGTTGCTGGGTGGTGATTCCCTGGCTGCACGCGCGTGTGCCACCCTGGGACAGGGTGGGAGTGTGCGTTCCCTAGAATCAATGCTTATGTTGAATTAACAGCGTCAGGGACAAACTCTTTCAATTACAATGCAACAGCTGCGCAGGTCACAGTGGGTTCAGCACGCGGCTTGCTGACGTGGGACAGTCTTTGAGCACTGTGCCCCTTCGCGGTGCCCACAGCGATCCACTTCAGGTGCTGGCAGGAGCTGGGCTAGTGCTTCCCTGTGACCCTTGGCTTGGAGGCCTTTTGGCTCCCATGCAGCGTGCTGAGACGGTCTTGTGCTGAGCATTTGGTGTGCTAGAGGCACAGCTAGTCACTGCATCAAAACAGCTAGTGCGCTTTAGTGGTAAAGACGCTCATCTGAAGATTAGGAGCCTGAGTCCTGTTGCATTTTTCTATTGTGTTTTTAGGCCACCCCACCCCAGTTACAAAGTGGAGTTGTCCTTATCTGTCCCCAACCCAATATCCCCACAGCAGATTTGCTACCAGTTCCCTGTTGTCTTCCCTGCTGTTTCGCAGCTGGTACAGGAAAGTGAATAATGGTCGTTCCTTTGCCCTTCTGGCTGCTTTCACAGAGCTGAAATTGCTCTTGAAGAGTGTATGTTTTGCAGAGAAGCATCGAGAACTGTGGGCTTTATGGCAGAAGTTTAGAAGAAGGGATCACGCCTGCAAATGTGAGACTTCAGAGAATGCTAGAGGTGCCTGTTGCTTCAGAGTGAGACCCTCTGAAAGTTGTTTCACAGGCGCGTGTCTAAACCGGGGTCTCTAAGAATGAGAACATGTCGTGTCATTTTCAGTCAGATCATCAGCTCCTAAAATTCATTGTCAGAGAGATGAAGAACTTACTGTGGTGTTGGAGAGTGAAGCACTTCAACTGTGGTTTCCAGCCTGTAATGGTGAAGCACAGCAGTTGATGCTCAGGATGAAAATGATGGCTAGGAGGAACTAGACTGGGGATTTTGAATTTGGGTGCAATGATGATTCACTGATGATTCATTTAGTCTTACTGAAGCAGTAAAAGGCCAGAATGACAGAGGTGCCTGTAATTTAAGCCTTAGCTCTGCAGTAGCTCCTCCACAGGTCTTAGTTCCTTGCAAATACATATCCTCATTGAAACCAGTAGCACTCTGGGTGGGCAATGGTTTCTGCTCACAGCTCTGTCTGCAGGATCAAGGCCTTGTGCTTTGTTGTTTTGTTGGTAATAAAAACATTCCGTTTTTAGAACCCCCTGTTGGAATTAAATCAACTCTGTTTTGAGAAAAAAGCAGAACAAAGCTTCAAACCAAGCTGGGATGGCTGGTATCAATGACATGCAAAATTTCAGTTGGAATAGTAAAGTCCTTTTCAAGTTGAGGTAGGCACTGTAAGTATTGTTTACAGAAGTGGTAGCACTTTTTTCATCCTCTCCATTCCTGCAGAGTGAAAACATCTACACAGATTTATTCCAAATTTGGTAGAAATTAATGTTTTTCCAACTCAAGGCACTTGTGCCAAGTTTCAACCAGGAGGAATTTCTAAGGCTGATGTCTAAGCCTTTGAAAGCTGTAGCTCAGAATAGAGCAGCCGCCTGGCCGCTAACAACGTGCTGCTGTGTGGGCCAGGTCCAGAGCAATGGGAGCAACCCTGCAGATGCCAGGGAGGTGGGACGCACAGGCTCTCACGCTGCAGGCGTGCTCCGAGCCTGAATGTCGATCTCCTCAGTGTCGTTTTTTTGGTCCCAAGCGATGGGGCAGCATGGTCCTATGTGGTTGCAAAGGCTTCACCTTCTTGTCTGTGAGCTCCCCCACGCAGATGGGTCAGGAAGGAGGATATTGATGGGCTCACAGAGAGAAATAGCTTAGTTTGGAAAACTGAACGTAGGACTGTGTCTAAAATCATCTTGAAAAGCTGCGTGACTGCCTTTGCCGTGCCATTTGTCTGCGAGCAAGGTGAGCGGGATCAGTCGGAGAAGCCCAAAGGACTCCCCAGGCCTATCTGTTCCCTAACGAATCTCCTTCGCCTTCCAGGTTCATGTAGTTATCATGCAGTTATTTACCTCGTAGTGCTGGGTCCTCTGGCAAGTGGTGTGGTACCATTTCACCCTCACTTTACGCAGATAAAAGGAAGTGTCTGGCAAGGAAGATTCATGTCCTCGGGGCCTGCGAGCAGTTAACTCACTGCTAGGGATCTGGGGCTGTTGGATTGCTGAGAAGCCCAAACAATAGCATGAAGAAGGCTCCTCTCTTTGAGCTGGGTTGTAGGGTGCCGCTCAGCTCCTCCTGTAGGGGCGGGGCAGACTTTTGCTCTGCTAAAGTAGACTTCTGAAGTTGGGGGTGAGGGTTCCTGCCCCAGCAGATTTAACCCATTAGTTCTTGCATTTGATTATCCGTCTAAATAACAACGGGGAGCCAGGAGTTTTGTCGAACTGCCTGATCTGCTCTGAGCAGATCAGAGGGGCATGTTCCTCATGATGCTCCATTGCATGTCTTCTCTGACGCCACGGTGCCAGCTCTGGGCCTGCTGGCACTGTGATCCCCACCAGGAAAGGGGCAGAGAGAAGCATGCCCAGGGCTGCTCTCGGGGTGTGCTGAGGAGCCAGGTTTGGGTTCAAAAAATGGCCTGTTCACGGCTCAGAGGGCCACAGTGTTGGCTTTGTTGGGTGGTGCTCAAAACCATCTGCTGATGCCACCTGTGCCCTTGTTACCCAGCAGGGACGAGTCTTGAAAATCCCACCGTGGGGACTGGGATGGCCTCACTGAGGGAGCATCCCTCAAGGGTGTCTGCAAACGATGCCCCACATCAGTGTTTGTTTTGGTTTGTCTTTTTGAGCAAAATTAATTATGGTGGGGCTGAGAACTCAGCTTTCAGCCCCTGAAGAGAGGACCTGGGGCCCAGACTGGGTAACTGTGTTCCTTCGCTGTCTCCAATAACAACTATTAGTTATTTGTCGGGTAACAGCTAGCGGCCCTAGTTCTGAATAGGAGCCCTGGTTTATTAGGTTCTGAATAGCTACAAAAGAGCTACTTCCTCAAAAGAATTCACTATTTTTGCACTAAAGCTGTCTAAAATGTTTCCTGTATTCTTTGTGCCTCTTTTTCTTGAAAAGTGAATATACAGAGAGAGAGTGAGAGAGAGTTTTTTAAAAAAGAATTACTTCATCTTAGCAGTCACAAAATTTGTTACCAGTTTTGTTTTCAGCAGACTATTGGTAATTATCCTCCTGTGATGGCTGCAAACACCATTAAAACAAGGAACAGTTTATAGATGGGTTTTGGAAGTGGTTGTCTCAGTTGATTTGAGGTGGTCTGTAAGATGAGGTATCCTTTGCTGCTTGGGAGCCATTGGCTTCCCCAGTACTCATGTTTGTTTGAAAAAGAAAAAGGAAAAAGCAGCTAACAGTGATGCAGTGTGTTGTGGCTTTTAACAAATGAAAGCACAAAGGGGAAATCGTTTTTTTTAACCATTCCTCTGGGTACTAGTGCTTGTCAGCATCTTGGACTACGTGCACATTGAAGATCACAGGTACTTCTTTAGAGATGTCATCTTACATTGCAGCCAGCGCAGCTGGGGGAAGTGGCGGAGACAGCTTTGTTTCTTGCTATCTGGTTGTCAGGGCCAATTAAGTGGTCTGGTGCTGGGAGGGAGGGGAGAAAACCCGCACAAGAAAATCGGGGATTTTTGTTGTTGTTGCCGGCACTGCTGTCGCTAGCTTGTTAGAATACTGGTATTTATGTTAGGCTTTTATTTTATTTTAACAACAAGCCTGTTACCTTCAGAAAAGCTAGCTTTTGGTTTTAGTTTGATAGCATTCAGTTAGTGTTATGGCAGGAGAGGGCATGTTTTTTTCTTCATCTAAGTGTTGCACTGCTATAGAAAAATTACAAAAGAGGCACAGTAGCTACCAAAACGCCTCTGCCTTGATGATTGTGTTGTTACAGTAACCCAAACAATCCTTAATTAAATTTCTCTGGCTACCCTGAGTGTTACGTTTGCTGAAACGCTGTTTCATTATTTATTCATTTATTTATTTATTTTTTAGGGCCGGTGTACCCGAGAGAACTGCAAATATCTTCATCCTCCCCCACATTTAAAAACACAACTGGAAATAAATGGACGCAACAACCTGATCCAGCAAAAGACAGCCGCAGCCATGTTTGCTCAGCAAATGCAGTTCATGCTACCGGGCGCGCAACTACAGCCAATTGTAAGTTACAGCCATGAATTGCGTTCGTGTTGGTCCAGATTTCTTTCCTGTTTACTTACAGAGGCCCCAGCCCTGTGCTTGCGCCCAGGCAGGCAGTTCTTGCTGCTGCACTGACCGCAGGGATATCCGCGCCGATGTTAAAGCCAGCCTGGGTGAATCTGAGCACTGCAGCGAGTCTGGCCTTTGGGTCAGTCTCACTGAGGCTGTGGTGTTATGCTCTGTAAGCGGCGGGCTGTGCTATCTCTGTATCTTCATGCAAACTGGCTCTCCTTTTCTCTGTGATAATTAACCAGCTGCAGGATTCAAGGCAGCAGAGCTTTTACTGCTGTGTACTCCCAACACCCCAAGGTCCCTGAAGCTGAGGCTCAGGCTGTACCTAATCCATTTAGGAGCGTATGACTTTCCACTTTAAAGCTTCTCAGAAAGTGGAGTGACCTTAGCACCAGATGGATTTTGACCAACTAATTCATGTAAATCCCAAAAGTTCGGAGCAGCTTGATTCCAGCAGATCCTGTTTTGGATACCTGTTTTACACTGAGGTGAGGATGTCTGAGTCCGTCTTACAAACTGTGACAAGAGGTCAACTGACTCCCTTGGGTTAGACACTTTACACTGGTGGGCTAAAATGGGGGGGATGAATCCCATCCAGGAAAACATTAGATTTTTGTCTGGGAGTGAGACCATTTCTTTGCAGTCGTCCCAGCAGAGGGTTGTGCTAATGCCACAATCTTGTCACTGCTTTTCACAGCAATGCTAGTTTTTAGTAACGGCAGGAAAGACTTGCTTCTCCTCAGGTAGGGAAGGGAAGCCTGTGGGAGATAGGTGTTTGCAGAGCAAGTAGTTCAGAGTCCTTTACTACCGGTCTTTGCTGTAGCCAGCTGGTTAAAGCAGGTTTCCAGGCTGGAGTAGCCTGTTACCCCCAGGGAGAGAATGGCTTGTCTCTCTGCTGGCTGGTGTGTCTGGGAGGGGGTGACATTTGTCTGCTGAGTTTGAGTCTGTCGCCATGTATATTTTGAGGAAATGTCGGAGGTTTCGAAGGAGCTTTTCAGTGCTGACATATAAATAGGCTGCACGTTTTTAACTGTGAGCCTAATTAGGAGTTCTACATCAAAGGTTTTTTGGGTTTTTTTTGATCAGGGTTGAATATCTTTCCTGAGGCAGTGTGGACTTGATGTGCAGTTGTTGGGTGAGGTTCCCTCAGCTGTGCCACATAGCAGGTCTGACTAGATAACTAGGACACACTCTTCTAGCCTGAAGACGTGAGAGTCTGAACCAGCCTGCACTGGGCCTCCTGGTTTCCACATACAGCGCTTGGCTTCTCTGCCCAAATGGGCTTTCAGACTTGGTGTCTGCCGTCTGAGCTCTGATGAGCTTGGGTGTCTCTGGCTCATCCCCACGAGAAACTGGTGGAGTTTTCCTCCTTGTTGGAGGCTGTTGTGCTGTTAGGTGTAAGTGTGTGTGGTGATGCTGTGTTTCAGCAGGGGAAGTTGGTCACTCTCCCTCTTTGGTGATACTCTAGCACTTTGCTGTTGAAGAACACACCAGATGGCCTCTGGTCATCTTGCATGTGCTGACAGATCTACCTTCTCCCTGCCGTGCGAGCTAGGGAAATGCTGTTTATTCTTCCCATTTCAAAGATGGGAAAGTGAGGCAGGAAGAGAAAATGGGCCACAGAAAGCCTATGGTTGCCCTGAACGTTAAACTCGGATCTGCTGTGGTCTTTGTACCTCCTTTTGTGAAGTTCCCTTTTCACCAAAGTTCATGCATAGGAAAAGGAAATCCTGAATTCCTACAGAATGGTGGTACTGTTTTCCTAGCCCTGTATCGAAAGCAAACCTTTCCTGTTTGGGGTTTTCCTCTGTGGGGAATTCACAGTGGATGCTCTTCTGTTGGCTATTCAAAATATCTTTGGGATTTCCTCTCTGGAAAGTTCCCATCTTCCCATTTTGCAATCTTGCAGGTCCAGTTCATTTCTACTGCAATTTCACTGCTGCCTTTTAAATTGCCTCTGAGACTAAATCTGTTGGTTTGTCTGGTTAGTGCTTTCATTTCGGAGGTAACCTTATCTGATGAGAAAGGTCCCCAGTTTCTAAATTGTGCCATGGGGGAGACACAGGTGAAAAAGAAAAATTTGTTCTGCAGTGACTGCTCACTTCCCCCTTTCCCACACTTGCTCAGAGTAAACGAGCCCTTGTTCTAATTCCTGCTGCCCGACTTGTTCCGCACCAATTTCAGGACAAGCAAGAGATTGCTCTTTCACCTGCCTTTGATTTCCTAAAGGTGCTGCCAGTGGAAGCAGGCTCTGAGAAAATATATATATTTTTTTCCTGTCTAAATGAGAAGGGTGGGGCTTCCTTCTGGCTACACGTGAAATTCTTCAAAGCAGAAAGTGTTATATCAGATGCAGCGGTAGAACTAATCCCATGCGATCAGAAAGCTGATCAACGGTATGTCTGCTTAATTGGGATGCTTGCCAGAGACGAGATTTGGGGCAGCGTGTTTAATAGCTCCAAACAATAGCTGAACGCCTAGACATTTTAAAGTGCGTTTTCACCAGGAAAGCAACCATGTAAAAACAGCACTTGATGTAACGGCCTTTCACCACACAATGGAAATATTTACCTCCAGATCTTCTTACACCTACTGCTGACATGCAGCAAAAGCTAGTCTTCCTGTTGAACCCACAGCCAGGGCCCTAATGATGCCTGTTGAGTAAACGTGCTGCTCAGAGAAGAGCCGTGTCCCACGTGGACTGCCTGCTGCAGGCAGCTCACAGAAGCCTACCAGGTGTGAATTAATGGTTGCTGGTGTGAACTTCTTTCCCTGAAGTCTCTGGTTGCTCTCTGATGTTGCCGTTAAGCATCCGTGCAAAGCTGCGAATCATGTGAATGTTTGATGCATTTTTTTTTTCTTTTAACAGAGTGCTTCATATAGCACTTTAAAACAAGCGAGGCAAGGACATGGAGCAGAGTATTTACTCAACATGGTGTCTCAGAGGGACCTTGCAGAGATCACACAGGTGCCAGGTTGGATGACTATAGTCAAGTTTTAACCTTCAAAAGTTCAAATCCACCTTAACTGCTGGCTTTGGTCAAGCTAGGGTCTTAAACTGGACCTCTCTGGGCCTTCTTTGCCTCTCTGTCTCACTTAAAAACTGGGTACAAATCTGTTTGGGGTGAACAGAGCTGGACTCTGGCATCAGGATGGGGAGTCATTTCTGTCAATGCTGTGTCTGGTTTCTCAGATACAGTCCCTTCCAGCTCTGTGTGTGGGTGCACACCAAAGCAAGACCACCCAAAAAGTGATGTGCTCTGGGCCTGATCCTGTGCCTTTTTCATTCCACTTTATCCTTCTGCAGCAGTATGAGGTAGACTTAGAGCTAGTCCTGGAAGTGCTTCAGTGCTGCTAGAGGACTTCAGCCCAACTCCTGAGTTAACCCGGTGGTTGTGAAGCATTGCCCTGGTAGCCATCTGTGAGCATATGTTGGATAAAGCACTGCGGTGTTGACACACCTGCCTCAGCTCCTGCCTTGCAGCTGCCTCTGCTGCTGCTATGGGAAGTCGTTTCCTCTCTCTCTGTGCTTTTGTTTACGAGCCCTTCACTTTTTCTTCCTGTCAAGCCCTTTGTAGGTAGGACTGTCCCTCCCCCAGTGTCTTGACAGCACCACACTGAGTCACCTGTGCCTCTGAGGACAACTGAGACCTTGACCCAGCCCTGCATCCCTCTCTTGGTGCAGCAGGACCCAGCTGCTATCCTGTAGTGCTGCTGGAGAAGTTAAAGCCTAGGGTGACCAACTCGCTTGGCCAGCAGCATGCTTGCAATGTGTGGTGGGGCAGATCTGAAACGATGTTTCAGGCATGTGCCCGTCCTTCCATGCAGCAGAAACCTGACCTGCATGTGAGCATCTAGTCAAAGGCACACCAGGGATTCATAACCGGGAGTACCTCAGCCCGCCTGGGAGCTGGTGGCTGAAGCCAACCAGCCACTGCTCTGGGGGGTTCTACACCTGCCTCTTGCCCAGCAGCCATCGACAAGTGAGATATTGAGTTGGACGCTTCAGCCAGTTAGGTTCACTCCGGTGTGCTCAGCCTCTATGCTAAAAAGATTGTCCTGGCATCATCTTGCAGTCAGGCCTATGCAGTTGAATTGGATGGGAACACTACTTTTATTTATTTTTATTTTTTTTCCCCCTCTCTGAACAGTATCAGTTGTTTTTAATATCGGGGTCTTCAACTTTGTCAGTAGAAGGTCTTTAACTTCTGTGTTTCTATCAGCGGACTATAATAAATACTGCCACTGTTTGTGTGCTTTCCATGTGTAGCTTCTTAGCAGTGACCTGCCTCCTTTCCTTATTCAGCTCAACAGCACCTCTGCATTTCTGCCAGGCCTCTGTTTTCAGACTTTTCCCTTTTCTAGGGTCTGCAGTAACTCAGACTCGATGCTTTCTGCCTGAGACAGCGCTTGTGCTGTATTCAGCAAAACACTGGGCACTTCTCTGCATTTCTTTTCACACCCATTCTGTGTTTCTTCTGTAGCTTTAACATGATTTCTGTTAGGCAAATTGGATGCAACTTCCAGTTTGTTAACAAAATCAGCTGTCCTCATGGAGTCAGTCCAAAGTCCCAGGTTATGTCACCCATGGTGACAGATTCCCCTCCCTGGGCCTGTCCCTTCTCTGTGCTCACACCCTCAAACAAACAGCTGCTGTGCTCCGAATCTGGGAAGAGCTCAAAGTGGATCAGCCAGACAACTGCTGCTGTGGATAGAGCTGGCCGAGGCCTTGGCAAGCTTTCCCTGGTGACACGTTATTCTCACTGTTTTTTTTTTCCCCTACTGGCCTCCCTTTACTTTTAGCACTGGTGAGTTCCTCCTTCCATGCATGCTCACAGTCACATTTTGGTCAGAGAGAGGTTCTCCTCTCAGAAGGGGAGAGTGTGTCTCCCTTGGCTTGGGCAGCTGCCTTCAGTTTATGCAGGAGCCTTTCCCTGTCCCACTTCCCAGGTGGGTATGCAAACGTGGCAGAACATTGCTGCCAGGAGCAGTGCTTCCTTTAAACCTTGTCTCATGCCCCATCTGGGAGACTGGAAGGCATCTTGTTCGGAACGAATGTTCAACCTGGCAATGGGGCAATTTAAATCATCTTTGCTCTGTTTAGCTCAGGTGCTAATTTGAGCTGCTTCTCCCTCTATGTGTCACTGGACAACTCCAAATAAGTAGTTTTTTCATCCTCTTCTTCTATCATTCCCCTTGCACCCTCCAGCCCAACAGCCATTTTGGCTTCTCTCTTTTCTTACAATCGTTTTAATACTCGGTAAACCAGTCCTGTGAGCTGTTAAGAGTCTGAACCCCTCTACCACTACACCGTAACCGGTTTCTCTCTGCTCAGGAGCTCCTGGTAGTGTCTGCATATGTGGTAAAGGTTAATAAAAGCTAGTCTGCAAGGAAACCTGTCTCTGCATTTCCTGAATTTGCAAAAGCTTTAAGGGATGCAGCAGAGGGTAAACACTGATACTTTCAATTGGGCTGTTTTGTCCTAAAGCATACTGGACAGGTAACAGGTTTCTATGGCTCCTTGGGCAAAGGATCAGCTCAGTTTCCAGAGATTGTCCTAGGACATCACTAGTCCTATTGCATCTGGCTCTCCCAAGAAATTCCCTCTGTCCTCAGCCTGTGTGGGGACCTGCAGGCTGTGTGCCCCGGAGCCCAGCAGCTCTGGAGGCGATTGTATGTGCTCTTGATTATTAAATTAGCCCATTACCCAGGTCTGTCTTTGAACCTTTGTGACACTGTCCAAGCTGGCTGTTGCCTGTGTCAGGGCAACTAAGTTCAGGAGAGTGGTTCAGACCCTGTGCCGCTGGGGTGTTGTGGTATTGATTACGATACTGAAGTCTGGGACCTTGAGGAGGCGCTGGGAATGTCACAGCGCCTCCCCTGCCAGCTGCTTCCACCAGACATCGGCCTCTTCTCTTACGCGCGTCTTAATAGCAATTGGGACCAGAAGCTCTTTAATGCTGCAGGTGATGGACTCAATTTATGGTGGCGGTTGGCTGGGGCTTCTGATAATCTTTAAGGCAATCTATGGGTTTTGGGCTGTTCCCCCAGAGTACGTGCTTTCAGCCTGCTCTTCCAGAGCTTTGTCATGGTGCTGCCTTTAGTGCTAATGACTGACTTGGAGCTGTGACTTTGCGTTTTGCACTGCAGCTTTACCCTCCCAGCAGTCCGGGAGCAGCCCTCTATCAGGATCTCTCAGCTTGTTTGGTGGTCCATTGAATATAAGACTCTATAGTATACCGTCAAAATAATATTGATCTGTCAAGCAGGTTCCCTGGCCAGATGCAATCACAAGAGATGAATGGGAGATATGTTGTGGAGGAAAAACTGCTGTTCCTAGTAGAAATTACAGGCAGGTTCTGGCTGCGAGAAAAGAGCTCGCTAGAATTCCCTCGGGACAGGCCTGGCACAGGGGACCTGCACAGACATAAGGGGAAGAAAGATTTGGCTAGCAGCATCTTTATTACTGGTACTGTTGTATGAGCCAGACTGGATTTCCCAATCCCAGACAGGCAGGCAGGGCTGGCAATGAGCACAGCCCATCTTTTCCCTTCATCAGACACAATAAATACAGAGCTCCCTACTGCCAGCTTAGAAAGGAGCAGTTTTCAGTGGATTTACTGCACTTCAAACTTAGAGACCCAGTGCTTTTAGACTTAACAGGCTGAGTAAGTCAGCTCATTCTCTGGCTTTGCGTCTGGATTAACAGAGCCATTCTACAACCTGGCTTTACTTATGTTTTCTTGGGTTTCCTGGATGGAGGGACCCTGGGCTGGATTCAGGATCTTATTTAAATACAAGGTTTCTGGGAAGAGCTGCTGGCAGGTGTGGCTCTGGCAAGGGCTGATGCTCTGGTCTCTCCCTGGCAGCAGCACAGGCGCTGCTGGAAGGAAGCAGCACATGCCTGCAGCAGGGCAGGAGTGGGAACGTGCAGGTCTCTGAGTGAAAATACCTACATGGCTCCCGAGTTTCAGTCTGCTGCCCTCGGGCAGGGTGTGGAGCAGAGCTGTAGTTCTCAATCAGCAGCATTGGGCACACGGTTCGGGCAGGCAGAAGAAACAGTTGTGAAACCTTGGGAACGCTGCAGCAGATGCCAGGATGAGTGTGGAAACATGTGAGCAACCAGCAGCAGCAATAAAGGAAAGCCCACCCCACCCCTGCGCACGCCCCTCTGCAGGGCTACGTGGGCCTTTGCCCAGGATTAGGGATAGATCACGTTCCTCACTAGTTCTTCATGGCCGTCGTTCCTCCGCTCGCGTCGGAGGGTAGCCCTCTCCAGGTTGGATTCAGATCTGTTGGCTTGTGCTGCTTTCTCCTACTAGAGAGAAGGGCTGCCCTCGAGAGAAGGGTCTTGGAGATGGGGCTGTGTTTCAGGGAAAGGACCTGGCTCCCCGTTGGAGACTCAACTGGTGCGTTGAGTGCCGGAGAAGCATAGGGTAGGTCAGCCCACACGCTTGTGCAAACCATATGTGCCGCAAAGTTTGGGTGATCGTGGGTACATAATGCAAGTGCTCACAGCGTGCGTCAGGCTCCAGCATAACCCTGTGCAGACTGGCCAGGCTGAAGAAGTTCCTTAAAATAGAATTAACAGTGCGAATGGTGACAGAAGTTCAGCAGATGCCACTGTAATTTCTACTGCTCACACAAAATAAAATAGCCTAATGGCTGCCTTCTCGCTGAAATGTTCAGAGAGCCACAGTATTTGAAGATGCTTAAAGGGCTTTTTAGCAGCAAAAGGTGTAATGTGTCTGGGAGCCACAGAGAATTGAGCGAGAGAAGAAAGTGATTTAATAAAGGGCCATGGACTGGAGGAACTCTGGATTTAATAGGTAAAGTCTCCCATCAGTTGAATAAGGGCTTGAATCAGGCTCAAAAGAAGGAAAATTGAAAATCTCTCCCAGAGGGAGGATTATTTGGCTCTGCCAGACTTACAGCACCAAGGTTCACTGATTCAGGAGGCTGTGTCTGATCATTGTGGAGGAGAAAGTAGGCTGGAAATGACCTGTCGTCCCCTTTCCCGGCAGATCAGGTGCTGCTTGCTGTCACTCTGACCTAAGGAAGAGAGAATCATTTAGCTGGAGGTAGGTTAGGACAGCTTGGCTCATGGGCTAATTTATTCCAGATCACCACGAGCAAGGTGTTTCCTAAGATATGAAAGTGCTGGGATGCGGGCACTGATGAGAGACATGCTATCCACATGCAGCTTCTTTGAGAATCCCACAGGACTAGAAATGTAAAAATAAAAACAAGGATAGGGTGATGTGCATGGCCAAAGAACCATCTGAGGCTGTTTTGTGAGTGCATTTACATTTACTGCTGAGTAGAGGCTCTAGCTGCTGAGGACAGTATCATGCACACCCTAGTACATGAGCAGGCTTTAACTGTGACCCAGAGTGTGATCTTGGCCTATGTGGGAGAATGGAAACTCTTTTACCAGACCAGTGTTGCTGTAGGAATTCAGGCAGGGAAAGCTGCTCTGGCCACCTGGATTCTAGCTCTGCTGTTCTTATAGGTCCTGCCTAAGGCTATTTAATGATCAGAAACAGCCTCGGTCTTTGTGGCCCTTTTTTCTACATCTCTTTATGCAAACATTACTCCTCACAGTATTGGTGGGTCTTAGGCTTGATACTGGCCTCCCTGAACAAGCCATCTCATCTAGTACGCTCTGTCTGTGTCTCATGTAAGCTATAGACCTACCTGGTCTTGCCAAAGCTGGGAGCGTCATGATGCTGGTGAGCTTGGTGTCCTTTTGTTGCCATTCACATGGAGCACAGGCTTAGGGATGCTCATGAAAAATGGCTTTTGCCTGGAGGCTGTTGACTCTCTGATACGGAGCAGAGATGTGCAGAAGGCTAGACCGCTAAGTGTACCGTAGCAGAGACACCTCACCTGACTTTAAATGAGCCAGTTTGCCTACATGAGCCAGTATAGCCATCGCAGCCTGAAGCTCAATGTGAGCTAATAGTAAATTCAACTGTGTAACTATCGAGGTTGCCTATTTCCAGATCCTGAAGCTTGTTTCAGTTTAGCTTGAGGTCTGCGTACAGCTCTGCAGTGTAGACATACAGAAGCTGAGACATTTATTTGGGAATGAGAAGTCTGTTTAATTGGGGCCTGCCCTAATTGCTGGCAAGAGAGCCTTAATTGTGTCATTAAACTGTAAAGATCATCAATATGCTTTGATCTGACAAATAAAGATGCCTTGTGTTCAGGATGAGTCACGAATCTGTGAGTCAGGAGAAACGAATGGACTGCAAGTAAATGGCAATAAATGAATAGATTGAAAAGCAGAGCATTTTGATGTTGCTAATCAAATTGTCTAAAAGGATTGAAGTGCTACAGGGCTTTGACTGGGTAATATAAGGCGGAACTTTTTATTAATATTTTGTTTTCTCTCTTTCTGTACACAGACGACATTTCCTGTGACTCCATCGCTCGCAACAAGCCCCACGATGGCTTTTAGTCCCTACCTGAGTCATGTTTCCCCTGGGATGGGCTTGGTTCCTGCAGAGCTTTTACCAAATACTCCTGTCCTGGTTTCCGGGAATCCTACTGTTACAGTACCAGGAGGCTCTGCTGGACAGAAACTGATGCGTACGGATAAACTGGAGGTATTTGGATGTCTGATGTAATACTGCTGAAGGGAATGAACAGGGCCTGTGGGTCCCAACTGTTGCACTCTGCTAGAATAACACCTTCTGATTCAGTAGACATTGCAGAAATTAACTTGCAGCTTTCCTAACCCAGGGCTGCTGCTCTCTACTTGTCCAGACACTCATGTGGAGACTGATCCCAAATCCTTTGAAGTCCCTGGAAGTTTGGAAGCATTCAGACCTCTAATTTCAATGGGCATTAGAGCAGGACTGGGAGTGTTGTTTCTGTGTATAACCCACTTGCTACGCTTAAAAGATGCAAGTGGATGGCCTGCCCTTTCCCTAAGTTGAGTGGGAGACATTCTGGAATAAGAACAAGAGGGTGGAAGTAACAAACACTGCCCTTGTCTTGAGATAGGCTTGTCAAGTTTTTACAGAAAGCTTCAAGCATTACATTGTTAGGGAAGCTGGGAGCGGGGCATTGGGGTCTGGGTCACAGAGGGGACGAAGTGTAATAACAAATAAGTATCATGATTAGGAAAGTCATCTTTTCCCCTCCCAAGCTCCCCACTGCGGTTGGCTAGGCATGCAGGGACTTAGTGTTGCAGGAGTTGTAGATGTCTTTCAAACCCTGAACAGAGGCTCTGCAGGAAGTAAGGGCTGAGGAGCCGAATTCAGAGGCTCCTGCAGGTGTAAATTATAACACAGGAAGGCAGCAGAGAAGGGTGTAATTTCACAATATATTGTTTTATGTTATGTGCACTTTATATTGCCTTGCTTCCCTTTTCACGTGACATCTCACCTTTCCCCGCACACAGTCTGATAGTGTATTGGTATGTTATTTACACCTCCAACTATAGATCTCAGCAATTTTTCTTGGTTCCTCAGACAAGGAAACCTTAAGATCCATTTTGTGAAACCTTGTTCTCTGCCTTTGATGCTTCAGAGTTCGTAACTCCCAAGGAGCTGCAAGATCTTTGTAAAGCTAGCAATTTTGGTAACAGCTTACGAGCACATTGTCGGCTTTTAGTGTACTGTAATCAAGCACGCTGTCATGTAACTCCTGGGTCAGAGTTTTATTATGGAAGTCAGTCAGACCATCTACATGAAAGAGGCTCCTCCTATTTAAAAACAGCTACCTGTTGCAAATACTGTAGCTTGCAACACTGCGAATTAAATGTCCCACCTGGGAGTGTGCTCCATAACAAATACATGATTCTACTGAGACACAAATGGCAGAGTTACTAAAACCTGAGCTTCAGAGATGGAGGAGGAATCTTTAGCCCCTGAGGTTTTGGCAGAACCCCATTAACTACTTGGGTTCAGGATTCAACCTGGTCACTTTCCATTCTGAAAAAAATTCTGCCCTTCACTTGCATTTGCTAATTGGACTTGGTAGCTTTGCTTTTTCCATATCCCGAACCAGTTGTGAGTGGCACCGGTTGCCCGTGTGATTGTTGGTGTATGCGCTGCCTAAGATGAGCAGGAGTTTAGAATACATGTTTAGTTTAATGCAGCCAGCTGAACTGATATTCTGTGTTGAAAATACTGGATGAAGAGTAATTTGATGTCTGCTCAACAATGTGACTTTCTTTTAAGGTTTGTCGAGAGTTTCAGCGTGGAAATTGTACACGTGGTGAGAACGATTGCCGCTATGCTCACCCTATAGATATTGCAATGATAGACACAAATGAAAATACTGTTACAGTTTGCATGGATTACATCAAAGGTCGATGCTCTAGGGAGAAATGCAAGTACTTTCATCCCCCTGCACACCTGCAAGCCAAAATCAAGGCAGCTCAACACCAGGTGAACCAGACAGCTGCAGCTGCAATGGTAAGGATGCTCTTATCAAACTGTAGTTCCATTGCTAAGAGATTTGATTTGTGTCATATGTGGAAAAGTAATGCAGTGTGTTTTGTAAATGGCTGAATGAATTGCTGAGAGCATGTGCAGTATGAATCCCATCTTTCCATTCTTTCTGTGTGCTCACCATAGCATGAGGCACTGAGTGATGCAATACCTCTCACCAGTTCGGGACACAGAGGCAAACCCTGATTTTCTGACATGAGGTCATGAGGTGATGTGCATCAGGCATGGCTGCAAGTTCAGCAGCACCTAAAACAAATGCCATCCCTGGCTAAGCCCTAGGTGTCGGTTTAGCTTCCTCAGTACACAAGGAAAGCAAATAATGCCCATCTCATAACACTCCTTTGTGGGGAGATCCTGGCCTGTTGATGTCAGTGGCAAAATTTCTGCTGACTTCAAAGTGGACAAGATATCAGCTGTTCCAGCCTAGCAAGCTGAGGAGCCTTGTGCCTGATACCTTTGCTGAGGCTTGGTGAAATGACAGAAGGATGACTTACTATATCTATTTGATGCTTAGGAACTGTCAGAGATGGTTCCAGCTGCATTTTAATTTGAGTTTTGACTTCTTACACTCCTGTAGCAAAGACTAAAATTCTAAAAATAAGTCAAAGAAGACTTAGAAGTGTGGATCAGATTCCCAGCTGGAGTAAATGGTTGCCATTCTGTTGACTGCAGTTTAATGGCTCCTATTTACTCCAGCTGGGAATATGCTTCCAACAGTGTATTAGAGAAACCTAATTGCAGAGCTGAAATTGTCCAGAGTGGGGAGGATATTGCCATTATGAATTTTTCTTGTGCCCTTGCGGCAAAGAAGGCCAACTGCATCCTGGACTGCATTAGGC
Source organism: Apteryx mantelli (assembly GCF_036417845.1). NCBI lineage: Eukaryota > Metazoa > Chordata > Aves > Apterygiformes > Apterygidae > Apteryx > Apteryx mantelli. The sequence continues at coordinate 5,547,493 of NC_089990.1, read as the reverse complement.
AGAACGTTGCCAGCAGGTCAAGGGAGGTGATCCTTCCCCTCTTTTCCACGCGTCTGGAGAGCTGGGTCCAGTACTGTGCTTCCCAGTATGAGAGAGAGATGTGGATGTGCTGGAGACAGTCCACTGTAGATGATTAAGAGACTGGAGAATCTGACATACAGAGAGAGGCAGAGAGAGCTGGGATTGTTCAACTTGGAGAAGAGAAGCCTCAGGGAGATCTTATGAATGTGTATAAGTACCTGATGGGAGGGTGTAAAGAAGATGGAGCCAGACTCTTGTGAAGGGTGAGTGGCAAAGATGAGAGGCAACAGAGACAAATTGAAATAAAGTAAATTCCATTTAAATATAAGAAAAAAACCTCTTTTACAGTGAAGGTGTTTGAGCACTGGAGCAGGTTGCCCAGAAAGGCTGTGGAGACTCCATCCATTCAAAACCTGACTGCACACAGCCCTGAGCAACCTGCTGTACCTGACCCTGTTTTGAGTAGGAAGTTGGACTAGACAACCTCCAGAGATCCTTTTCAGCCTCATCCGTTCTGTGGTTATTTGAATAGCTAATATTAAAAAGATTCTTGCCTCCTTTCTGATTTAGAAATAAAGCTAGTAAAGTTTTTCTGAATAGCTTTTTTCACAGACAGTGAAAAGGGTTGCTTTTTATTCATGGTGAAACACAACGCAAAAATGGGAAGATTGTAGAAATTAAACAACTGTCCTCCTGGTAACATCAATATTACCTGGAAAGTAACTTGAAGAACCAAATATACTGCAGTATTTATTTGTCCTGGACCATTTATTTGTTAAATTCCTATTTTTTCTTATTGTTGAAACGACAACTAAAGTCTATTGAAAAAGATTCATCTGAATGAAACTCTCATGTTCTTTACAATTTAAGTTTTACTTTTTCACTAATTATCTAGGACACTGTTACTTAACCAAAGCCAATACATGTTTTATTCATGCTGCTGGCTTCTCTTAAAAATGTAATTAACCTTATTTGTATGCTGTTAACTAGAACCTTTAAAATATTTATTGATGGTTTGTTGCATCACACCGCTACCAAAACAACTTACATTATTCATTGAGTTTTCAAGGTTTGATGCATTTACTGTACCTGTTGAGGGATAAGACTTTAATAAAGGGAAGGATGGTGCCCACTCATCTTGCATCAAGAAACAGGTGCCATGCAAATTGCTGTAATAAGCCCATCTAAAATAGGTTTGGAGTGACTTCAAGTCTAAATTCAGAAGATATCTCTGGGGGACCCAATCTTGCAGTAACTTAGCACATGAGTAGGAGCATTACTTACTCCTACTTGGCTGAAGTCTGTGCAGCAGTCAGATGAATTGGGTCAGGCTCAGTCCCCAGTTCAGGATCACACTTAAGGTGTGCTTGAACTTCCCATCTTTGCCAGTGGTCCCTTCCTTGCCGTGAGCTCTCCTGCTGGCCTCTGCATGGCGCGTAGCTGCAGAATTAGGGCTGAAGCCTAGCGCAGGTCCCCTTGCAGGTTCTACGCGCTACGAACCATGTGTGTCGCACTGAAGGTGCTCTAGAGCATGTATCCCGTGATGATATTTCTTTACTCTTAAAAATAACTGAGGCAAAGTAACCAACTGGCCGTTAGGCCAGGTAATTACTCAGACACCCCATGTTGTGCATGCCTCGTCTTTTTGATATATTGTATAATGCATTCATTTTTTTTTTTCTCTTCACCTCCCCACAATGTCGCTCTCTCTTGACACACCTCTGCTTGCTGTTTTTGTTACTGTGCTTGACTCCCCTCCCCGGCCCATTGCCATCATGTGCTCGCTGCCTGCTAATTAAGACTCAGCCAGCTGTCAGATCACTGAAGCGACCGCTCGAGGCAACCTTTGACCTGGTACTTGGACCTTTCACCTTCTCGCTTTGCACGTAACCATCGTAGCTGCATGAACGCCTTCCTCGCTTGCTCTGTTGTGCTAACGCCTGGGGAGACTGCTCATCCTGGTCAGAAATGTTAGTGGCCATTCAGACATGCCGGGCTGTGCCCTGCACACCATCCATTAACCATTTGAGCTCTTCTTCACAAAGCCCAGATGAGTTATGGAGGACGTGATAATCTTGGGGGCCTTCATCAGGGGAGGCGGCTCCATGTTTTGGGGTGTTTTTCCAAACAGCAGCAGCTTTGGAGTTGCGCAATATGGTGCTTTGGTGAGGATTTAACTCGTTGGGTCTGCAACGTGCTAGATGTACCAGAGGAATTGGGTGGCGCTGGACAGATCCTGCTCCTGCCACTAAAGCCTGAGCAACCTTTCATGATATGCCCAACAGTGTAGCCTTGCCTGGCAGTGTCGTGCCCATACCGCCCTTCAGAAAGATGCTCTGTGCATAGGCACAGCCCAAATCTAGGCCCTCGCTAATCCTGGCTGTCCCTGATGTTGAAGTGAAGCACTGGGAGAGGGTTAAGCAGCAAGCTCAGCGATTAGCTCTGGGAACTGAAGCAGGTGCAAGGCAGGACTTCGATCGCGAGGTCTGTAAGCAAGAGGGGGCCATAGCCACTGCAGCCCGCTCTGTCTCTGGTTTCTCCCCCAGGACCTCAGTGAGACAGAGATCAGCAAAGGGGCCTCGCTCTGGGCAGCCTTTTGCTTCAGCCACAGGCACAGGACCCGCTCTGCAGGCTTTTGTCTGCAAGCTGTGTTCATATAAGCTGCCTTTGTTTTGATTATGTTCTAAGTCCCACATACATTTACCTGCCCTCATGATGGTCTTAGTAATGCAAAAGCCATCCTCCCAGCCTGCCATCAGTCCTGAATCCGTAGCAGACAATTTCTTCCTGCTCACCCCAAACAGATGAGAGATCAGAGGAACATATCCTAAAAAAACAGCTCATGCCCTCCAGCTGTAGGCTGAAAGGGAAGAGTGATGCAAAGGAGCTCTGAAACCTTCGAGCCAGTGTTGCTCCCCATTCTCAAAGATGGGAAGCAAAGGCTCATCTGCTCCCATTCCCCTCTGTCCGGCCAGATTTCTTGTAAGAGCAAGACCTCCCTCACCTTTCTCGGTGCGTGTGGCAGTTCCTCACCCACCATCCGAGAAGGCCCCTCCCAGCTCCCAGCCTGCTGGGGTCAGTGCAGTGAATATTCCCCCAGACACTGGGGAGTGTTTGCTCAGGTCAGGGAGGCTTTTGGTTTGTTTTTTTTTCCAGAATAGGGATGTTAAAATGTCCATTTAACATCTCTTTGGGGCAAATTTAAAAGAAAAGAGGTTGTATTGGGTTTGGCCGGAGGCAGAACCTCATCAGCGACTCTGCGAGACTGTTTTTTTCCAAGCAGGCATCAGGCTTCACTATCAGAGCGTTAGCCAGCAGCATTAGGAAATCTTGTTAGGGGCCAGCTTCTGCCAGCAGGCGTGGGATTACGCTGTAGATGACATAGCAGCCTCTCTCTGGTGCTTGTTGCTGGCACAAGCACAGCCGCAAAGCCAGCTTCGCCGGTGACCTGAGCAGAGCCTCGCCGCCCTTTCCAAGAACCACCTCTCTTAAGGGACTCGGACTAGTTGAGAAAGGGAAAGCCTTTTAGCTTCCCTCCCCTCCTGACCTCCACCACAGAGCCAAACCTGGTCATATACAGGGTTCTAGCCCGAAAGGTTAAAGTTATTTTTAATAATCTTCCTGCTGTGGAACATCTGAATGTTTGCAACCACGCTTTTGGACTATATTGCTTCCTCATTCTGTCGCTTACCAGGGAACGGGTGCTACCTCAGCCCTCTTTAACATGACTCTATATTTGTTGTGACTTGGACTGAAGTAGCAAGTCGGATACGGACCCAACCCCTCTTTGCTAGGTGCTGTGTAAGCACAGAGGGAAAGTGTGATCTGCTCCCAGGAGATAGGAATCTAAATGGAATTTTGAGGAGCAATTAAACTGTTTGCTGCAAGATTTAATCCAGTTCCTGTCTTGCAAAAAATAACAAGAGGGGGTTAACCAGCACATGGGAAATTTTGACTTAGGCATGCATTGCATTTTTATCTGTCATTCATGCTGAAAGATTTCTTTCCATGCCAGGCAGAGAAATGGCACAAATCTCTTTGTTCAGATGCTCATATTCCAGCAGGAATGTGGCTTTCCCAGCCCTAAAATGGGAGGCTGCCTGGCATTTTTGGAGTGGGAATTGTTCAGTGGGATCAGTGTGGACTGTCACATGAATATCGAACAGCAAAAAATTAACCCTTTCACCAAGGCAAATGGTCTGCTTACGTTGCATAGCTTGTGTACGTGTGCACCTACACAAACACATGGACAAAAAGGAAAGTTAGAAAAAGTTAGTCAAACACTGCAACATCTGTGATGATCAAAGCTCGCCTAGAGGGAAATCTTAAGCAACAGGATGAGGTAAACTGAGCAAGTAAATTCTTTGCTGCAAGGATTTGGTCTAGTCCCTGTCCTGCAGCAGGGGAGCGCTTGCTACAGAATTCAGCAAGGTCAAAATGCGAGGAGTCTCCTGTTGCCTTTTGTAGGTCCTGCGGGACACACTCAGGGGATTCTTTCTAAACTGGAACATGGTGCAAGAGAGAAATGTTGCAGAAGTAACATCCCTACAAGCTGCGATTTCTGCAGGTCCGGATTACGTTATGTTATGTTATGGATTTTGTTATACAAATCCTGTCCCAGTTCAAATGAGACTTGCTGGGCTGTTTGCTCCAGTGTCCCTGCCAGATTCCTGTGCAGGCAGCTGTATTGGCCCAACCTCATCCCGTGATGTTTTAGACACCCGTCCAAGGCCTTTGTTGATAGACTGTCCAGTGAATAGACTCCTGACTTGGAGTCCTTGTCTCAGTGCAAGAGCTGGAGCAGTGGTGAGGCCAGGTCTTTCTGTCCCTTGGACCCTTCTGCACCTTGCAATTTGGCTGGAATTTCTCTTGCCTCCAGCCTGTGTTCCTTTGTGCTATACTTCATTCCCCAGGGGCTGCCACCCTTCATTTGGGAGCCCAGAGTAAATCCTATGCCCAAATGCTCGAGCTCCAGGGGGAATATGGGCACTGTGTAGCTGATCTGGGGAATCTGCTGTATGGCCCAGCAAATCGCAGAGCCATCATTTGCCCTCCCCAGGACGATCGCAGTGCTGTCCAACCCCAAAAGTAGATACAGTGGTTGGCAGCTGGAGGAGCGCATCTACAGGGCATGCTCCCATGCAGATGCTCACCCAGCTGCTGGGATGGGAGCAGATGACCCAGAAGGCCTCCGACTCCTATGCCCACAGCACTAATGTTACAGAGCAGGCCTAAATACCAGCTGTTTCAGTGTGCTGCTTTTTTTTTTGAAGGCTGTGGCAATGTAACACTTCTTTGGGCTTCTCCACCATCAGCTGCTGTTCAACTATTTCCCAAAGGTGCTCTTCAGAGGACAGTAATGGGACTGCCGTAGCTCCTGTCTCTCCCTCACTCCCAAGGAGCTGGAGCAGGGCAAGAGAAAAGGTGATGTTAGATAGATGGTGGGGTAGATCTTTGTGCCTTGACATCCCTATGGCCTGTTGGTGTTTGTGTGCTCCCTCTGACCACAACACTGGGCTCAGAAATCATCCCATATGTAAAGAGCCAGGACATCACAGTCTCTAAGCCTTCAGCTGTTCTCCTGCTTTTGGCACTGCAATTATGGGTTAATGGGCTTTTTGGGGTGGTGACAGCCTTTGGCCAACAGGCAAGGAGTCAAAAGTCCATTACATGCCTGGCGTAGTTGCTTTGCTATAATTAGTAATTTTTTTTTTTTCTGAGGCAGATTTTGAAAGTGAAAAAAAATGTTTGGCAATTAGGCACAGTAAGGAGAATGAATTTAAGTGGCAAGTTCTTCAGCTCTTGTAAATCTATAAAGCATCTCTGAAGTAAGTGGAGCTACTCCAGTCTCCTCAAGCTGCAAATCTGTTCTGTGCCTGGAAGAACATTCATGTGGCCACCATTAGTAGGCAAGATGTAGCTACAGTCAGATTTAACATAGGCATCAGTGAGGGCTCCCCAAGAAATAGAAATACATAGATCTCTACCTAAAAGACCTCATCCTAAAATACGTATCTTAATCAAAAGATTTTGGTGTCTGTTTCTGAGAAAGCTGGCCCATATCTGACTGCTGTCTCTGATACTAGTCAGAAGAAATCTAGACAGGTATTGTTAAGGCCTAATTCTAGTACTGGATGTCTACTAGCATCAGCAGAGGATGTGTGCATGTCTGAGGGCAGTTTGCAAATGCAATTTCTTCTTCTAATTTTCTTTTTTAATATTAAAACCACCCAAAAGCTACTGTGTGAACTGAGATTGGATGGAGTAATGTTTTGCTTGGAAGTATCTTCCTTAACATTTCTCAGATGAGCAGTCTCCTATAGCAAATTAAATTTAAAGTGTAACCTGTTTCTAGATGGTGACAACTGTTGTAAGCTTTCGGTTATATTCTGTTGTGTTTTTCTCTTCATGACATTTTAAAATCCCTTTCCATGTAGCCTTTCTTAAAATTACTGTATGTTTGTAGCCTTAACCCTTCATTAGCCAAGCTTCCTTCATTACCCGCCCTTCGCTGTCATTCATTCATTCAAAAAAAAAAGGATAACCCTATTTTCAGCCATTGCTTTGCTACATGATATAGAACACAACTAGGCAGAGATGACCTGATTCTGCATGACTTCCACGTGCGTAAATCTCATTGACGTCAGTGGGAGTGTTACGTGCAAAAGGACTGCAGGGCATAATTAGAAAGGACCCTTTTCTATCACAATGTGGAAAAAATGTGGTTTCTGCTTTGGTACAATGAAAAGCTGTAAATCATTAGAAACATTCCTGTCTCCTAAGAACCTGACATACTACTATGTTGTTGAGACACGCTCTATGAATGATGAGTAACTTGCTGAGAAAAGTTCCTGAGTTGGGTTAATGCTTTTTACCAAGTCTGATCATGAAACAGGTTTGACTGGCTGGAAGAAGCACTGTGGTGTGATGGAACAAAGCGAGAGGATTTGCTGGCTAGCCAGGCCCACCCAAATCTTGTTCGAACAGCAGATATGTCAATGGCTTTTTCCACTGTTAATAATGAGCGAGCAGTATTTTACTCTTGGAGGCCTTATTCTAGTGCTGCACTACTAGAAACCGGGAGCAAGTCCAAATCTGCTGTTCTTGAGCTGTGCAGCTGTTGCAGGCAGTGGAGAATCTGGCCTATTCTTGACTATGTAGTTCAGCCCCTCTAATAACAAATAGAAACACATTTTACTATGAATGTAACATTATGCGTGTAATTGGCAACAGCTACCACTTTACCACCTGAATGCATAGGTCACCTGCATACAAATGTGCACGCTTCCACACACACGCACAAACATGTAGGCAGGTATCGAAATAAGCAGAGGCAAGCATCCCTTTTTTTTCCATGGCATTTGTTGCTTATGCTAGTCTTTTTGTTTTTAAATAGTTTTCTACTATATTTCTCTTAGCTGGTATTTTTTTTAAATGCTTGTTGCCTGCAACTGCTTTTCATGGTATCCTGCCCAGAAGATTGCTTCTCCTCTTCCTCCTTCTCCTTGTATTCCTGTTTTCCCAAGTCAGTCCTATCAAAAAGCTTCCTTAGTGTTCCTCCTCATTCTGGACTCTGATCCCTTCTCCCGATGCATTTACTAACTGCTTACCTAGTGAGGTTGTGTTTTCACCTACCACTTTTACTATGATTTAGCTGCTCTTCTGTTTCCTGTCTTGCTAAGTTGACCCAGTTGCAGGTGATTTTCAGCCAAGACCCCCTATTATTTATTGCATGCTTTATCTACATTTGCTTTTTGTTGTTTGTTTTTTTTATTCCGCTTGTCTCTAATGATTCCCTTATCCGCAGGCCCTGCCGCCTGGTGCACTTCAACCTTTACCAAAGAGGCCAGCACTTGAAAAAAACAATGGTGCCACCACAGTCTTTAACCCAAGCGTTTTCCACTACCAACAGGCTCTAGCCAACATGCAGTTGCAACAGCCTACATTTATCCCTACAGGTAAGCATCTCCTTGCTTTCCTCATCACATCATTGCTTTCTTTTTATGACCTAGAGATTGAGCTAATGAACAGTTTTGTAGGAGTCCCTAGCAGAAGATTATTAGTGTATGTAGTTTCATTTTAAAAATCCATGGAAAGTTAATGTTTGTTGTTTGACGTTTTTCCTTCACCTACTACAATCCAAAGCTTTTGACTTGTAAAGATCCCTTCTTAGCCTTTTTTGTTTCATTTTTTTAAACAGTCAAACTAAGAAAAATGTCTGCATGTTTCTTGAATTCATACTTCCTGTTTCTTCTCCTTATGGTTCAACTAGTTAATCCCAAATTAATTCTTTGACTCTTGTGTAGCACTATCATGGACTCATGTTAAAATGTTTGGTGGATCTCAATACAAAACAGCCTGCCCACTTTAAACTGCAGGTATCTTTCTAACCTGCTCTAACCTCAGCGACCTACATATTCCAGCAGCCACGATGTTTATAGAGGGAATGGTTTGTCTTTAGTAAATACGAATTATATAATCCTCTTTAAAGACATATATTTCCCTCTTGCCTGTCTTTTGAACGGTACGATAGCCTAAGCTTTTTAAAAGCAATTTAACTCCCCAGCTTTTATTGTACCTTTCAGGTCTCAGAGTAAAATTGAAAGATGCAGTTCAGTAATTCATATAGAAATCGAAATATTGACCTGGCAGATGTGACTGCTGACTAGCCAATTAACCTGTATTCACTGCAGCCAAGTGAAAAACAAAAATTGCTTAGAGTAGTAAGTATTACAAATGGCTGAATTAGGAATATTCCAGAGTTGGTAGCTCATTTTTAGTATCATTATTTTCATTGTGGAGCATCATATGAAAATGAACGCCTGAATTTTTTAATGTTCAATGCTGCATTCATTTGCCAAACAATATTTACAAAAATACACAAAGTGTTTCTCCAAGCTGGCCCCTTGAAGTGAAACCACAGTGGACTTGGGCCTCGGTCTTGCCCTTCCTTGGAATCGGGGGAAGACTTTTCAGAAAGAGCCCGATACTGAGAGCAAGCTTTGTCTCAGGAGTGAGTGTGGGTCCAGAGAGCTGAGACTTAAACCCTATAGTCATTTGGCCTGTATGTCATGAGCATGCTTGGAGATGCTCAGGATTCAGCAGTTGCCAAAATGTGTTCTTCCAGGGAAGTGGGGTCGTGCACGCAGAGATGGAGAGAGAGACTCAAGCAGAAGGCCCCCCCACTCAGGCTTTGCAAAATGCTCTTAGAGGGGTGGGCTGAGCTGACCTTACAGCAACTCTTTGAGATGCTAGCAAAATATTTCTTCCCATGGGACGACTTTTTCTTTTTTATCTGATTTGCTGATACCAGGAAGTGTTGAGGACCTCTAGAATGCCAGGTTGTTAAGCTGACAACACACTCCACTTCCTTGAGGTCACAGTCTCCAAACTTGACATAAAGATGCATATTTCTGATGCAAGCACCATAACTAATTTTTACCCAGAACTCTTACAGTCCTGTCTCCTGGTCCCATTAATGGCAGTGGAACTACGCACAGGGCTGATGCAGAACAGGTCTGTTTGCTGCACCTGCTCTTGTCTGAGGACATTAGCTCTGGTCAGAGGAGCAAACTGTCAGTCAGAGAACTGATCTCTGACAAATCTGCCTTGTTCTTCGGGATCTTCCCTTCCTCTGGCATCAGACCTTGAATTTGGTCTCAGTCTTTGAAGTTCTCTTGAAAGCTAAGGAGAGAAGTGGCAGGTAGCAGGTCGCATCGTAGGGAGGGGAAGAGAGTTCCTGCTTTTCGTAGTTTCTCCTGTTCAATTATCAAGAGATCAGTGTCATGGTTTACCCCTGGGGGGAAAGTCAATGTGTATAGACAACAGCATCATCACTAGAGCTGTTTCAAGTCCAGAAAAAACTGCCTCTTTCAGCTTCAACTAGAGACTTTGAATCCCAGCACCTGCTTGCAGGAGTAAATTGTTTTTGGAAAGTCTGTTTTAACATGAGTGTGCTGTTCCTCTAAGGGCAACTTGATGTCTGCTGACATGATCAGAAAGAAATCAGCCCACCTGATACCAAAAAACCCAAACAATCCTGTTCTGTAGGCTAGATCACATCTTTTAATACCAGGGTGGGAGAAGAAATAAACTCTCTACCCAAGAATTCAAGAATTAATTTGGTTTGCTACAATCTCTTAAAACTGAGTTTAAACTATTTATATATCAATATGCAGAATCTGTTTTGCATGTGCTTAAATACTGAATGCTGCAAAGAGAATACCTGCTTTTTAGTTAAAGTGATTTCTAACACTGAAGCTTCACTAATGAAATATCCCTTTTGTTCATCTTTCCACGCTTCAATGCATGGTGTGCAGGGTCAGTTCTGTGCATGACACCCACTGCAAGCGTTGGTAGGTTTTTCTACACAAACTTCTCAACTTTTCCTAATCTGAAAGAGACAGCAAGTTAGTATGCATCAGTGAGAACTTGGGTGGCTGAGTGGTGTGACTGTCTATTCGCTGTCTTCTTTGAGGCTTAAATGGTTGTATCCCTTTTAATTTCTGTGCAGTGCAGTGTTTCGTGTGACTAATAAGAGAATCCAAGGTGATACATTCCCACCCCTATTTAGTTCTGCTGCAGAGACAAAAATTTGTCACTTAAATATCTTTACAACCTATTTAAGTCATCCAGCAAAAGGAACTAGCAATGGAAGGATCTTGTTGGTTTATCTTTTATATCAGCCATCAGATGTGCAAGAGTTTGGATTTTTCGTTGTCCTTCTGAGGATATTTTAAGAGAGTGGTTTAATAAAGGCTCTGAGAAGTAATGCACCTAGGTCAGTCCCTTTGCCAGAAGTAGGGCTCTGTTTGTACAGCGGGAGAAGCAGAGCTTAAGCTGGACCAGTTATGATTCATCTCTTAAGGTGTCAGTGAGGTGCCGGCTGTGCAGCTGTAAGGAACTGTGAGGAAATGACAGTGTTTGTGCAGCTGGGATCCAGCGAGGCAGAAGGGCTGAGGACAATCTCTTGGCTGCTGCGCGAAGCCGATGGGCTCAAGCTCAGGATCTCGTTCTTACGGGGAACCTGTGCGGGTCTCTGGGGGACCCTCCCCTGCGTCTCCTCTGGAGCTGCTGGGCACAGCAGCGTGGGTGAGCACTGAGCTTTCGTCCTCCAACCGAGACTATGCAAGGCTTCAAGCATCTCGGTGCATGCTTGCTCCAGAGGGAGTGAGGACAGTGGGAGCAGTAGCCCCGGGAAGGGTGCAGCGCTTCCACAGAGCAGTCTGGGAGCAACCTGAAAGTCAGTAGCTTTGGCAGAAAGGGCTAAGCACTCCGCTGTCAAACTTCCCAGTCTGTACGGACTGATTTTTCCACCTGAGAGTGATCCGCTATGGCAGTAACAGCACAGTGTTACCCCACTGTTGAACCCTGTGATCATTCCTGCAGACACCAGCTCTGAGCATGACCAGGCAGCCAGGTCTGGTGGACTCTGCTGCCTCGGGAGGATGCCACGTCTGTGCTGAGACTGGCCCATGCGAGAGCATGCATGGACAGACTGTGGCCATGAACTTCCTTCCTCTGGGCCTCGCGCTGTTTTCTTTGGGACGTGATGGGTGACTCCGATGACCTCAGGGGGCCCCACAGCTGCCCCCATGGAGGGCCAGGTGTGGCTGGTGGGGTTCCCAGCTGGTTCCCCCTCCATCCCTTGGAGAAGGACCTAGCAAGGGCCATCGGCTTTTAAGGACCATCTGCCACCCCACTCCTGGCTCCCTCTGGCCAGGAGAAACCGGTGGCTGCAAGTGGGGGAGTGATCCACAGCAGTGTCCTTCCTTGGGAACTCCCAGTGCTGAGGACGAGGTGCCAAGGCGCCCGTGGTCCCCAGCATAGTCTGGATAAAGAGCCAGTATGGATAACAAATCCCGAATCCCGGCTCTATGGAAGAGCCGGTTGTACCTGAAGAAAAGGGCCATGGGTGACCAGAAGCCCCCAGCGCAGGCGATAGCTTGAGGACAAGAGGGGACCCAAGGGCAGCTGAGGCCTCCAAAGCCGTCTCTGCTTGTAGGAGAGCGCAACATGCCTGCTTGGACCCTGGTGGGCGCGTGGCAGGGGACACCGGCCTGCTCTCCCCCCCGCGCCGCAGCGCTTCCCCCCCCGGCCGTGGCGCCGCCGCGGTCGCCCTCCGAACCGCTCCCGCGGTGCCGTTTCGGATGCTTTTCCCACGATAGCGGAATCGCAACCGAATCGATTCGTTTATTTTTCTCCGTATCCCCGGGGAGGGCGGGGGGGAATTTTGCCAAATCCTCTAGAATTATATAGCGGAAAGGAAGCACACTGAATTTGGACGGAGAGCGCTCGGGCTGCGGCCGCTCGTTCGCAGCGCCATCAACTCTGTGCTGCGCTGAGGAGAAGCCTGGTAGAAAAGGGCGAGCAAAGCCCGTTCCAGGGGCGCCGCAGCCGCTAGCCGCGTCGCCCAGCGAGATCGCAGCTGTGAAACGGGCCGTGCCGGCAGCGGCTCCTGGGGTGCTTCGCCCCAGAAGCCCGTCGCGTACCTGTAATTCCCGACGGGGCCGGGCGGGGAGGGGCCGGGGACGAGCTTCCCGAGGCGGGTGGGACGGTGCGCTTGCCAAAATGTGTCCTCCCCCCCCCCCCCCCCCCCCCCCCGCCCCCAAAGGACCGTGCGCTGGCTGCGTCTAACTCCCCACGGGTGCGAGCTGACGTGGGCTTTCGCTAGCACGCCCGCCCTCCTCCCCTTCGGAAATCTGGCCCGCGGAGTCTAATACATCATTGTTCTGCTTATAAATGTACTAAGTGTTGAGAATGTTTTGGTTTTTTCCTTAATTATAATTGTAATTGGCTTCTCCCCTTCTCTCTTGTTTATTTTTTTTCCCAACGCTGTCTTGCTTTGCACTGTGATTGCATGCCGCGCCCCGATGTATCCTTCATGACGATGTCACATGGCTTGTTGCTGCGATACCTGCCACGCCCCCAAAATCCACCACATGTTGCCATGGTTACATAAACGCTCCACCCTCCCGTATGTCGCTTCCATGGTTCCCTTCCGAAAAGTGCCCATGATGCACGGTGCTACGCCCACCACTGTGTCTGCAGCAACAACTCCTGCCACCAGCGTCCCCTTCGCTGCAACAGCTACCGCCAATCAGGTTTGGCCCTTTCAATGGCTTTCTTTCACGTGTTGAGATCTCGAGGGCCCGGGCCCGGCGGCGGCGGCGGCGGCACCCCGCGCGCCCCCCTGCCCCGCCGGCCGCCCCGGGGGAGCGGTGAGGGGGCCCCGGCGGGCTCGGCCGCGCGGTCCCTCCGGCGAGCCCGGCGGGAGCGTAGGGATGGGCGATCCGCAGGGACGGCCGGAGGCGCGGGTGTTTTCCGGGCGGCGTATCCGGCTTCTCCAAAACGGCCCCAATCCTGGTGGGGGGGGGAAGAAAAAAAAGCAACTGTAAAACGCCCCCAAGATGCTGTCGCGCAAGACCCCGCAGCACTTCTGCTTTCAGTCGCGAGCAGAAATACCACCCTGAGCATCCTTCCCCGTGGTATTTTGGCATGGCCTGTCCTGGCTTGAAAGTGGAAGTGAAAACACAAAGCAGCTTCCCCCCAACCCTGCCCCAAGATTGGAGCCTAAAAACCAAAAATAACCAAAAAAAGGAGGGGGGGCAGGGGTGAGGCCATGAGGATTCGAGCTTATCGATGCCAGAAACATCACCCATCCCTACAGAAATTACTCTGGATGTGCAGTACGTGCTGTTGTAGCACTGCCTTAAGTGTAAAGGATTTCATGCATGTTTGCCTAGCCATAATTCTCTCCAAAACTTTCCTCTGAAGATACTGAGTTGTGATGGCTGCTTCCGCACCAGTCCTGAACTGTATATGCACAATCTGTCCTGGTGATGCTTCCTGATAATTTGGTGTGCCACAACTTTTTTCCGATTAGACCAGGGAAATTTCAAGCAGAAGGACTTTTCCTTTCCCCCGATACTATTTTTGCACTTTTTTAGTTCTTCGTCATGCTCTCAAGTTCAAAGAGTGATTGCAAAGAAAAACGGGTATCATTTTATTCTGTAGGACACTGTTAGCAAAGCTGAATGTCAGTAATTCCTCAGGCCGTAGGATGAGCTAGCCCAACGTCGTGAGGCTTTCAGTAGAAGTTTTGCCTGCGTAAGTCCTAGGCAGTGCTTTACTGCTTGCAGTAGGTATCGCTATTCTCTCTGCGTGCTTTGTTGTTATTTTCAGGTAGAGAAGGTCCTACTCGTACTTGTATCGGTCACGAGGAGAAAGCAGAAATTGCTGTGCAGTGTTACTCTGTGGCTATATGAGTCCTGGCAAAGCTATGCTCCTTACTCTTCAGCCAACTAGTTTCAGGGCATTTCTCCATCTTATTTACTGTCTATGGAGTTAAACTCCCAGTACAATCGCCACATACTCCACGAGGCATTAGTAGGGATGCAACTACATTGTACTTTTTGTGTGGCAAAATAGAGACATCTTGGGAATGGATCCTGTTTTCTAAGGCACTGATGTACTTACTAACCTGAAACTGAAGACAGAACGAGCTCAAGACAATGTTTTAATGTGTTGTGTTCTCTGTTTTTTTTTGCTGTAGATATCCCAGTTATCAGTAGATGAACTGAGTAGCAGCATGTTTGTTTCACAGATGTAGAAGTTCCCGATAGAACAGTAAGTTCCTTTTCAGTATTACTCGTTACAGTCGATCACTTTACGCAAGGGCACGGCATCCTCTGAAGGTGCTCGTTTGGGCAGAGGGACTGAACCCGCAGCCCTCTGGGGCTCCGCTGCCTGCCAAGTCAACCGAAATTCAGCAGGTGCAGCAGAGGTATGGACCAGCCCCAGGGCTTACAGCACGTGATGTTACCTTGTGTCTAAAATACCTGGTTTAGGATGTTCAAAGCCTCCCTTCTTGCATCCCGCCACAGTCTGACAGTTGTGTTTGCAGCTACCCTGGCTCTGGGCAGCACCAGCTGCCTTCGCACACCTCAGGGATTTGTGCTATTGATGGTAGAGACTGTTCTTGTAACAAGAGTCAGGTGAAAAGGTGTAACTTCTGCTTTGCTGCGAGTGGCATATTTCCTTTCATAGGGTAAGCAGGACGGGGTCATCATCGGCTGCCGCACCTTAGCAGGGCTGGCTTGGTTTGAGCCTGCTGTTTTAGCTGCAGCCGGGGGCTGGCTCCTAGCAGTTTTCCGCAGAGATCTGTGTATGCCATAAAGAGCAGGATGAATGCCGCAGGCAACATATCCTTCACCCCAGATCCTGGGCTTCCCTAGGTTGCTGGGTTTCTCTGAGTGGGAATAATAGAGGACCTTGTCCTTTTCTTTTGATTTACACAACATAATTTTACAGCCTGAGCAGCATTGTCATTTTTCTGTTGCTTTTGTTTGTAAATGTTAGCTGATGTTCATGAGAGAAAATCCCTTGGGAGTTTCAGTTCATCACTGTGTTTTTACTTCCAAGAGACTAAAACAGTTCAGCTCACTCAGCAAGAGGTCACCAGATTTTCCCAGTGCAGGCCATTTAATATACACAGATATGCATTCCATATCTCCCTTAAGTCACAGATTACGGCAACAACTTAAATGCTGGAAATAAATTTGGCAGGCAGTTCTTTAATTATATCTTTAGCAATAGACAGAAGTCACTCATGTTGGTGGTGCCCCTTATCTCTCCTGACCTAAATAAACTGTCCTCTATTTATATGGCCTGCCAACTGTGGCCATGTACCCTGTTGGTACAGGGGTGAACACTGAGCTATCCCTGTTAGTGAAAATGTTCTGCATTATACTGCATACTACTCTCCTAAACACCGGACATGACACCTGACATGTTAAACCATTTCCCTAGCACATGCAAACCACTCTGTTCCACCCGAGAGGGGATCATTTGCATTGAAAGAACCTCATTCTTGAACTCTTTGAGATTGTTTTCAGCGTTTATTCAGGAAACTTCTTCTTTTCTTAATTCTTTTCACTTTTATGCGTGTCAGTAGTTAACAGTGATTTCAGACGAGGCGAGGAAATTCCGTGGAACTATATTTCTTCTGCAAGCAGGGAGCACAGCACAGTCTGTCCAAATAAAGTGTCAGCAGTGCTGTTAAGGAATGAAAAATCCTTGCTTGAAACAAGTAGGGCCAACATTTTGAATTTGATGGGATTTCTTGGGGCTCAGGCTACTGGGCTTGGAGAGCGTCTGTGTCGGACAATGAGCCTGTTCTTTGCGAGGGAACGCTAACCGTGTGCGTGACCCACCGCTGTGCCAGAAGCACTCGTCCTCTCAACACCTCGCAGCTGCAGGACATAAGCCGCCTTCACAGACTGGCAGAAAAGGGCTTTTTCCTCCAGCTTCCCCAGCACTCACAGACCCAGCGGTGACCGTGGCCGTGCAGGAGCCATTGTGCTTAGATCCCAGTCATTACCCAGTTGTTACCCCTCAGCGTCAGTATATAAACTAAAGGCCAGCAAATCTCTCAGGCACGCATCATTTCATGCTACCACCTGAGCATGTGAAATTGTGCATGTGCTGAAGTGTTTTGCCGGATAAGGGCCTTGGTCGGCATTCTGCAGTGCTGGAGGGCAAATTCCCAAAGCAGCCATGAGTGGGGGTTTGGTTATAAAAGCACTCGTGGCTCTGGCAGATGTTTTTTTTCCCCTATGGTTGGCAAAGTGCTGGCTAGCCTAGCTCTTCAGGCACCGAGACCGTTGTCACCTTCAAAGGAGGATTTTCAAAAGCCATGCCAAGAGAGGTGATTTGCTGCCAGAAGGGGGTCACCTGAGCAGAGGGTTTCTGTGTCTGTATCTCATCTCTGGGCCTGATTTGCCTTTGGCTCTTGGATCCTTAGGACACTATTTTGAAGTGAATATCTGTGGCTCTTGCTGAGGAAAACGGGAGCTAACAGTGGTTAGGGATTCCTTCGTCCCTCTCATTAGTCACTCTCCACCTGCCGTCTTGTCTCCAAAATGAGACTATTAGTCGCCCACCTCCCTATTTCACAATTTGTTTCATCAGTGTGTGCTAAATGCACTGAAAATGGAAAGCTGTAAGCGCAGATTAAAGAGAATGCCAAGTGTGTTATTAGCAATTTCACCCTACGTCAGAAAAATAAGGGAATAAAATGTTGGCTGCCTGCAACATAAAGGAAACCTCTTGGGCAATGCAGTGAAGATATAGATGTATCTTATTAGAATGACTTTTATTTAAAAGAACATTTCTTCCAATTTCTTACTCTTTCTTTGTTGTTGTTTTTTCTTTCCCCTCCAGCAGACCATACTGAAATTCTGAACAGTAAAATTATGGAGCACCAGGACTTCTTGGTGGGAAGCTGCGCATGGCCTTTCTGTATATACCCCCTCTTCCCTCTATCGTTCTCCACCACCTCTACAGTAAGCCTGTTGCAGCCTACATGTTAACCAAAAACTGATCAATGGGAATGTCAAAAAAAAAAAAAAAGCACTATAGAAACAATTAACAAACAGCGCTCTGTTATATGAGATATACAAGTAGAAAATTATAATAGACTTTTATAACACATTACTTTAACACACTTAATCATTTTATGACTACCATCCTGATAAGTGCATCTGCACAGCGGACTGTTGGTTTACTGTATACTATCGATGGATAAATGTTTGTCTTGTTTTTAAAGTGTTATCTTACTGTTTTGTTTACATCATAGTCTATTGATTTGTTTTAAAGTGTACATCATTATCAAGTATACTCAATACCATTTTTTCATTATTGTTATGTCTTAAGTTTTCATATACTGTAGGTTTTATGGGATTTTGTTTGTTTTTTACTAAAAATGTTATTGTGGGAAACAGGAATTATGTGCTTGAAAAACACGACACAAGAATGTTTTGCCCTTTTCTAGATTTTGCTGTTAATGTCAGCTACAGTTGCTTGTGTTAAATGCTCCTTTTATCATGTAAAATTTGCCTTCAGATAGAGTCTCCAAAATTTAGTGCAAATGACAGGAGAGGACAGTTGTCATTTTAGTCCAGTTCAGGGTACTTTTTTAAATACAATGAGCTGATTCTGGAAACGTAGAAAACAAAAACAACTGCACTCAGTGAAAAGTAAGGTGACAGGAAGGATTTGCTCAGATTGTGGAAAGCATCAAGGAATTTCTGCAGTTCTGTTGTACATTGAAGTGCATTCTCAGCTGCAAACGGCGCACAATCTTTCTTGCTATTCTCATGGTGCAGTCAAAAAAAAAAAAAAAGATGGATAAGTGAGACAGCTTCATTTGGGCAAAGATGCATTTGCATTGGAGAGGAACAAACACCAACTGTTAGCTACAAAACCTATAGCTGGATTAGGCCTATAACCACGACTTTGCCCGAGCTGGGTGACAGCATGCAGGTGGGCTTGTCTCCACTGAGCATGCTACAACTTTTCAGCCTGAAATCTTACGTGGCTCATCCTGACATTTCATCAGTGTGCACCAATTATTTACTCACCATTTTCCTTAAGTTGGTGATATTTCCCAAGACCTCTGGCCCTTTAGAGCAAGCATACCAGTAACAAGCAAACATGAAAAATCTAAACTTAAGCTTTCTACCATACATGGATATTCTTTCTAATGGAGTTTCTGTAGGTCAGTGGATGTATTTTGGCATCTTCTACTTGATCAAGAGCAATGTTTGTCGCACAACAAGGGCTAGTTCTCAACACCTCCTTTTCATGCGCATGAATGAAACGATTTCCAGCCCGTGCACCCTGGACAGCACAGCCTGTCATGATGCTGCGTTGCTGAACAGCCTGGCTACACAATGAATTTGATTTGAGGACACACCAAATTCATCCCTATCGTAGCTCTATAATATCATTGGCATTATGGAAGAGATGGATTTGCTCCTGTAAATCTGTGAACTCCAGAGAAGTATAAACTGCTTGGAGAAAGAGAATCATTATTAAAACCAAACAAGAGGCAAGTTCCTGATGTCCGGAGGCTCTGCACCCTGAGCTCACCGTGGTCCTGTGGGGTGCCAAATTCTGACAACCAGATCATGTTTTCTTTTCAAAGTTCCTAGGCTTTGCTTAGAGAATTTCCTTGCCCCCTCTCCTCCAGTGTGAGTACAGACACATTGGTAGATATGTATTTATATGGGCCACAAGTGATAGAGGGGCCTGCAAGGCACAACTGGTGTGCCCCAGACCAGGCTATGACCATCTGCTGTGGAGATTTCTTCATAAGCAAGAACCTTGGAAGAGTCCAGTTCAGAAAAGCCTTGAGCCGGTAGAAATCTTTCCATTCATTTCAGCAGGCTTTGAACCAAACTCTGAGAGAGGGAAAATACCCCCGCAACACTCATTTATGAACCTCGCGTTTTGACAGTCGCTTGCGTCCATAGATGTTTCCCAGCCATCAGCGTTCAGAAGCAGACAGTGTTGCCTGAAGTCAGTGACTCTCATTTATATTGGCTACTGCATTACCTGTTCTTTTAACCACTGAGTTTCTGTTTCCCAAAACCATAACATTGTTAGTGGAAAAAGTGGATTTGAGTACTTCCTGTTTGAAATTATTTGTGTATCAAAATGGGTTTTGCACAACCTGTGCCAGTGCCTCAACAAAGAACAGAGCTGATCTTCTTAAGCCAGAAAGGATGCATTCAAGCTTGTATGGCTTTATGAGTTAAAGGAGGTTGGAACTTTTTCAGTGCTAAATGGATTTTTGTATATCTTGACACTTTGATGTAACCTCCTATTTTATTTATCTACTTAAACATCTGGCATAGATGTGCATAGAATGTAAACCTAGAATACAGCTGTTTTCATGTCACATTTAAAGCACTGAAAAAAAAAAAGCGTTTAAGGATTATTTTTTATTAAAGAGGTCCAATGAGGGATGTTCAGGGTAGTTATATTAGGTGCCACAACAGTTTTTATATTGCTGGCAAATTTAGCGTTAATTTGTAAATGAGTTTAAGGAAAGAAAAGCTTGAAGCACTAAACTTCACCAAATTCAAAACAATCTCGGCAAAAATGCCATTTTGAGGTAGCACTATTTAAACTAGTTGTGCAATGACTTGCTCTAATTTTCTTTGTTCAAGAAAGAAAAAAAAACAGTCGCCAGACTATAAATTTCCTAAATAGACTATTACAAAGTCACCAAGCTAGTTAGTGACTCTAAACAAATGTCATAAAAGCATGAATATCATCCTTTATTTGACAAGAGATGTATGTAAGTTTGTTTAAATCAATATAATTTTAGTGACATTTTTATAAGCTTCCCACTTTCCATGAACCTATATTTTTTATTTATCCAAAGTTATTTCTCTTTGTCCATTTCTCTCAGCCTTATGCAAACAATATGCAAGAAATGCTGAAACTTGGATAAAACGGGTCATGCAGAGGGAAAATGAAAGCTGAGATTGATCATTTTCACAAAAAAAGGTTGTTAGTAGTTTCAATAAAAAAAAAATACTACTACTAAACTGTAACATAAGCAGACAATAAAAGAGGGATTTAAAATAAAATGGATTCATAAAACTATTAAGATTATTTTTGTTAAATACAGTGTTTTTAGTAATTTGGAACCTGATTTCACAATCAACCATGTTTTTTAGTTGGAGATTTCTAGCTGATGATTTTTTGACTTTGTATTTTTGCATCGTGATGTTCTAGAAATCATTACCTCCCTGGCCAGCCCCCGCCGGCCCCGTTCCTGAACACTCTGACGCACTTTCCTCCCTGCCGTAAGCGTCGTCTCGCACTGCCCTCGGGGTGTTCACGAGCGGCGGCGCCGGCGGGCTGGCCGCGCGCTCGGCCCCGGGGCCGGCGTTCCCGCCGCTCCCGCCGCCGGAGCGCCCTGGATCGCTCCTCCCGCGGGCGGCCGGCCCCGGCTCGCAGCTCGAGTCCCGCCAGAGCGACCGGAGCTGCGCAAAGCGGGAGCGCCGCCGCCACCGCCGCCGCGGGTCCGCGTCTCTCGCAGGTGCGCCCGGGCGGATCGGGAGGCGCGCGTGTCCGACGGGACGTGTGCTCCACCGTACCGACTCCTTGCTAATGCCGTAGAGTAGCTCTAGGACGCGTAGTACACCGAACCGCTGAGAAACTGGAGTCCTCGTCTTTTTTTTATCCCTTGTACATTTCACATACATGAAAATTGAAAAAGGTGAAATTTATGAGGAAAATCTAATTTCCCATTCCTGTTGAATGGATTTAGTTTGATATTGACCTGATTTTACCATGTGCCTGTTGAAGGCCTTAGAGTATATACTGTATGTTAAAGACTGTAATAACTTTAAAAAAAAAAATAGTTGATAGCCTAATCCAAATGTAAATATAGCTACAACACGTTGTTACTAGGCTACAACGCATTAATTCATGTCGTATATTTTCATTTCTTTACCATTAGTTTTTAAGGTCTTCATTATTGCTTTTTTGATATCTTTAGTAACTAATGAATTTAATTTTGAAGGAGAGTTAGAGAAAGTTTAAAATTTTTAATACATGTACTCAACCCATTTAGTTATATTCTAAACCAACACTGAAGCATGGTAAGGTATAGAATACAGTCCATAACTAGTTTGTATAGTTTACAGTTTAAGAACAAAATTAACTTTGTATGTAACTCCTACAATGATAGATTCATTGTTAACTAATTATATTAAGTTGTTGTTGCTATGGCAACAAAACTACAACATGGCTACCTTTGTATACATTATTTGTGAAATTTTCACATGTAAATTAAAAGTGATGTGTAACAGTATGAGCTTGTTAAAGGTACAGTTCGATACTGTCAGATAAAGATATGATTGAATATTTTTAAAATCCCAAAGTCCCATGTGAACGCTGAATTTGTGTCTTTACGTCACTTTTTCAGTCAAGAAGTTTACAACACATGGATTTAGAGTCAGGTTTTATAGCTTGTAGAAATTGTTGTGTGGCAAGGGTTATTCCACAGTATTTTAACTTTGAAAACACGGCAGCCTGTATTTACGACATAGTGACTGGTCTTTCTTTCATTTCATGTCCATTCGCATTGTGGGAATTCAGAATTAATCTGTTTCAGTACTGTAGCTCTGCTTGCAATTTTTTGTTTTTTCCTGAAATTGAACACTCACGTGATTATGTTACGATCAGGGCTAAATAATTAAACATATAACTATTTTAATACTAATTTATATTAGCAAAAACTGTACATAAGAAAAAAATATTGTGGAATGACCCCTTAACAGTGTTGAAGATACAAATATGCTGCAGTTAAACTGATTCAGTTAGTGTACGAATGTGTGAGACACACCTTTTTTGCACTTATGTACATAGTCCACGAAAGAAATCCTTGGAACTTATTTTGAATATAAAAAGTCTGTAATAATACAGGAAAAGTTTGTAAAAGAGATAGGTATTACTAAGGCTTTGAAAAGGAGGAGTTTTTTGCTATAAAACTTATCTGAAAGCATGATGTTGCTTTGCTGTTGTAAAAGCTTTGTAGTTTGCCATAGCTTATTATACAGCAGACTGATAACAGGTCAGCTCCAACCTGCAGCACGGAGAAATGGGAAACAGTGCTTAATTAATTAGTAAGGTCACTAGCAAAGATTTGAATTACGTTTTTTTTAATCAGCCTACATTTCTAAACACCCCCTAGGTCATGTTTTTGATAAGTTGTGTTCTCTGTGAATCCTGTTAGGACCAAGATGTCACTGGTGGTATACGCACATTTTTCCTGACACCTAATCCTATTTCTAGCTGGAAGTGTTTATCTGTTAGAGATGATTGTCATTGCAGCAAGCGTTTTAAATTTCAGAGGGAAATTGAGCTGTTGCCACTTGCTCAGGCTTTTTTTTTTTTTTTCTTTCGCCCTTTCGGGGCAGGCTAACCAAACTCAAGTGACCGATGAGCAATGGAAGGACGGGAGTTGTTTCAGACTGTCTCGGGTAGTTATCTCCTGCTGTAAAGGTGACAGCCTTGACGCCTGTTTGAAAGAGCGGGAGGTTTTGCTCATGCGGCGGTGCTGGGTTGTGTTGCCTGCTCAGGTGAAGCTGTTGGTTGGATTTGGGGGCTCGGCAGTGAAGGCTGATCATGGCCAAGTTGGGGCTTCTGCTTGGGGTTGACACAGGCAGGAGAGCAAGGGGCAAGCCTGCCCTTCCTTGCCTTGAGGCAACGCTGCTGCTGCTCCTCCTCCTCCAAGAGTGAGCTGGATCTCCAGCTGGCCTCGGAGGATGAGGAGGACGCTCCTAGGTTGCTTGCTGGAAGGAAAGATGGAGAAGCCCGCTAGGTGTTCAGCATTACAGTCTCTTTCACAACCTTCTCAAATTTCCCACAGTTCCAGCTGTGGCCTGAGCATTTCCAGCTCTTCTGGAGCAGTCAGGGTGTGGAAGCAGAGTGGGTGCACATGGGAGAGTGGTGGCCGATCTCGGAGCAGGGGGCTGGGGTGTTTGGTGTCTGCCCTTTCTGCTCTCTGCCTAAGATGTGTGCACAGCTGAGCTGGTGGTTTCCTGTCACTCTGACTTACTTTGAGGGAAGAACCTGTTTTCCTCCTATTGGCTGTCATCAAAAGAGTGTGCAGCTGTGCCCTCCCAGCCTGCAGCACAGCTGGCAGCAGCTGGAGTCCATAAGAACAGTGCTTGTCAAGCATCTTCTGGGGCTGGCTGAGGGTTATGTGGCTCTGTTTTCTCTCTCGCTGCGGTCAATCATGGTTTAACAGTGAGAACTGATGTTTCCAGGAGGACCCAGCTGCACGTTCCCTGTCCGTCTGGCAGGCCTCATGGAGGTGGTGCGAGGGTGCCCCTTGCGTAGCGTGAAACAACCCATGGCCGAGTGCTCGCAATGCTGAGCAAGGCCCTGCGCCCTCTCTGCACTGGGAGATGCTGTCGTGCACAGGGCTGGTAGTGCTCTTGTGCGCCGCAAGCACATTGCTTTCCCAAATGATATGTTAACAGTAACAGAGAAAACAGATTAGTGATGTAAAACGTCCTTCCCTTGCAGCAGACTGCTGGTTCCCAGCGGCCCCGGGTCCCGAGGCTCTCTGGATTCCCTTCCCCCTTTTGCTGCTGGTTGTGCTGCCAGGGCTCTGCATGGCTGCGTGGATTTTGGAGAAGCTAAAGGGCCCGTGTTGACCTATTTATCTTTGATTGGAATGAGTAGTTTTTTGCAAAACCCAAGCCACCAGATTTGCTTCAAAAAAGATGGCTAGTTTTGCCGCCAGGCTGGTCCCAAACCCTCCAGGCGTTGAGCTGAACCCCCCAGAGCAGCACTGGGGGGTGGTGGCGCCCGCTGGCGCTGTCTTCCCTTCCTGCCCGCTCCAGGGACGGGGGTCGTTGGGCCACCGCAGAGTGCGAGGTCCCTTCGGCCGCTGCTGCTGGTGTCCCAGGGATCCCCGACTCTTCGCAACGCCAGCGAGCGCCCCCACCCAGCAAGGGTTTCCCCGCGGGGCAAAAATTGGGGGGCTGCTGAATCAGAGCCGTAGCATCTGGCGGTCCCCGTGATCTCACTGGGGCTGCTTGGATCCACCTAAAGGACGATTCATCCTTTGGTCGTTAAAGCAGAGGGAAAAAAAACAGATGTTGCCTCTTTCTTGGGCATTAGAATGATATTCAATATTAAATAATTAGCTAGTTCTAGCCACCGTGCTGTTAAGGCTTTCATTTGCTGTAATCATTTTTCATAATCAAACTCATTCTCATCTGTAGGATTACAAGAGAAAAATATTTTGCACTATGTGAGATGAATCGTAGCTGGTAAAACTTCTTTGCATTGGGATACGAGTACGTTCATGACACCACGGCTAAAATCTTTGCTAGTGATCTTTACTGTCATCCTCTATCATCAAAAATAACTCTATATGCCTCTCAAATGAGATACTTAAACATGCAAAAATAACACAACTATTAAATAAAATGAAGTTATTTTTCCAAACACACAACAGAGAGAATTACCTGACACCGAATTACAAGGTTCCAGTTCTTTATTACTGTACACAGATGCTATTTGATAGTGGTGGAAGCCAAATGATTTTGTTGCCATGGCTTTTGTATCCTAGCAGATGAGGGGATGATAAGACCATTCTTAGATTGGATTATGGGATTCTTTTTTTCTTTCCAATTAGCTTTGTTTTAATTATATTTTCATTTTAAATCATGAAAATGAAACAAAAATCCCCACACCCATTATTATTTCACCTGACGATAGATCACTATTTTTTTTTTATAAATAGAGAATTGTATTTTAGGCAATCACTAAAATCAAAAAAGAATGTTCTAAATTGTCAATTATTAATTTAAATATATAAAAACATTAATACTGTACTGTGTAAAGTAGATATTTGAAACACACTCTTCTTTTCATAGACATTTCTGGTAAAACAAAGTAAGGGAAACATTAGATATCAATTTAATGATATAGTTTAGAATATATACAAAAGATTACAGTTAGCCCTGTGGAATTGTAAGAAATTAAAATATCATCAGATCCAGACAGGCATAGGCTAATGCAATATTTCAGTTCCATAACATAATAGTTCATTCCCTCAACTGCTACCAACAGGGTGTACGCTTTGAATTTCTTTTTCTTTTTGCCACGTTATATTGCTGTAGTGCTTGTACGTGCTTTAGAAATGTGCATAATGCTACTCATTTTAGTATGTTACTTCTATATTGTTATTGTTTATTTTTTGATCTTTTAATAAAGTGTATAAAATTCTTGGTTATGTTTTTTATGGATCCATATCTACACATTAATAGGAGTTTACTTTAAAAACTTTTCAAGTTCCAGTTTATTAGTCCCAATCTTTAAAGGTTCTGATGTAAAAATAATAACTAATGAATTTGATTCAATGTTATATCTAAAGTGTAGAACAACAGAATAAATTTCTTTCCAGAAAATACCTTCAGTATTTTGAATTCTGTAGCCAGTGCTTCCTTTTTATTGGATGCATTAGGCCTATCATATTACAGTTACTAACACAAGAAAGAAATTTGTATTTTAGAAAAATAAAAGTAAAACTTTCCAGACGCTGCCTTTGGGTTTCTCTTGTGCCTTAGACGCTCTGAGACACACGTGATACGTTTGGTTTGTGTTTTTCCCTGCTTCCCTTCTGACCCCGTCTGTGATGTGATTAGCGAGGAGACCAGAGCTGTGCCTTGGAAGATAACCACGAAGAAGAAATGGAGTCTCATTCAGAGGACTGCAGCTTTTGTAGCGCGGTGACGCGTGTGTTAATTTTTCTCTTTCAGCCTTTGTGTCGGAGGCGGTTTTGCATGTCCCAGGGCAGCGATACAGCCGTAATCGCCCTTGGGCAGAGTCCTGGATCCCCCAGCTGGGCGCCGCGCCGCCCGATCCCCCAGCCGCGCCGCCCGCCGGAGGCCGCGCAGGGCCCCTCCGGCCGCGAGCGATTGCAGCCGAGCTCGGTTTCAATTCCGCGTGAGCAAGCGGCTCCTTGCTGAAACCCAGAGTTTGTTTGTCACTTCGGTAACGTTGAGTAGATTTAGAGGTAAGAAAACGGTTCAGCGGCGCGTTGGGTCCTCGGTCTCCATCCGCGTGCCGGCGGCGTTGCTGTAAAAGGGAGCTTTTACCTCCCAAGCTGGCTCGCGATGCCGCTCGCTCCCGGAGAGCCGCTCCGGCTGCCGCTCTCCTGGACCCTGGCCTGGCACCCAGCGGCGTTGGTGCGGAAAGCAAAGCGGAAAGCGAAGCGGAAAGCAGCCCTCGTTGCCCAGAGCCGACACCAGCCTCAGCCCCTGCTGCAACGCGGAGGACGCCAGCGCCGACGGCCGAGTCGAGACCAGTGTACCGAGCTGTTCAGTGCCGAGACGAGGGAGGGGAGCCCTTTTGCTGCCGGTTCACTTAGCCAGCGGGCAGGCTCGGCGCAGCCGGGGGCAGCGTGCACACGCGCGCGCACCCCGCCAGCGACAGCGCCCGGAACCCAGCGAAACGCGGCGGGAGCCGAGGCGGACCGCTCCTGCCGCTCCACGTAGGAGACGCAAGCTGCGTGGGCGGTAAGGGTCTCGCTTCCCAAAGCGGGTCAGGAATCAGACTCGGAGGGGGGGAAAAGGAGTTTGCAAATAAATACTTCAAGGCCGCTGGAGGTGCGGAGCGCGCGCGCGGCAGGGGCAGGAGCGGCGCTCCCGCGAGCCCTGCGTGCGCTGCGTGCAAGGCCGCCTGGCTCTCGCCACTTCCAGCCCGCCACGCGCAGACGCCGCCGGTCCCCTGCCCTTTGCTAGGGCAAGCTGTCGACGCTGAGAAAAGCCAGGCCGCGTTGAGGACAAGTTACATAACCGTCTTTTCCATTAGCCTGCTTCCCTGACTTCTCTCTGCAGGTTAATTGACTCCATTTGCGTGTCAAGGCCACTTACGACTTTTTTGTCTATAAATGACGGCCGCCTAGTCTGGTAACACAATTAAATGTCTGCTTCGTTTCTGAAACCCCCAAAGAACGGGGAAAGCTGAAACTTTTCCAAGCGCCGCAGGTTTTGGTGGTCCGGTCCCGGGGTGGGATGCTCCCTCTTGCCTTCTTGTCATCAGCTTTGCCTGGGTTTGCTTCCTCTGCCGCCACGACTGCTCCGGGGGGGGCAAAATTCAAGTGGGCGAAAGGTCACTGGCCTGGCCTGGCCTGGCCACGGGCTCGTGCTGCTTTCCCGCACGAGCAGCCGAGGTCCGACACGGCCGGTCTGTCCCCAGCCAGCTCGGGAACGCAGTGCGGAGACTTGATTTGGACGCACGGGAGAACAGGAGCAGAGCAAGAGCTGCCGGCGCTCTGCCGCGAGCCCGGCTGTCCTCGCTGGGTGCAATCGCTTGCCGTGAGCTGGGAAGTTGCTTTATAGCGGAAGCTGGATTGGAAGTCTGAGCGAGCTGTACATGAGAGCGTATTTATGGCATGCGTCATTTGGAAATATTGCAGCACCCAGCCTATCTGTCTTCCTCTCCGCTGGGGCATGTTTGCGTAGGAGAGCCAAGTTTAATAAAAATCTCCATTTAGTTCGTAGGCTGTTTGGGCTTCGGCAGGAAACACAAGGAAAAAAAATCTGTTTTTCAAGGCTTGCTTCAATGGGTCTCTGTGGTCCAAAGCCAGACAGCCTTTATTCAATCCGGACTTCGTGCTGGATAAATAGATCACTTTGATCTATTTATTATGAGATAAAGGAGAATGGAGAAAGAACTGTCTGGCTCATCCCCAATGAGTTGCGGGTTTGAAATCTCCTCTCCAAAGAAATCCGGTTAACCCTTCCTAGGAGGGGGCTAGCGGAGCACCGGGTGCCGGCAAGCCGACCCCTGCAGCCTCTCAGCTGGGCTTTGCTTGGCCGGGAGATTTTTTCCTGGTCCTTTCCACCTCATTTTGCCTTTTTGCAGGGTCGTGGCGACGGTGCGTGGAGCCGCGGTGGGCGCTCTCCTCTCCCTGGCCATTTGCGCTGCTGTCGCTCCGGGTCCGAAGGTGGAAATCCAGCCCGAGGATCGCCGCCGCAGCCTGGGCACGCGGATGCCGTTCGTCTCGGCGGAGCTGCAGCTGGGCCGCGCGGAGGCATCGCTGCTTCGCTCCGACGGACGTTATTTGCTCGTGATGTTATTATCTGTGTCTTCCCGAAGGAGCGGCTGCCGTCCTCCCTTCCGTGGCCACCACTGGCTCCAAGCCTGTGTTTGTAGTCGATGCGGCTTCTGGTTTGACGGATTTGGATCCCTCCCTGATGCTGCCATGTGCCGGATGCGATCCAGCCCCAGGAATGCGGCTCTGAAGCCGTGCCAGGTGCTGGGAGCAGGATCGGTGCTCGCTGCCGCCCGGGTAAGGAGACGGGGGTCCCCCTTGCTGCGAGGGGCTCGTCGGGGAGGCACAACGACCAGCCGGCTTCCGGGCAGCTCCAGACGTGGAAGAAACCCTCGAATCCGCTGTTCCCTGGGAAGAAGAGGAGCGTTTGCTCCAGACCCTCTGCGGTTAAAGATCCCACCTGGCACCGAGGTGTGAATCCGCACCTCATGCCCCGGTGGGTGTGTTCCCACACCTGGACAAGGTCACCCCGGCAGGAATCGTCTGGTTTCCGCTTTAAGCCCCAGTTAACTGAGATTTTTCCGCTAATGTGAAGCTGGGGACCTCAGGCTGTCGCAGCGCCCAGCGCCCAGCGCCGCCGGCGCGCTCGGAGCCTTTAATTGACTGCAGAGTTTAAAGGGGGTCGCTGGGCTGGGGCCAAGGGCCGGAGCAGGGAATTCAAGAGCCCGGCGCTGCGGAGAGCGGACCAGCCGTCCTCACCGGCCCCGCACACGTTGCTCCCCGCGTCGCCTGCTCTTGCCCCGGGGCAGCGGGAGCCGCGGGAGCCGCTGAGCGGTGCCGGACCAGTGAGCATCCCGGCGCCCCAGGGGCCCTGGGGGACCGCAAAGGCCCAGGGCGGCGCGGGGACAGGCGGCACACTGCCCTGTAGGGCTGCAGGGACGGTGGCAGAGGCGTCTGCCGCGGCCCCGGCGTCACGCCAAGGTCCCGGGGCACTTTGAACCCGGCGCTGATGCCCAGGTGCTGGCTCCGTCGCAGCTCGGTGCCCTCTCCTGCCTGCGTGCACCCCGCTGCTCTTGCTGGTCGAACCGTTGCTATTTTCAGTGCTAGGCGGTTCAGCCAGGCTGGGCACAGGGAACGCGCACGTCTGCCTGGATATTCGCGGGATGCAGAGCGCTGGCCGCCAGCGAAGGCCCGTGAAGCCGGGGCGCGAGGAAGGAGCCGGGGTTTGCTCAGCTGGGTTTGCAGGGAACCAAACATCAGCCGGCACCAAACTCAAAGCAAAGCTGCTAACGGCCTTTTATCCACCTGTTCCCCTTAGCGGAGCTGCTGCCTGTTCTTGGAGCGACGGCCATTCGCATTCACCGCGGCGCACGGGATAACGGCGGATGAGCTCCTTCCTAGGAAGCACGCAAAAACTTGTGTCAAGCAGGCACAGTATGCGAAGAACTCATGTTTAAATGATTGCAACATGGTGGTGGCACAAGGTATGAAGATTAAACACGGAGGGATTCGAAATGCTGCAGAATTATGCAGCCAAGTTTAAAAAAAAATAGTAATAAGAGACTTGCAGAATTTTAAGAGGACAGGGAAGAATTTGGCATGGGATTAAATATGGGGAAAAAGAGAAGAAAAGCAGAAAGCAGGGGACAAGCAAGGCCTTAGGGACGAGGTGGATGCTTGAGATCAAGGAGAGCCAGGTGGCAGGGGCTGCAGGATGGCAGGGGAGCGCCGGCCCTGTCGGAGCCCCGCTTGCTTCCAGCAGCTGCCGGTTTGATCCTTTCCAGGCTGTGCAAGTTAGGAAACGCTTTGAAATGCCGTAGCGCTGCTCTGAAAAACCTGCTGGGCCAGCAGCCCCTCACCCCCGAAGGCAGAGATCCAGCTGGGGTTTGGATCGCTAGCTTTTATCCCCAAAATGAACTCGAGCAAGTTCATAAGCTGCAGAACAAAACGTTAAAGACGGCTGGCAATTACCGCAGAGACCTCTCGAGCCCTCACCAGCCTGCAGAGACCCATCAAGCCTGTTGATGGCCCCTGCTGCTTCTAATACTCCTCCCTGGCAAATATTAATTCTGTTTTTCAAGTTGAGAAATTAGCTACTTTGCAACCCCGTGCAATCTGAATGCTCTAATTAAGCGGCTGCAGTGCTATTCCCCAGCGCGGGAGCGCGTCAACCCCTCGGCTGCCGCGCGCCGGGGCCCTCGAGCGGCTGGGCTCGGCGGCCTCTTGGTCGGGCTCCCTCCGATGATCGATGCCACATGTTTCCCAGGCTGTAGCTTTGGGGTGTTGCGAGGATCCGTGCTGTTGCCTGGCCGGGCTCCGAGCGGCCAGGTGTCGTTTGCAGGGGAGCTGACAGGTCCTGGCAAGGAGGAGGCGCAGCTTCGCGCTCTCCTGCTGCCTTGCCAGCGAGGCTGATGAAGTGTCTCGTAACGAGCTCGCTGTGTTCTCGCGCCGCAGACAGTTTTGTTAGCTCGCGCAAAGGCAGTCTGGGGGGAGGCTCTGGCTGCCTGCACAGCGCTCGCGGCTCTGCCAATGCACTTGTCTGCAAAGTCTCTCCCTCCGGCCTCGGGCTGATCTTCTCCAGGAGCGGCGCGGCCCATTACCGGCCCCCGGCCCCGGCGGCGCCATGAGCTGAGCGAGGGGCGTCCTCCCGGCACGGGAGCTCGCCGGCGAGCCCGCAGCGTGCAGACGGCTGGGAAAAGCGACGGGTGCACGAAAGCACGGGGAGCGGGGCAAGCAGGATTCGGGTGCTCCCTTCCAGTTTGGCAAGACGCCGTGGCACGCCGTGGCGATGTCGCCATCCGCTCAAACGGGGAGCTGGAGCGGCACGGAGGGCCCGTTTCGGGGACGGGGCGCGCTCAGCGGCGCGGTCACACCACCTTTCCCGGGGCTGCAGAGCAGCCGTCGCAGGGGTGTTAATGGTCTCCGGTCGTGACGTGCTGGACGGGAGAGCAGCCTCCGAGCTCGGGATTCAGCACACTTTAATGAGCTCAGCGCCAGAGTCCTCACAGAGGAGTTAACGATTCAGGATCATGCTTGTCACTTTGCTACAAGGAAATTGTCAAGTTAGCAGTAGTTTATTAAAAAGAAGAAAGAAATGTTTTTGCTAATTAAAATCAATGCAATATCAAAGTATTTTCTTAAGACCCTGTTTGGGTTGAAGTTTGCATTTTTCTCTCTCTCTCTAAAGCAGAGCACTTCACTAATTAATTGTTAGCTGGCTCATTTTGTTAGTGCAGCTTGTGCACAAGTTTGCACATTTCTGTAGCATTTGAATTGCAATTGCTGCAGGAATATCATAAAAAAGGAAAATCCACGGGAATTTTAAAAGAGAGTGGGAACTATTCTGTTAGACTTCAGTTTTTAAGTGCCTTATTGTTACAAATCTTAAATATATCTTGGCAGTATGTTTAGCTTTCCCTCCCCCCAACCTTTCTTTTCACTTGGGTGTTTAAGATAACAAGATGCTGCTTTTTTATGGGTTATATTAGCTTGGACCATGAAGGGCGATAAGGAGACAGCTCCACGACCAGGAAAAACGGGCAGAGGAGACCTGCGAAGCACGCTTCTTCGCTGCACCATCCTCATCCTCACCGGGAGACATGCTCATGTCCAGAGGGGGAAAATCCAGGGGCTGGGCCCCAGCGCCAGATGCTGATCCTGCAGGAGACGCAGCCTCCGTGGGGATTACCGGGCGGAGAGGGGCCGGCGCGGGCAGCCTGAAGGTAGCGGGTCAAGCCGAGCCGCTCTCGCCAGCCCCGGGACGCGGGAAAGCCGCGAGCACAGCCGCAAGCTTTCCCGGGAGCGTGGCAGGGTGCGGAGAGGGTCCCCCCGGCGCCTTCCCCCCATGGGGCCGAACTAGACAGAGGTGCTGCCCCTCCCCAGAAATGCCGCAACCTGCTCTTTGTGCCTGATATGGTCCCGTGCATCCCCAGTTCTGCCCCAGGATCATTTATTGCCCTAGAATAAATCCTTTACCTTTTCTTTAGGTGCCAACATGCCTTTCGGGACTACTAAAATAATGTCTGAAAGGTGGCATATGGCAGAAATAACAAATTTCTGAGAAAGGCCTTCAAGATTTGCCTCTGAGTCATCTCCACGTTGGCAGGAGAAGCTGGCAAAGAAGAGAAGGATCTCTGCAGGTAGTGCAGCCTGAAATGCCCCCAGAATGAGGAGCCTTGGCCAGGGGAACGTGTCCAACCCCTAAGACATATTTCACTATAATCTGAAGGAGCCGAAATACAAAGCTGTCATCACGGTTATGTGATTGGTGTGACAGGACCTGCTCAAAAGAGCCCGATGTGAGACCAGCGCCCCAGTGTGCTAGGAGCCACCCGGACCCTGAGGAGCCGGGCCCTGCTCTGCAGCTTACGTGCTAAATACCATCAGGCTCAGTAAGTGGATTAGCAAAACCTCTGGAAGAGGTGGAGGAGAGATGACACTAGGTCTTAACCTAGTTTCGCATACATTTGCACAAATTATGCACCCAGCTAGATGGCTTTCATTGGGTAACTTAGGTGAAATCCAGGCTACCCCTTCTGGGTATCTACATGGTTGTCTTCACTCGGCAGTTTGCTGCAGACGTCCTGGCAGAAAAGAGTCTGTTTTATAGCGTTAACACGGTGAGTCACATCCAGGAGCCAGTCATTAATTACAGCGCGGACAGCCTGAAAGCGGCACTGGCCGCAGCGGGGCCGAGCCTGCGCAGTGGCCCAGGCTGTGCCGGGGAGGCTCCGAGCGGCTGGCGGGGAGGTGGCGCAACCCCACGCCGGTGCAGCGACCCGGCCGCGGGATGCTCGGGATGCTCCCACCGCCCTCCGCAGCTCGCGGGGGCTCCCCTCTGCTATTCCCCTTGCCGGCTTTGCAGGGCAGCGCCTCGCTGCAGGGCGCAGCGCTGGGCAGGAGCCGTCTCTCACGGACACGAGCAGGATTGCAGCTATTCCTGGCCCTCGCTTGTGCCGTCTGTGCATCCCCCCAGCATCCCTGCGCGATCCGGGTCTGTGCAGGTTAATTTAATAAGAGCCGGGTTTATTGCTGCTGGCTGCAGGCACAGCACGCTGCGGCCGAGTCCATCGGCAGCCCGGAGCAGCACCGGCCGCAACCAGGCTCTGCCCAGACGCTCGTCTGGGAGGTTTGTTTCGGGGCCGCGAGCGGCAGCAGGGGCCAAAGCCCTGGGCCTTTCAAGCCCGCTTGGGGAGCGCGGCAGCAGAGATTAAGCGAGGCCTTTGGCCTGGGATGTGCTGCATCTCGCAGGTGCTGAGCCGGCAATAGCGAGGGAGCGGCGGAAGGGAGTTATCGGCATGAGGTGGCTTATGTAGCTCGCTCCGGGCTTGGCCATTTATGGAAGATGCAGCTATTCCCATCTCGAGTTTCGAAATCCTTTGCACCACTGGGTACATCCAGCTATGTGGCAGCGTGCAGCCCGGTGAAATAGCCATGCAGCACGCAGGATGAAGGGAACAACAGGCTGTAAGGATAATGGACAACAAGGAACACTTTGAGATAGACCTTTTACAGGGTCTGTATGTAGACATGCAAGGCCAGTTATAAAGTTGGGAGATAAATCTCAAGGAATCTAAACTGGCATTGGTTACACAGCGAGGATCTGGAGGGAAAAAAAGAGTTCCTAATCCTGCAAGAGGAACTGCACCTGCCCAGTCAGTCCAAGAGCGAGGCGCTCCCAGTAAAGTCAAATTGCATCAAAACATATTTGTTTTTCCTTTGATTTGCCCCATTGCTGTGCTCTTTGCCCCAGTTTCTCTGCATCCATCATTCCTCCACCCATCGGAAACACAAGGGACCAGCAGTGCCACAAAGGCAGGCGCACAATGAACCTAAGTGACCGTGTAATCTTATTATTGTAACCCTCATCCTCCCTTTCCCCTTTTCTCCCCCCCCCCATTTGTCACTGTCACTTATTGTCATGGTTAAAATTAGACTGGAAGCTCCTCTGCAAGGGACTGTACCTTTCTTTCCTTCATCCTGAGCACCTTGAATGCATTAGGTACTCTGCAACTACTCCTGATTTATAAGAAGGTTGAGGTAGGAGGCAGCCTGTTTTAATGCTCACCTTTTTACATTTTCGAGCTGATTCACCAGCCACATGAACATCTTCTATCCATGCACATCTAACTCATGCCAGCAATTCACTTGACAAAACAATTTCAGAGGCAAAGGAAGGAGAGGTGTTATTACTTACATTTAATAAAGACAAGTGACTCAAATTTCATGCCACTTATGTAAGATTTGTTCTGGCAGCTAAAAGTCCTCTCTGAGTTTTCCCCATAATGGGCATAATTCCTTTATGGAATGAAAGTGAAGAAATAATGCTACTTGCAAAAATAACCACAAGCAGAGCCATCTATAGAGTACCTTAATTGCATCCTTGGAAGATGTTTAACCTTGACCAGGCAGCTCTCTACGGTCTGCTGGAAGCGTGGGAAGAGTCACAACGCAGACAGACAGCAGCATCCGCCTCAGACTTGCAATCAAATCGGTGATACACAGAGGACAGAGGACAGGGACAAATCCTATTTATCACATATATCTGCTGAATTTCTGCAGACCGTGACAAGTAGCTATCTCATACCTAGAAGAAATGTGATCGTATTAGAGGGCTACTTCTCCTGTGGGGAAACGCTTTGAGAAGACAGTTAAGTTCTGAAGTGACTGAGGAATGTTGTTTTAAAAGGAAAACAGTTATTCATTATCTTTAGTTACTTCCTGGAAACAACGGGGGAAATTCAGAAAATGACAGGGGAAGTATTTTGTCTGGGAAGTGCTAGGGATGAGCTGCAATACCTAATACTTTAGTTTGGCTCTTCATTGAAGGTCATTTCAGCAGCTTTGCAGGCTTCCGCTCCTGTTTTCGGTCCCTTACTGACATCTGGCGTTTGTTGGCACCTCACCCTGTGTGTCGCGAGAGCGGGAATGATAATGCAGTTCAAGCCATCAACCATCGCGGAGCCATAAAACACTGGTTTATTGTTGTAGAGAGTTACTGCTGACTCTGTAAGGCTTTTCATGCAAACAACTCTGAGCAAAAGAAAATAAAGGCAAAAAGCAAAGCCTCTGTGCTGTTTACAGAACATGTGATAGTGCTCAGAAAGTACATGATAATCAGGCTGTAAAATTGAGCGTCTTTTCCCGTAGTTGTGAAGGTCACGGGACAAAGTTTGTAGGTAGAGCTATCTTTTATTAGACCAAATTATGTATAGCACGCTTTCAGGCGTGTAAAATTATGATGACATGTTATACCTCCCCCCTCTCCTCCCCTCCCTGCTAATCACCGTCTATTCCACAGGTTTAAGCCACCTGCCTCGCTCTTTCCCCCAGATACTAAGCACCTCTTCACCCCTCTCTTCCTCCCACTGTACCAATATCCTCTGCTCTAGTCAGAAAAAAACAATACTTTGCTTCCTGTCAGGGGCCTCAGAGGTGAGTTTTACTTGAGTAACAAGCGCTGAATAAGAGCTGGCTCAAACATTCCTAAAGACCGCTGTGTTTCTGGAACTTATGCTGCAATTAACAATGATTTAGATAAAGGAAGATTTCAGTCTGAAAACAGGAATCGGGAGAAAGTTAATTCTTCACAACTTTTTATACACAAATAAGTGTAATTAAGTTCCTAAGATTTTCACTATTTAAAGGTCTAAAAACGTGATATTGTTTTTCTTCTTCTCCCTTTCATGCTGCCTTAATTTCTCTCTGGAAACAGAAAGTGTGTGTGGGGGGGAGTAAATTCTAATAGAAAGTCATTTAAGAAATGATGTGACATTTGCAGCCGGCAGCTCCAGAACTAAACCATTCCTGTGAAACACCCGGGAAGCCCAGCGAAGTTCCTCCCGCTGGGCAGGACCTGCGCTCGCCCTCCCCGGAGCGAGCTGACGGGACAAGGAGACCCCCTTCCCCGAGGCCGGGACCCAGCGCCCAGGGCCTCGCCGGGGCAGCGTCCCCTGGGAGGCGACTCGCGCCTGGCTGGGCCTTGCCAGGGAGACGTCCCCTCGCCAGGGAAATATCCCTTCGCCAGGGAAATATCCCTTCGCCGGGGAGACGCCAGGGAAATACCCCTTCGCCAGGGAGACGTTCCCTCACACCAGGCGCCACCACCTCGGCCTTCCCCGGCCTGGCGTGAGGGGACGCTCGGCCCAGGCGGGCACGCAGGAGGCCGGGGCCCTGGCGGTGGCCGCAGAGCCCGGGGGCAGCCCGCCTGCGCGCCCCGCCGCCCCGGGGAAGGGCCGCCAGGGCGCGTGTGGAGGCGACGCGGCAGCGGCCATCTCTGCCTGTACCCGCCCTGCAGGACTGGGCGACAGGAGGCCGCCTCGGTGCCACGCCCAAACCCGTCCCCCGGAAGCGGCGGCAAGGCGCCTCGGTGCCACGCCCAAACCCGTCCCCCGGAAGCGGCGGCAAGGCGCCTCGGTGCCACGCCCAAACCCGTCCCCCACGCGTGTCCCCGCCCCTCGCGCGCGGGCCCTGCTTCTGCGGGCAGTGACGCAGCACCTCCCTCCCTCCCTCCGGGCGGCCAGTGCGCCAGTATTTGGCGTCCCCCCGGCTTCTCCCGCACTGCGCGGCCGCGTAGCTCCCGGCCCGGAAGTGACCCGAGAAAGCGGGCGGGGAGGGGCGCGCCTCCGGGTGCCGCAGCATAACCCTTCCGGGCGGGGGCGGGGGCTGCCGGGCGGTTCCCGAGGCGGAGGCGAGGCGCGATGGAGTGAGGCAGCGCGGTAAGGCGCGGAGCGGGGCGGCGCGGCGCGGTAAGGCGGACCGGGCCGGGCCGGGCCGGGCCGGGCCCTAACGGCTGTCTCTCCCCCCGCAGGACGGCGCGGGAGCAGCTGGGCCTCGCCCTTCTCCTCAGGCGGGCCGGGGCTATGCGAGGGCCGCGCTGCCGCCTGCCCTAGGCCCTAGGCCCGGCGGGGGAGCGGCGAGCGGCAGCGGGGCCTCATGCGGGAGTACAAGGTGGTGGTGCTGGGCAGCGGCGGCGTGGGGAAGTCCGCCCTGACGGTGCAGTTCGTCACCGGCACCTTCATCGAGAAGTATGACCCCACCATCGAGGACTTCTACCGCAAGGAGATCGAGGTGGACTCGTCCCCCTCGGTGCTGGAGATCCTGGACACGGCGGGCACCGAGCAGTTCGCCTCCATGCGCGATCTCTACATCAAAAACGGCCAGGGCTTCATCCTCGTCTACAGCCTGGTCAACCAGCAGTCCTTCCAGGTAAGCGCGGCCCCGGCCCTGCCCGGGCGCAGCGCCCTGGGCCGAGGGGAGCTTTAGGCTTAGCCCCCTCCCCCCCCCCCCCTTCTTCTTCCCTTCTCTCTCCGTAAAGACAAAAGCGAAAATGCCTCCTCAAAAAGTGCTTCCACGAGCCGCCTTTCCTAATGGAAAAGTGCTTGCTCGGCAGGGACTTATCAGGGTGCCGCCGCTGTTAAATCCCGCGCAGTGTGGGAGAACAATCGCCAGCTCCCACTTCCCTAAGAGAAATGCTGCTGGCAATCCCCTCTTATTAAGAAATCGCTCAATATTAAAATCCAGACTTCCCTTTTTTGCTGAAGAGGAATGTTTCTTCAGTTGATCTTACAGAGAGAGGGGCATGTGCTTTTCAGTTGCAACTTAAGTAAGCTCTGATTTTACCCCCCACGCGCACCAACCCCCCCCATATTCCAGGGCAAGCTCTA
The DNA here is from genome assembly GCF_036417845.1 of Apteryx mantelli. NCBI lineage: Eukaryota > Metazoa > Chordata > Aves > Apterygiformes > Apterygidae > Apteryx > Apteryx mantelli. The sequence continues at coordinate 5,509,426 of NC_089990.1, read as the reverse complement.
TGCTTTCGCAGTGTAGGTGGTGTACTAGAGAGGAGAAGCAGGCCATATGCAATAATTTGGGGATCTGAATTTCATTTGTATTATTAAAACTCAGGAAAAAACAGAAATTTCTCAGCCAGTAACTGGTTTGAACTGCCTCTAGAAATAAGCCTTTATTTGTGGGGAATAACTGGATTTAGCAGCACTGCATGTAGTGCAGGGATTTGCAACTTCTGCGTTGGCTTCAGTTGCTGATTTGGGTGTATTCCAGCTGCTTGGCAAAACCTTGCACACCCCCACTGAAGCAGAATGTTTGCTTCTGCTGAAGGCTAAGCTTTATCTTAGAGGCCTCAGCATAGCTTCAGTACAAGCTGAAGGCATACTTTCTTTGGAAAACAACAGCAGTGACATTGGGATGCTTCTCTCCTTGTTTTCACTTATTTTGGAACCTGAGTGTTCCCCATTATTCAAGGAATGGGCGCGCAGTTAGTAATCCACCCTGTTAATATTTAATTATTCTTGTCTGTTTGTATGTTTACTCCATAGCTTTTAGGTGTAAACCACTCTCTACAGTTCTTTTAAACAGTGGTGACTTTAAATGCTCAATTGCTTTGTCTCAGAACTATGCAACAATCTGTAGGCATGAATTGTACTGATAATAACTTAAAACATTCAGAGGCGCAGAGGAGATTGACTCAGACTTTAAACTGTAAACTCCTGATGTTAGTTCAGACTTGAATAAATGCATCTCTAGGTAATAAAACCTTATAGCATCTAATTTGCTTACTTGCATGTGATTAAATGTGTTCACAATAAATCAATTTAAGCATTCCAGAAGTGAGAGGACTATTCACTAGCTTCCTCAAGCCGGAAGCTGAACACAGGCTTCCTAAATGATTGTGTAATAATACAGATATTGCTACAAATGTTACAAATCTGCTGTCATTAGACTTGAGACAAATTTCTCAGCAAAACAGAAATCTGACTTGAAACCAGCCATACTGTATCTTCCTCTAGCTGAACCAAAAGTCTTAGAGTACAGTAGTTACTATATATATACGCACACATTTATAAAATATGCATTCATATAAAATGAAAATATACTTTTTTATTATTATTATTAAAGATGGACAGTGAACTTCCTCTGTCTGAGTTCTAGATCCACATGGATATGAATTTAAGAAATCTTCTGAAGTGTTTTCAATTGCATGTTAGGGTTATTAAAATGTGCTTTTGTAGTGGTTATAGCAATTTCATGTGATTACTTATGCATACTAACCAACTGGATTGTTTGATCAGGACATCAAGCCAATGAGGGACCAGATTGTTCGGGTGAAGAGATACGAGAAAGTTCCTCTGATCCTAGTGGGGAATAAAGTGGATCTGGAGTCGGAGAGGGAGGTCTTATCTGCAGAAGGCAGAGCTCTGGCTCAGGAATGGGGCTGTCCCTTCATGGAGACATCAGCCAAGAGCAAAACAATGGTGGATGAACTGTTTGCTGAGATCGTCAGACAAATGAACTATGCCTCCCTGCCTGAAAAACAAGATCAGTGTTGTACAACTTGCATCGTCCAGTGAGAAAAATTAAGAAAAACCTCAATCATGGCCATACAGAGCAGGTTGGTTGAACAGTCATAACTAATTGAGGTGCATAATCATGCTGTTTAAGTAAGCAGAAAAAGTGGGATAGACAGTCTGAAATTAAGTAGTCTGACCTGGAGGTAGCTTTCCTCTGAAAGAGATGTAAGCTTGTGGATTCAGTTGTGAATGAGTACTTGAGTAAAATGGTCTTCTTGCATTGCCCTGGTAGGGTTAGTCAGGGAACATTGCCTTTGCCTGTAGTATTTTTACAACGCGACGGAGTGTATGACCTCATTTGCACCTATTCTGACTGACAGTGCTGTATCTGACATAACCTTATCCTTAATAATGTGTTGGGATGTTGCAGTAGGCTTCTCCATTGGCTGCAGTTGGTATCTGAATTATTTTCAAGTTAATGAGAATTACCTTGGAGTTAGGTAGGATTATTGTGACCGAGTTTCCCACTAACTGTGCTGAGAAGATTTTGAGCTTATTTAAATAAATCAAATAGCTGTGGTACAGAAACTGAATGTACTTACAGTACGCTTTTGCCTTATCAGTGGAGTGAGTTTGAAAGGGAACTACCCTGAGCTGCAGGGAGTGGCTTGAAGCCCTCGTGTGCTCGTCAAGGATATGTGCAAAGTATTCTTCTAAAAACTCCTGAGCAGAGAACACATGATAAAATGGCTCCTTATGCGCAGCTCTTTCCCAGTGACTCATAAGAGGCGTGGCAAGACAGCAGATTGTTCGGAGGGGGGTTTATAAAGCTTCCCCCTTCTCGGTCGTTGCTTTGGTTTCCTACAAGGCTAGCTGCTCTTGGCACTGCACAGGCACCGTGTTCCCTTTCAGTACCCCAACTTGGCTTTCACCTGATGGTGTAAAGGGATCTGCTGCTCCCCTGCAAGGGGCAATGCTCTCATCTCGGTGGGAGGCAGTCCTGACACCCCCTGCTCTGCTTTCCTGGTAGTGGCTGTGGGTGTGGTTTCACCGTGGGCTTAAATCTGTGTTGCTCCAAGGGACTTGGTATGCTTTGTGACTGGGCTGGCCACGCAGTCAGCTGATCCATCTGACCTTCAGTTTCTGTTGGATCTCTCTTCTGCCACAGCAAACAACTTGATGTGATTTGTAAGAGCAAGTGCTGAACTAAAGGATGGCATGAAAATTCAGGGGAGAGAACTGCCCCTTTTGACAGCAGCACTGATGGAGGTTTAGGCTTTGACTGCCATGTTAGTTACCCTTGCATGAGTCGGAGGAGTTTTTTGTGTCTGAGTGACAAGAGGGAAAATAGGTTGTTACTGGAAGCTTTAGATTACGTGTCCACTTTAATCTTGAGTGTAAGGTCAGAGAGTGAAGTCTCAAAATTAGTCTTTGAGATTGTTATCAAGTGCTTTGTGAATATAAAATTTTAGGTGTTCATGACCCTAGCACTGTCATACTAAAGATAATACACGAGATTTTTATCTCCAGAAGCTGTGAAATGAGGAAGGGCTCCTAAGGGGTGTGTGCAAGTTCAAGACTTGCTTGCTGAAAGGCAAGTGAACTGCTTGTGCTAGAGCAGAGAAAAATTAAACAAAGTCCTTTTCCTTGTACACTAATCCCCAATGCCTGCAGAGCTTTATAGGAGTATAGGAATGAGTAAATCGAAGGAATTGCTACTCAATGCTACAGGGTTAATAGCACTTACGGTAATGCAAAGTTTCAGCTAGTTCTGAGGCAGCTTCACAGATAAGAGTATCTGGCCTTAAGGTATCGTGCCAAAGGTTATGGCAATCCCCTGGCTCGCTAGTGATTCATCTTGTACGGGATGCTGTTGTTGCTAGCAACACAGTAATTCCTTGCTTGTATGGGATACTGCCTCTGCCCAGCATAGTTTCTTCACCTGTGCCAAGCTATGTAAGTCTCTTTTCTGGAGCATCTTCCTACTCAGTTCGGTTCTCGCTATGTCTGCAACCTCTTTCTTATTACTAGTCCTGGCTCTTCCCAGGCTTCATCCTTCTATCTTTTACTTCAGCCTTACACTTTTTGGATATTTACTTCTTCCTGGCTCCCATTCTGTCCTTGTTCTTTGATTGAGTAGGTGTAGCATCTCGTTAACATTAAGATAAGCCTTTGCTGCCTGATAATTTCTGTCTGATGTGCTCTAGTGTAGGAGAGCCACTGATGGTGTCTTCTGATAGTTGTAGTCAGCTCTGTAGGGATGAGTATTCTGCTTATCTATGATCCAAGGGGATGATTGCTGCTTCTCAAACATCTGCGCTAGCAGTGACCCCTTCTAAGTAAAGTGAAACGAAGAAGGTGGAACCAGCTCTCTGAAAACCTGAGTGTAAGATACAGGCTTCAACTACAGTTCTGCCCTAACATCATCATCATCTCCAAGTTCTGTGACCTCTCTGTGTGCAGAACTAGTTTTAGGTCTGGGTCAGTTAGTTAACTCAGAATGAAGTATATAGAAATAGTTTGTGTTTCTCCAGTTCTGATGGAGAAACTAGTGTGCAGGGTGTGTGGAGTATATGCTAGACCTATTCTCATCAGTCCTTCAAATTCTGAAGGCTATTTTGGTGTCAGTTGTAACTAGCATGTATCACTTAGTTGTTTTTGGTACTAATATATCGACCCATCTGTTGACAACTATGTTGAAAACTGGCTACTACTCAACCTTTTCAAATAAGTGGAAGGTAGTGTGGCTGAGCAGTTAAGTTACCTCAGAACTTTGACTTCTTGAAGTTCCCCACCACAGGATGCTAAGGATTAAAGTCTCACGAAAAGCAAAGGAAATATTTGACCTTCCATGGGATATGATGTTGTGTAAGTTCTTTCATCATGTTTTTGAGACGCACTTGCTTAAATTACTGTTCCAGTCAGTATTCTTGGCTGAAATAAAGGATGGATCATAAGTGCAGTGTACTAACCAGTATATGCTATAGTTCCTTTTAAGCATGTGTGCTGTTGCTGCATCCCGGCCCTTTCCTACTTCTGCAGTGGTCTTCTGTCATCTCACCGCATTCAGAAATCTGAGATTCCCAGCAGCTACTCCCTGTTGCATGTTCTCTTGAATTCTCAGTATGACAGTGGTTCATAACCTACGTCATCTTTGGGCCAATGTGTTAAGTCTTCTGCAGAAGTACTGAGCAGATTTGGAACACGTTAATATTGGGGTAAAAGACTGCTGCTTAGTGATTTCTGTCCCTTCCCTTCACGACTAACTGACACTAGCAAGTGCTGAAGGAAGAGTATCTCTCTCTGTGTTTCCACACTGAAAGTACACCGTCGGTGTGACTATGCAGCACAGACAAATTTATCCTACAAGATTGTCTTTCTTACCCCTCTGCCCTGCCCTCTTGCAAAAGAGAACAGAGAACACTATAGGAATTTTGTGGGCAAATAAAGCCATATAAAGTACTATGTGGTGCCAGTTGTAGTAAATAAGGACAAGTTAAATGGAAAGGTGAAACCTCTGACCTGGGAAGTCCCTAAGCTGCAAGTATTAGGAGGCTGGAAGAGTATTTGGAGGAAAATACCGTTGCTTGCTTCCTCTGTTCTTGCTGTCCTTTTCTGACCACACAGCTCTGGGTGTTGGGTTGAAGTGGAGTTTCGGGATAGATCACTTGTTCAGTAACTGTCGGTAGCCTAGATGAGGCTCTAAAACTCCGCTGTGACAGCAGCTGATTTTTAAACTGCTAGGATAAGCAGCCCTCCTATAAATGGGTTTGCCTCTCCCATGCTCTAAGCGAGGATACAGGATATGTTAAGCTGGTCCAGTCCATCCCCGTTAAAAGCTAACTGATTGTTACTGTTTTAGTAGTGCATGGACCCTTCTTGTTTGAAATCCATTGGCTTGCAACAGTGTGTGTGCGGGAAATCTCACCAAAATGGGTGAGAATTACTGTTAGGTGTCTGTGGCGGGGGGAAACAACCAACCAACCAAACCCTGGCTCTCTGCTCTTGCCAGTACAAGAGTGCTGCTCCCGAACGTCAGGGTTTTTCCATTGGTAGCCAAGGAGGGAAACTCTGACTGTGTCAGAGTGAAAAGAAACAATATCAGAGGAATCATAGGGTCCTGCCACAAAGAGATGACTTCAAGAATAGAGAAGATGCTCGTCAAATTCCCTGAAAAGCCAAACATCAAGCTTTAATGAAATGTGTGCACATGCATGCAAAGGACTGGTTTCTACAGACTTTAAATTTGGACTGAAACTTTTAGGATATCTCTACAGATAAATCTTATGAAACGCAAGCAAGTCACCAGAAATACAAAGATGTATTGGTCACACTGGTGGAACTACTTGATTTATTTTTTTGTGTGCTTGACTCAAAGCAGCAGTGTACAACTCTGTCCCCGCTGAGGTGAACTCTGATAAATGCAAAGTTTTGTTTTTCTTTTTTTAATATTAATTTAGAGGATCTGAATGTGGAAAACTCAGGTCTCGACTGAGTTAGTTGGCTCAGCTACATGTTCCCAGAATTTGTGCAAAACGCTGTTACTTCATATTCCTGAGTGATATAGTGTTTCACTTATCACCAGTGCTAAGCCCAGGGTATGCATCATTGTACAGAAGAACTTAAATTCTCTAGTTGTTTCAGATCTTTATAACAGCTGCCCCTTTGGGATACTGAACTGCTTTTACCAGGTTCATAGTAACCAATCGTTACCTATTTGTCGCCTTTACTACCAGAATTAGTGGAAAAGAACTTCAAGAATGCTTCTGTAAAAATAGCTTTAGAACTCAGTTTAGAAAACTAGCTGTTCCACACTATGGGAAAAGCTGAATTCACTTTGAATGTTTATGGAATATGGCTTTCATTAGCTATTTTGTTTAAATTGCAGATAAAACTCAGAGGAAACTTGCACAGATGCTGCTTTGGAGAACTTTCAGCCCAGGTTGCAGAGCTGAGCCTTGGTAAACCTGTCTCTATTACAGCACATTGCCATACATCTAAGTGCATAAGGTTGGTGGCCTCCAGGATCCACACACCTTAACCAGAATGCTTAGCATGTTTACCATACGTTTAAAATCTGTTCTTTACCTATCAGTCCTTTTATAGCTTTCTAAGTTCATATAATGGCTAATATGCAAGAGTTCATTTTTAATATTTTAATTGATTTCTTTAATCAATTTCTGAACTTGTATTTATTAAGTACTTAAACTCAGTATTACCTACTCAATGCCTTTTAAAAGAAGAGAGTTTTAATGGAGAATAAATTGAGCCTTAAACAAATGGTTACTTCTGTATATTACCTCGCATCAGTGCTTATTTCTATTTGCAAAGTTTTCTCCTACAATGTAGTTGGTCGTTCTTTGAGACTTTTTGTTTACGTGTGACAGTGTCATGAGAAGATACTGAAGGCACCTCTGTTCTATGGATGTAGTATCCCTTTTCTTGGCAAATGCAGCTGTGATAGTGTGCAACTGGTCTGATCTGATAATAGAGATTACTTGGAATGGGATGTAAAGTCTCCAGCTGATTTTTTTTTTTTTTCTTTTCCTCTTGCAGTCATGGGTTTCTTAAACTCATTTAATCAAAAATGACAATTGTAGCATTGAAATATGGCCACACACTTTTCCTTCTACTGAGTTTCTAAACTTGCTTGTTTACAAATAGCTTCTTTATGCCTTTGAAAAGGGATAATGTATCCTCCAAAATGGGCTGTATGCCTAATCAGAGTTAGCTCAGCTTTGCCTGGCACATTAAGTGACATCTAGTGGACCTCTGCACATGTAAATCTAATGCAAATAAGATCACTTTACATTTTATAGTTCCTAATATTTGTCTTTCTGAATAATATTTTAAAGCAATATTTGTTAAAGTTTTTTCTTGCACTGTCACAAATTGCTTTTTAGTTTTTTTTTCCCAATAAACAAGTTTAATATTAGAGACAAGTTGATGTAATGAGGGGAAAGCACCAGGTTTCAGTGATACTAACTGCAAGTGTGCTTTGAACAGCCATTGCCTTCCATATTGTTTACCTGATCAACATATTTTCTCTGAATACTTGAAAATTTTAACAATAACACAGGTATAAAGAGCAGAATGAAAATGTACAAAGAACAGATGAAATCTTTTTGTTCAGTTTTATTAACATGTTGCATACATGAGAGCTTTTTCTAGCAGTGGTTTAAAATGTGTGATTTTATTTTGCAGAAGTTTAATAACTGCAGCTCACCTACTGCACCAAAGTTCTAGGTTTTTAGGAGCCCAGCTTTAGTCATTTGAACATGCTTCTAGAAATGTACATTTTTGCCCTGTAATAGCTAAATAACTTTGAGAAAAGCTCTAGTAAAAGCAGTGATGGATATATGAGGTTAAGCAGTTTAAAACTCACTAAATGTATTGTGGATGATGGCATTTAAAACAATAAAAGATCGCCGGTACAGTATCTCAACATTAATGTGTTTTATTGGTAATAATGCAGGCTGACTTTACAGTATTGAGCGGAAGTAAATATTCTGGCTCTACATTCAGTGTTGAATTTGAATCCTGAAACGAAGAGAACACCAAGTTTTCTGCTTGGGTATCAAAACACCTAATTTTCCTGTGGGGTTACTTGAAACATTTTTGTAGGGTTTTTTTTCCCCCCCTGTTTGTACAAACTTTATAAACAGGCTGAGGCTAATACTTAGGTTTGCACTTTAATATCAGAATTAAACCAAACCCTGTATTCAAAGTAGATTTTTAAGTGGTGTTGATCTTTTTTGTAGATTGTAAGGAAGTAATAGGAAATAAAAGTAATTCATAAAGATCTTAGTTTTCCTTTGTCTAAGGGGGGAAAAAGTTGGTTAATATTAATCAGTGGTTCATTCCTATGGGTAGTTATCAAACCAGTGTTCATTTTCATCAACCTCAGCGCAAAAACAAAAAAAAAAACAAAAAAAAAACCTTAAAGAAACTTGAACTAGCTTAGAGTGACAGGACTGGGAAAACGAGAGATGGTTTCTTCAGCACACTTTGGGGGGAAAAAGGGACCAAAAGTTATTTTAGGCTTCCTCAATAGATTGCATGTGAAGTTGCTTATTAGTATAAGAGGCTAATAATAAATGCAATATGTATTGTCTTTACTATGGCATCTGTTTAGGAGTTGTTCAAATCACTGCAGTAGGGCTCTGCAAATAAAAATGTAACCTAACATCATGTATCTAATGTACTGTATCTTTATCAGTGATAGGTGAAATCTGGAATAACAAGTGCAAAAATGGAACAATTACCTATAATGCTTTGTAAAAAAAAAAAAAATTTTTTTCCAGTAGATTTCATTCTTGTCATTTTGTAAGACAACCCTACAGTCCACCTGTTTGTAACTTTTTTAATAAAATAGATATCTGTATTACCAAACTGGGGTGAGTAGTCTGTTTTCAGTTTCTTCTTTTAAAGTGGGCCTAACAGACAAGCCTTTGTTTAATACTTTTTTTTATTTTTTTAAATTTATTTATTTATTTGTTTTGAGGTACTGGCTATTCTAAACGTAATAACTGCAACTGAGTGACTTCCTCTGGCTCGGGGAAACAGGGTATATAGGGGTGCCCAGACGGGGGGATAAAGCTCACTCTGCCCTAGGTGCTCTGAGTAGAGCTCGGACCACGTCCTCGGACCATGCGTTATCTCCGTGAGCAAGGCAGGCTCTGCCTGGACCTGAGGGACTCCCCTGTGAGCTGAGGAGCCTGTTCCAAAGCAGTAATGGTGCCTCTCCTCTGGGGCAGGTAGGGTGATCTTCGCTCCCTTCCACCTGGGGAGCTGGCTGCAGTACTACATTTGCTGGTGAATCTAAAGCCTATCAAGCTTCTCTGTAAAGTCTTAGAGGTGTCCAGCCATGTTTGGACATGGCTCTTCCTTTTTCGAAAGCTCCCTATTGCAGTATTAATCTTTTTCTGAAGCTTTGTTCAAAAGAAATGTCCATGTTTTCTTTTCTCAGTCTTTAACCTTATTTTTCATACACTTTCGTATGTGTGAAGATGGCAATTGCGATGGGTCCTGACAGATCTTCCTGCTGTCTCACTCCAGTTGGTCTCCACTATACTAGCCCAGAACTGGTGTCATTCCACCGCACTAGCAAAGTATGCACTGCTGGAGCTCTGTTTTGCAAGAAGCAGAAGAATTTTCTAGAAAACGATCCAGCTGAGAGTGCCCAAAGCTATTTGATAACCATTATCTTAAATGTTCCAGTAAAAGCCTTGAGTTTGCTAAGTCAGTGATTGAGTCATCTGGGCCTTCAAACCGAAAGTCCGTCTTCCGCAGACCTTAGCATTTGGTACTGATCTTTAGTACAGCATATGTAACTAAAGCCACATCTTAATTAATATACAAAGTGATTTAAACTTTGCAAAAACTTGCTACCTTAGAGGCAGCTTCAATCATGAGTGATGTGGAGACAGACAAAAGCACTTAGCATCCTTATCACCACCACCACCCCCCTCCTGGAACAGTGTTAGCTTTGTCTTGGAGCCAGGCTTCCATGCTGTTTCTTCCTACTGCTTATACTTGCTCACTGTTAGGGGACTAATTCCTGCCCTGAGGGGAAATGACAGGGAAAAGGGGAGGATTCCCATTAAAAGTGATTGTGGATTAAATGTATGTTTCCCTTAGCCCCCTCACCAAGAGTGGTGGTGGTGGTGGTGGGCAAAGCTTGCCGTGCTCTGACTGGTCTTAATTTGCCAGTGAATATGGTAACTAGTAAATAGGGACTGGCTTGCTCTGAGATGTAAAAAGTCAGCTGACTGTTGTGTACGTCTGCTTTCTCTTGTGTGGTTAAAAAAAAGTCATAATTCAGCCATAACATTCTGGATTCCTTGGGGCACTCTCCCCTGTCGTTAAGCAAGCTGCTTCCTGCTTCCCCTCGGAGACTGGGAACTGCATGCAAGTTCAGCCGATAGGTCTGTGCGGCTTTACACCACCGGTTTGCTTCGAAGTGACAGTACAGAGTAGTCTGGTTTGGGAGCTTAAGGGAGCACGTCAGATTCATGTTTAAGACCATTATCTTTCAAAAGTGTTGGTGTTGAGAGTCAACTGAGCTGCTGAACAAGTGGTTAAGCAGTGTCCTGCCTAAAATAGGCGTGACAGCTTCATGTTGCTTTAAACCTAGCTAGCTGGTTTAGGAGTCTGTATGTTCGAGGCTCCATACACGCTGCTTTTTCTCTGGTTTAACAGTCCCTGCTATAAAAGCGCACATGCCGTGCAGAAAGCTCTGCAGTGTCTCACTTCCCCTGTGCAGTCAGGACAGGTAGGGCCCCCCCAGTGCATTTGGAAAGCAGCAGTTAACTGCAGCAGAGCCGAGAGGGCTCTTCCCCACCCTGCTCCCACGTAGCGCGGTGACACATAAATGAATTGCTAATGACGGCAGCGTTGGCTTTGCAGCTTGGTTGACTGCACCTGGGTATGAACCAACCGCGTGAACCCTGCAGTGGAGACAGCCCTACGAGGAAGTGCACAAGATATCCTGAGTGGGTGGAGTGTAAACCAGGAGCCGCACCTCGTGTCGAGTAGCGCGCTGTTATCTGCCCTAAGAGGCTTTTGCGTAATTACAGTTCTGGGTGGAAGTGTCTAGTCTTAATTAAAATGAGATATGGATTCTCAAACAATGCGTGTTGACCTGTTTGAGCTATCTATCTGCTTGAAAGTCGGTAGCCCCGGTAGCTTGTCTGGCCTGACGGTAGGAGCTTCAGTCATTTGTTGAGTCACTGCTCAGTTACTCAGCAGCTAGAGGAAGTGTGCACATAGCTGCCGTCCCTGCGGCAAGCTCTGCAAAGAGGTGAGGTGGCCCTGTGCCCTGCACTGTATGAAAGTGCGATAACATGCTCATCTTATGAAGTAGCCGCTTTTAGTACTGCCTGGTCAATACAGCTGTGAGGAGCAAGGAAGACAGAGTTCTGGCTGTAAAGCAGCAACAGCGTTGTTCAATCCAAGGGTCAAATCCTGCCTGTAGCTATTTGTTGGCTCCATTGAGGGCAGCATTGAGCTTGCAAATGGCTTTCCTGGCGGTGATGATGCAATTGGATTGCAAAGCCGTAGGGGAAAAAATGTTATTCTCCATGGAAACAGTATATTTTGGTATGGAATCAGTAAGAAAAAAAGCTTCATCGCCTTTGGTGCTCTCTTTCAAAGCTGAGTATCTCTTCAAGCCCCTTCACAAAGTCAAGCTACGTGTGATAATTGGTGGGGAAGAGTGTCTTTTGTTTCAGGAACATGAAAAATATTCACTGATGGGCAATCTTTGCTGTTTATGTTTGGTTTATTATGTGTGTATGCTCCTTGGTATGCTGTTGGTTCCATCTGAGTGCTCTGGGACAACTTTCTAACAGTGAATTATTTCCTCCAAATCATGTTTCCAGTGATTAGGCTTGCATGGGATTTGAGACGCTGAGACACTGCCGGCTGCTGGGTGTTCTCAATGGTTCTTGCCTCGGATGAAAAATGTTAATCATAGCACTTCCCTGCTGGGAACATAACGTGGGAGACTGTGTTAAGGACTGCCAGGTGCTTGGACTTACCTGGAATCATATGCACTAGCATTGCAGAATCATTTTGAAGCTGCACTTTTTGCATGTAAATAAATAAGTGAGCTAGAACATTAAAAAAAAAAAAAAAGATTTATGAAAGTCATAGGTATCTGTCACATCTTTGAGATACTGTAAGTTAACTGATTTGGCCTTAAACTTCCCATGCCCATACTAAAATGTACAATTGATAAATAAACACAACTCAGTAAATTAAACAGACAATCAGCTTTTGGGGAAATTTCTGGCTCTTCAAGCTCATTTTCTTGCCTTTTTCCTGTCTTTAAGCTGACTACTTCATCCAGTTTTACGTCCTTAGAAGATCTATCTTGACATGAGACTTAAATTATCTGGTCAGTCCAGAAAAGAGGAAATATATTTGCCATTTGTGACATTCCTGAAGGGCTGCTTGTCCTTTTGGGAACTTGCAGAAAGAATGATTAATTGACAGCATGGGATTCATCCTACCACTGTAGCAGACCTTAGACCCTTATTCTTAAAAGCAAGTTAACAATGATCATGTAATCAACAGCAGCATAGCCACTGTGGGAAAGTAAGAAGAAATAAACTGAATTTTCAGCAAAGCTGATTTAAGTTGAAAATGAGGGAAAAAAAACCCTTCTTTTTGGATAGTTGAAGCTCTACCTTTGGAGGTGGTAGAGCGTATTCCACTAGAATTTCTGGAAACGACATTGGATAACCATTTGTTGGAGGAAGGGCAGGGGGTGTCTAGTTCCTGCTTTAGTATGGTGGGTTGTCATACGTGATCTCTTGAAGTCCTTGCAGCCCTGTGTTTCTGTGACCTCAGTCCCATTACTGATCCTGTTGTTGTTTTCCGTTTGATGTACCAGGAATTAGCACAGACTTGCCAAATGCCATGTGTCTAATCTCAGTAATGCAAATTTTTTGAATAGGTTTGAATAAAGATTTTAGCTTCAGGGCCTGTCCAGGGTCAAACTATGGTTAGATGTACTTTGACTCCCGGCTGTAAATGGTTCCTTTTGGAGACACATCTGTTAGTTAAAACATTTCTTTAGAGTGGCAACTCTCTAAGCTGTTTCTCTATTAAATGTCAGCACAGTATCTCAGGACATCTGAACTATTTCATCTTGGGGTACAAATTAAAAATTTGGAAAGGTTTTATGAGTGTGCCTCTCAAACCTTGAGCCAGTCATGATCTAGGAATGTATCTTGTTCTTTGAAACATGTCTGTCTCCCAGCTACCACTCTCTGCCAGAAGGCCATGGAAGAGGAGCCGTGAGGCAGAGGTTGCCTTTGATCACTGCAGAAGTACCAAACTTCCAACTTCAGGTGGAAGCTGCTCTGTTGTCCTCCACTTCCTGTGCTGAAGAATGGCTTCAACACAACCTTAGCTCTGCTTTGAGCTTTATACATGGAGTTCAGTAGGACTTGATAGGACTGAAATGCGATAAAGGCCTTTTAGGGGAGGTTATAAGGAAGAGAAGGGAATGGGGGAAGAGAGGCTGCTTGGGAGGGAAATATGTTAACAAAACTCAGGATCAAGATCCATATGGTGAGATAGGTCTGCTCCATTAGCCTGGAGGCACCTTGAGAACACGTGCATTTCTTTGCTAGATGTAATCAATGGTTACTCAATCAGAGCTGGTTGTCTTAAGCCAAGAAGGAAACCACACCTGTCATGAAAATAAGCAATATAGTTCCTTAGAGCTCCCTCCTTTCCTTTAGTATTCAATCTCTTCACCCAGTATTACAGACTCAATTTGGCAGCTTCCTCAGAATCAGCCTTTGGCTGTAAGATCCTTCCTGATGGTGCTCAGCAAAGGTTTTCACCACCCTGGCCTTTAATCCCCATCTGAATGGGGATTACGCTGAATGGGGATTACGCTGCTGCATATAGTCTCACGATTCTCTATTGCCAGAACTGCATGAGCAGAAAAGGGGACACTGCCCACCTGTCATTCAGATTTCTGTAGCATAATACACATATTTTGAAATCAGTATTGGTTCCTAGTTGGGGGGGGGGGGTCTGTGTTTTTTCTTTTGGGGGCATAAGCTAGGAAAGCTCTGCATGTGACTCAGGAGAGCCTTAGGGAGGAGGGTTGGTTGGTTGGACTCCTGACAGCACTCTGAGGACAAAGAGCTTGAGCACCTGGAGACCTCGCCATGGGACTACTGGACTACAGGTAAATTTACTCGCCTTGTGTCTTCTTAACCTAGGGTTTTGCAAGTGCAGGGACCAGGAACAGTACATGTCCGAAGCAAATTAAGACCAGCATATGCAGGTCCTGTTCTTTGGACTACTACATAGATTTAGTGAGATGCATCTCCCTGGCTAGAAATGACTGACTACTAAGAGAAGCCTGGGTCTTTGGAGGCGTCAGTCCTCCTTTGACTTGATATATTCATGAGACTTTTCCTTTCTGTATGCGTTGCTTTCTTATGTCTTTCTAAGCGATCTTTTCAAACTAAACATCAAGTGCTCTTTATATAGCTGTGCCAACAACAAAGCATAAATGGCATATTAAAAATGAGATAACATATTATTCTGGGTAGTACCAGTGCTGGGCTATTATTTGGGTTTCTTGTACAGCTTCTGATATCATTTACATTTGTTTACAACAAACTGTATTATTCAGTGCCTGGTAATAGTTTTTTACATAGCATATAAAAACTGAAAAATTAAGAAAAGCCAACAGTATACATCGATGCATGATAGATTCCGTTACTACTACCCTGAATTGTTCATCCCTGCCACCTTCACTGTTTATTGTTGGGCACAACAACCACAAGAGGGAGCTTGGAAGTGAAGGTCTAGTTCGTCCTGGTGATATTTTTCTTCAGAGTGGGGCTATGCTTCGTCCTTGCAAGGCTAACACGGTGCTGTATAGGTCAGAGAGAGAAGAGAATTTGAAATAAGTTAATATTTCAGGACTTTGGTTGCATGACCTGGATATTTCTTAGCAAGACTTCAAAGAAAGGTTTGTGCTTATAGTTATTTTGTCTAACACGTGTCTGGAATTGCAGATTATACTTGGGAGTTTTTTGTGCATAATCAAGGGTTATTTACAATTTCCTGCTCTGTTATTGCAGCTTGGTAAAAAGAGTGATGGGATTCCACTAAAGTTGAGGTAAAAAATGTAATTGCAACAACAGGATTTGTACGATGTGGCTCTGCTCCACTGAATGTCAGAAACTGTTACTAAAACAAAGCAGGGAGAGCAGGATGATTGACTTTGAAGTTGATTTAGCGCTTAAACAAAGCTAAACCTACTTTATATTGCAATCTGGTCCAAATTAAGTCCTCCTGCCAGTTTTCATGCATAGCAACTGGTCCCCTCCTGTCAGCATCATCAAGTTTTGCTGACACACTTTATTAATGCTGATGAACACCAGGGTGTCCACTGAGTTTCTTTCAATGAGCAGTTTCTTTCAATGAGCAGTATTAGTGATGTTGCATGGCCATAAGTACAGCTCTAAATGGGAGTGTTAGCAAGAAGAGCAGGCACCAAGTATCTGACACTAAAGATCTGTGTCCTGAGGAGGATTGGGGCAGACTGGGGAGAGAAATGCTGCTACGTAATGTCATCTTCTGGTGTCAGAACAAAGTGCTGGGCAGAGAAGCCCAATCCTGCAGTTGGAAGGTAATGGGCAGATTATACCTAAACCACAAAATTAAAAATGCAACGATTTCAGTTTCCCCAGCAATTATATGAGTAACAGGTTGCAGCACACTGATGTCAGACTATTTAGCTGGTGTTCTGCAAGGGCAATTTGGTAGAAATGCAAATGTATCATTGTTTATTATATTCAATAAATAGAATGGTTCTGGAGCAGAAGTTTTTAGAAGCGAAGGACGTGCTCAGTCCATTGCAACTGTAGAGATATGATCAAAATAAAATACAACTTGGGAAGTAGGTGAAAAATAATATTCATTGTTAAAGACTTGAAAAACTTATTATTTAGGGCCAATTATTGATATTTTCCTGAGAAGAGTCTCATCTGAGAGCTGTCAGTGAAGTGCCATTTTGCCAGATGTTCTTGTGATCTTTTTTCAGCAATGGATTAATAGAGTTTGGCATCTTTTGTATAACCCTTTTCATCCAGGGATGGGCCAGTGCTTTACAAAAGAGAGTATGAGTCTGCAGGGAGGCTGAGTGCTTGCCTGCAGTCACCCAGTGAATTAGCAGCACAGTCAGGAATAAAACGTTTCCTTTTACCTCCAGCTCCTTCCCCTTCCCACACAGGTCCTCTGTAACCAGTGGCAACAGGAGATCCAGGAATGACTAAATCCTTGGAACGTCTCCTCACTTATGCAAGCCTGCAAATGGGAAGCATCTACGTGGGCTCACATGTAGAGCCAGAGGAATGTGAGACCGGAAGGGCACTGGATCGCCTCATCCTTTCTCTGCACCAATGCAGGATCAAGGGTCCTTGGACCATCTCTGACACATGCTTGAATCATCCTTGGCTTCTCCAGCCTGCTCTAGTATTCCTAACCGGTAAAGGGACCTAACTCAAATCTTCCACAATTTCAGGCAATTTCTTTGTTTCCCCATGCCTTTGGAGCACAGCTGATCATTCTTACTGAAATGGTCCATCACACTTCAGGAGACCACTATAGTTCCCCTTCTTCCTTTTCTAAGCTAAACAAACTCAGTTCTTTCAGATGTAGTTTTTTAAAACTACTTCTTTTGGACTCCTTTAAGAATTCATTTTATTTTGTTTTGTTTTGTTTTTCAAACAGCTAGTACCTAAGCCAGGACCTCAATTCTGAGCGAAGTAATTCCTTTAGGTGTGGTGGTGGGAACATTGCAGGTATCTTATTCCAGAAAGATATTTCCCTTTTTTTGCCAATTTTAGTGCACTGACTTGGATATATCAAACAGCTGATCATGTTCCTCTCATGTGTCTAGTGCTATTCAAACAGGACTTTGGCTGTGCCTGAGCCTGCTTCCAGCAACAGCAATCAAGCAGGCCTTTTGCTGTCATTGCTGGCCCTGCAGCTGGGAGATTTATGGCTTGGGTGAAGAGTGAACGCAGAAGTTCTCCTGGCAACTCCAGCTGAAGGGTTTGTGCTAAAGAAGGAAAGATCTAAGGTAAATGTTTGAAAGGCCACTATGGACCAAAGTCCACCTAGGTGAGTTCCTGTCCCTAGCAGTTGCCAATAGCAAATGCTTTGAGTGTGAAAAATAGGATTAGTACAGGATGACCCTTCTCCCCGTCAGCTGGGTATGGGTTCTTGCCTTTTGGGCTATGGTATTTAAAATCCCCTGGCAGACCTCTCTTCCATCTTGTCTATCTTGTCTTCTTCCTTTTCTGTCGTCTAAAATGAATTTGATGCTAAAAACGACAAAACACATGGACCGTAATGGCAGTGACTCAACCTGGCATCAGAAGTCCTGGAGGTCGGCATGGTCACAGCTTCCGGGGGCAGGGAGGGAGCAAGCAAGCAAACCCTGAAGACCAGGAGGGAAAGTTCACAGCGGCATTTGGAAGAAATGAGACTTTTTGTTTCTGTTCTGCTTGATCCGTCCTGGCAAACACCGAGGTGTTTGAGAGGCCAAAAGAGACCACAGCCTAGTGCTGTCCGCTCGCCCAGTGCAATTCCTCCCCACTTTGCCGCACCGTATTTGCGTTGCGTTTCTACGTTATTCCTCGACGCTGTGAATAAGGAGGGCGGACGTGCCTGGCTGGAGGTCAGCGGTGACTCAGTGCGGGAGCCGGCAGCCAGGATTGCTCCTCCCGGGGTTCCAGGCGAGCCAGCCGGCTCCGCCGCTCCCGGCAGCTCCCCATGCGCCGCTCCAGCCGGCTGCAGTCACCCCAGCAGAAGGAAGGCGACGGGGACTTCTCCTGGGGCCCTGCCACCGCACGCCGGGGTGGCCAACCCGCTGCTCCAGTGCGCCCAGTGCCGCCACGGCAGGAGCCCTGCCTGTGACCGGCCAACGCAGCGATGCGCTGGCTGCTCGCTGGAGCGCTGCTTGCCCCCATCCGCACCTAGCGATATTTAATGACACGAGCATTTAAAAATGCATGGGGAAACGGCACTCGGCCCTCTTGACTGATTTCTACATGAAGCCGCCCTTCTCCGGTGACACAAAGAGCAAGAACCATGGGCCAAGGGAAGCACTGGAAATTTGGTCCCAAGCTGCAGTGACAGTACATTTAGTACAGCCAGTCCTTTCCCCTGCCACTGGCAGAAGAGGAGCTCAGCTGCTTTGTGGCGCAGGTTTACAAGGAAAGCAGTTTTGCTTTAATCTTCATGCTTCTCTTCTGTCCTGTTCAACAGGAGTCCGAACCCCAGCGTGCTCCCCTGCCCCTGCCCGTCCCGCTCCGGCGATGCTGCTGCAGGGCTTCGCTCAGCGACCCGTGGGCACCTGGCCCTCCCCAGCGGACGCGGTGCTCGGAGCCGACTTATTCCTGTGCTACCGTCGAACCAGGTTGTGCCGTCTGCGGGGACTGACCGCGTAATCCCCACCGCTCCGGCAGTGCTGCGTTCATCAGGCCAGGATGGATGCAGGCTCCTGCCCAGCGTTGGTGCGGTCCCACCGCTTGGGCTTGTGCCAGCAAGCAAGGGAAGGCGCTGGGTGTTATTAGCAGGGTGACAGAAAGTCATTTTGGAGCCTGCCAGTGCATTCTTCACTTGCTGGCTATATGGGAAAGTGTATAGGATAATGATAATCCGTGGGTGCTCTGTGCTTTTCCTCCTTGCAGCCAGGGCAGCTAGTTAAGTGCGTGACCTGACAGCCTCTGTCCTGACATACCCGGGAGTATCTGGGGAGTGTAAGAGGGAACACAGCAAATGGCACAGCCGCCTGGGAGTGACTTACAGCAGATGTTCCATAGGAAACTGAAAAGAAAGCAGGAAACAAAATCTCAGCGGCATATAACACGGCATTTTAGGTTTGTCGTGATGCATTTTTGTTGTTCAGGGTCCCACAGGATCGTATGTAGCTGTGGCTTTTTCCAGCAGCGATGACAATGATCCCCAATGCACTGCCTATTGCATTTGTCTCCGCATAGGACAACAGCACCTCTAGGGACGTGAGCACAGCCGCAGCCGCTGCCCCTGCTCCGCGGGAGAGCTGTGCCGGGCGGCCGTGGTGCAGCACCAAGAGCAGCCCTGCCAAGAGCACCCGGCTCTGGCCAGACCCCACATGGGCACCTCCGCGCGCGAACCGGCTGCCCGGTTCGCTGCTTAAAAACAAATTCTAGAGGGGCCACAACTGAGCGAGCGCAAGCCCCCAACGCCCGCCGCGCCGCGGGGAGGTAGCGCCCAGTGGGCTGGGCTGGGTGCCGGCGATCCCGAGGGTGGGCAGCCAGCTCCGGCGCTGGAAGGATGAGCTTTTCCTCCCCGGTCCGTTTAGCAGCAGTAGTCGCCCTTCTGGGATCTGGAGACACAGTGAGCATGTAAGTGTGCGCATGTGTCTGCGCGTGGGGGCGACGGCTCGTTAGGTCTGAGACGGGAATCAGGTTGTCTCAAAGAGTCGTGAGCTTAACAAACGCCAAAAGCAGGGTGCGAGGTGCCCATGAGCGGCAGGACCTCCAGCCCCAGCAAGGACTCCCACGGGGGGCTGACTTCAGCTGGAAACAGTTCTCCATCCTCTGGTGAAGTGTATCAGCCCATCTACCAGTTTAACATACTTCTGCTCAAATCTGCTCAAATATATATATATATATATATATATATATATATATATAAAAATATGAGTTTTTTATATATATATGAATATGTATGAATCATATGTAATTTTGTCTCCCACCTCAAGAGCTAGCAGGAGACTTCTAGCTGCACTGGCCAAGCACAAGGCTAGCTGGCCACTTTGTTTTAATGGAATTTAACCTGATTTTAAAAGGTGATGCTCACTGCTCGGTGACTTAACGCAGGGAGAGCAGCTTAGCTCCTCTCCCCCAGCCCCTCTGCAGGAAACGTGACTCGTTTTGCCCTTGCGTTTCTCCACCAGCAGCTGCTAAAGCTCTGTGCTTACCAGAGACCACCTCAGGCACACTAGTGCAAATCCTGCAGCGCTGGCAGACAACCTTTCCCCCTATTAATAAAAACGTAATTCAGAGAGGGAAAATATCCCTCAACATAGCGGAGATATTTAGACCCGGGGGGATATCAGTAATTTTTTTTAACCTGCTTTTAGGCATTCGGTTCCTTTGCTCCAGAGAGAAGCCTGCACCTGCGCTCGCAGCCTTCGCCGTCCAGCTGAGAGGGAGATGCTGCGTGCGAGAAGAGCCGGGCTCGCCTTGCCGGCGCGCTGCTCCGACTGCTAGCGCTCCCGCGCCTGCTGCGAGCCCAGCCGCCGGCTCGAGGATGCTGCACCTCAAAGTCCAGTTTCTGGATGACTCCCAGAAGATCTTCGTAGTTGATGTAAGTGGGCATCATATTCTTACTGTTTTGGGCTCGTTGATGCAGTCCGTGCCGCTCCGAAGGATTGCATAAGCCTCTGATGGGCTGTGATAGCTTCTCGGTTTGGGCTTTGCAAAAAAAAAAAAAAAAAAAGGAAACAAAAACAAAAAAGCAAAAAAAACCCCAAATCCAAACCAAGAGCTTGTCGTGCTGATTGCTAAGTGTCTTTCAGCACCAGCATACTCCTGCTGTCCTCTCTTATTTGCATTATTTATAAAGGAGGAATGGCTTTTACTTATCCGGTGTCATTTTTGGGGGAATCAGCTAATATAAAGTGATGGTCTTGACAAGTGTGGAATTCTGTTTCAATTTTTTGGCTGCCAGTATAAGCATTCAACAGGGAAGAAAAAAATCCGGGAACAGAATAAAAATAACATATTGAGCCAAACTACCCATGGTGAGAAACATCTGTATGTACATCTCTTCTTGGGTATTTGATTGAAAAAGAAAACTGTGTGGCTTTGAGGAGAACTGCGGATCTTGGATCTTATTTTCTGTATTACAGTGTCCCAAAGCACACTGTCATTAGTAATTCACACTTTATAAATACTAGCTCTGAATATTAACTGTTTAAATGTATTTTAAATGTTAAGTGTTAATATCTATGATATTATAGATTATATATAAATATATTTATATATCTGGGGCTAAATATAAAGTGGTATCCTGTCTATATTTTAGAAACATATCTTCTTACAAGAGTGATTGAGCATTTACTGTTGATTAGGATTTGATAATCACAATAGATAACTGAACTGGATAATTCAAGTAGATCTATTCTAGTACTTACCTGCATCTCCTATGGGACGAAACTTTTTTATATAAACCTATTTTTCTTCAAGTTGTATTGCATTCCTTAGATAATCCTGTTTTCGGTTTTTATAGCATAGCATAAGAAAACTTGTGTTCAGTCTCAGAAGTACTTTGGTTTCTTTGCAATAGCAGTTTTGAACAAAAGAGGATTGTAAAGTAATTCCATCATTTGAAACAGCATGCAAGTTATTTAAGGTAATTCAGTTAATGATGTATCATAGACCTGGAGTCAGCTTAAGAATGAGCCTGGTCATTTAAAAATGCTGTTTTTCATACTGGTTAGATCAGGGCACAGTGAGAGACAATCTGAAAGATGCTGCTGCCACAGTACTGCTGTACTTTCCCATCTCTGCTTTCTTCTTTGCCCGAAACTCTTACAGCACTATAGCTCTGCACAACGTTATTGCAGCAAATAGCTTCCATTAGAGGAACTCCTAGACGTTTCCTTTCTTTACATGGAAAGATACTGGAAACCCCTTTTAGGCATTTCATGCATTTGATGCTGTATGGTTACGATAAATGAGTAGCTGGATTAGTGGCTTCGCCATCATAAAAGGACCGCTTTGGGCTAAGCTTGGAGCAGATATTTCAAGCAACAATTCCCAAACCCTTCCCGACTTTGGAAAGCTCTTTTGTACGTGTGGTATTTCAGTATAAAGGGAGGGGAAATTGCAGAAGAGGCAAAACACGGCGGGCCTGATTCCCCCTCGCGCTGGGTGCACGCGCTGCGTCGCGTGGGTATCAGGGCTGGCAGCGCGTGCGGCGAGGTCTGGTTCCAGGCCGGCTTGGCAGGGGACTGGGCTCGGCCCTGGCCCCGCGGCGGCTTTTTCGCCTGCGTCTTGGCGGTACCCGAACCCGGCCCGGCGTCTCATCCCCACCGGCGGGTCGGGGCGGCCACGGGCTGCTTCAGCTGCTGGTTTCCAGCTCTCGCCTGGTGACTTATCGCTCTCCGCGTGCCCCGACTTCGGTTTGCCATGCCGGCTTCCAGGTCGCTGCTCCGAGCCGCTCTCGGCGAGGGATGCACCCGAGTTTTCCAGTGCTTTGTAAGTGCAAAACCTGTGACTGCAAAGTGTGTCAGTGCTGGTACTGGAGCCACCATAAGTTTGCTGGGTGGCTTCACCGCGGGAGCCCGCGTGTCGGCTGGGACAGGCTGGGATGGCTTTCGGGCAGGTGCTGGCGCTGAGGGCAGCAGGCCGGGAGGCCTCTGGCACCACGAGGAGATGCCGCAGTGCCGCCTCCCCCTCCTCTGCCCCCCGGGCGGCGGGAGCTCTGGTCTGGCGTGTGCCCTCGTCTGTAAAAGCACTCGGGACATTCGCCTGCTCTCCGGAAAGAGTTAAAAAAATTAGCTGTGAACTTGTGCCGCGCTCGGAGCCTCTCCGCGAGCAGCACGGCAAGAGCAAACCGCTCCGCAGCCCGACAAAGCCCGAGCGCGCGCGGCGCTTGCTTCTTTGCAAGTATAATTTGCTACAGGGCAAGATTCATCTCAAACAAAAAGAGGAAAGAAAAGACAAATCGAGCAAGCCCAGCGAAACTGCTGGGGCTGAGTGAACGCAGGACAAAAAGTCTCCTGCAGCCTCGTGCCCTTTGCGATGATTAAGGATGGGGGTTTATTGAAAGGAGCTGCGTGGAGCTGGCCATGCGCGCTGCTGCAGCGAGGGACTTGGGGTTTGGGTTGCAGCCTTGCACCCAGCCACAGCCACGCAGGGGACATCCTCACGCCCAGCACGTGGAAAAATCCCCCCCTGCTTCCCGTCCCGTCCGCTCCCAGTGCGGAGAGCAAGGGCAAGCTGAGCTCGCCTCTCCGCTGGCCGCCAGGGTTTCCTACCCGGGGCCGTGCCGGGATGCTCACGGGCTGCGGGGCGCCCTGTCCTGCAGCAGCCGCGCGGTGGGCAGTAACCCGATAAGAGCTGCTGGTTTTTGCCGGCTGCCTGACAAAAGGCTGAGGCTTTTCATGCTGCAAAATTCCAGCTTTGGAAATAAAACAGTTGTAATTGTTTTAATTGCCCTGGCGATCCAGTCATTTCGAGGAGAGCCAGGAGGGCTGCGGAGCGAGTGCTGTTATTATGCGATCACTTTTCGGCAGCCTCGCAGCGCAGAGCTAGCAATTTCGTGCCAGGAGAAGCTGTGAAAGCTTGTCATTAGCGTGCCGCGCACCGAGCGGCCGCGACGCCCTCCCCTGCCTGCCGGGAGGGTGGCGAGCAGCCGCTGGCCCGCCGCAGCCGCAGCCTGCCCTCGTCTTCGTCGCCAGCAATGCAGGGATGCAGCAGGTGTCTGACCCAGCTTGCTTTTGCACTAACCAGCGGTCTTTTTTTTTCTTTTTTGGTCCGCTTTTCATCAGGTAATAAAGGAGTAGCAGGATTTTTGTTGCTTTTCTGGCACTTCCCTGCTGATTTTTTGGTGCCTTCTGGAGCGCGTGGAGAGAGCGGGATGGGGCAAGCAGGGCCAGGCACATCAGGGAACTCGCTTACGCTCGGAGTATTTTGGATACTGAGAACAGATAACGACCGGCCTCCCTTACCTGTGTGTCGCGCGGCTTCGTTAACGTTGCTAAAGTGCCCAGCTGACCGTGGGCACCCAGCGCGCTCTCGCCGCACCATCCTGCTGCTGTTAACGACCCCTAGCAATAACGCGGGAGGCGACTCGTCTGCCTCCGTGAGGCTGCTGCAAGGATGCCGGGCTCTTGCCCGCGCGCGTCCCATTTGCAGCCGGGTGGGAGCTCGCTGGTGGTCCGTGCGCCCCGGCCCCTTGCACGGGTTTGCGGCGTGAGCGGCTTGCTGCTGATCGCACGCTTTTGCCATGGCAGCTCCTGGCTCACACGGCCTTCTCCCGTGGTAATGCTGGGCACCAGGTGCACGTCCTCAGGAGCTGGGGATGGAGCCGCTTGGAGCAGCGGTTCAAAAAGCCAAAAATTCGATTTTTTTCCCTCTTCTTTTTCTTTCCTGCTTATTAAGTTCTGTAATAAAGCGGTGAGAAGGAATCTGATTTCTAAGAGCTGAGGAAAGTGGCACACAGCATGCTTGTTCCTGTCCCATGTGCCATGAGCATTTATTGAACAAAGTTTGGCCGTGGCAGGGTCAGGAAAAATCCCACAGATCATATGGGGGGGGGGGGGCAGAAATGCCTTCCAGATCTCACTGAAATTGGGTCCTCTCCGCTCTTGGCATCGCCTAATCCGCTGCCTCCGCGGTGTGTTTGACCGGTAGCAAAAATCCTGCGGCAAAGGGCTCTTCAACCTGACCTGCGGCCACCTCAACCTTGCGGAGAAGGAGTACTTTGGGCTGGAGTTTCGGAGCCAGGCTGGGAACCATGTGAGTGACGGGCCCAGCGCCTCGCGCTCGCTGCCAGCCCTGCTCCCCTCTCCGTCCCTGTCCCGGGGCCGGCCGCAGCCCTTGGGGTTTATCCATAGCCGTCCACGGCGTGTGGGCCTCCCCCACCGTGGGATGGCTCGGCACACTAGCAGGGCTGACCGGCGTTTTTTATTGCATTCTTGCATGATGCTGCATCTTTTATTTCTATTGCTTGGCCTGCTATGCCACTTACTTATTTACCCCGTTCTACATTGCCTTATTTCAGGTCTGGTTGGAACTACTAAAACCCATAACAAAGCAAGTAAAAAGTAAGTATTTAACAAATAAACTTCTTATGTTCAGTGACAGCCTGGCACAGGTGCATTTGCACAGTCTTTTGTGCTTGGGGAAGGGACTCGGTTTCTGGCATTTACCTGGGCTCCTTCTATAGTCTGAGGCCGGGCAGGATTTTTGAGGTCACCACAATCCCTATATAAAATCCTGCAGAAATGCTGCTGCCTTTGCAATTGGGTAACTAACTAACTGCACTGTTTTAGGCTTGGGCTGTTCATGTGCCGACAGCTTGGCTGAGGAGGAGGGGATGCTCGGGGTGTGTGTGTGTTTGGATGAATCTCCCTGTAAGGGACGAGCTTGATAAAAAGCCCCCCCTTTCCGGGTGCACCGAGTCACCCGCGTGCACCCCCTGTCCCTGCTGCCCTGGGGGGGGGGTCACAGCCCTCTGCATTCAGCCTGCCCCCCCTTTTCCACTAGTCCAATGTTTAGGTCTGCGTGCCTGAGGCTGCCCGCGATCAGCCTTGCGGACACCCACTGCAGCGGGACCGCGGGGCAAATTGCCGTTTCAAAGAAATGCTGGTGCGTTTTCCCTTAGTGCAGGTTTGGCACCCGACTCGCAGCTCATTTTTGTTCGTAACGCCGGGGAGCTGGGCGGGCTGGTTGTCCTGGGGCAGCAGGGAGTCCCTAGTGCTCGCGGCTTTTAAATCCTAATTTGCAAGGGATCCGAGTGGTTTACTCCGTCAGGAGGCAGCATGTGTGAAGAGAGTTGTAAATGTTCTCAACAGGCACATAAAAGAAAACTTATGAAGGTGTTGTGTTTTAAGATCCTAAGGAGGTTCTTTTCAAATTTATGGTGAAATTTTTCCCAGTGGACCCTGGACATCTGAGAGAAGAGCTGACCAGGTACAGTGTTTGCTCAGGTCCTTTCTTACTGCACAGTCCTATATTATTTTTGCAATTGCTAAGCATGTATTTAAACTCCTTATCTTCATCCACCTGAACCCATCTATTAATGGGTAATTCTATGTAGTGAAACAGCTTTGTACTTTATGGAACAAAAAAGCAAAAATCTTTTCTTGAGCCTCTGTTTATAAACAAATTAAAATCCACTTGATGGATCAGCACTCTTAGGAGGCTGCAACTTGTTTACTGCTGAACTTCTAGAAGTTGTGCATGAGTTTGACTTTGCTCAGTCTAGCTGCAAGTTGCATTCTGAAATAAGAACTTTAATTTTATTTTTAAAAACAACGTAGTTAGCTCTTATGTTTTGAAGAAAGGATTGCAAAGAGGGACTAAGAATGTAACCAATGCAGTGCTTCAGCAGCTCATTAGCCCTAAGAGGGCAAATGCCCTCTGAAGCATAAAGGACTGTTAACTCTGAAACCTAGTGATGGGAGCAGCACCAGGGCAGCCAGCCCCTTGCAGCACAGCCCTGGCTCTCTGTGGAGCTGCATCCTGGCAAAAGACCCCTTCTCAGGGCACTGTCCTCTCCCCCTCCGCAGGTACCTCTTCACCCTCCAGATCAAGAAAGACCTGGTGTTCGGGCGGCTGCCCTGCAGCGACAAGAGCGCCGCGCTGCTCGTCTCCCACCTGCTGCAGTGTAAGGGCAGGCGAGCGCCCGCGGGGAGCAGGGGGTCCGGGCCGCGGCGGGGGGATCCAGGGGCATCGTGGTGTCCCGGCGGGCTCCTGCAGCCTCACCCCGCCGCCCCTGTGCCCCGCAGCCGAGCTGGGCGACTTCCACGAAGAAACGGACCGGCAGCACCTGGCGACCCACAAGTACCTGCCCAACCAGGAGCGCCTGGACGACCAGATCATGCACTACCACCGGAAACACAGGCAAGCGCCGCCGCCCGGCTCCTGGCCTTTCCGGCCCCGAAACCCACCCCAAAAGCGTGCCATCACAGCACGGTGCTCGGACGCCTGCAAATGGGGACGTTTTAATCAGCACGCAGAGCTGGCGACGCGTGAGCCTGGCGCCCCGCGTGAGCCCTCGCCGTCCTCCTCCGGCGAGCGCAGCGGTGCGCCCAAAGCGTGCCTTTTTCCAGCCCGTTTCGGCAGCTGCCGTCTCACTCTTGTCTCTTCATTGGCATCTCCAGCGGGAAGACGCCAGCCGAGTCGGACATGCAGCTGCTGGATGTAGCCCGGAAGCTGGAGATGTACGGGATTCGCCCGCACCCCGCCAGCGACGGGGAAGGGATGCAGATCAACCTGGCCGTGACGCCCATGGGGGTGCTGGTGCTGCGGGTAAGCTGCCGGGTGGCCTTGCTGCTGGGGGGGGGGGCTTCAGCAGCCTGCGTAGCCCCCAAACCGCCCCAATACCCCATGAGGATGAGCACACCCCGACGGGCCTCCGCGCTGGCACCGCGGACGGGAGAGCCGTGTTTTGCCCTTGTAAACCGGAGCACGGCGATGTCGGCACCACAGGTTACATGGCTGCGTCACACGTGTTTACTGTATAATCTTCGAGCAAAAAATAGCCATCTAATGTCTGTGCAATTACATAACGCTGTAATCACGGCATCGCGGCAGAATAAATACAGACTGCCTCGCAGCCCGTGTGAAGCAGTGCTCGCCTCCCACGCTGACTTAATTTCAACCTGGGAACATCTTGCCAGAGCAGAAAAAATCCTGACTGCGGGTCTGCTGTTCGTAATTAGCGCTGCTAGACCCAGTTATTTACGCAGAGCCGTAAACAGCCCTCGCACGCATACGTGGTTAGAGCAGCTGTGATCCCAATAAAGCCCGGGCGCCCTCGGGAAACCAGGAGGGTCCCGGGGTCGTGGCATGACGTAACACGGCTGTATCTGCTCCTGCAGCGACAAGCATTGCGTTGACGCATGCAAACCGATGGTACAGGTACCCAAGGGTAAGGGGTATTTGCCGTCTGCTGAGGTTGCCTTGGGATCGTGGAGGCTTACAAATAGCTTCAGTTGGTAGAGTTAAGCCCTGAAGCTCCGTTCCCATTTTTGGGACCAGACGATGGAGAACGGGATCGAAGGTGGGATGCCGGGGCTGTGTCAGAGTCTCCTCAGGTCGGGTCTGCTCCGTATCAGTGTCTCCGAGGGTCACCTCTTGGCCCAGCTTACTTCTGCAGTCCCCGCTTCCCCCCGTAACCACCGCGTCCGGCTTTGCAGGGCAACACAAAGATCAACACGTTCAACTGGTCCAAAATCCGAAAGCTCAGCTTCAAGAGGAAGCATTTCCTCATCAAGCTCCATGCCAACATTGCCGTAAGTACTGTGGCAGCAGCAGCTGCCCGGCTCAGGACCGGGTGGTGGGGTCGCCTGCCGCGAGCCTGGGCTTACCCAGACCCGCTCTGCTGGCTGGCGGGCCTGGACAGTCCTGGATTTTTTGAGTAAAACCCATTTCTGCTGCTTTCCTGTTCACGACAACGCCGGCCCGCCTGCTCGCGGCCACGCAGGCGCTGCACAAGGACACGCTGGAGTTCGCCATGGCCAGCAGGGACACCTGCAAGACCTTCTGGAAGATGTGTGTGGAGTATCATGCCTTCTTCAGGCTCTCCGAGGAACCCAAGTCCAAGCCCAAAGCCCTCCTGTGCAGCAAGGGCTCCAGTTTCCGCTACAGGTAAAAACCCCCCAGAAGACAACCGAACCCAAGGCTGGCGCCGTCCGTCCTGCCGGTCGCCTCCTCTCCGGGGAGCGGGGCCGAGGCTGATGGCTCCTCCTGGGCCTTTCTCCGCCGGCGGCCGCAGCGGGAGGACACAGAGGCAGCTGCTGGAGCACGGGAGGAAGGGGCAGCTGCGGAGCCTGCCCTTCGAGAGGTACCGGGGGCTGGCGGGGCGAGGGGGGGAAACGGCGTGGGCAGCCACGCGCCGACTGACGCCCTGGGCCTTGCAGGAAGCGCGGCGCATCCCGCTACGACGAGCGGCAGTGCCGCTCCTCGCCGGACCTCCTGACGGACGTGTCCAAGCAGGTAGGTTCCCCCCCCGTCGTGGCACGGGCGGGCGGCGAGGCGCAGCGGCCCTCACGCGTGGCGCAGGCAGGGCCGCCACCGCCCGCTGTCCCCGCCCAGGTGGAGGAGCTGCGCCTGGCCTACGGCAGCCGGGGCTCGTACGGCACCGCCAACGGCGCCCATGCCTCGGAGCCCACGCTGGACGCGGCGGGTGCCACAGAGCTGCCGCACGGCCGGGCGCCCTTCCTGCCGCCCTCCCGCAGCAGCTCCGCCTTCCCCCTGCTCTGGGCCGCGCTGGAGCGGGAGCGGGCCTGGGAGCCCTTCGGCCCGCCGCCGCCGCCCCTGACGTCCTTCGAGCCCCGCCACGGGCTGCCCGCCGCCGCCAAGAACACCTCCACCGGCAATATGCGGGAGGCGGCACGGCCGCCGGCCTCCGCCGACCTGCCCTCGGCGCCGCCCGGCCGCCCGCCGCCGGCCTCCGCCCCCCACGTGCGCTTCTACGTGGACCGGCCGCCACTGCCGCGCCAGGCGCCTGCCGAGGACGGGCCCGGGGCGCCCCTGGGCCGCGGCCCCGCCGTCAGCACTGGCACCGGGGAGGCCGCGAGCCGGCCGGCAGCCCGCTCCTTGGAGCACGGCCCCCGCGAGCAGCCCCCCAAGCGCTCTTGGAGCCAGTCGGACATGAAGAGCCTGCGGTTCCCCTGCGGCTCCGAGTTCAGGCCGCTGGGGCCCTGCCCGGCTCTCAGCAGCCGGCGGGCGGGCGCTTTCCGGCCCGTGGCCGCCCCGCAGGGGCTCCCGGCCGGGCCGCGCCGCCCCGCCGAGCGCTGCGTGGGCAGCAGCACCGAGTCCAGCGACTCCGACCCCGACCTGCTGGCCGCCGAGTGCGGCGCCCGCTATGGCCGGCCGTGGCCCTCGCCCGCCGCCCGGCTGCGGCTCTCCTCCGGCAGCCTCCAGCTGGACGAAGAGGACGAGGAAGTGGCCTTGGCCACCGGCGCCGCGGTGGAGAGGACTCCCCGGGGGGCCGCCAGTTACTTCACCTAGCGTCTCAGCGAGCTGTTTGCTCCTCGCAGAGCGTCGGGGTGGGCTCGTGTCGTGTGCGTGCCGTTAGTTAGCTGTAGAGGGTGTTCGTGGACAATGAGGGCACCACTGGATATACCCATCCCCTGCACTCCACCTGGAAGCACCACCGGAGCTTTCCCACACAACCCCAGGGGGGTTCAGCTCCAGGGTGTCTCTGTGGGAAGAGGAGCAGGATTGTCAGTGTGGTTTCAGAGGGGACGGACCAGGTCTGGGAGCTGCCTGTCTGCCGGACGCGGCTGCTGCCCTAGTGCAGAGCCGGGGCTGCAGGCCGGTACCTGGTCCTTGCCGGACGGGGTGGCACGTTTGGGTGCGAACAGCTCTGTCTTTTCCCCAGCCAGTTTTGAGCATCATCCTCCCAACAAGAAATACCACAGCAGTGCTCACAAATCACTTTAGCAGCATCCCGCAGAGATTTCTCAGAAAAGGGTTAATGAACTTGACTCCGCGGCTGCACCTTCCTTACGCCCATTAGCCCCTGTGCTCTAGCAGCAGCTCCAGGGCCACGGCCCCTCCATGTACTGCTCCGATCCGGGGAGCGAGGCTCACAGCCAGGCCCCTCGCTCCCCTGAACCAGGCCTCATCAAGCAACATGGGGGAAGAAGATCACAGGAGGGGGCAGGAAAAAGCAGGCAGCTGGTGCTCACCCTTGGCATTAGGAAGCTTGCTGTAACCATGGTGCTTCTAAACGTTTCTATTTGCTACACGAGCACAATGTTATTTTTACCAGGGCTGTTTCTATAAAGTTATAAAGAAGAAGCAGGAGAGGGGAATTCTTAAAATCCATAGGGTGGCGGGAAAATGATTTATTCATTGTCCCCTGAAAGGGCAAAGGTATAAAATGCTTGAAGTAGAAGTGTATTTATTTTAAAAAAAAAGACTTGCTTACCCTAGAACTATGGGAAACCCACACAGGAAAGAGGTCCCAGACAACTAAAGAATGATGCTATTTCTGTAAGATTTTAGGGGAGGATTTTATTATTTTTCTTTAAGAACAACCCTGTAAGATTCTGTAGGATGTCACTGCAAGGAGAGCACCAGCCCAGTAAATGCACAGCCGCAATAATCACTGCGGCCTGCGAGAATGGATTTCAGAAATGAGGAAGCTGGGGGAAAGACAGAAAAAAGGTTAGTTGCAAAGTAAGGAGAAGCAGGCTTCTGGGTACGGCCGCACCCTGCACATCTCTGTTCTCTGTTTTAGAAGCTGGACAATAAAGCCAAGTTGCTCACACCTGAGCTTTGCGTTCCTCTTTGCAGCAGCTGGCCCCCGTTGAAGCTGCACCTCCAATGCCGCAGGCAACCTCAGCCACCTTCCTCCGCACCCCAGGGCTCCTGGGCAGCCGGGGATGCTCCACCGCGCTGCCAGGCTGGTTTCCCTCTCTCTGCTGCTTGCTGGCTCCCTCTGTGCTTTCAGTGTCTTGGCGACAGCAGCCTTGCCTGGATTCACTGAATGCTGCTCAAAACAACCACATTCTTGGTTGGTTGCCCAAAGAAATGTGTTAGATCAACAAGAGGGCACACTAGGGTTGCTTTTGCTCAAGGCCAGCCAGCGCTGAAAAAGCTGTGAACTACCTGGACCCCACATGCTGCTCCGGAACAGGCGCAGGGGCTATTAAAAAAAAAGCAGAGCTGTCTCTTCCCTTTCCCAAAGCTCCACACTTGGGAAAGGGCAAGAATCACCTCTCAATACAGCATTTAAGTATGGCAGTCTACACGCATGATTTGGTAGAGAAAAGGAGCAGCGTTTCAAATACAAAACGTACATACAGCCTTCAGACAGTGTCCCTTAAAGGGTTATACCTTAAACTCACAGGCAAAGCATATGGAGGCACAGGCAAAGGCTGGCCCAGGCCAGCTTTCCTTC
The DNA here is from genome assembly GCF_036417845.1 of Apteryx mantelli. Lineage (NCBI taxonomy): Eukaryota > Metazoa > Chordata > Aves > Apterygiformes > Apterygidae > Apteryx > Apteryx mantelli. The sequence goes on along the minus strand of NC_089990.1, from coordinate 5,477,743 downwards.
GAGCACGGCCCCGACGAGGCAGCAGCCCTCCCGCGGGGGATCAGAGCACAGCTACGCTGCTCGCCTCCAGGAGCTGCCGGCACTGGCATTCCAGACAGAAGACCGTGCTGGGAAGAACAGGATAGCAGGGGCCTCCTCCTAGCTTTGAGAAGGAGGAACAAGGACTTGGGAACTATTTTTGGATTTTTCCATGGACTAGAGAGTGCTGGGGCATGCTGTGCGCAATGTGACTTAGCACATCCTACACGATGGTCAATAGCAGAGGAACAAAGCAGCCAGTGAGTAAGTGACAGAAATTACCATTCTTAACCTAAACTGATTGCATAAACTAGTTTTCCTCAGACTGTCAGAGGAATAATCACAGGAAGCAGTGGCTTACGTGTCAAGGCAGAACCCAAATAACACCAGAGTAAGTTCTTCCTCATAGTACTAGTATGGTACCTTCTCAGCCCTTTTTACCAAAAAGGAGGTCAGAAAAGACATAGAACAGCTATTAAATGATTATCACTAGGCAAAAAAAGAGTGTGGAACAGTAACATGGAATGATTTGGTCTGTTGATAGTGAAAGAAAGATAACAATATCAGGGAAAACGCCAGATTTTATAGTCCTTATGAAAGTAACTGGTATTAAGGGGGGGCGAGAGGGACCAAGCACCGTTAGTGTCGAAACATCTTCAGCTACTCCATGCATCTGGACTGAAGCAATGAGGGGTTACTAAAATATACCACTACAGCTAAAGCTACTCTTGAAATTCAAAATGCAAGATATTTGGCAACTCTTCAGGTATATATGGTGTATATGACAGGATATAAAAGCAGCAAAAAGGTACACAGTATATATTAAAACTAACATTAAAGAACTTTAGAGAAATACTAAAACAGGTTTCAATGTGTTTAATTCATCTCCATATTTAAGTGTAACTTCATTTATTGGAAAGTATGAAATAAGGCAAGCCAACATACATAACACTACAACTTTGCAAAGAGGAAAATAATTTTATTCCAGTGTTAAATCATAAAACAGTGTGATAAAAATCATACCTTTAACAACTGCTAAACTTTGTGCAAACATTAAGACTCTACCTACTTTCCTATTCGACTACACATTCAATTGAATGCAAGAACAGGTTTATTACGATTACACGTTCACTGTACAAAAGTGTATTAGAGGAATCAGACCAGGGATTTTAAGAATCCTTACACTGATAAAGGACTCAGCCAGCAAAGACCAAATACATTTCTCCGTTCTGTGATTCAGACTACTTTAAGACTACTTCAGTATCAAATTCTTCTCAGTCTACAGTGGTAAAATGTAACAAACGGGATGGTTCCTCCATGAATATTTTGATAAATCTTTCCATTAGCTATCTGCCAGCAACAGAATACTGCTGATTAAGTTACATAGTTCATCAATAACTAACACATGGGGGCTGGGGGGGGGGGCAGAAAGACAACTCTGCTCTGGAAACCAGTAATACAGACATCCATTCTTAAGAGTTAAATTATAGTCTTAGGATGCACAGAGACTTTAGGAGCTGAAATGCCATATGCAGTGCAATAAAACGGTTTCTTGAATGGACTGTATCATAAAGAGCACGAGGCTGTTCTATACATACGTGGATTAATGAATCCCCACACTGCCCTATGAGGTAGGTATACGTCCCACCCATTTCACAAGAAAAGAAGAGGCACCATAATTCGGCTTGTTACAGTCATAGCACAAACAGGGCAGGTTTCAATTTTCTCTTTAAACTCAGTAACCTCAGCTACTCAGAATCGTTAGGGTTGCATAGATTAAAGCCCCTCCATTAAGAGGGCAGAGCCACCCATTACAAAATTTGGGAGAAATTCCCCTCACCTCTCCCCTCGGCCTCCTGTATAAAAGAACGCCTTAAGGGAAGCGACACAGAAGTAAAAACATGTTTTTAATTCTGCGAATTGAGTATGGCTCTCTGAAATAAGATCTGGGATGAGACTGCTGAAGTAAAGCCGAGGTAACTGTGGCACAGACCTTTTTGTACCTTGAATCCACAACGAGTTCATGATTAAGTCAGAACGTTTAAAAAAAAAAAAAAAAAAAAAAAAAAAAACCACAGCGTTGTCACCGGCACCGCACGTTCATCTGAGCACACAGATCCTGACGACTCCTCTTTAGGCATGAGATCAAACCGAACCCTGGCGCTGCTCCGGCTGTGAGCGTCCCCGGGGGCGCAGCAGCTGGCGGGCATCCTCCGGACAAGAACAGCATGGGGGGGACCCAGACCTTTTCAAAACACCCCTGCAACTCTGTGCAAGGAACAGTTTTGCTCAACTACAACACAAGTTTATAAGAGGTATATCCATACCTTTGCACATTTACTAAGATCCAGAATAAAATGCACAACAGAACAAGCTCATGAAAGTTTACAGAACTTAAATATTTATTTTTAAACCATTTAAAACCTCCCAAAACATTGAAATAAGCTTCATCTATAAACAGATTTACAAGACTAACAACTACAGAAGCTAGAGGAACACTACAATTTGTTTCTGTGATGCAGTTATTTTGTAAAGCTTCAGATCAACTGTATTTACAACTTTTGCTGCTTTTACATTTATAAAAATATTTATTTAATCCATAACATTATTGTTTTCAAAAACTATTTCCAGACTTTTTTCTCAGATATAAATTCTAATCGAATTTCAGTTATATAGCAGATGAAAGATTTAAACAGAAACATTTTTTTTAAAATTAAAACAAGGAGTTAAAAGTAATTTTTACAGTGTAGGCACCATTGAAAATAATTGTCCTTGGCATATCTAACCACCATCTCTCACAAGTGTCCTTTATATAAAAACGATGTAATGGCAACATTTGACTAAAAATGCAGTATTTACTTGCACACCATTACTTTTTCAATATTTGGCAGATATATTTCAGATTCTTTAAAATGACTTTTGTGCAAAAACAAAATGTGCAGGTTTGAACCATAAAATAAACACACCCAGCCTTTATCAAAAATAAATTTACACCAACAATTCCACTGCTAAGTACTGAAAAACGTCCCAAAACTTCAGCATAATATACATACTGGGTTGAAAAAGGAAAACAAACCAAAAAAAAACCAAAACCAAGAAACAAAAAAACAGAAAAAGATATTACCCATCTAGCAGTACCATAAATATATAACTGAAAGCAACTTTATAGTCTTACCTATACTTTTTATGAGGAAAAAAAAAAAAAAAAAATCACTCCGTACTGCACAGTTACTACCTTTTTGTGAAAGAATATCTATAACTCAGTTATTTGCATATTAACTGGTAAATACATATTTAAAATACACTTTCAGAAAATTATAAACAAATTATGTTGATGCACTGTATCTAATGTACTTAAGAACAAAAACGTGTATAAATATCTTACAGGAGAAACAACACCACCACACAGAACGCTGGTGTTACGCTTATACCTGCTTGTGAGGTATGTATCATGCGACGCTCAGCTTCTCTGGCTCCCTTCCACCCAGGCATGTATACTCAGAGGAAAAAAATTAAATTAAATTAAATCGGACTTCAGTTTTTGTCCATTATTGCCAAAAGCCCCACCCCCTCAACTGTATTGCTTTAATTTTCCTACCATGATGAATAAGATTGAATTACTACTTCAAAACCTGCGCTAAAAGGTAATACATGTACTATACATCAGGATACTCCTGTTGCTACATATCACCTGCAAACTAGTGACATATTGCTCTCAAATATATGTAATCATAGAGCTGCCTAAAATACTGTACCAATTTAGAAATATAGTAGATACTGTTGCAGGTTTATTTTTCAGGGCATGAAAACTCTATGCTGGTTGAAGCAGGTGCTACAGCAATACCTTTGCCACTATGTTACACGTTTTGAATACGCTTGTGAAAAAGCTATTTTCTCTGAAGCTCGTTAGTGATTTACAAAAGTTTAACTCATGAATACAAAAGACCTGTACATCCCTGTGTACAGGAACAAAATAGCATCAAAAACATACTGTACTTGCACTTCCTATTAACTAAAGTAATGGTTATTTCTAAAAGCAAAACTGCACCTCAACATTTATCAGATTAAACAGGTGAAACTACAATATTAAAAGTTGTTCTTTACAAAATAATTTCCTGAAAATATAAAACCATGTGCACTGCCACAAAATAGTTGAGTAGGTTCTTTCAAATCCTCAATCACCATCAATATGTTGCAAAGATCCAAAAGGCACAAGGAGCTCATGAGCTAAGCACTGCCAAGCTTGAAGTAGTTTGGTGGGTTTCACTGGGTCCATACGAAACAGCAGTCAATTATGTGAAGTTTCTTAGGATGAGTCATTAACAGAAAATCTGCAAATAAAAAAAACGCAAGTAAGAATTTTGTTAATTATGTTTCAGCTTCGCTAACAGCACATAATGGTCAGTGCATCACTAAAACAAGCACGTGCCCTCATCTCAACAGTTCACATGAAAATACAAACAAAAACAAACAGCAACAAAAAAAACCCCACACCAGAATTGACATTCTCAAGGAAACATTCCCTAAAAAGATAAATCAAATTACATATTCTCTTGCTTCCTTACTTGCTACAAATATATTTAAGATAAAGTTACTGGCTAAATTAAAAGAAGCAAAGTATAACAACTACAGTAAAACTGCAGCACTAAATGAGCATAAAAAGCAATTGTCACAATTAATTTTAGTTGCAATAACCAGAAGTGTTGCATATGACCAACAGAGCTAAAAGTTTAAATTCCTGGATGTAACAGATCTAACACTTATCACAAAATTCTACTCAAGTTTCCCTAACATACGGAGTATTCAAATTTAACCAACCTTTCCTGAATGTAGGTACTTCATTTTAAACTTTCCTTTTAAAATAAAGCATTTTTTTTTAAATGCACACAAAAATCCCTTAACTTACTTCTGAAATTTCTCCATAAGTTTCTTCACCATTTTATCTGTGATCCCTGGACATGTTGCTTCTGCCATATTGATACTTTTCTCAAGTTCCTCAATTGCTTTCTTTCTGCTAGCATTATTTGTGTCTTGCTGTTTAAGCTGAGTAATAGACCAAAACAGATAAAGCTTACAAAATTTATCAAACACTTGGGTAATACTTTCAAAGGGGCTTTTAAATTAAGACTTACCTCAGCAAACACAGGGGTGATTATCATTGTTAAACAACTCAGGGTTTTAACAAGATCTTGATCCTAAAAATTAGCAAATGCATGTTATTTTAATATACTGCTATACAGTGTATATGTTGCACTTAACATAGCATACATGATTTTGAAAGTTCAGCTCTATTCAGCAAAGCCCATGAAATATAACCACAAAACAATGATGCATACAGTACATCAACAAATGTTACGTGATGTGGCAATAGATGCCAGATGACATTTCTGAAACAATGTCATACATTGTCACAGTTCTATTCTGCTTCTGTTTAATATTACACAAACCTTTAAAATTCACCTCTCTATGAAACAGATACTAATCTATTACTATATGGTATCTTCTGCAATTGAGGCTGACATTAACTTCGAAAATTATCACTAACAAGCTTTGTGTGTTGAATTACAAAAAAAGTAGTCAATTCTTATGAAAAAATAATTGCTAGTATTTATGAACATGCTCCTTACAATAGCTTCACAACCAGCACTTTGAAGAAGAACTTTTCAGACCGTACATACCGTCCCATTCTGCAGCTTCTTTGCATCTGGTTTCTTTCGAACTGTAGTAAAACTCCACTCAGGATGAGAATTATTTTCTTTGTTACTTGACTCCCTGAAGAAAAAGGATACCATCTACATAACACTAGCCGCAACATAACGCTAAGCAGCATAGGTAACCCAAATACACAATAAACCTACATGGATTAGTTCAGTATACCTTAAAATAAGAAGAGTGTGCACTGAAACTTTAACTGAACTTTAGAAAAAACAAACTTCAGAGACTGAATAAGTTAAAGCCTGATCAAAGCAAATAGATGTAGGCTACCCATAAAGCTTACCTTCACCCGTGGCTTCCCATTTAAAAGTTATCTGATATCCAGAAAAACAAGAGACTTGCAGAATGTATGTTGTTCCACAGGCATTGTGCAAACTTCTTCATAGACCTCAACCTTGCTCTGCAATATTTCTAATTGTGTTGCATTCTTTTTGGTGTGACCACTAACCTGAGACTAGGGAATAATTTCACTTCTGTATAAGTGCTATGTGAGTTTGAAGAGAAAACATTTAAAGAGGTAATGAGTGCATAGCCCGATTTATGCATTAGTCTTTAGGTTCAAACAAAGGATTCCCTTCAAAAGGTTAGGACTAATGCAAAACATACTGAACAAAGATAGAAGAGGAGTGAATTATATACATAAACTGCAACACACGTGCTTCAGTAACACTCAAAAAAAAAACAAAAAAAAAAAACAAACCACCAAACCCAGACTAAACTGTGAAAATGAACTTACGAATCAGAACCATCGGAATCAGATTCATCACTGCTGTGTCCCTCTGCCTTCCACCTCTTAAACCTATCAATGAGTTCTGTCAGATATGAAGTCTTCTTGGCATTTTTCATAATGAATTTGTGCTTCAGAAGTTCTTTTGCTGTAGGGCGCTGTAAGAAACACTTTAAATATTTAACCTTTTGCTAACATATTGTGATTTTATACGTTAGTAGGGGAGATTTAGTACGATAACCGACTTCCAGACCTAAGTCGTACAGTATCAGGAATTTAGTGCAAACAGGAAGAAAAGCCAGTAATCCACATTTACAAGCACTCTAAAAATATGATCAAGTTGCACAGAGACTACACTGCTTATTCTTCTACGTTAAGAAGTACACACCCAGGAAAATGACTAATCAAAATTCTCCAATGCAACGTTTCCTTGTAAGCAGAATCCAGACAGTAAAAGTTTTGCTGGAGAAAAGATTCAAGATTCTCTCTCCTGTTCAGGCTTCTCTCTTCCGACATAATCCCAAGTCAGCCTGCCTCTTAGGAAGCTGCCTCTGGCATTAGCATTTCTTTGGTTACCTCCCCTCCCCCTTTTATTTTAAACTGAAGGGACTGGGATGGGAAGACAGACATTAAAAAAGCACTGCTATCATTTACAGTGGAAAGCATGGTCTTTAAAATTATTTGAATTGACTACGATGCATTAGAAAGGGTAAGAAACAAAACAAACCACCCCCTCAAAAAGCACCAAACCAAAAAAAACCCCAAACGACGGAAAAAAAAGCCCATGTGCACACACGCGCATACTTTTCTCTACTCACAAATGTTGGGTCCTTATTCAGGCATGCATCAATGAATTCTTTGAAAGGTTTACTGAATTCTCCTAACAAAGTCGGAGGATTGTTTTTCGGAATGAGAAACAGGACTCTCATGGGATGCATATCCGAGTTGGGTGGCTCCCCTTTGGCTAGTTCAATAGCAGTGATGCCCAATGACCAGATGTCAGCCTGAGAAAGGGAAAAGTTAATTTTAAGTACAAAGCTAAGGGCCACCATGACAAAGTATTTAGTAACCGAAAGCTTTGTGTATACCACATCAAACTTAATGTTGGTATAAGTGGATGATGCACAAAGATTCTTTTTAATAATCTGATTTAACGTGTCTTTAGTAACTTTGGCAAACGTATACACCACCACCAGTTTGCCTACGATGTTAAATGTGTACCTAAAAGACACATACTTTTGGAAAAAGCTTCAGAAACGTTAATCTTCATATGACTTTTTTCCATATAATGAACTACGAACTGCCATGAATTTCCTAAGTGTAATTCAGTTTTTGTTTAGATAGCAAAACTGCATGCTGACATTACTTTAAACTACATATGCACTTTAGTATCCAACCTTGTTCGACACCTCACTCTGTAAAGAAACAGGGCAGAGGAGTCAACCAAATCCAGCAGGTGATCACTCAATTCTTTCCCAGCAGACTACTTAAGGAATTTAGCTAGGAAACGATCAACAACTCTAGTTAGACCTGCAACACCAAATTCCTAAAAGGTCTGAAACCCCAGTTTTACTGTGTAAGCTTCTGAAGAATACTGTAAGTGAAGATACTTATTTTAGCAGATAAGTATTGCAAACAAGACTGTCCTTACATCGAAATGTGTTAGAGACTGTGAAATTCTTTTCTCACAAGAATTAAAATATTTGTATTTAGTATTGATGAATTCAACTAGCTCACTGTACATTAATGAAATAGCATAAGCAACAGTTGTATTTAGGAGCAAAACTTTTTGAAAGAAGGGGCGAGACTTGTAAATCTCCGCCATTATAAAAAAAGCACATACATTTCCATTTTATTTTCTGCCATTCTTAAATGGAGAGAGGAGAAAGGTTAAAATTTGGGCCAGATGCCAAAATACTTACCAGTACTAGCCTAGGGGGAAAAAAAAAAAAAGTGAACTGTCCAATGTTTATCTGTTCTACACAAAGGCTTATATTTTCAGTGCTTTCCACCAGCCTTTGGTAAAGAAAGAAAGTAAGGGGAGAGGACATGGCTCTTGCAACTCATGGAGAAGATAAGGAAAGCAGGAGATTGGGTTGCTGACAGAATGTGAATAAAGGAGTGGTACAGTTAATTTACTTAAGGCAAGGATAAAAGGAATGATTTTCACTTGGACTGGACAAAAAGCCTTTTTAAAACAAGGTAGAGCGCTTTCCAGAAATGTCCCAGAGAATATTACAGTTGCACCTCAAACCCTGAACATGAAAGCTACTACTGCGTGCACATGCTCCTCCTTATCAGCAAAAAACCCTGCGACACGTAGGTGGAATTCCTTCAAGTCTGACACTGGCTAAACTGGCTCACAACAAGTTTTGGAAATGAAATGATGTATTAAAGGCCAACACTTACTGGCAGAGTACACAGAGAAATGCTAAGACTAGGTTTAATCTCACACTGCTGTCTAAAACACAGGTGTTAGCATAAGCCAGGTTTCTGTAGCTAGTGGAAAGACATAGGCAACTCAAATCTCTCTCTTCTGACACTAGAGAGGAAGCCTAGAAGGCCAGCTTAAAACAGGTAACTACCCTTAAAAAAAAATTTAATTTTTATGACATGAATCTTACCCTTTGAAGGGGGGGGGGGGGGCGGGAACAGGACAAATTTCAGCCACCATCTTGGCTTTAAATAAGCTGATTACTTCTGGTGGTATTCTAATTTGTGAGAATTTTATCACTGTTTGAATTTAAATGAGAAACATTGAACTGAAATTAAAAAAAACAAAAACAAATACACAACACTGAGAGCATCCAGAGAGTTTCTCTGAAACAATCTTAACTTCAAAGCATCCAGTTTACTAGGTGAGTTTTCATGGGTTTTGCATGGAACTAATGACACGCAATTACAGCATAAAAACAATCTAATTCGACTTTTAATTTTCTTATCCAAAATTCCGTTGGAACTACAGATAGGAAGCAAAGATTTTCTACTATTACACTTACTTTTGAGTCATATGCCGACTGCTGAATAACTTCAGGTGCCATCCAAAACGGAGTTCCAACAAAGGTATTCCTCTTAATTTGCGTATCTGTCAGCTGCCCAGCAACTCCAAAATCAGCAAGCTTAACATCTCCTTGTTCTGATAACAAGACGTTGGCAGCTGCCAAAGGAAAATAATACAGTACCTAATTTAGAATATTGCTCCTATGATTTTTAGGACTTGAACAAAGTCACATTTAAAGTGTCACACACCTTTTATATCCCTATGAATTTTCTTCTCCGAGTGTAGGTAGTCAAGACCTTTCAAGATTTCCTTTAGCATGGTAGCAATCTGGAATTCATCAAATGGGCCAGCCCGCAGCTTTAGAGAAAAAACACATGTTAATTAAAACTTAAACTTGAAACATTTTTTTGCTGTAAAAAAGCTAACAATTCATAAAAATGAAGATTCAATATTCTCCCAGAAATAAGTGTCATAGAAATCATCTTTAAGTCTCCTGTACTGACAATACATAAGAAAAAATATTAACAGCATTTTCAATGTATATGATATGCACTGTCCTCACCATACAATCCACATGAAAAGCTAATTAACTTTCGAAGAAGTTCTAGTTTCCCAAAGCCTGCACACAGAATTTTGCATTTTAGATTAAGTGAATTATGAAACTCAGGTTTATTTCAAAATAAATGAATCTATCGACTGTGTATGATTACAATTTAACAATTTGTTATTTTTTCATGTTCCAATATCTTTGATTCCATGCTTGTTTTTCATTTAGAACATAATGTACTACTGCAAAACTCCTTGTATGGACTAAATGTAAAGCTAGTAACCACAGAAAGCTATCTAAATAAAACAGAAACAATTAAGGTGTGTGATTCTGCTAAAAAACAACAAAAACCAAAAAAAAAAACCCAAAAAAACTCCAGCAGTGAAACAAAGAACACCAGGGAGCTATCAAGCCAATGAGGCAAAAATTAAGGTTTTATCCCCCTAAAGGGCAACTGAAACCAGTGAACACTACTCAAAGCTATTTATTTCTGACACTTCACAGAAGACTATAAAGCTATCTGAAAACGTTAACGAAGAATAAGTTATCTCACAGCCACTTCTTCAAAAAGACTAAGTTCCAAACGACAGACTACCACATGCTATGCACAATTACTCTGCCTTTGCCTTCCTACAGCTGAGCTGATGCAGCAAAACTTCCCAGGGAAGTTTGAACAGATTTGTGAAGCTAAGCACATATTTTAACTTTTGCAGACAGGACCAATGTTAGCAACTGCGCAGTTAAGACTATCCTGTAATACTAAAGAGACAGTATTTTTACTCCGGAATCACACAAACAAAGACTGAGTTATATTATCTTACAGGAAAGGGTGGGTCCGAGCTTTACAGTTGAGGCGGAGCTGTACTGCAAGTAGGGGGAAACCACATCCACGTACAGTGGACTGTGCTTTTTTTTTTTTTTTTTTTTTTTTTTTAAAACAAGCTACATCCTTCATGAATGCTACATTATTTTAAGTAAAAGGCACTTTCATGTTTAACTGTAAATATCTGAAAATGGAAAAGCCAACACCTTTTAGCCAGTTAAAATTAACTGTACTCTGTGAGCACACACAACATTCATTCTTGAGACCCAGTCCCGAAGGAAACGTTTGAATTTAAGTGTAATGAATATGCTACTTCAGGGGATTCAGGGGAGGGGGGGGGGGAAGAGGGCAAGAACAGTACTTCTCCTCATAGTAAAAATCCCAGTTTGCTGCCCTTTGACTGAAAATGAACGGACACTTCCTAGTGCTTAGAAGACAAGCAGCAAAAACAAAAATCAATATCAACTCAATGCAAGGAAAATATATAACAGAACTACCATACCAATTTACACTTTTTGGAGCATTACAGTGTAGCGCTGATGTAACATCAGCGGCCTCCAGAGACTGGATTTTTATAAAGAGATATGAAAGCACAATGAACTAAGTTTTACCACTGGTACTTAAAATGCAAAATGCATATACTTACAAGGTCTAAAGCTGATCCTCCACCCAAATATTCCATTATTATCCATAGCTTTGTGCCCTGTAAAAGAAGGCATAAACTGTTAGAAGGCCAAGTGTGCCCTGAAAAGAATCTCAGTGGACTACCAGCATACTGTTAGGAGAACGCAAATGGAGAGCCCCATTAACCATCAAGTTACGTCTAATTACTGCTTGTAGAATGATCACATAGCTCCTGCGCAAGAAACCTGAATACCAACAAAAGTTTGGCTTCTATATGAAAGAACACACTAATCATTTTAAGTGGTGGTTTAATATCAAGTAAATTAGTGTTTTTTCTAAGACTGTAGTTGTAACGAGACATGGACAATTAATTCCACCTATTTGTGATACAGAAAAAGCACAAGTTTTAATACATATGTGGAACAAAATTCATGGAAATCTACAAAGTTAGAACAATCAACTTACACTGAATCACAAAGAATGAAACGGGTCATTAAGTAACTGAAATTCTTACATGACTTTTCACTCAAATGAAACTTTTCTGTAACATGACCAAACACACACACACACTCTTATATCCCATCTGAGCCAAACTACTCAGCAGAACTTAAAATTCCTTAAAAAAACAAACCAAAACAAACAACAACAAAAAACAAACCCAAGATGGAACCTCTCTTCAAAGACAACAGAAAAATAAAAGAAAAATGGATGTAGCTGATAAATGCCTCTTCATCTACAAGGTCACTGAGCAAGTGCGTATCTAACACACCCACAAGTGCCAACTTGAGTTGTCAGATCCAGCAAAAAGTGAGAATTCACAGACCTTGAACATGCTTGCGCCTAAAGACTTATGTCCTACCGTAAAACATGCCTGTTACCACAGGGGCAGCTCAATTTTGAGACACAAGCACCATAAAACACCAAACAGGAGAAACAGCATTACTGGATCTGGAACCCTTTGAAAACACACAGTTTTCCTAAGTTTCCAGATCAGAGGTTCCAAACTAGCCATTAAAAGGTCAAAGATGAGAACAATACAATTAAATAAAAAGTAAGATTTAAAGGGGGTTTTTTTTGGAAAAAGGAAACAGGAATGTGAAGAGTTTCTGTGCTTTCATTGCTGAGACAGCTCAGCTACAGCGCTAGAATACTAAAACTGACAAATTCTTCTAACATCGATTTCTAGATGCTGCCTTTGCCCTTAGTGTGCAGCTGAAAAAAGTGGCTGGTTCGTATAAACAAAACTGAAAGATCTGCTATCAGATCTACGAAGCACACACTTCCAAACGGGGATCTTCTCTATTTGCTTCCCGCAATCCCCTCACATTCAGATTTAGAAATCTGGATTTCAACCTATGGATTACTACACTAAGAAATCCTGGGAAGAAAAAAATCCCACATCTTCGTTTGAAATAAAAATCAGTTATTAAAACTGAACCAGGACAGGCCGAGTCACATCTACTGTTTAAATCTCCAGCAAATAATTTGCTGGTGCTCGTTCCCTGTAATGGTGCACAAGCTTATGACAGAAGTGCTTCTTCAAGCCTCTCTCATTCTACACTGTATTCTGCCTTACTCTGTTTCCTGACTAGCGATACACATCTAAAAGGAAACTCAACAAGCAAATAAAGGTGCAGTTTTTGAGTCCACCACATCCAATTATCTCAACAAAGCATACCCTGTTGGATTTATACCGAATGTAAGAAACACACCATTTACGAGAGTCTATTCCAATATCATGAGATCAGCAGGGAAGGGCTGGCTAATTTTAGCAGGTTTTTATAAAGCTCAACTTTGTCAGCCGCGACAACCTGCAAGGAACTCTCATTTAAGGCAAACATTGTGGTTACCAGACATGTTTGGAAGATTTGACTATTACTTGAAAACAGTATAGGGTGAACATGAATAAGTACTGTGTTTCTGAAATACAATGTCTCAAAGAAATTGCTATTATCCAGTGTAACCGGGTGTGTACATTTTCTAGCCAGCATGTACAACCTTTTTCCTAGCTATTTTAGGTCAACCAAGTATAAATAGACAGTGGAGAACACAAACAGCATCTTTACATGTTCTCAAAGTCTTGCTGCACAAAGTGCTGTTTAATTTTGATGGAAGTCTCTGGATGCTGCTACAGGAGTTATCCATATTAAAATCCGAATAACTGAGAGGAACTTCAGGCTTGTTTTAATTACAAGGGAAAAAAAGCAAGCCCAGGTGGCTGTAATAGTTACAGAGATAAAAACTAAATTTCTAGCCCAAAGGGAAAACGATCATGATGTTTGAGTCTCCAAGAGAAGATCTCTGTCTATTGGATCAGCCTGGAAAAATACAGCTCAAGTACTCATCCAACTTCACTAACTTGCATAACCAAAACGTGCCAGAACTAGGGTATCTTTTAATACTTTTAACCTCTTTCTTACATGAACTGATAAGACAATAAAAATGACATTTTGACAAATCATTAAGCTTGAGGAAAAAACTCATTTTAGCAATTCTAATTTAAAAATCACACTGCTACACTGCTATGCGTTATAAGTTTGAATAGTACCCTCCACCATCAGGGTTTTATTTACTAAGGTACAATGTTAATTCCAATTAAAGTGCAATGATGGATGACAAGACAAAGTTAGATGCTGGCCTACCACAAATATAAACAACATCTACATTAGGATTTAAATTATTTTACATCTACAGAAGTTCCACTAATATAGCTGTAAGCTCGTACAGTTATACATGCATTTGTGAAAGACACTACATAAAAGGTAAGTCCTTTACTACCCTACACAAAAGTGTTTATTACAGTGCATTCTTTGACTATATACTCACACATTACCTACCAACATGTTTAGGAGATACTACTGATCTTGCCAGATATCCAATGAAAATTTAAGGAAAAAAAGAAAAAACTTAATAAAAATAGCAAAGTTCTAAGATTAATTCAGTGGGAAGCTCCTCTTCTACATCAAAATTCAAGAGAAGTAAGTGCCCCAAATTACAAAGATGGGGTTTTCTTTCATCGCTGTTTGTGTCGCAATAAAGGAAAAACTGGAATCAGCTTTATCTCCAGAATCTCTACGGAAGTGGGCTTCACCATCTTGTACCGGTGATATTTTTAAAGAGCAAAATAGCTACTAACATACAGATAACACTGCATTGTTAGGTACAATATTCGGAGACTGGCAGTACTTTTCAAAATCCATGTTTACGAGACAGATGTACAAATTTTAGCTAATGAGCAGCCAGGCCATAGAATAAAGAGTATCTTACAGGGAGTCAGTCGAGCTGACTAAGTTACTAATTAGTAAGTCAAGTAATTGAAATAAAGACACCCTTCCCTCCCGCCCTTTCAGCTTCTGCTTCACAGCAAGGAGCATCTGGAAGAGCCTGTGTGCAGCTGCTAAGGGCAAGGACTCCCGAGACCAGGCCTCTCCAGCCCAGGCAAATTTCCTCCTGTAACATAGCAGTCTTGGTAAAAACTGAAACTGACTTAATAAGGACAGATAATGGCAATCTGCTTATTCAAAGTTTACTTAAAATTAAAGAGCAAAAATTACTAGAGAAGATATGCAGTTATAGTTCAATGGGATGAACTGAAGCGCACACACACACACACACACACACACACAGAGAGAGGAAAAAAAAACAAAAAAACACACACAGAAGCAAACGTGGTCTCAGCCGCAATTATTTCTTTCATCCTTAATGCAAAGCTGTTTTCATCAGAAACTGCCTCTTTGAAGTAAAAGCCATCCAATTTTATAGACTTCACTAGCAGCAGCTTGCACATATCATTTAGAGACTAAAACCAGATCTGGATACTCAGCTAAAATGAACCAGAAAGTATTTCGGGCAACTTGAAATGCCTCTGCACTGATAGTTTGCTTTGGTCTAGCCAGGGAAATACTGTATCTTTTTGATTTAGGCAGTGCATAACTCCAAAGAATTTCTAATATCCTTCCTAGAGCTTCAGAGAAAGGTATACAGATGATTAGTGTATTTTACTAAACTATTTCTATTCCATAAGCATGATCTGAAAGAGGGTAGACTGGTTCAACTCCTTATCTTCTAACACTCTAAAAGACGCCCATATGTTCATACCTTTCACTAGCCAAAACCCAGACACATTATCTTATTTTCCATTGGGGAGCTCAAAGCAATCTACAACAGTCTGTTTTGCTTTCTTGTAAATAAAGAAAGAAGGATGCAAAGGGAAAAAGAAAATTGATCTTTTACATTTCTAAATACCTTCTACTTACTTTATACTTATGCTCTTTCTAGCCACTACCTTAAAAGGTATTTCTAGGAATATTCTCAGTATCTTTATATATAAAACTAATTACTCACCAGCAGACCTACTTGACTATTTGACTTTTTAATCTATTGCCTATTGCTTTGAATGCAATAAGATGTCTTAATTTTTAGATTGTAGTGTCAATGTAATATCTTTAGTCTATAATTAAAAAGTCATTGGGTGCACAACTGAACAAATTTCACTGTTTCCAAGACATGTCTACAGTATGTAGCAAAATTAATACCTGAATGAAATACTGCACAACTGAATGCTCAACAGGCTGACAGCCACTCTCAGAATAATAGCTGATAGAAAGTTAAAAGCTATAGCAATTAAGTAAAAAAATGCAGACAGATACAACCCTCAAAATACCTGTTATTACTGAAATGAAAAGAAGGCAGCATAAAAGATTCTTTGCACATTTAACAAAGCCAATACACTCTTTCCCTCAAGTGATCTCAAGCTGCAAGGTCTAATATTAGTTGCCAGGGATAAATCAAGCCTAAAAAAATTTAAAGCCACTTAAGCTGAACTCATTTTATTTATTTACTTTTAGTTCTGTAATTAAAAATAACTCATTTATTTGTGGATATTTTTATTCATTTACTTGGCGAACAGCAAGCAGTAGAATTACCTACCATGCTATTCAGGGATTAAAAAAAAACACTCCTGTAAACCAGAAATTTTTTTTTGAAGGAATTTCTTGAAGAAACCAGACAACAGTCAAAGCTCCACAAAAACCTCCCCACGCTGCACACAGAGAAATTTTCTTCCCCAAAGAATATTAGAAGTGTGAAAAGTAAACAAGAGACCAGCATTAATCTTTCAGAATTTATCAAGTTAGACTAGAAATGGAAAGAACTCAAACAGTGTTGAGGAAAGTAATGTGGCATTAACATGTTCCTGTATTTGCCAGGAATTTTTAAGAATTAAAAAACCCTAACCAAGAGTTGAAAGCTTTATAGCACTGATAGAATAACTACGCTTATATATTTAAGAAAAGAAGAAAAAGACAGAAAAACAAAAGAGTGAAAGACATGCATAACAATGCCAAAGAAAAACTGCAGTTATGGACAGGTAGTTATGAAGAATTGGAGAATAACTTTTTGGTTTCAGCACCTATGTTGCTGTAGTAACAAAAAGATGATTTTCTCAATGAATTCGATTCATAGCTTATCAAGCTTTTTCAGTCTAACAAATCAGGATCCCCTCCAAATTTACAGCTGCTGAAACCTATGCTTAATCCTGAAATTCAATAAAGCCATTTACATGTAAAAGCACTTTCCAAAACTTACCTTGACCTATTTGTGCTACAGGGAAAACATTTGGTCTTCTACAGCTCAAAGTTAAAAATATGGACACTCAGGAGGATAACATTTAGGACTTTGTTCATCACAGATAAATAAAGAACTGTGAAAAAGACTGATCGCATTTGGGTCTGCGATACCACTGGTGCACCGCTCCAGCAAAGCATTCCTAGCTGAATCCAAACTCAGTTTGAAAAGAATCAGCTTGTTCTAACATATAACACAAGGAAGCAAATTTCACTATATCTCAGAGCTCTATTGCAAAAATATATAAATAAATAAAATTCCACTGACTGAACCCAATAAAGATAAGGAGAAATGGGACACAAGTGACAACCTGTGCGTTCCCTTCAGCATGAAGGGCCCACAGAATACTGAGTAACTAAGTAAGCAGTAAAGCCTCCATGGCTGTCTATTTTGGTCAGAGTTAAGTATTTGGAGTACAGAAAATTAAACGACCCACTTACTGCTCAAATATTCAAAATGGAATACTTCTGCGATGTAAAGAGGGGAAAAGAACCCCAAATACGCAAAGAACATGACAACACAGTTTCTGCAGATACTTTTACAGTACCATCAAAAGATACAGCACAAATGTGACACAGGAACATATCTCAGAAATGCGTCTTTGGAATAATGTCCAACTCCCCCCCCCCCCAAAAAAACACAAACAAACAACCCCCCCCCCCACACACACACACACACCTGTACCTTAGAGCTGGAGCTGCTGAAATGCCTCAAAAAACTCCAAACAAATAAAACCTCTGGACACTTAAAACAGCAGTAACTATGGTTAACACTTTAGCATTTTTAAAACTAAAACCATAAAAAAACAAAAATCCCCACAAAACTTAAACATATGCCTACTGCAGATCATTAAACAGCATTTGAGGTGATTATACCTGGAGAATTTTGCAAATTGAAAAGACCTACTCAACACTGGATTTCTGTAAGGTATTTTTGTTTTAGTTTTTAAATTGTGCCTTGGATAACACTTTACAGAGCGGTTACATAACTTTGCTGACGTCAGTTTTACTTTGTCTCAGGCCTATCACGCTGCATAATTACAAACACAACCCTACACAGTGCAGGGTATCTTTCCGTATCAGAGAAAGGTTTCTGTTACTATAGCTATGAAGATATTTTTTCCTAACCTGGAAAGACCACAAGACTGGGCTGGGTAGTGTGGGGAAGAAAGAGGTGAGAAAACCAGAGTCCAAAAGCAATCGCAAGGACAAGAGGAATTCTCTATACAACTCCCTTCATTCTGCAGCCATTTTGTGCTATTTCCAGCCTCAAAGAGCATGCAGTAAAAGCAGGAAATCAAAGTGAAAAACCACTGTTCAAAGGAAGAAAGAAAGAAAGAAGCTACTAAAAAAGTCAAGTTGGCATGATAGCATTTCCTCAATTTTAGAATTTTTTTCTTAGCAGCATTCAAAACAAGTGGGTGACATACTGACAGCAAATTTTTGTGCAATACTATACATTACCTTTAAATATGATCCATAGTATTTTGTTACGTAAGGACTATCACACTGACTTAAAACAGTTATCTCTTGCTGTATATCTTCTATTTCATCTTCTGCTTCCTCAAGGTCTATGATTTTTATAGCAACCACTTGCTGTGTCCGATTATCAATTCCTTTAAAGACTTCACCAAATGAGCCTTTCCCAATGCGTTCCAGTTTTGTGAATAGTTCTTCTGGGTCTGCTCTATGGTTCTAGAAAAAGGAAAAAAAAAAAAAAAAGGGATACATGAGTTACTTAGCTTACTTCCAAATTATTAGTCCTCACTACTTCCCAAGCAGATCATCCAGATTAACCATCCTCATTAGAAGGCGTGTATCAGATAAGATTATTTCCTGTACACTAAGTTCTATCCAGCTATTAGTTACTGAACATATTATTATGCAATTATGTCAAAGGTAAATCAGTCTTACCAAAGAGAGAAAGTCAGGTACAAACCTCATTTCACTTCCCCATAAAACAGCCCTCTAAAAGGAAAGAATTGCACTACTCTTGATACTAATCCTACCTGTGCAGTAATTCAGAAGACTGGGGAATGCATTCGCTGGCACAGAAAGCACCGCCATCGCTACCCAGGCAAAAAAGGCTGGGCTTCCTACCCGGCCAAGAGCCTTGGGCAGAAAAAACATCATATCAAGATATACAGCATGGAGCTAGTTGCGAGAGGGCCGCACTATCCCGTATGCACTGGCAGCCTCCGACCAAGTACACTGAGCTCCTGATAAGATCAGGCATGTTCAGGGCGACTAGAGGAGCCAAGTGAAAGTAGAGCAAAGGGCCTGGGAGATGTTCAAAGAAGGAATCAGAGGGCTGGAGCAGAGTAATAAAACAGGGGTACTGACCAGAATTGGCTGGTATCACCCAAGCATGCCTTAGAAGTGGAAGGGAGTATAGCACTGCTGAGAACACCTGACTTTGAGTCTTTGCAGGCTAAATGCTCTAAAGCAGCACACAGCAATTACTATACAAAGGTTTTAAGTTTCTCAGCTGCATTCAGTCGTCAGGAAAAAAAACAAAAAAAGGCAAGCAAATTCTCATTTATCCTTCAAGCTAAAGCGTGCTACGTGGCTGCTGAGAATACTGCATATCCAAAAATCATAGTAGCTGAAGGATATGAATGACCTGATCCAGAGTTTAAGAATACAAAACTTCAGACCACAGTAAGAAAGTTTGCAAAAAGGTATTTTTGAGAGGCAAGACAGATGTGACAACAAAATGGCCTACATTTTGCAGAACAAAATCAGGCACATTATCTTCTCAAAATCCTGCTGTATTTTTCAGAAGATGACCCCAAATGCTGTGCTGTAGCTCTGCAGTTGTTAACTTGCTGCTGCTCTCTGAGCCAGGCAACTCAATGCACAGCTTTGAACAAGAGATATTTACCCCCCCAGTCCCAAAACCACTTTGATTTAACAGCAATATTTGAAAACATGAAAGAATGCTTCGTTTCATTTTTCTCCCGTCCCTAAACTTGGCGTTCACTGGTCTGAACCAGAAAAAAAAAAAGTGACAGTTTTGGGGAAAGCAGGCATCCAACCCAATGCACAATTACCTTGCATAATAACATACTCCAGTATAAACGTGAGCCTCCAGAAACCATGACAAGTAAAATACCCGTGTGGTGTAATAAAAAGATTAAAGATTTTTGAGTTACAAAAGATCTTTACACTCTTCTTGCAAATGAATGCAAAATCTTCACGAAAAAAGCAGCGCATTATTACTTTAGTCCAGTTAAAAAGGGAAGATCTCAGTCCCTTCTTGGCCCCTTATTATCACTCCCTCCCTCATTCTAGAACGAGCATTTATTCAACAATATGGTGAGATGAATCAGGGGACAGATTTAGCTAAGAGTTAACCATATGATTTGTCAGGTTTATTTTCAACTGGATCAGTTCACTGCTCATATAGACCAGACTGTCATTTATGCTAGTACAAGAGGAGCAAGCATGAAGCAGTAAGGCAGATTCATGCTGATTTGAAATGACAATGCAGTTAGTTTTACAAATATACAAAAATGAGGAAATTCTTCTTTGTTTACAAAGAACTCAGTACTACTCTGCTCCATTAAAAACAAACAAAAAACCCCCAAAACACACCCACACAAATACCTTCAGAGAAATAACTAAGCTCCTCTTTGCCCCCAGCCCCCAGAAAAATGTTTATATTTTCATGTGTTGATAGATCCATCCATGATCCACAGAAAGACTTGAAAGGTGAACAAATATGCAATGTGGTAGATTCAAAGAAAATAAAAAAAGGTAGGACCAGTATTATTCTGACCTGAAATCCGGGATAATTAATACTATATGGGGGAGGTGGGAACCATAGGCCTTTGCTGCTCAGAATGAATTTAGCTAGACAAAAGAGCAGTAAATGCTCAAACTGCATGAAGATAACCGTGTTGCCATATGCTAATGCATTGGTTTAGTGAGACAAAAAAAAACAAAAACAAAAAACACTGTATTTAAAATTTGTTGTGTTTCAAAAAAAAATTGTTTTGGGAAAAAATGAGGCAAAAACAGCAGCAGCTGTCATACCACCTCTGCTTGCAGCTTGTTAGGCTGCTGAACTGCTATTTAGCTAGCAACCTAATGTATTCCTAACCGAGAGTATCAGTTGCAATAAAGAATAATTAACTCTGGATTTAGTTCTCCATTTACAAGGGGAAAAAAAAAGCCTCAAAACACAAAACACCCTAGAATTCAAAGAGGATTAGCAAACCTTCCTCATCACCCTAAAATAATCTTATTCATAAATATAAGCTTCATTCTGAGACACTCTTAGAGCAATTGATTTCCATTCAAGTTAACTAATAGCTACTTTCAGATTTGATATGAAACCTGTTAAATACTTCCAGATATATAAAAGAAAGCACACTAGTCACAGATGCAGTCAACTGGTCCAATCTTCGCAAACGTCTGAAGAACTCAAAGAGCAACCAACCCTTCTGGATTTTGCCAGGGGAGAGATCTCAAATCCCTCTAGGCTCCTCAGTGGAAGTGCACATCATTCAATCCTACACGATTACTTGACGGTCATCAACAAAACGTACCAGGCCTCTCCACCCTCCTCCCTGAGCAACTCCAGGTGAATCAGAACAGCTTTCAAGGCTATTTTAACTTCCAGCAACTCCTAGTGCCATCCCATGCGGGTGATGGAGAGCAGAGGGAGAGACCAAACAGGACTGGACTTCCCTGACACTCCCCAGCATCGCGGAATTTGAACACATATCCGCGGGAGGGAGAGGTGGAGCAGGGCAGCATCAGAAGGGAACAAGTCATGCAGTATCACTAGAGAAGAAGTCTCCAGCCTTTCTATTCTGAGAAAATCCTTCTGTAGCAAGTGAAGTCAACTTTACACCTTCTGTTATTCACCAAAGCTGACAAGCAACTGTAGAACAGCCGAGGATGAGGGCAAATATTTCTGACCAACTATGGCCAATACTGAGACAATTTCCTTTGGAAAGGCTTCAGACTAAGAACACTATATTACTTGAAATACAGCATTAGAACAGTGACTGTATTCCAAAACAGATTTGCTTTTACCTTAATTTCTTTGTCTTTCAGGCTATTGTTCTACAGGAATGTTTTTTTGCTACATCTGATCTAAAAAACTTTTCTAAACAAAGGCAAATTTATAAAGTGCAGCTCTGCATATTCTCATAGTATACAGGAAGACTTTATTTATGTATATATACATATACACACACATACACCAATAAATTGGTTATACACCAACAACTTTTTGCAGCATTGCTGCCAGTTAAGCTTCTAATATGGTGGAAATTAAAATCTAAGACTATTAACACTGCTGAGCAAAACTCCCAATTGTTACTACACGTTCTTTCACAGATCTTTCAACGAATGGGAAAAAGGTTTAGCAGCTTTGAAAGCTGCCTGCATAAGTAATGGTTTAAAAAAAAAAAAAAAAAAATATCAGTTTCCATGGAGAGTCACGTCTGTTGGAGAGCAGATGGCATCAATAGGGTAGGCAGAACGTATGAACTCCATCAGCACCTCTGAGAAGGTATCACCTGTAAGTGGACAAATCAGGAAGAGGACCCATTGCTCTTCCACTCCCAAAGCCCGTTTCCACAGACGGAAGCCGCAGCAGTGATTACAACAGGTGCAGGCATATGCATACGCCAGCTTGAATCTAGCTAGCATGAGTAACACTATCAGCACAGATGTGGCAACATCAGCCCTTCACATAGCCCAGGAAGTCCATCACTCCACCAGGCCTGCACAACTGTACAGCTTGCACTACTGTTCAGCATCGCCTCTCTTCTCCTGTTATCCAGCTACATGCCATTACCATCTGTGTTTAGCAGCACATACAGGGTCACAGGTTGGAAGGGACCTCAGAAGGTCATCTAGTTCAACCTGCTCAGAGTCCCCAGATAAAAACCTCTACAGCAAAACAACTTTTGCCAGCATACCTGCATTAGTTACACCAAGCTGACTGCCAGAATGGCTTAGTCATAAGCATTTTCTTTTCATTTTGATAAACACAGCTACGCAGCAATGCTCTGGCTATATTCTGCTCTGAGATTGTCTGGTTGGCTCACCTTCCTATCCCCGACCATCTTCTTTTACCTGTTTTCCAAGTTCTGCATTCTTCCTTTGAAATAAAATTAAAGCACACCTGATATCTAATGACATGTACCAAACTACAAGAAATAATTTAGTAATTTTAAACCATATTTTAATAAACACTCAAAATACACACAAATAATAGACAGAAGACAATCTCAGCATAACATCTTGATTAATGTGTATGTTAGATAGATGCGAATGCTTCAGGATAGATACAGGTGCTTCAGGATCTGCCAGAGCAGGACAGCTCTGAAACTATCATTGCTGACAGAACCGGATCTTCTTCTAAGAAGGTTCATTAATGAGTTTCATTAAAGAGTACTGAATATAAATGGATAAAAACAGAAGCTTCAAAGTATCTCAGACAGAGACTGAGTTAATACCCTGTATCTAAGGAAACAAAACCCAGGATCCTCTAGGTTCCTCAAGGCAAATAATTTAACACAATCTCATGGAACTCCTTTTAAGTCGTTTGTGAATGGGAGAACATATATTCTGTTGTCTTAACAATATTTCTAAAGCCTGTCCCAGAAATGCTGTTACATTATCTGGATTTTCAAATGTCTCCTGAGCTTTATTTGGAATATCCCTTAAAGATCCCTTAAAATTGTAGGAGTGGATATTACAGAATAGCTCACCTACATTAAGAGACATTACTCAAATACACAGTAAAAAAGCATTTATAAAGAAACAACAGTTAGCTCAAAAGACTTCTAAAAAGTTTGGTAAGAAAAGACTAGAGTATCTACTCTATACATTTTTCAAGTATCTGCTACAGTGGCACCCTAAGATATACTGGTATCTTTGGAAGCCATCGGAAATACCTGTGTATTTAAAAGACACATATACAAGCAATTAGTCACTAAAATAAAAACCTGATCTTTACAGACAGGGAGAAGCCAAATGTGAACTTTAAGGAAAAGAGCTATCTTACAGAAAGGTTGAGAAAAGGAAGGAGATTATGTTGCAGCAAAACTTAATGTAAAAATCACTGATTAGTTTATGGTGAAGCCTCACAGTTATGTTAGCATAAAGGCAGTGCTGATAAACTCTAAAATGCCAGGTCAGGAGCCTATGTCAACTGTGCTGTTGAAGCCAGCATGCACTGCACCATTTTCCTAAGTCCTACTGTCCGAATTATGGCTAACAGTAAAATTAGAAAGTGATTATGAGACCTAATATCCAAGATATCATGTGTTGTCTTAAGAATGAACACTTGAAGTACAAGAAGTAAAAAAGACACTTGAAAGTCGATAAAAGAAAATGGATTAAAAGTTAACCAAGACAATCTATTCTCAACATTTATCTGACTCTTACAAAATACTGTGTCTGGGTTGAGCGCACATCAAAATCCTATTACAAGTAAATCAGCCCATTCATGAACATTTATCTATTCTCAGACAAGGTATTACGTCTAAATTTCGCTTCTGTTCAGATCCAAAAGAACATTGAAATTAGAAGGAAGAAAGACTGGTAAGACTGATAGGGTAAGAAATCTTTTAGAGAAATGTCTTAATCAACAAGTATGGTAAAAGCATCTTAGTTGAGTTTCTTTCCATATATTATATGCATATATTTCCACATATTATAATTACATATCACATTGTAATTATATATCATATATTATATATACGCCCATACTTTATCTGCATATGAAATATATTTTACTTCTTTACTTAAGATAAAGCCACCACACTTAAAGATTGATTTTTTAATTCCTGCTAGAGTTCCTCTCTCCCCCACCCCAATATATTTGTAAAACCATATTACAATCAAAGCTACTCATACAAACAGTGCCACAGGCTTGTATAGATATGATTTAAATAGTTTGAAGTCAATGAATGCACAAGTGTAAATCCATTATCACTTACACAGCATCAGAAAAATGAACCTAGATTGACATTCAAAAGAAGGTGGAACACATCAGAACTCTGATGCTACCCTGTAGTCCTTTTCAAGACTCAAACATCAGGACAGTAGATATTTTACTATATTTACTAGAACTGCGTAATACTTACTGAAGACGAGAATGATCCTAACAACCAAACATTATAGTTTAATAAAATATCAGACCTTTACAATACAAAGTTTTTCTACACAGTAGGTAGCAAAAACTAGATTTGCAATCTGCTGTCCTTAAATGGGACCAGATCTATGTTACACAGTTTAGGAAGTGTCTCCCTTCCCTGACAAGGTCAAGCCTCACTGCCACTTTTAGTGAGAACCTGAAGAACTTTATAAAAACAAAACAAAAAACCCACAAAAGCAAATTAAAAAACCCACATGGCTTTGTTTTCATCTGGTCAGCTAATAATTATAGAGGTCAGCTGCTTGAAAATTCTTACGACTATCAACATTTTAAAGTCAGCTTTCCTTAAAAGTCTGAGGACAGGCAAGAATGAAAGACTCCATTCTCAAAACATTTCTGACCTGTGGCAGATGCATGCTGTCAAATGCATATTGTGCTGAAAATGGAAACAGCCAAACTCACTTCCTCTATTCTCAGCTATTCTTTCACTTTTGTAACAAAGAATGAAGAGGCTTAGGGAACAGCATAAATAATCAAAAAGCAAAATAAACACATTTCCCAAGGTTCGCTCTTGCACGCTGGCAAGTAAAAAAGAAAGAAAGAAAGAATGCATCAAAAAAAATTTTTTTTTAAATACAAAGTATTCTGCATAGAGGAGAGAAAACAAAGACAAAAATACAGAAAGTTTGCATGCCAATGGACTTCTTTGTAATTGAATGTTCTTATACTCCAAATGGAATCCCACTTAACTCGCATCCTGTACATCCATACCTTGAATTGTACCCATCCAGCATCTTAAAAAAAAATCCTCAACCCACTGCATACACATGCATATCCTTCAACTTGCTCATATCTCTGAGTGTGGCCTACCAAAAGAGCCAAAAGAATTAAGAAAGGGGGCTCAAGGGGTACAAATTATGCAACTAGCTCTTTACTATGATTTGATAAAAATGCAAGTAACTGGACACCATTTAGCTAAGAAGGTTAGATGTCCCTTGATGAAGAAAGAAGCCAGGTCTGGAATTCAACAATAGATTTCTATATCGTAAAGTATTTAAACTTGGTTGTGCATTTATTACAGAGTTCAAACTGATCTTTCAAAAGAAAATCCCTCTCATTTGTTGAGCAGTACAGGCCAAATGAGTTTTGAATAGATAATTAACCCACCTCAGTGAACTGCCTATGTATCTGAATTAGAAGATAGAAGGCTACTACAATTTCTCAGTGCTATAGAATATTTATAATCTCTCCACTTTATGGACTGCTTCAAAAAACCTAATCTATTTAAGAGATTACAAAAGCCACCTCTAATAGGAATACAGGAAAATAACCATTTATGGGCTGCAGGCCACTTTCAGCAGTATGCCTTTCCCTTCAGCCGGCAGCCTGCTTATCAGGACACAAGCAAACTTTTTTTTTTTTCCTTTTTGCCACACCCATTTAACAACTACATCAAAACTCTGCCAGCAATGAACTAAATCATCGTGGCATTTGTGCCATTTTCTGAATATTCAGAGTTTAGTATCTGCAACTAAATGACAATTGCTACATAAATTTTACAGACACACTCACTGCTCTAATTCAGAAGCCATTTTGGCATTCCTTCCTGTGCAAGTTAGAACCTGACATACAGATTTTCCTGCTGTAAATAAGATTAAACTTATACTATAATCCAGGTAGAATAAAATATAACCAAATCAGCTTTTTAGTTTGCCAGTTCATAAACTAGAAAGCAGCAACAAGACCTCAAGTTTAACACACATTTAAATATCTTTGTTAAATCTCTTTACTGAAGTAGTCATTACTTATTTTCAGGCTAAACAAAATTAAGACATGCCAGGAAAACATTGGTTGAAAAAGAACAGCTCCAAAACACGATACAGGGTAAAGAGAAGACCACAGCTTTATTTACCAGAAGTAACTATCCAAGAATAATGACTGCCTATGATGAAACCCAAATGGGAACCCACAGTTAGAGGGTATTGCACCATTCCTTTAGTTTAGGTAAGGGCCATTTTGAGAAAGGAGTTAAAACACACCAGTCTGCTAGGATCCTAGATTTCTACCCTCTTCCCAAGGCTAAAGACCACCAGCCTCAAGACTGCAGTCTCCTCGCCAATAGTGGTCCTCCTTGATCATACCAATCACACTGGACTCGAAGCTACAACAAACACAAGGAAAAACCAGTAATACAACTCCACAGTGAACTGTGAAGAAAGCAAGAAGCTTACCCTGCCAACACCAACCTGCCCTTTTCAGGAAACTACCTTTTCAATTACTTTGCAGCTCATTAGCTCATTCACACACAGCATTGCAAAGCATGCCATTACATAAAAAAAAGGGGAGGGGGGGAGAAACACCCTAAAAACAAACAAACAAAAAACCTCAGGTTCTTTTTGCCAACTAGGCTGGAATAAAGCCGTGCAGGAATGTACAAATGTTCTTGCTGTGACTGGTTGCCAGATGACACCTTCCTAAGTGAGAGATCAGTGGCAGTGATCTCCCTGCCAGTCTGTTCCCCCATCCTCTACCATGGGTCAGATCTTCCCCATCCTAAGGTTCTGCCAACCCTGGTCCTGCAGTTACAAGGCTTATCTTCCCCCTCTCCCCCTTAGATTTCTCCATACACTTGTAAACTGATTTACAACAGTAGAAATTCAGCATCTTTTCTGTTCAGAGTTTTATTTTTAGGCACTTCATAACAATAATAGCCATTTCAAGGTGCACAGTGTTTTTATTATTCTGCGTTCAGCTGCCTCCCAACACAGAAGCCTGCATCGAACTCCAACTTGCCATCTAGCATGCTGGCGTACACATTACTCCAACACCCTCCAATCAACATTATTTCAATACGCAGGACATACAACAGTACCCAGTTGAAAGGAAAGCCTGCAAAAGACAGGAAAAAAAAAAACAAACGTTCTTCAGGATCTAACAGATGGCTCTTGAATCCTGGTTCATAACACAAACGAAGCCTAGTCCTGGGCTCTCAGACTCCCCCCTCCCACAGCTTAAGTGTGAAATATATAGAGAACTAGTGTTTCTCATTCCTTCTTCTCTTTCACTGGCACACACACAATTCATGCAGATCCAAGTTAGATCACTCCATGAAGCTTTTCCAGGTATGCCTCCTCAATCAAGACCATTCAGATCCAGACTCTGGCAAGACAAACTTGGCTTCACACTTCTAGGAGTCAGCTATGCAGTTCTTCAAAGCTTTTTTCATTAAGAGAGACATAAGCTGAAGCCATGCTCTTTTCTAAACTAAGGAGCTAACCAACACACACTATAGCATATCTCTGCAGAACCACATGCACAAGATACAAGGAAGAATGAGACCAGCAAGCTACTTCTGTCTTGTCAGTCCCTCTATTAATAGTTTCTCTGATTGAGTTCTTTTTGCCCTATTTATTGGGGCAGCAATCCCTCTGGCAGAATGAATTCCCGTGAATCTCACTGGATGGACACACTTCTCATGAGATTTAAGTCTCTCCTGCACAGCTAAAGAGTGTGCTTGGTGATCCTCATCTAATCAGCAGAGCACAGACATACTCTAAAAAAATTGCCCCAGAAGTTTCTACATAAAGAACAACCGGCAGGCCTCTAAATGCAAGTTAAAAGCATCTAACAACCCAGTGAGGCAGTATTAGAAGGGAATCTGATTTTTCAATGACTAGAAGTTGGAAAGAAATATTAAGATTTGGAACAGTGGCTCCTTTCATGATGCCACACCAACTGTTTATTTCTGCGGAGACAACATGCACGTCACTGCACTCCAAAAAATTCTGTTACAGAATGTTACAGCTTCAAAACCAATCTTGTACTGTTAATTCCCCCCCCCAGACCCATCCCTGAACTCTGCAAAGTCTGTCAATTATTAAACTGAGTCCTTAAGGAGAACAAATAAAAAACCACTAGTCTCTTATCACTTTGCAGCTGGTGACTTTTTTAATCTCAAGATATCACTGAAGAGCAAATGAGCGGTGCTTTTACTACCAGCTTGACAATTCATCCTTCCACTTTCAGAGAATACTGAAAAACTGTATTTTCAGGACATTGAAAACAATGAAAACGGGGGGTAATATGCTCATCTGTCCTTACTGAGATGCTTCAGAGATGTCACATGACAAGTATTGTTGCAGACACATTCAGTCATTTTTTCCTCACGGTGTGCCACAAAGTTACCACATATAAAGAACCAATCCTCCCCCCAAAATACAAATCTAAATAAGAGTTGGGTTTTGTTTCACTTTTTAACAACAAAATGCAGTTACTTGACATATTTCTCCTTTTTAAGCAAAAAAAAAAAAAAGAAAAAAAAAAGAAAAAGATAACTTTCATCAGGACTTGTAAAACATGACAATCAGGCACTGGAGTTCAAAAAACAAAAAAACAGCCAACATGAGTCTTTTCAATGTTAAATTCAATAGAATAATCACTGCAGAATAAATTAACTGCGATATATTCTTAAAAGTGGAAAATCTGGTTCCAGAGGTAATGTTTTCTTCTTAGGGAAATTATACCCTGCCCAAAACTGATACAATGATGGTGCAGAACAGTATAGGGATTAAGGTGAGAAGATATGAGTTTGTTTTTATGCACTTTCTGCAGTTTCAGCAGATTTGCCTTTGAATTCCAGGTCAGCGCACTCAGCAAATGCATAAAACTACAAAATCTGCACAAAAACGCTAGTCAAAGACTGCTATGGATTTTTTCCTTGTCTCAGCCTGATGATAAAAGTGTCTGCTGAATTGCAATTGGTTACAGCTACGCAGTTCCAAAGTTGCAGACCCTTTCCAGGGCGCTCTCTGTCCTCCTCCTTTGATAATAGTGGGACAGCACAAGCATGACGGAGCCCTACTTTTGTCACTGGAATAACTTATCACACTGCACAAGACGGAAGAGACAAGTTCAGCTACAGCCTGAGCTGAGTTAGCAGCCTACTGTTTGGTATGATACAGCTTGTACGTCACGCGCAACCGGGAAAGGAACAACTGAAATGTTGAATTCCACAAATAGTTTAATGTGATTCTGCTTCAAATAGCAAGGAGATATGCTCTCCACAGGTCTTAAAATACTATGTCCCTGCAGTCTGTCTGCAGTGTGGCTCAAAGTACAAATCCAAGGACTGAAATTAGACAAAGTATTCACCACCAAAACACTGGAGTCCATTCTAGACCAATCATAAGAAATCCCAGTTGCCTCAAGTAAATTGCATTTCTAAATAACAAAAATGTAAAGCCCTTTCAGGCTCACGGTAGAACCATCTGGGTGCAGCTCAGTTCTAAGGAGAGGAATAAATTAACAGATCCTTGAATAGATCTTTCTTCAAAGTTTTATGTTCTTCTAATGCCCCCTCTTTAAACATTTAAGTATTTGACAACTACAGACTGCTTGCTCTTAATCGGAAGTCATATTCTTGCAACTACAGTGCGCAAGGATTACTAGAAATCGGACATTTCCAGACTAGCTTTAGACAGTACACATAAAACCCCATTTCTGCAGATGCACTAGCATAACAGGTAAAGTATTTTTTTCCCTTTGTCTATTATTTATTGATTTTCAAGTATCAAAATTCATTCTCCACGTTAGACTGCATCTCATCCATTTCTGGGCCGAAGTCTACCACAACCAAAATCAAACGCTACTTTTTCTTTCGTCTTTCTATATCCTATCCAATAACTCTAAGTTAACTGAGCTGCCTCTGAGCATCCCTCAGCGAGAGGATCTCCAGCTGCCAAGCTCAGGTTGTTCAGCCAGCAGCCCTCTAAAGCCAGTCTGTTAACTGGCAGCACAGAGGGCAAAGCTCACCTTTCCATCCAAGTTTGTATTTAATCAAGCAATCCTTAAATTGTGAATCACAGTGCATTGGCTGACAGGTCACATGTTTCTAGCTGCTCTGCTTTAAAAGGAAGTTAGGCTCTTCTTTGCAAGATAGTCTGAATGCCAATAAAAGCAGATGGAGATCAGGTCTAAACAACCTTGCTGGCTGCACTCAAGACTACTGCCCATACAGGATCAGGAGATATCAACAAAGCCACGAGAAAAAGAAAATGTTTAGATGAGTAGGACAGCAGAGATACACAGAGAAACAAAGCCCCAAACGAGGTTCCAGAGACACATATATCGACAAGAAGAAACACAAATGACAGAAGAACCAACGTTTCCATTAACCAGATGAATATTTCACAAATTTAGATTTTGCACAACAGATTAGAATAGGAAAAGTTTACACCTAAGAACTCTATCAGCTAAAAACATATTTCTTGAGTGATGTTCCATTGCTGAGTTTAAGGACTTGTTCAGAACTTTAGAATGCCAGCAGACAGCAAAATTTCCTCGCTCTCCACCCTAGAAAGGTTAATTGTTACTTATTTATAAGCTTACAAATAAAAGAGGCTGGAAAGTCCAGTTTTAAGAAGTTTCAGAGTAATGTATGAGATGCTGCCAATAACATAAGCTCACCGAAACAGGCATCAATCTGAAATGAATGACACGGCAACTACTTTAAACTTTCTGATCATTTGAAAAAAAAGGTAACACTTTGAACTATGCATCTTGCCTGCTGGACAAGAGAAAAACAGTAGCGTAGGATTCCTACTAAGATGTCCTACATCTTCACTTCAGCTCTGGTAATACTTCTATTTTCAGCACAGTCCCTTGATTGGTGAAAGATACTGGTAGACTCTAATCTCCTTGCAAGCCATATCCAGAAAGGCTTCACATCAGTTAAACTGGATTCCTTCAAGATGGTGCCAGTGGACCAGTTTCTCACTGTGAGGTCTCCAGACTAAGAACTATTTTGAATATTTTCATCCCATTAGAAAAAGGAACAAAGTTACAATGACATTACAATAAAAAACTCCAACCAGACCCTGAAACTCATGGCAAACTATGCTTTGTGCAACCAGAACACCTTAATTGTGCTCAGATAGCTCCATCAACCTTTCATTTTTCCTTCTAATCTGAGATTCTATATACAATGCTGTAATCTGGGGTATCATACTCAACTTCAGAGCAGTTTTTCTTTTTTTTTTTTAAACAGATTCACTAAGTATTTTGATTTTACTAAATAGGCTAAGTTTGACAGCTGGGTAAGTTAACATCATACAATTACAACAAAAAGAATCTTTCCAAAAAGCGAGAAAAATAATGTGTTTAGGAAGTCACCTGTAGAAGCAAAAACTATTAGGTATAAAATTTGGTTTTGTTAGGGACACAAGGCAGGTTAAACAGAATGCAGCCACTATGCAAACAAATGATTCTGTAACTGCTCATAAGGGCAACAGATAACACTACCTCTGGGTCTTCCCTTATTGACAGGGTACTGCAAGTCACAGCCCGAGTTCACCAAAATAACTCTGTGTGACCTTCCATTGTTTTCTATGTTTGGATTTTTTTTTTTTAAAGGGAATCTGACTCTCCATTAGATGAAAGGTCTTAAAATAGTCAAAAGAGCTTCTGTAATACTCCAGTGACAAACTGGCAAAGTTTTCCTTTCGCAATGGCTATGGGAATTTATGTAATAAGTTATTTCTGTATTTCTGATAATCAGATTTTTCTGTATAATGAAGTGGGATGGGACTACGTACATACAGGACTACTGTATAACTGGAAACCTCAAACCTGTAACGCATTCGCTGGCAAATTCCATTTCCAACTGTTACCTTCAATAAAATGCTTCCCTCAACACAGGCTACAAGACAAGGAGTTTGAGACTACAGGCACTTTCCCACAGTGCTAGTATTAACCTAACTATTAGATCTTCTTCCCTCACACAAGAACCTGTTTATTCCTTCTGCAATTAATCTCCATGCATTTATTTTAACACTGAGCATAAGCAGGGACACTTTTATAAATCACTTGTGTGATCCTGACTGAATAGTTCAAATAGGTTAAAAACAGAAGAAGCAACTCCTACACTTCAGGCTAACAGACTCTTCCAGAATATATAAGCTGTATTATGACTCTTCTTAAAAAACTAGCACAATATTTTTGCACTAAATTCAACTTCTTCATAAATAAGAAGTTTCAGGACTTGTGTGTTAGTCTTCATTAAAAAAAAAAAAAAAAAAGGAAAGTCACCAGGGGAAAACAGATCTTAATTCTATGCAGCTGTACATATGTAACAGTTAAAAAAAATGCTTTAAACCTACAAACATTTCTTAAGAGGTCTGGGTTAAACTAACAACAATACTAGTGGAACTAACTGTGCCATTATATAAAGTTTATTGGTTTAACAATGGAAAACAGTGCTTTAAATAATTTCAAGGTCCTCTGTGATGACAGGGCAGCTAAGGAAATAGGACAGCGATGCATTAAGCAGATAAGAAAATAAGGAATTGATAAACTTGAATTTTGAAACAGAAGTCTCCCAAATAGGGGAACACTTAAAAAAAAAAAAAGATATAAACAAAAGAAACTCAGCTAAAGCTTCTGAATCTTTATCAGGAAATCATTTAGCTTCCCATTGTTAAGTATGTACCAATAACAACCTTGATATATCAATAGAATGGGGAGACAGAAAGTGTGATTTATGTCCTCTTAAATCAACAGAAATTCAGTGTGTGTGGGGGAAGTTAACAGATTTCTGATTTCTTAAAAATCGCAGGGTTTCCAAAAGGTAAAACAAACCTTAATATAACCAACCTGTTTTAATACATAAATACTGTTTATATAATCAATTCCACACTTCCTAGAACTGATGAAGGTATTTGACCAAAGGAAATTGCAACTTTCTGTTCTGAAACCTCCTGAATTGTTATCTGTACATATCTCACCTATACAGAGATATAACACAAAGGCTTCTGTTACCAGAACTGAAAAAAACCCTCAGATATACAGGCATGACTATCCCACGAGTGAAGAGAAAGCTGAAAACACTGACTGGGTTTCCTGTCTCTGCCAAACAAAAATCAGCACTGAAATGAGTTTGGTTCTCAGCTCCTTTAGCTTCAACAAGGGCCTCAGACCAAAGTTATGCTCAGAGGAATCAGAGATATTCCAACTTTCCTAAGCAAAATCAATTATATAGTGGCCTTTTTTTTGTTGTTCGTTTGTTTTTTAAGCGAATACCACAACCAGAATGGCATTAGATGTCCTTCCTAGTCAGAGGCGGCAGTTTCCGAGCGATGGTGGCTCCTAAGCTGGCTGCTCGGAGCCCGGACCTCACCTCGAGCATCTCCGGGCCAGGCGCGAGGGGTCCGGCGCCGCGGCGGGGCAGCGCGGCAGGACGCCGCCCGCCCGCGAGGCCGCGGTGTCACCTACCGCACACCCACACACCCTGCCATTAACTCCGCTTGCCTTTAATCAGCCGGGGAAGCTCCTACGTGCTGCTGCATGCGGCGCGGCCGGCTCGGAACAAAGGGGGAGGGCAGGGAAGCCCTGCGCCCCCGCCGGGCTGCCCGCAGGTGCCCGCGAGGCGGCCGCGGGCAGCGCCCTCCCCGCCTCCCCCCCGCGGGGAGCCCGCCCGGGCCCCGCGGCGCCCCCCGCCCGGGCTCGGCGCGCAGGGACGAGGCGGCCCCTCCCCGCCTAGGCCCGGCGCCTGCCCCGCGGCCCGGCGGGGCCCCGCGCGCTGCGGGAGGCTTCTCCGCGGCCCGGTCCGGTCCGGCCCGGCCAGGCCAGGCCGCGCCGCCCCCCGCGCCCCAGCGGCGGCCTCCGCCCGGCGGGGCCGCGAGCGCCGCTTCCGGAGCCCGAGCCCGTCGCCTCCATTTTGGGGCCGGCGCGGCGCAGCGCTCACCTGCATGCCGGGCACTTGCACCGCCACCGGCGAGTGGGCCATGGCGGGCTGCGGCGGCCGGACGCCGCCTGCTGCTCCCTCTCTCGGCCTCCCGGCTCCTCGGCGGCGGCGGGGCCTGGAAGGACAAAGCGGCGGGGAGGCGGCTTCAGCGCGGACCGCGCTGCCTCCTTCCCTCCCCGCGCGGCGCGGCCCGCCCTGCCCGGGAGCCGCCCGCCCCGGCTCCGCTCCGCTCACCTCGCGGGGCTGGCGCCGGGCTGCGCGACGCGGGCGGGGAAGGGGGTCGCTAGCGCCGCTCTCCCATGCCCGCCGGGCTCCTAGCAGCGGCCCTGCCGGCTGGCGCCGCTCGCCCT
Source organism: Apteryx mantelli (assembly GCF_036417845.1). NCBI lineage: Eukaryota > Metazoa > Chordata > Aves > Apterygiformes > Apterygidae > Apteryx > Apteryx mantelli. The sequence continues at coordinate 5,442,450 of NC_089990.1, read as the reverse complement.
GCCCATGCCCCCCCTCCCCGGGCGCGGCGCGGGGGCGGCGGCGGCCGGCGCGGCGCGGAGCGGGTCCCCCCGGAGCGGCGCGCGGGGTGGCGGCTCTCGGCGCGGCCGGGCTGGGCTCAGAGCGCCATGTCGGGCTCCGGCAGGAGGCGGCGGCTGCTGTGCGGCGGCGGCTTCTTCCGTTTCAGCTCCGGCCTCGCGGGGCGGAGCCGCCGCCGCCGCACGGGCCCCGCCGCCAGCTGCCCCCGCCTCTCCGGCCGCCTCGGGCCGCCCGCGCGGGGAGGGAGCGACGGGCGGCGGCAGCGGCCGCCTCAGCGCGGGGCCCCGCGGCGACGCGGACATGTCACAGCGTCCCGCGCCCGGGGACACCGTCGCACCGTGTGGGGGCATTTCAGACCTTCCCGCGTCCCTGGGACACATTGCCTCACCGTGTGGGGACATGTCACACCGTCCCATGCCCCTGGGACACACCGTCACACCGTGTGGGGACATGTCACACCATCCTGCGCCCCTGGAACACACCTTCACACCATGTGGGGACATGTCACACTGTCCCATACCCCTGGGACACACTGTCACACCGTGTGGGGACATGTCACACCATCCCACACCCCTGGGACACACCTTCACACCATGTGGGGACATGTCACACTGTCCCATACCCCTGGGACACACCGTCACACCATGTGGGGACATGTCACACCATCCCACACCCCTGGGACACACCTTCACACCATGTGGGGACATGTCACACTGTCCCATACCCCTGGGACACACCGTCACACCGTGTGGGGACATGTCACACCATCCCGCACCCCTGGGACACACCTTCACACCATGTGGGGACATGTCACACTGTCCCATACCCCTGGGACACACCGTCACACCGTGTGGGGACATGTCACACCATCCCGCACCCTTGGGACACACCTTCACACCATGTGGGGACATGTCACACCATCCTGTGCCCCTGGGACACACCTTCACGCCATGTGGGGACATGTCACACCGTCCTGCATCCCTAGGACATAGTCACACCATGTGGGGACATGTCACACCATCCCGCACCCCTGGGGCACACTGTCACACCATGTGGGGACAAGTCACACTGTTCCATGCCCCTGAGGCACACTGTCACACTGTGGAGACATGTCACCATCCCATGCCCCGGGACACACTGTCATACCGTGTGGGGACATGTCACACTGTCCCATGCCCTAGAGGCACATTGTCACACCATGTGGGCCCTGTGGACATGTCACACCATTCACCCCTGAGACACACTGTCACACCACCCTGTCCCCCGGGCACACTGTCCCCGAGGGATGCTGACACAACAATACAAGCAAGAGTGCACATTTTATATTTTTTGGCCATGACCTTTCGAGGCTGGTACAGAAGAGGTGGCATCTTCTCGCCTCCCGGGCGCTCCTGGCAGCTGGTCTCTGCAAGGGTAGTATGGGTGGTGTGGGCACGTCTGACCGCGCTGTTCAGGTTCAGCTTCCAGCCTGTATTTCTTTTTTTTTGGCTTATCAATAGCGTTTCCCACTGCCTGGCTCCAGCTGCCATGGGAGCAGCCCAGCGTGTGCTTCAGCTTCACCATCTTCTTCACTGTGGGGTCAGCTGTCCTTCAAATTCTGCCGGGGTCTGGAGAGGAGAAAATAACAGTGTTTTAGGGTACGTTTGTGTATGAGTCACCTATTTATGTGTATGATTCACCTTCCTAAACATGAAAGTTTTGCCATTTACTCATGTGAAGCTAAAAATGACATCTTTTATGACGCTGGTCTTCCCCTCACCGCATTGAGCAAGATTACAGAAATCACATTGGCCCATTACACTCATGCTCAGCTACAAACATCCTTGTGAGCACTTGAGGACTTCCCTCAAATTCACAGGTTTATGGGTCTCAAAGCCAAGAAAATGTAAGGTAAGCTGCCGATATTAGAAGGAGGTTGGATTGTTATGCACCCCAGACCCCTGTTCAGAGGGTGGTTCCCATCATAAAGGACGTGTCTGAAGGCGATCTTCCATTACGACACGGAGAAGTGTTGCACTGCGGCAAGGAGCACAAAACACCTCTGTGTAAGGTGAGGTTGGGCTAAAGCAGTCTAAAGCCAAGAATTTCAAAGTTAGGCAGACTTTCCATCCTTAACTCACTGTGACTTGAACCAAAAAAAAAAAAAACTCACGGTGATGTTAGTTAAGGACAGGCTTGTGGCTCATGCTGGAATTTTTTTTTTGACTTGCCCATTCGTTAGGCCTTTAATGTTGTTAAAATATTTAGTTCTCCTCTGCACCTTTTAAAAATACATAGCTTTAAAAGGCTTCTGAGTGACAGTTACAAAATACATCTAAGTTACCGAGGAGCCTATAAGGAAGTCGGTTTCATGGGTGGCATATTTAAGCTAAGTATTTTCTGGGAGTTCATACCATATACTAAAATTCAAAAATGTTTCTGATTAACTAATAAACCTGTGGGGAAAAGGGAGCATTTACGTTAGTGACAAGCTTCTTAATTGTTGTGTGCAATGGTTCAGCAAATAAGTCAGTAAATATCCATTCATGGCATTCCTGACTCCTGCTTGTTTCATTCTGCTCAAGCTTACCCAAATCGCTTCTCATCTTACCTTTTAATGATCTTTAAAACATGATTTCTGAAAAAATCCCTACAAATGAAATGTGATGATTTTTGTTTCACACTGCTGATGCATTACTGTTGTAGCTCCCTCTGTTCTGACTTTAAGGCTCTGCAGTTCTTTTTCTGTTACTTACCTTTCCCCCCACCCCAGAATCCTGCTAACTCGTTATCTCAGCCTAATCTGAGGCATATTTCCTTTTGAAAGTACCTATTCGCTTTAATTCAGAGAGTGTACTAACTGCCAATCCATGCTTCCTATTTTGGGGCCATATACCAAGACCTTCAGCCTTTTATGCATTTCTGACTTCTTCACCTGCATCCAGCTTAATATAACATGAAAGGGACAGTAACATGTTTATTTAATAGAGAAAGAGCAGGGCAGTTGGTACGCATGTAATAATACATTTTTCCCAGTAGATGTATCTGGTCCCCATCCATGGCAGATTGGTTGAGAGCGCTGCAGTGACAAGAATATAAGCAAAATGTTCTGCAAAAAGGTAACACTTGTTTATGCCATGCTGGCTCAGAAGGCCCCGGGATGATATGATGAGCGAAGCCAGGGAGGAAAATCTGTCAGGGAATCTTAAAGTAATCAGACAGTCACGTAACGACTGAATCATCAAGCTAGGCTGTGAAGTGAGGTAGGCTGGCACCATAACATCTAAGAAAAGGGTTGTAATATTACATGCCACTCTGCAATTAGCTAGCTCTAATTTGTTTATTGAGAAAGTCGGATGGTCAGTGGCTGATATTGCTGCATGAAAGGCCTTCCCTGCCCCCTCCCTGTAAATACCTGTTGCTGCTGTTTTTCAAGACTTAAAACAATGTCCGCAGTTCACTTGGGACAGCTCGCAGGGACTCATAATCGAGTTGTGACCCAAATCAGACCTTCTACTGTCTTGTGCATTTAGCTAGCATTTTTGTGTTGTTGGCGTGAAAATACGATTATTTTTATTGCAGGGAGCTAGTAAAAACACTAGGCTCTTTGACAGTACTTGTACCACATTAGGTGGTTTAGACCTACCTCCAGAAGTGGTAGAAATTTCTCTCAACTCCCAAACATTAATGAATAAAATGTAATTACTTACACTGTTAAGCAGAAAATTACTGCATTTTGTAGCTGTGGACTCCATGGGCTCCATGTAGTGATTTGCTGGGGTGAGGGAGGGAGTGGGTGTTTGATCCCATCAGACTCACATGTCCATCTAGGAAATGTGATGCCAGCTTCTACGTATTGCTGGAGGACCTGGGCATTTAAAAGCCTCTAGTGCCTTTGCCAAGCTCAGCCGGCCGGTGCAGTGCTGCCCATGGGGCTTGTGGCAATGATCCCACATGCTGCTTTAGAGGGGACTCCTTGGCCATGGCCAACACAACTTTATTCTCTAAAGTCTGGTCTATATTCAGTAACGAGAAAACACAATTCTCCTCCTCTACCCATTTTCAGAATACAAGCAGCCCAGCTAGTGGGTCATCATGTAAAAGTGGAAGACAGTATCCCAAACTGTTAAAATCAAATGCCTTTCATGTTTTTACTTTTGAAACACTCTGCCAGAGGTATTGTGGCAGTTAAGAGTTGACTGAGACCTCAAAAAGAGCCTGAATATTTATTTTATTAATTAGAACACCAGACAGAAAAAAGGAAGAATGAAAATATTTTAGGAAGGATATAATTTCTCTGGTCTCTGACATAAATCAGTTTCTGATTCATGGGCATTAAGAATCACTTTTTCTTAGAGGCAAGTTATTCAATGGCTGCAGAATTTCCAGCACTGCTGCTGGAAACTGCTGATACTAGCTAACAGGGAAGGCAGGTGTAGGTCTCTTCAACTTCGATACTTCTATAACCAATTAATCATTTAAAATTATAAAACCATGCAGCGAGACTAGAAACATTACCACAGTACACTCATTTCTGTCCAGCACTTTCCTTTCCACGTCCTGCATCCATCCTCCTTGCCTCCCCTCATCCTCTGGCTCCCGCAGCATCTTCCCTCCCCTATTTCCGCTGACTTCTGCCGTGGTTATTTCCAGCCTCCTGCTGACTGTGTGCAGGATAGGTGAGTGTGAGGACATAAAACAGAGGGTTTCTTGGTCCCAGCATAGCGACAGCAGCCCAACACCATCAGGAGAAATGGCTGGCGAAAGCCTTCCCCAGCATTGTGTTCCCCTGGAGGAGCTGGCTCAGCGATTCTGTGGGACACCATGTGCATGGAGCTCAGTCGCCACAAATGAATCAGCTGCCAAAGTCTGCCAGTGTCAACCAAGTGTTCACAGATGGAGATTTTGCACATAATATGGCCAAATTGAGCAGTTTCTCCAGGAGACAACAATGGGCACATCCCTGACACAAGGGTGATGGCTCTACCACATTCCAGCTCCTACCTCAAAAGCAGAGGGGCATATTTATTATTTTTCTTACTGGGGCAAAATGATATATCTTCCTGCAATCTCCTTCTTAGAAATAACTAAACTATTTTTTAATTGCACGTCCTGTACTTTTAAGGGAAATAATTGGGCAGGGACAGGTGCCTAGAATGAAAAAGGTGAACAAGGGATGCTTGTTCACCGTTGCCTTCAATGCAAGGACTAACGTTCATTAAATCAAACAAGCAGGTGGCAAATTCAAAACAAACAAAAGTAGGTTCTTCTTCACACAAGCTATAGTTAAGCTGGGGAGCTGCTTGCTGCCGGCCAAAAGTGACTGGACAATTTAATGGAAGAAAACTCATTGGGAAATACTATTTATAAAACCAGCACCTCTGGTTCAGGAAGTATGTGAGCTGCAAATCCCTGTAGGCAATTGCAAGCATTGCCCATGCTCACTCAATTTTCACACTTTTCCCTAAGTCCCTGCCGCTGGCTCTGGTCAGAGACTAGTGACCACAGTAGAGGGACCTTCATTCTGGCATGATCTAGCTGTTCCCATGTTGAGGATGCAACTCGGAAGGCTAACGTTTGGCCAGACGGTACTCAGCTGAAACACGGGGAACTCTCCTGCAGTCGTAGGCAAAGCTGCTTGCAAAGAGAACAAACAGACGTAGTACCTCTGGTCATAGATGACTCTGTAGCATAGTTTCATTTCTTTCCGAGGAGATTTTTCTTTGTAGCAAGCTTTAATTTCCATAATAGGAAAAAAACAGTAAGTTGTCTTTGTGCAGGCACTAAGCTAATAGTGAATGTGTATTGTACCGGCGTGGTGAATGGTGAGTCACTACATGACTAAGGATTATAACAAATTGAGTGGCCCGTTCAAAGGTTCAAGGGTAAGCTTCCCACCTGCATCTCAGAAAGATCCTTCTCCTGGTGAACTTTTTATTTCCATACAATATTTGACTTAAAGAAGCCAGTCTTCTGCAGGATAGTCCTATGCTTCCAAGTCTGTGACAAAAGTGAGACAGGGTTAATGTTTCTGACCTCTTCTTTACAAATATGCTCTACTTATACTTCCATCTATAAAATAAACCTAATATTTACCTTTTTTTTTTTTAGTTAATGATGTCCAATTCGGTAGTTCAACATCACAGAACATGGATCTTTTCAAATGAATGTTCTTATAGATTCTCCTCCCTGCTTGTAAATTTATTTTATGTTGTTAAATAACTCAACTCTGCTCTAATTTCCCCCCATCAGGAAACCAAAATTTCAGCAAAGCCTGCACTCTTGGAATACCAAAAATAGTTTGGCCACAACAGCAAAAGGGGTGAAGGAAGTGAGCGGGAGGCCCTGCCAGTGGGCAAACAAAGAGCCAGCTCCATCTGCACAGCGTCTTACATAGCCAGTCCAACTGCTTTTTTTTTTTTTTTAATAAAATACATACAGTATTTATAGTATTAAAAACATTTCTATATAAGGGAATAGCAACAGGAAACTGGTTCTCATAGAATTCCTATACTAAAAAAGCCCCGGCTCCAAAGGGGCACCAGGCAAGACAGGGCTCTGGGCATAGTGCTTGTGGGGACAGGCTGCTCCAAGCACCGGTTCCCATCAACACCAAGGAAAGGGTGGAGAGAAAGAGACACAAGACAGGTTAAAAGGAGAGAAACAAAACAAAGAGGAAACAAGGAGAGAGAAATTTTAAAATGATGCTGACAGGAAAAATAATCAGGAAAGGAAAGGGGAAAGAAGAAGAGAAAAAAAAAATCAATTCAGGAGGATGTGGTACCTCTTCTCAGTCTATTCCTGGACCTACTGTCCCAAAGAAAAGGCTCTCCCTACCTTTTCTCCCACACCCTCAGTCTTTTTTGGTGTCTGGCTTCTCTTGCTCTCAGACAGAGGACGGTCTCTTCAGCTCAGGTCCCAGCCATACTGGTTCAATCTGCAGCAAGGCAGTGACAACTTGATGGCAGAGAAGGCAACTGAAGGGAGACAAGGAGAAAAATGAAGTGCTAGGAAAGGAGCAAGAGACTGCTTTTCCTTGGCCTTGCCAGTCTTCCAGCACAAAAACAATGACGTGCACGTGCACACACACACATGAGAGTGCATGCCCACCTACACGCACATGCACACCCATTTTTGGCCAGTCTCCCCAGAGCCTCAACCATCCCTCCAGAGGGGACAAAAAATCTTTTGGTGCCATCGGTTTGCTTTGTGCCGCTCTGCCACACGCCTCCCAACCCCATTTCCCTCTGTGCTGGCTGCGGTGACAACGCCTGCCGGTTGGGTCCTGATGGCGCTTGGCTCCTGGGAAGAAGTATTCACACACGATGGCAGCTCGAGAGAAAAGTTGAAAAGGAATCAAAGCCATCTCTGTTGAAGTAAACATCTGCTCTGCGTTCGGTATCGTAGCAACAGGGCTCACAAAATGCACAGGCAGCCCTCCAAGGGCTCCTGGCACATCACAGCTACGGGTACCTGCTGAAAACAGGCTGCCGGAGTGGTCACGGCACGGTGGGGAGCACAGACGGGGACTCTCGGAAGTGAAAACTTTGGGCAAATCTAGAAATAACTTCATGGTTCCCTTGGAGGAGCGCGGCTTAGAAATCCACCGCCCCTGCAGCGATGCTGGCAGATCGGAGATTGTGGCACCAAGATTTCTTCCACGTGGCCGGAGTGTGTGCTGAGCACACTGCCCCGCAGATGGTTTCCTCCCAGTTGCCTCAGTGCAGCAGGAGAAGGAAAGTGATGGGATGAAGTTGTGGAAAAGCACTTGCCCCTGCAGCCCGTGCAAGGAGAGATGTGGGTTTATCGGCACACAGCTACCATGGACATGCAATCGCCCAGGGCATGGGCAGAGCGGGCAGAGACCCATCCCCTCTGCCTCCAGCTGCTGCAAGTCCAAACCTGGACATTAAATGCAAGACCGTCTATTCTCTGTTTTGAGCTGTGCGTTCCTGGATCCCCGCACAGGCAGCGCCATGAAGTGACAGCAAGCCGAGTCCTGCCATTCCATGGCTGAACAGTGCCACAAGCTCTAACTGTCAGCTCCGTGCCTGGCCCACAAAGGCAGGACCGTATTAACATCACAGCCGGTGAACCCAAATGCTGTATTTGCCTTGTGTAACCTTTCCTATTAATGACAATGCCCTTGCAGGGGAGGACCACAGCCTGGCTCCTGGAGACCCACCTGAGCCTCCAGCTGGAACTTAAAAAAGTTGGTTGTGGTTCTTTTAACTGGTGAATTGGATGCATTTGAGCAGGGAATCAATGTGAAGAGACAGCCTGATAATGCCAGTGTCACCGAGCTCCTTCTCAGAGTAGAACTGCCCTTTAAAAGCAGAAATGCTATACCTTCCTGGGAGAGGGAACAGAGAGACTTTTGTCTCTGGTCCAATCTACCCAAATTCCTCCTAGAGCACTAAGTGACAAACACAGCCTTCACTGAGAGCTTCAAAAGGAAATTGCTGTTTGCATAAAAGACATATTAAGTTTAGTTGGTTGTTAATAGGGAACTTGAGCAAGAGGAGGGAATGGAACAAATCCCTTGGAAAAATGTCCAAAGCCACTGGATTGCGGGAAATGAGGCTCAACATCTGTGTCCCAGTTGGGCTGTCACTCAAGGAGAACAGCAAGCACAGGGCTTTGGGTGTGCTGCTAGGCATCACAGATGGTGACATCAGAGTAGAGAAAATCAGGAGATCCTCAAGATTCCAGCAAGGACAGTAAAAGGGAAAGGGAGTGCATTGAGAAGCCGAGAGGGTGAGCACAGTCTAGAGTTCTGCTAATTTTACAACAAAATAGAGTAAAAAGACAACAGAAACATCAGAAATAAAAAGGTCTACCAGAAAATCCTGCTGGAATTTCATCTTTATCTGAGTAGGTAAGTAGGGTGACCTGGAAGCTTTCCGACCTTTACAAGTCTTGCTTCCAGGAAATGAATCCTCAAGCAGTGCTCTAAGCCAAGCCAGCTGCTGGCAAGGTGGTGACCAGCTGGGGGCAAATGAGGTGAGGACAGCATTGACTCTTCTAGGTCTCTGCGATAGGATTTGTATGGGCTGAGCCTTGTATGGAAAGCCTAACTCCATGCAAGGGCCAGGGTCTCTCTGGGTGGATGGATGAGGCCAAGACGCCAACATGATAAGCTGGATAATCTCAGTGGATTCAGTGAGAGACACTGTGGCAGGGAAGGGAAACTTTCAGCAGAGTCCTGTGCGTAAGGAGTCATTTTTCTGCAAAGGAGCGCACCAAGGAGCAGAGGACTCATGAGCACACTTCTCTCTCCTGCCTGCTTTGGGAAACTCCCCTCTAGCTGGTCCAACTGCTGCCTACATATATCCTTCACGCTGACAAGGGAGTCAGACATAAATATGTGGATCAAGGCCAGAAAGGCTACTGGTGAGACTGTAAATGTCAGGAGAATGACAGTGTGACCTGTGTGCTAGAAGGCTGCATCTACAAAATACACCGCGGTTGACGCATCCTTCGTGTGCGCTGGTGTCTGGCCATCTTTGTATCTAAGGAAGCAGGCTGTTTTGAAGTATCATATAAATAATGGTGAGACTTATCTAAGTACCTTCTTCTACAAGCAAACACCGAACAGCAAACTGAGTCCAAGAAACTGCTGCCAGAAAGGTTAAAGTGCACGGAGAATATGGGTGAGAAAGGGAAGAAGAAAAGAGGAAGCACAGCAGACCCCATCACCATTCACTGCTAATGAGCTGCAGAATACGTGGCCCATTGGTTCCCTCTTTCTCAATGTGTGAATAAGGAACAACAGCAAAATAACCTTCTGGAGAGGGCGAAGGGAACCCCAGGAGATGTGTCAAGAGTGCACTCCAGCGCCTGAGCTTCCTGCTATGTTTGGAGAGGCTGCCACAGGGTGAAATGTTTGCTAGACTGACTCAGATACTAATGGGAGTCAGGGGATAAGTGGGAGAAGAGAGAAACAAAGAAGTCAGCGCAGCAGAGGAGAGCTGAACTTTCTTAAGAGGGAAGTGAGGAAAGCTTGTTTATGAGCTGCTTTGCCAGGAAGTCCTGTGACTAACCTTATTTCACACTGATTTTATGTACCAAGATGGTATTTATTGCATGCAGGAAAAATGCACAAAGAAGCTGTGAAAAGACGGGCTCACCTTTCCTTTGGAAGGATATAGCAAACTCCCTAAAAGCTCTCCCACCGTGACAGCAGCCCACCAGAGCAAGGCTCTGTCTTTGCAGCTGCGACTGTTGCATGGGGGCCCAGGAGCAGATTTTGTAACCTTGAGGAGGAAACGAGCACAGCCAAGCTGTGTGTCTTGCAGAACTGTTTTTTTGCGATTTAAAGAAAGAAAATTTGATGTGCTGTAGTTTTGTGTTCTGGCTTCTCCTGTGCAGTGCAACACAGCACCACTCCTCTTTTCATTCACCCTCTGCATTTATCTGCATCTACTCTCTACTCTTTGAACTCAAGGGAAAGCAAAATTATACCATTCTGTGGTTTCAATGACAACTTATGGTTCATACAGGGAACAGGATGCTTCAGGCACATAGTTTTTACTAGGAAATCTTTTCACTTTCTGTCCACACCACTGTGAACCAGAGACAATGTGGGGGTCTGTGCAAGCCGAACGGCACGAACGCAAAGCACATCATTGTCACCTTGGAAAGAAGGTGTTCATGGCAGGGCCCATCAAGGAAGATGCTGACAGACTGAAAAATTCAGCGGGGGGGAAGAAAGAAGGCTCAAGGGCAACACTGCCAATGCAGAAAGATCATTATAACAAAATACGCTTGACTTGGTTAAACATCAACTCACAGATAAGAAGAACACACCAGGCTCCTGAAAGAGCCTGTACAAGCCAAAGGGATGAACTGCTGGGCCTGGGCCATGTGAGCACGTTTGGAAATAAAGCAGTTTGCAGAAACAGCCTAAATAGCAGGAAAATAGCAGCTAGGGATCGCACCGTGGAGAGATGCGGGTCGCGATGCTGTCCGGCTGGAGCCGTCTGCTTGCAGCTCATGGGGTTTCCTTGTGGCTTGGTCTGGGGACCCCTGCCCTGTGTCCCCTCCACTCCTTCTCCCTCTCTTCCTCCAGGCCCAGGCAGAGCTGCTGGGAACTCATCATGTCCAGTCTGGACACAGACATGGTGTTCCTGGAGCCTTGGTTGCAATCACCTCCTGGGCAATTATAGCTGGGGTAGATTGAAGACTCTTCAGTTGCTCCCCCATCTGGTGCGGCGTGTTTTGGTGGACAGGTAAAGGCCTGGCAGCGTGTCGCTCTTCCTGTCTGTGGCCCTGAGCATCCCAGCACTTTTTCCACGTGGCGCCCTCCTTGTTTGGATGCCCGCTCTCCTGCAGCATTTGAGCCTCTCCTGCAGCTCCAGTGCTTCTCCTGGATTTTCCCAGTGCTCTGCCCTGTTGTTTCTGGAAGGTGCTCAGATGTGCTCCAGAGGCAGATCTGGTTTAACTTGGTGTAACATGCTCTTGCCATCAGCTTTTGGCACCTCACCCCCTCCATCAGCAGTGCGCCCATGCCAGGAATCCCATTGTGCGCAGGTGCCGGAGGTTTCGGAGCGATTCGTGCTGGATGGGTATTGCTGCTGATACTCTATCAAAACGAGACACCAGAACTTACACGCACGTGTGCAAACATGTGCATGTGCATGGCCTGGAGCCCGTTTCCCACCTACCGTATAAATAACCCTTTCTGCAGTGTCTAGCTGCTCTGCCAGCCCAGGACCTGGGTCCCTGGGAAGGGCTCCGTGGTGCAGGCTCCAGCACAGAGTGACCCCGGGCTCCTTGAGGCTGACATAGGTGCCCTGTTGCCCTGGGGCTGGCAGGACACAGTCCCTCTGGATGGCTTCCTGGTGGCATCTTGTAGCTTCCTCCAAGTTTCTGCTGCTTCCCTGTCGCTCCGGGTGAGGAGAGGAAAATACAGCCTGGCAATGTGCCTGGTCCTGGCACACTGCCAGGCAGTGGAGGACCAGAGTCATGCTCTGAGTCAGGTATGGTGGAGATCAGAGACGTCCCCTCCGGACTGGCCCCCAACCAGAGGGCAAAACCCATGGACATCTCACCTTCTCTGCTCTGGACAGTGCTGTGCTCCTGCGAAGGTCCAGTTTTCCTGGAAAGCTGCTCCATGCCAGCCCTCTCCACCAAGGGCTCCCTCCTGGCTCTGCTCTGTGGGATGAAGGAAGGCGACCGGTGTCATTCTTACGTGTTAATTCCCACCAGGGTGAGATGTGAGGCAGCAAAGCTACAAGCCGAGATTTTTTTTTCCAAAGACACTGCAAGCAGCTGGTGAAGCAAGGCCTCTCCTCCAGCTGTTTTGGAGATATTTATCACCGACACCTGCACCACCTTTGAAGCTGGTTTGTTTAGGAAACAAAATTGACAGAAAATAACTAAGTCACCTGAGGTGTTGGAGCACGAAAAGAAAGCTCAAAAGTCAATTAGCTTTCTTGTGAGGCCCGGAGTGGACGGCAATTTGGGGGCGGGGGGGAGAGATAAGACACCAGATCACGCTGACTTTCATTCATTTGCAAGTCAGGCTGGTTTAACCGGATTTCTGGCTGCTGACATCAGAGCGAACAAAAGACAAGGTAAAGCTAACATGTTAACTTTTAAGAAATTCCAAAGAGACTGTCATTAGTGGCTTATTAACAAAATGTCCCTGTTCCCTGTCATTTCAGGCTTTCAAAGAGGGCCTGGGCACCCCCTTCTGCCCTCTGCCTCTAAGCTGTTTCCCAAGCACACTTCACCTGTACTAATTCAGGCTGTCTGGGCTGAGAAACCCAGCAGCCCTTCCTAGTTAGGCCAGACCCGGAGCACTGACAGCTTGTCCCATTGCATCGATTTCTTGGGATCCGGCAGGATTGCATTTGCGCCGAGTTGTCTGGGATGCTCTGGGGCGGTTCCTCCAGCCTCCGCGCAACAGCGGTGGTGCCCAGGTGACCTGCTCGACCGCAGAGGGATGCATGGTGGCGCAGGAGCCTCCATCGGCGCCTCGCGACCACAGCGTCGGTCTGCTAGTACTGGAAGCCTTAAAACAGGATGTAGCGTTTTGTCAAACCGCAGCCTGCGAGAGCAGCTGGCCAAAGGTCACGGGCTGCTCCGTCCTGCGTATTAGAAAACACTGATTTGGTTAAAGCCAGGAAACCAGCTTTTGTTTAAAATATCAGAGATTTGCTCTGTTGCCAGGGAGTAGGGGTTGCAAGAGACCTCTCTGCAAAAGGAAGGGAGGAAAATGAGGCTGACCGCCGAGACTGGGTAATTCTTGGGTAACACAGCCGCAGGCAGCCCTCACCCACTTTGCATGCTTAAAAAAATAATAATAATAATAAACTTCAGGAGACAGAGCTGTAGGCAGCTCCCAGCAGCTGTGCACTGCGTGGGACACGCATCCAGCCCCCTGCCAGCTCCAGCGGGTCTCTGCTCCCTGCTCACCCTTGGGCTGCGTTTTGCACCTCAACCAAAGCCCTTTCGGGTCTCGCTGGGTGCATGTTTGGTTCCTACACGGTGTTGGGGGGGGGGGGGTTCCAGGTGTATGCAGGGGTGCCAGGGCGAGTGCAGGGGGTGCGGGGCCGTGCGGTGGGTGCACGCTGCAGCCCGCGCTGGAGGTGGCCGGCTGGGAAGGGGCCGGGTGGCGGAGCGAGGACCCATTTGCGGGAGACTCCTGCCCCCCAGTGTCGGCTCTCGGCAGCGCCGCGCTCCCAAACTGGATGCTGGCTGGCATCAGCAGTGCAGAGGCAGGGTTTTACCCCGGTTTAAGAAAAAAACAGGACCCCAAGCTCTCCCTAGGAGCTGCTTATCCCCCAACATTAACAGCTACAGATGGGCATGTTCAAGTTGCAGCTGGTATTACCATTGGCTCGGCGTAGCTGTAAACGAGGTACAAGTAATGCCAAGGTATGTCATAAATCTCGCAGTGTTTGACATTTTCCCGTAGCTCCAAGTCCTGGAGTCAAAGGGCTATGGCTTCCATTGGAAAACAAAGCTTGTACCTTCCTTATTATTAAGGGAGAGACAGGAATTGGCCTGACTGCACCAAAAAGGCAAAGAATCTGGGGGGGAGGGAAGGAAAAAAAAGAAAAAAAGAAAAAAAGAATTCAGTATGACATGACTCAGGAATGAACGCTCCGGTTGTACCAATGCCAATCACTCAGTGTGGACTCTGCGCTTCTGGAGATACAACATGCTCCTGTTTTCAGTTTTGTCTGGATTTATCTTTAAAATTACACAGGCTTATATCTGGCATAAAATAAAGGATTTTACTTTTGTTACAAACTCAAAACAGGATTACAAAAAAAGTATATAGTCTTAAATTACACAAAACAGCAAGATTTCTTCTTAGTTGTTTCGGTATCCCTCACTTAAAGGCATCTCATAACAGTTAGCCAGTATAATAAAAGCATTAATTGTATGCCAATTCCTGTAGAGGACGCACACAACTCATTTATAATAGAGGCAGGATCCTCAGCATAAGGATCTGCTAACAAGTTTATTCTTGGTATTACGAGCTGTGTGCGCTGAGGAAAATGTTTCTTTTGCAAGCTTATTTTGCTGATCTGTCCTAGAGGAAAATAAAGCTGGAAGAATAATTGACAAATCAGGAAACAAATGTAGTAGAATATGAGCAGAAACACATTTAGAAAATAACCTTTGCTTTGTCATGGCCATTATTTAAATATCAAAAATCACAGTCGTTTTCCAAAGCATTTGGAAAGACACCAAATGCCCATTATGTGAGCAAAATTTCTCCTTGGCAAACCATAGTTTCAGAGCTGGATCAAAACAGGTCAGAGGAAAAGTTTAAACGCTGGGAGCCTGTCTCAGGAAACCTCTCTTGTGATCTCCAGGGTTTCACAGCCACCAACAAGTTTGGACACTGGCTCGAAATCTCCGTCCTGCCGCAGGTGTCCGCATCCTCCTCCCGGCAGGAGCTGGTGGGTGGGAGGCTCTCGCTTCCCTGCCTGGGGAGGCTGAAGTAGCCGGGAACAGTTTAACTACTTCTATCCTGAACCGATCGGCACCACACTTCTGTCCAAGCTGTCCACCTACAGCTGCTGGAGAGAAAATAGCTCAGTGAAGGTTCGCTCTGCGCTAGAGCTCTACTTCTTCTTCCTCATCATTAAATAAAATAAAAATAAAAATAAATAAAAGAACGTTTCCCAATCCCAGACAGTGCGTTACATTTCCTCCAGAGGAAGTGAGGCTGTACAAGAGCTGAATCAGCTTGGGGTTGTCTGAGTGTTGCCTCAGCCTGCTGGGGAGAGACGCTCACTCTAATACCAGTGTTACCAACAACCACAAACCCGCACGGACCGCACTATTATTATGGTAAATTAGCAGCTCTGGAAGTGTTTGCTTGAATAAAATGAACACTACAAAACCCACATGCATTAAGATGATGCTCTACCACTTCCCCACTTACACATAAAAGATTGCAGCTATACATGAGAACATTTAGAGACCAGTATCACAAATCTGGGTCCTGGCAAGTTGAAAATCTCTTATTACTTACATTAGATTTTATACCAGTGTAACAGACACAGCTCTGAACTCTCTGGCTTCTGTTTTTTAGGATACACTTCCCATTTTTATTCTACTTCAAGGACACAGCAACAGCAAAAATCTGCATTACATGCACTTTCAAACACCATGAACAGAAACATTTTAAAAATTGCAGTTGAGAAGTGCACAAAAATACACGGTATGTAAAGAAAACAAGCTAGCAAATTATTTAGGAGAGGCATCGAAACACCTTTGAGAGCACTCAGCACAGGGGGTGATGCGTGTGCCTGCAGGACTCGGCCTCTCCGCCTTCCCACCACCGACTTGTCCTCCTGCCTTATTTGGTAGAGTAATGGGGACTGAAGTCAAGAAGGAAAAGCTTGACTTGGCAGCTGGATAGCAATAAAGCCTGTTTTGTGTATGCTGTAATTTGTGGTCACTATCTTGGTTAACTCTGCTGCCTCTCACTCGCCTTGAGCATGTCCTTCCTCTGCTCTCCATCCAGGGGCCAGCTCCGAGATCCCCCTCTTGCCCTGGGACCTCGGACACAACTGAAAGCATCAGCAGCAAAGGGTCAAAAGTAGTTCCAGCTAACATAGGACAAACCAGGTGAGAAGAGTGCTGCAAGCACTGCAAGCTAAAAAAAAGAAAAAAATCCAGATTAATGACCCAATGGGAAAGGTCAAAACAAGCCTGCTGCAGTGAAGCTTGGTGCACTCAATCCTTCTCTGCTTTAATTTCTATGATCATCTTGATCAGAGCAAATTTTAAGAAGCAAATAAGCACATGGGCCAGGAGGAGAGCAGACTGGAAAGGCGGAGATAAAAGGATGTCTCCGGGTGGGCCAGCTCCTGGAGCATGTACCTGCTAACGACCAAGACAATCTGCAACACATGGTGATTCTCCTTGAGGTCTGCAGCAAACAGAAGTCTCTAAAACTGAAGGACAAACATCATATTTGTCTTCAGAAAGTAGACACCCATGAAATTATTGATCTTTTTTGTCCAACTTCATCCCTAGGGAAATTCTGGAACACAGTGAACAATTGTGTATTCTTTCTTCTTGGTGTTTACCAGGCAACATCTAATCAAACATCAAAAACAGCTCATGCCAAACCAAGCCGGTTTCCTTTTTTGATAGGCCTAACGCACCAGGCGACATCCTTCTAATCAACTTGAGGAAATACGACAGTTAATCACTGAAATGGATGTGCAGCCAGCTGAAAAAAAATCTCTTAAAGAGCACTCGACTGCCCAGAGGGATGGCAAACACTGATATTTTACAGGAACCTGTCAGTTTAGCAGCATTATCCAGCATCTTAAACAATTTGGTCATGTGAGAGAATACACTTCATGGATTATATTGAATGAAGAATGGTTACAAAGGTGCTTAGGGACACAGAGCATGAAAAAAATTTTAGAAGTTTTCCAAATGGCACAAAAACACAAGTGAAAAAAGATGGAATTCAATAAAAATGTTAAAAGCATTAATCTTAGGGAGGCCAAATCAATTTTTCAATCAAGAGTGACTGACAAGGCAATGGCATTGCCAGAAAAGATCCGGAATTGTAGAAAGCCACAGACTGAGAACCAATAATACAACAATCCCTTGACAAAAAAAAAGAAGGAAAAAAACCTCTCATTCCGGATATAACAGGGAAAGACGACTGACAGACAAGCAAGGTAATTGTTATGCTCTTTTGGGGATGATGCAGTCTTGCTTAGAGAGCAACTCCACTCTAGAGAAGCCAGCAAGAATGATGAAAGGTTAGGAGAGCTAGGAGACATGGATAACCTAGGAGACAGGGTTGAAAGTTTTTTTTTTTTCCTCAAAGCAGGAGAGAGAGACAGAACTGAGGGCAGTACTTCCAAATGCAAAACAGCTGCTAAACAACTTTGCTCCATGGTGATGGGCAGCAGGGTAAGAAATCAGCTCCAGTTGCAGCAAAGTCAGTTCAGGCTAGTTATCAGGGGCGTTTCCTAATTAGAAGAATATAGCAGTGGAACAGACCATTTAGGGAGACTTTAACTAGAGCTACTTTTCCAAGTCTGTTCAGTTGGACAAACATCCATCAAAAAATGTTCTGCTCCTGTCACGATTCAGCAGAGCACTGAGTAGGTGTTGCCCTGAGGACTTTTCCAGCCCTACGTGAACTTTAATAAATGCATGTTCAACATCATTTTACATATGCCCCATAATAAAAAGAACTAATGTTACACACCTGATAAAAATGGTCTAGTTTTTCCAAGCTTACAGGATTTTTGCTCCAAGCTAAACTCAAACACAGCCCTTTAAGTCTAGTGCACAGGAGGGCAGATTCCCTTCTCTCTGCTATTGGGTTATCAGGTTTTCTACCTTTTATTCCTCTCAGGAGAAAAAGTGGCAAAAAGAGTGACTGGAAGTCTTGTATGCAGTAAAAGCTATATGAAAATCAACTGGAAAAACACTAACTAATGGTTCTGCCTTAGTTCCTGCTGTTCCAGCCGGGGTTATCTGCATTTGAATATTCTCCTGGAGCATGATAGGATGTGAATTTAAAACTAAATAGCCACAGCCTGAATAACTCCCCATTGTAGCTGAACCTTGACATTTGAAGGACTGAGTAATTATGCACCTTTTAGAAGTGCACCTAGCTGGCACTTTCAGAGTTTCTACACCTACATTTTGTATGAAGGAGGGAAATTTGTAAGGCTCAGAGGCTGTGAAGCGTAGGAAGGTGAAATGCTCCAAGGGGCAAAACAGACAAATATAAGGTAGTTTAGTGCTCACACTGCTATTGTCAAAAGTCAATAGATTTTGTTTCAATGTGCCACATTAAAACAGGTTCAGGAGAAGCGGCAAAGAAATCTTTAAGGAAACCTGGGTTCTGATATTTCAAACCTTATAGAATTACACTGTAAATGTGCAGAGATCTCTGAGACAGCAATAGTTGATACTGTGTGATCTAACAGATCTTTGATTAGGTCAACTGGAAAGGACGCCCATGTCACACACCAATTTGTTTCTAGCATGAAGCACGTTTGGTGTGTTTTTATTACAGAAGTTGTAAAGCCAGCTCCACTGTGAAAGCAAGACATTAATTTAACTCCCGGTTCAAGTCACTCCTACCTTGTCATTTAGCTTAGTAAATTTTGTCCGAGTTCCAAAAAGCGATACTACCATTCTGAGCTTAACAACTGCATTCTTACTAAGCTTTTGGTCTCATCATACTCTTATCCAAGTCCATTTTAGCAATTTGAGACAAATTAAATACAGCAAAACTTCAGTGCAATAACCTAAGAGTACAATTACTTACTCCTTAACTGGAAAGCATCTCTTTATAGAAGCTTTGTGGAATTGTCATTAAAATAATTCCAGCACTTTGGCAAAGGGAAAACAAGGAACAGAGAGCAGTACTAGAAGACCCTGGCTCTTTTACAGCTCTGCCATGATAGCAGCAATCAACTTTCACAGCTGAGGTATTACTTGAAGAACACAATTTTTCAATAATAATTGTACTGTTGTAGAAGGGATACGCTAAGGATAAATGAGGCAGGGCTTACAAGTAAAGAAAAACAATTTCATTAACCTAACCAACATAGCTGGAGAAAAGAGAACATAAAAACCAAAAGTCATCAAGAAGTTTTCGGGTTCTTACACCCTACCAACCTAAAGCACAGTTTCCGGGCCTGAAAATTTGCCTCTCTCCTGTCCCTCCCACACAAACCCAGGCTGCTTTGCTGTGGTTATAGTGTGGATTTATTTTCATCAGAGTGATCTTAAGTCACCTACTTTAACCATGATTCAATATAGCTAGCAGGAAACTCATTCAAATAGAAAGATGTTAATCTTGCTTTACATCTGGTTTGTAATTATCACCTAGAAGCCACATTCCTACAGCTGGCAATAGAACGGATCGGGGCTGTTTGACACAGCGCTTCCAGCAGAAATCAAACGAGCAGAACTAAAGTATTTGGGAATCATCTTGGTGGACCTCTGGCGATGTTGGCAGATTTCCTTGCACCAGCCCCGCTGTGCACACTGCTGGACCTCCAGCGGCCGCCCCACCACTGTCCCGGGGCGAGAGGCAGGGAGGTTCCTGCAGTGCCCTGCCTCTAGTGGGCTTCCAGCCACCTACCTCCTCCATTCGCTGGGCTGAGGGGAAAAACCCTCCCAAACTGAAAGTCTTTTTTTGTTTTTTTTTTAATGAAAAATAAATCAACATTTCCCTTCCAGGGGAAATTCTGAATATTTCGAGTTTGAATTCAGAGGTAAATTTATTGAAGAATTTCCAGTGAATGGAAATTCCCAATAAGTGAACAGTTCTACCTAACAAGCATTAAAATGCCATGGCTTGCAATCCGGTGTGTCCATCCATTGACTCATTTAAAGCTATTCAGCTATGTCATATTGAAATCAATAAAAATTCACAAAATCAAGAGTATTTAATTATTTGAAGCATACCAAATACAAAGAACTTATTCAAGTATTTTGTATTTCACATGGTATTTATTGAAATAGAAAAAGGTCATTTATGGGGAGCAAATAAAACTACAGATGGTCATTATGGCCATCAAAACTGTAGAACAGGAAAAGAAACAATCCAAATATTCTTGATTTTTAACTTGCCAGTTTATTCTTTAATTTTGAATGATCTGGTCACTGAACTGAAGGGGACGAGGATACTTTCTCTGAACCTTTTGAAGAAGCCATTGCTAATGTGTTTATTTGGCACTTGAACACATTTGGATCTGAGCAACTAGGCAATGGCTTTCATCAGTGTAACAGCCTGACATTTTTAAAAACTTCAGCAGCTAACCAAAACATCATATCTTCAAACTACTTTTGGTAAGGCTACAGCAACCTCCGTTCAGTTCCAGCTGGAGAATTTCTGGATTCTCTGTTGGGTTATGAAATAAAACATGCCAATGTAACAAAATGATGGTGCAATGCGAAGGCACAACTCTATCCCAGCTTCATTACTCAGCCCCCCAAAATGACAGCTTTGCTGTTCTTGGCTGGTTGTGCACATTGAGTTCACTGAAAGGGAAGAGGATAAAGCGATATTCAGTTTTTCTTCTCTCAGCGTTTTGCATACCTCAAACATGCTTCTCTTATTGAACAGTTACCATCTTTTCTGTCTCAGCTTATCTTCACAACACACAACAACAAAACACCATGCAATTATATCAAAAAAACATTCAAACATATTTATTCATTCTTTAAACAAACTTACAAATCAAGTAACTGCAGTGAAGAACAAACATACATTAGCAAAACTAAGAAAATTTCAAGCTAGAAAAACAAACAAATCATAAACAAGAGAATTTAAAGATTAACATATACTGAGACGCTCGCTTTACATGCCAAAACACAGACTCAATAAAGCCATCTGTTAGGAAGTGTGTCAATAACCATTAGTCAGAAAACAAAGAATTACTCAAACCATTTTTAATCACGATCTAAACCATTCTTTGCATTTAAGTCTTTCTTTTGGCCTAGCACTTTCAGTCTGTCTTTTTCTTCCTTTTGCTTTATGAATTTGTTTTTACAAAAATACACTTTGATTTTATTATCAACACCAAAACAGACTCAATAGACTTTAGGGCAAAGTACCAAGGATCTTCTTTCTTGATTGTTTTACTGAAAGCCATAAAACTTTATATTACACTATTATGCTTCCTTATATTGAAATAATACATTTCTGCTTGTCTAGTGATCTATAATTAGCAACATTCTAGATGAGGTAGATTTGAAAAATATTTATATCTCTATTATAATATGAACTTTGGGGGGGGGGAAGGGAGTTAAGTTGGCAAAGGAATTAAATAATTCTTTGCCCCACACTGTTCCTCTACCTCTGGAATATCAAATACTCCTGCTAGCTGATTTTGTATAACCTGAGTTTTGTTAAATCTCACTGAAATCCCTGAGACTTTGTTGTTGTTTTGTTTCATTAACCAGTTTTCATGTCTTTTTTTTAAGCCTGATTTTAAGTAAAAGATGTAAGCTCTTATGTGACCTGCTAGTTCTGCTACATTTCTCCTCCTGATTCTACCACCAGTAGATAGAGGTAGGTTAGAGATGTGGGGGAAATTATTTTTGAGAGGCTCAGGGGAAAGCAACTGGATTTATTAAGGCAGGGAACACAGAGGGGGTAGGGGATGTAAATTTGTAGCTGAAAGGCAAACTCCACTAGTTCTACTTCTCAGAACAGGATGTTCCAAAAAAGCAGTGCTTCCCTTCAGATTTTTGATTGAACCAAGTTTGAGGATAAAGCTGAATTTTAAAAGGTAAGTTAGTGGTGACAGAAGCTGTCCCTAGCAATCTTTGGAAGGGATCTGTTCCCAGACTGCCAAGATTGTCTGTCCCAACTTGCACGCACTTACCCGCTCAGAAAACTGCGAGGAGCAAGCAATTCCTCCACTGCTAACTATAACCAGCTTGCACAAATCCCCTTCTCCCCCATTACTTTCTGCCTCCTTTTTCAGAGCACAGTCAAGGTGCTGCTCTTTACATCCTTGCAGCACAAGGTAGAGACGGACACTCACAATTTTGAGCAGAGAAAATTCACAGTTGTGCCAGAAACCTTCTGTTGAACTCTGCTGGGTAAAGCACCTCAAAATGAAACCATGATAAAAATGAACAAACCAATCTGCGATTTACAAGAAAAAAAAAAAAATCAAGCTGCTGCAGCAAAAGTAGGAGAAAATTTTAAAAAGTCAAATCGGCACCTTACTTTTAAATTGCCAAGTTCCAAGAGAGGAAGTTTTTCACTAGAGAAAGAATAAAGCTTACCCCCGAGAAGGTAGGCGAGGGTTGTCATCCCCTCTTCCACCAAATCCATCAGCTCAGCAGTGAGGATGGGTCTTAAAGTCTTTGAATTCGTTCAGTTTCTGTGGTTTAGCATGTGCTAAGCATTTGACCAAGGCTCCTTAGACTCACGCATCCATTATCTGGTAATTTTGCTATACAGACTCAGGATGACTTAGCTTCCAAAATCAGACACTTTCAGGCCAATATGGCCAAAGTAGAATCACAGTTGGGTTAGACTCAATACAGAGTCATCAGCCACTGGACAACACAGGTAAAGAACCCTATTTATCATTTAAAATAAAATATAATTAACCCCATAAGTAGTTCATGGAGGCAAGGTAAAAAGTCTGAGGACAGGCACTTGAAAGGATAATAAAATAATAAAAACATAAAGCTGTTCTATGAATAGGCTGAACACCACTGGAAGGTGAAGAGGCTTTTCATATACATTTTAAAGAAAAAAAACAACTCTCTTTTATTGGGTTTGATCAGCTCACAGCTGAAGCACATCAACCAGAAGTGTCTGAAGATCAGTCCATAAAAGCCCTCTGGAAAGCACCGTGCCCCCTGCCCAGGAACAGGCCATTCGCAAATGATCCATCTGCTCTGGCCTCAGCTCTGGCAGCACTTCCACACAGCAGCAGTAATGAGCCATCAGCTGTAAATGAGCCTTGTCTCACCTGCTGCAAAACAGAACCAAGTACTTCAGTGAAGTCACAGTGCTTGCTCCAAAAAAGTCCATTTACAGTCTAACGGGAGGCACAAACACGAGTGTAAACGATAGGTGACAGGGCAGAGCTGGCGCCAGGATAAGAGATGCTGCAATGCAGTCAACAGATGGAATTTATGTACATGCTCATCTCGAAAGATCCAGGATGAGTATTTCCAGCAGAGTTGGAGGAATGGCCAATGTTTCTTCTGAGCATCATACAAGGTTCAGAAAGACTCAGTAAGTTGAAAGTTGGTGAGTGTCTTACAGGCCAGTCCACATCTACATTGTCACCTGAGGTAAGGGAGCATGAAGAAAAGTCTTTCCTCATCATTTGTTGGTAAAGAGAGTTTATCGTTTTTCATTTTCAGAATAAGAGCACTCTAGAGGTTCTGTTAAAACTAAAGAATGAATTTCTTCTTCCTTAATTAACCTGTTGTAAGCGTTCACAGAATCATCCTTTGTACCGCTCTGAAAGAGAACAGCAACAACATATTTAACAGAGTTTCTTCATGGTGAGCGTAGCTTTTTCAGCCCAGTAGAAGTAAGACATACCAGTTTCACAACATATATGGTATATTACAGTGAAAAAGCCAAGGAAGCTGGGCAACAAAGTGTGTTTCTTAGGGACATGACTTAGGCCTGGCTGACAAGACAGTCGCGCTCTTTGGAAGTGAGGAAGATTTGAAAGTTGGCCTGCATCTAACAGTGCGCTCCCAACCACAGCTGATACCTGAGGATCAGGCAGGGGGCTGGAGAAGTGAGAATGTACACACTCAGCACAGTTTTCACCGAGACCCTGAGCACACATGACAAGATCAATGCAACACTTAGAAGCTGGAAGGTGTTGTTACTCGGGGCAGGCAGAGAATTCGAAGCAAGACAAAGTGTAACAGCTACAGTAGTTATGATCCTAATGGCCACAAGCTCCATCTTAGTCCTGTAATGTTTATTACATACTGAAGTATTTATCCAGAATCCAGAAAGCATAAACTAGGTGGTCAGAGCCATGCTGTCCCCATGGTTCCAGGTTATTATTAGGGAAACTCAGTATACGCCCACGGCAAAAGGTACTGCTGGGTCCTAGACTCTGCCTCTATTTGCAGTTGGGAAGCTGTGAAAGGAGACTTCTTTTTGAAAAATGAGCATTTGTTGCTGTTCAACCGAGAATGTCCGAGAAACATGCGGCACCAGAAACACAGACAGTCATTACCCTCTACAAAGGCTTCACAGGTAGCATCAGTTTTGAGGTGCCACTGTGAGTCAAAAGGTCCATTCCATGCAAGGATGGTCTTCAGAGAACACCATACATTGCCTCATTTCCAGGTCTGAATTAGGGTTTGCAGCTCCTCTTATAAAGAGCTACTGAGCTATTTTTGTTTAGAAACTCAGACACAAAAACTGCAGAAGAGTTTCTGTAATCAGTATTATGCTTATTTTTCCAGAAATAAGGGCATATAGTGACTCTTTCATCAACCAAAACTTGAAGCAGCTATGGTTAGTTCTGTTCCTTTGCCAACAAGAAGCTAAATATCTTGATTTATCTCATAACTAACTCATTGTGATAACTATAAGTTTCTGGAAGTCAGATATAAACAGCTTTATTCAGCAGCATAAATAGCAGTGACCAGCAGACAAAGACCTGAATGTTCATAAAAAGTAGTTTAATGGAGTTGCAAAGAAAACCATTTAAGGGACTAGAAGGCTGCAAAAATAACAGAATAATTAAATTCTATTAATGTATCTGGGAAAGCTCATGCAATTTGAGAAGAAAATCCTTCTCAGTTTTGGGTAATTATTTCTGTACAACTCTTAGCATTGTAAATACTTAGTCTGCATATACTTACATATATAAAGTTGGTTTTAAGACAGACAAATATCAGAAAAAGAGCTGGAAAAAAAAAGGAAGCCTACAGATTCCAATTCCAACAGATCAACTGGCCAAAGAGCTAGGCACTAACCTGGGAATCCTCATTCTGCTCTCCAAACATACGCTTAAGAATTTCTCGAGGGTCAGGGATTGGTGGAAGGATTAATATCTTCAGCCTTTGGAAAATTGAAAAGCAAAGTTTTAGATGAAAGAGACAGTAATCTAAAAATCACCATATCAAGGCAAAATTTGGGTGTGGCCATGAAAATTTGTGAAGTAAACTGACAGCGCTGGCCAGATTTCATCCTCTGCACAACTGTGGCTCATTTTCACTTTTACTCCCCAAAACAAAAGGAAATGGGAATGTTCACGCAGAGCCAAATTCTAAGTAACTTCCAATGGTGACAAGGGCAGCAGCAAGAGTAGATTTTTTTTTTTTAACTGTTACAAGGAACTTCATATAGATTTTCTCAATTTTGAATTTGGACTTCATTGCTTAAGAGAGGAGATGCAATGACTGTGCAGCAGGAACCTAACTGTAAGCAGATACAAGCAAATATAAGCAATGTCACCAAAGTACAACCAGAACATACATCTAGTCTAGCAACCTAATTCTAACTACTGAAGCACAGTAGTGTTGCCTTTTTTTTTTTTTTAATGCAATACATGTTAGGGAGAAAACAGCTACTGCTGAAACATGCCACATCATGGACAGTTATCTGGAAGCGAGATGAATTATAATGCAAACCAAAGACCAATCAGAAATAACAGACTGTAAATGAAGTGATATGATTATTTACCTTTTTAGGTAAAAAAGTAGAATTATCGTAGATACTGCTACTATTAATGGAATGGTGATTATTAAAACAAAATAGAATGTAGAGTCTGGCTTTTCACCTGGAAGACAAAAATTTATAGAAACTTAGGAAAGTTTCTGGAAGCTTTATAGGAACAAGGACAACAAACAAATTAATTCTCTAACTCACAGGCTGAACATTTTTGGACTATACTAATGCTTTTGTAGGCAAGAACTTATTTTTCAAAACATGTTATAATGCAGATCAAGTTGCTAAGAAAGTGAAAACCAGAGAGGCCTAACAGATGAAAACGGAAGTTCAACAAACTCAAAGAAGAACTGTTCTTACCAATACTCTTTTCTTCACTCCAGTCACTAGAGAGCTTGCTGCTGTAACACGCAGACTTTGGTTTCGCTCTCACCTTGAAGGTATACTTGGTATTAGGATCAACAGCAGAAACTGAAATATGATTATGTTGACCCTAGTGTTAAAAAAAAAAAAAAAAAAGTAATTTACTGTGTTCAGTTACCAGCATACTCTCGCTCCTTTGCAAGCCCATTTTTGCTTTGCAGTTAATGTGTTTTGAATGTTTTTATGGAAGATCCTTTTGTGAATGCAGCACTTCATAAAAAGGACATAATAGCATTTAACCAGCTTGATGAAAAAGGCTGCCAAAACAACGACCCCAAGGCTAACATTTAAACTGACTCACTCCTATATCTATTATACAACATTTGGCTCCGGTGATTAAACTAAGACTCAGTGTCTGGAACTGCATTGTGCTTTTTTATTTTTTCTAAACATCTGTGATTTATGCTGAATTCCCCTCTGTCAGTCACTGTAGCAATGTTGATCAAGCTTTGTCCATGGAAAAGTCTTCTGGGATACCTCTACAGAGTGGAAAAGATTAGCTGGAATAGGACTTCACATATTCAATCTAAGAGTTGAGTTTCCCAGGGAATGTTGATACAATTCCAGTTTGCAGCATTTTGGGTAGGACAAACAGCTGGATAAGCTCCCCAAGAGAAGACTGGCACCTTACTTCTGAATTTATCATGTTGTTTACCTTTTGGATCAAACAGTCAGCTTGATTATTCAGATACAGGACTGAGTAGATCCAGACACTGAAGTCAATGCCTTTTAGATATACAGATTTTGACGTACGTTTAAGAGTGCACACTTTTTTTCCTTATCCTCAGTCTTTTTTTATCCTCTTGATTTTCTGGATAACATCCTGTGCGCACCAACAATTAATCTTGCTCTATGGCAATCAAGTCACATCATCCAAGACCAAATAAGTCATCTAACAGGGAGCAGCCCAACGATAGGAAAACGCAACACCAACAGACCAAAGTTCCTTCCATACTGGTGAGAAGCAAACAGGTAGGCACAATACAGTGCGACTTGCTTCAGTCTATGCCTCTTTTAATTGGACTCTTCTTATATATTACTGCTTTGCCATAGTAAATGATGGCAAAGATTCAGAAGACTAGTCCTGATTACATTGCATAGATATTACTACCAGAAACCTATTGCATGGGAGAAAAATCTAGCATATCCACACAGCACTTCCAGCTAGTGCAACAGACCCAGTCTCATGCAACATATATAATCATTCATTTTTTAAAAGAATATTTGAGTTACTGTGATCATTTCCACAAATTATAAAAGATACACATGACAAAACAGGTAACTGTAAATAACGAAAAGTTACTTCAATTGTCCAAGTGGTGCCCATATCACCAGTGTGGTATTCCACCTCATACTCTAGACAACTTGCTGGAATGGTGTCTGATTTGCTCCATTCTAGATGTATTTCATCGTTAATCTTTGACAGTGTAACTGCCTTTGGGGTAGCAGGTTTTACTGAAATGCAAAATAGAAAAATTAGTTTAAAACTACCTATTACTGGTTATAAAAGTGGCTAGAAGTTTTGTATTGCATGATATTACACATATACTAGAGTCCAGGAACAGAAAGGGGAAAAAATTAGCACCAAAAAGTAAAGAGAGAGTATTTGGATTCAATACATTAAAAAACAAAACAGACCCAATCTGCATAATTCCTAAATAAAAGATCAATAAAGAAGAGAGCATCTTGTCGTGTTGTCTGACCCACAGCTTACAAGCTGCAAGCTTCTCAAACACATGGACATACTGGCAAACTTTAGTTATTTTGTAATGGGATATTAAACTTACCAAGGGTGGTAGGATTTTTACTTGCACATACAGGCCTAATTTCCTCTGAATCATCTTTAATCAAAATACTGATAGTTGGATAAGTATTGGTGACCTTTGGGAAGGTAAGATTGAAAATGCATTCAAAGATTCCTTCATGTATAGAATAATTGTTGCACTTCTCGGGACTTTTCAAGCCATCATACCTATAAGAATAACAATACTTTTTCAGCTTCAGAAGAATAGGACTGATAGGGGAAAGCTTGTTTTTAAACCTATTTTACAAATTCTAAAGATTGGTCCTGCACGAAAGTTGTGCTATAGCATATGTAAAAATAAAGTTAAACAAAATAAGAATATTGTCATTTATCGCAAGTTGCAAAAGGAATGATATTCTCATAAACAGTTTCCAGTAGTAGAAGAGGAGATGGGTCAAAGTGTATTCAAGCATCAAAAATAAGAGCGAGTTCCAGCTTTGTTTCACATTTTCCCATGGGAAAACAATGTCAAGAAAAAAAAAAAAGGAATCAAATCAATTTGGATCACGTCCTGACAAGGGAATTTCACTTCTGTGAGAGACTGAGCTAATGAAACACTCTTCTCAATGCCTTAGGTATCTCAGCTCTTGCTTGAGAAAGCTAATTTTCACCTACTGCACGCACTTGCTTCCCAAAATGTCAGTATTCCCTTTGAATAACAGAGAAGCTGCAACAACCTTCTTCCTTGTTTCTCTTTGTTCCCAACAGTTCAAGTGAAACAATTCCAGGGGCTTTTCCTCCCCAGAAAACTGAGGGAACTGATCTCTCCATACCACCAAAAGGAGTAATCAGAGCTTCGTTTCGGGGCGCAGGAGGAGTGGAGTTCCTCTACTGCCCATCTCCCTGTGCACGGGTGGGGTAAGCCAAAACCCTCGCTCCCGTTTTCGGTCCCGGATCCTTTTTTATCCACCCTCTCATCTCCCTCCTTTGGGCTCGGGGAAGATGGGAAGCATTCAGAGCAGACAGCACCGTGTAGACACATTGGCTCCATTTCAGCAGTTATTAAAGCACTGGATCTGTTTGTTATAAGCAGATGTTATGCTCATGTTCACTTCTGATGAAAACATAGGTTTTGCAGGAAAATATCAAGGAAGAAGAATATGGAATAGAATTAAGTAATAGTTTTTCAAGTTCATTATCCGGTCACTTCTGAAAAAACCCTGCATTACAGGAAATGCTTCTTTCAACCCCCAAATCAAGTGTTTCACCTTAGTTTTCAACTTTAAAACTTATAAGTGCCTTTTTTTTTAATGGAAAAGGCTAGACTGAACCTGAAAAAAAGATGTTTGACTTCCACGTGTTTTTATGCTGAATTCAGTTAAGCAACATGAATCAAAATGCTTGATGTCACTATACATTAAAATGAAAGAGCAAGATGCAAATATATAGCTCTAGCCTAAAGCACTGTATACATATATATATATACACATATACACCATATACACATACCATATACAACTATACATAACCCCAGAAATTCTGATCTTTAACTCATTGCTACTGTTCTTGTAATAAAGAAAAGGCTTGTCGTGAGTAGCAGCTTAGATAGAGAGCAGTCCTCCCTGCACTTAACTCATACCGCAACTTTTCTGCTATTTGCTGTTAAAATGCATTCAAAAGAACAGTTAGTCTGTGAGACTGCCACTGGAGTGGAAAAAATTTATTTAGTCAGGTCAGATAAGACACAAAGCTGATTTAAAGTAAATTACAACACGGGGCTTTCAGAAATAAAATTTCAATATTTCTACAGAAGCTAATGCAATCTGGCATTTCACAAAAAGCATCAACATGCAGAAGTATGCATAGATTAGCATGCACAGATCTTGGTGCCAATTTTTCCTCAAACTGCAACTCTGTTCCTCTGGAACAAGAGACTATTTATGGCAGTTAGCTGGCAAGCATAGATGATGATAAAAAGATGTTCTCCATAACTTTCAAGGTGAATCAGTTATTTATGACACAGAAGACAAGCAAAACTACTGGTAAGTGTTATTAATGCTGCCATACCATTTCCTAATGATTTAAGAACTGACATATGCATTAGTGAGCAGCTCTGACATAAATTGCAACCCCAGTTTGTCGGGCTGCAAAGAAAAGAATGAATATGTTGGTCTGGCGCAGTTCTTATTCTTCCCTGTTTGAATCCACAATTAAAAAAAAAAGATAAGAAGCAGCAATTATTTTTAAATGGGCTGCAGAAGTAGCCAGTACTTCATGTAAAAAAATCAACTTCCTGAAAAGACTGAGCAGCAGCAACCTCTTGAACCTTCAGCAGCTAAGTTTTCAGCTGGACACGACCCAGCACCATAACTTGTACACAGTGCTTTGGGATCTCTCAAAACAACAGGAAATAGACAAATAAAACACACCAAGTAAGTAATGTAAAGCTAAAGATAAGAGTTAAAGCACTTTAGAATTCAGAATAAGAAGTTAATACGAACCAGTAGAACAAAGTATACTTGGTACCGCTACGTGCGTTCTTCCCAGCAAGCCATTTACAAGCCATGTACTCCAAATTGTGCCAAACGCAGTCCAAGTCCACAGCAGCAGTACCCGGAATACCTGCAATGCAAGTTTGAAAGGCCTCTTAGATTTATATTGCTGGCAAAGTCTTCTCCCCCTTTTCCGGAACGGAAGCATCCCATTTGATGTAAAAACTGCTGCCTTTAGCTGCCTGAAAGGCGAAGGCAGGTTACCCCTCAAGCTGCACGGCATACCTTCATGCAGCGAGCGAGTTCCTGTTGTTTATTGCTTGCAATAGCCAAAATCTCACTGGGGCCGCTTCTAAATGCAAGCTAACCAACTCCAAGTCTCTACCATGGCCGAATGACTACTCAGAATTATCTGATATTGAATATGAGGTGGTAAGTCAGGAAGTTGTTTTGCTTCTATTAAACAACAGACACTTTAAAAAGGAGTTAAAGTAATTGGCAATTATAGGGATAGCACTCAGCTTTGTTTGAATGATTACAGCCATCAACATTAAAAATAGCCAGCATTTAATTATAGTTATCTTCTCCAGATACAACATTAGTTTCTCTGTATTCTCAATATGGAAATACCTGTCGATCTTAAATATGGATAAAAGCAACACTGGGGTAAGTTGAATTTTTAATTGAGACCCATACACCACTAGACATTCTACTTCAACATATTGAAAAACCAAGTTACAGAACATAAAAACAAATGAGTACATAGCAACTGTGAATAGAGAAGTCAATATATCTCCCAGGCAGAGCAATTACAGAATAATGTCTTTCATATTCAATCTTGCATCACTGCATGGTACACATTTCTCATAATGTATTAACGTATTACAGCTTATCAGACATTTTTCTTTCAATATGTAGCAACATCTCCAAGAACTAAATATGAATGACAATTTTAATCAACAGTCCAGACTTTTATTGACAGCAAACCCAAAATTATATCTACTCCTGAGCTTGCATTCTACCCGAAGCAGTGACTATGTAAGAGTAGAAGGAAATGAAACTGGTTTTCCCATTCCAAGAGGTATTTAAAAATATTTATCTGCAAGCAGACTTTTAAAACCCCCAACTTGTTTAGCACATGCTGTTGCAACGATCCACTTCCCTGACTTTCCAGAATACCCTTTCAAAGGACGTGCAGACAAATCTGAGAAGGTCTCAGATTCTCCTGTCTGCAAGCTGTTTTCGTACATACTGAGTCGGGATACTGGGTTAGAGAGACTTCTACTATCCAAAGCCAGAAGTACTACTTCCTTGCTATAACCTCCTAACTTCCAGTATTCAGCAGTTCAAGGATATCGTCAGCTGGAGGATATCCTTGAACTGCTGAATACTGGAAGGAGATATATATATATATATATGTGTGTGTGTGTGTGTGTGTGTGTGTGTACGTCTGTATGTATGTTTGTGTATATATGTATATACACATATACATGACTGTATGTAATAGCCCTTGCTGGACCTTTCTTGCATCAACCTATCTAAGCAGTTTTTAGAATCCATGTATGCTTCTAGCATCCAAAATATCCTGTGGCAACACACTTCATAATTACATTTTGTGAGGAAAAAGAATACATTTTTGCTTAAAGTCTTCTTCCTAACAATTCTTCTATGTATCCCTTATTTCTGGATTAAAAAATGACAGAAAATAATTTTTCCTCCATTCATTTTTCCATTCACAGCTTCTTAGATTTCTCTCATCTCTCTGGAAAAAGAGAGAACGCTACCATAATTCTTTAACTAAGCTTCTTATTTATTCAACAAATTAAGTTTGCTAGAGTCATCCCTCCACATTTACAAATGCAGGGTTATTTTGAGGAGTCGTACAGAAAAATGATACAAAATAAACTGACTTAGATTTTAATAAAGAAGTCAGCTAGCTTAACAGAACATAGGCTCCCTTTTACCTCACAACCAGAACACGGCAGAACGACAGGAATCGCATCATTGCTTTAGAAGAGCATTTAAATTTTAAAAGCCTGCCTGTAAGACTTTAAGTGCCAAAAGACTCCATCTTGGTTTAAATGTGGTAGAATCACCCTGTTCAGGCTCTCCCAACTGCAGAGTTTCCTAAATTCCCAAATAAATCTCAGCTGCTCTTCCCTACATCGTTATCTCAGTCGCAGCCTCGGATGAGCCTGTGTGTAGCACTGGGTGTGCTGCCACGGCAATCCTGCTCTTTAGTTCCCTACTTCACAGTTTAATTCTTGCCTCTGGAATGTCTCCCTGAGATAGCTCCCTATGATGTATTTTTGCGATATTTTGTTAAAATTGCTTGGAAAACAAGACTATGTCAAGGAGAGGCACATCTGTCTTAGTCTTGCTGTCTGGAGCGTTACCTTTTGGCGGAACAGAAGTCTCTACCCATCTGCTTGGCTCACTCGTGTTATCGTACTTGCATTCGCTTCTCACTTTGAAACGCATCTCCTCATTCAGGAACGTATCAGTCACACGGAAGGGACTCTTACTCCATTTCTAGGTTTATGTGGGGGAGAAGAAAAATCAGACCATTTGATTTGCCATGCACAAGGAAATTACTACTAATATAAGAATACATTAGAATCCATCAAAAAAACTACAGCTTAAGCCCAATGAAATGACCTTCTCAAGACATGCAGAGACTCAGTGGCGCTCAGCTCACTTTTGTAATCAGGTGCACTCAGAACTCACAGCATGAAAACTTCTCTTGCTCTTAATTCAGTTACCTATAGACACGAACACTAGCCATGCAGAGACCAAGGAATTAATATAATATGGAGGAAACTCATCCTAGAGCAAGTCTTCAAGAATGATGCAGAATAAGCAGGCTACACATGCTACAGTTATACAAACGGAATTTCACCTTCATCTTTCTGTGTGTTTGCACATGCGTGCGTGACTAACAGAAGAAAGAACACTCAAAGACCTAACTGAGAGGAAATAAGAAGAATTTACATGGATTTAAGGAGCAAAGGAAAACTTTATCAAAAGAGAAGTCCACAGATGGCTATTAAATAGAATGACACCGCATCAGGCCCAAGAAGTCCACGAGCTTCCAGTTTTGGAGATGAGGCCGGTATGTGTTTGTGCGAGGAAAAGACTCACCCCATTCTCATACACTTTCTCGAGCATCTTTTATTTGGCCAGGGAGATGTCTCTTACTTAACTGTAGGCAGGATACCCAAATCTTTGGTATGACCACAGAATGGCATAGCCACTCGTGTGCACAAAAAAAATTTCACATGAATCAATGAGAAAGGAAATCAGACAGCCATTAACAGAGTAGGCCCTATCAGCTGTAATGCAATAAGATGCAACAAGATGATAAAGTCTGGTTTGCCCTGTCTTGTGAAACCACCGGCTAACAGCTCTTTCACTGCTGCTGACATTTGTCAGATCCTTTCACGAGCTCATCGGACTTGTTAACCAAGCAGAAAATGAATCTATTAGGAGAGGTAAACAGGTTTCAGCTGAGTTAGCAAGTTCAGCTGGCTCGCAGAAAGGTCTGTTGAATACCCAGCCCATTGTTAGAGAAGGGGGTGTCAAAAATGAAGCTTTACCCTTTTAGCAGTGTTAAGCCACGAAATCAGCTCAGCTGTTTGTGAAACTGCTGTCTTTCTTCAAGTCCAGGATATCCTGGAGCTGTCAGAAAGAATACAGCAGCAATAGTGAGGAGGCCACTGTACACGTCAGGCCATAAAACTATAATAGCACTCAAGAACAAAGGACTATTTCATGAAGCATCCTCATGAAAACATAATATCAATTTAACTACATCCAAGATAACAGCATTGCCAGCCCCACAGTCAGTGTATGTTCCACGTTTCACATTCTGATAGTTAGGAATTAGGGGTTGATAGAATATTATCCTACTGGGAATAAATTTAAAAAATATTCCCTCTAGAGCCCTTTCAGCACCATAGAAATGCTGCTCTCTCCTTCATGGTGAAACAGCTACCAAGCCATAGCTAGACACACCATGAATCACACCAGTGATGCAACCTAACAGAGAAACAAAAGGAAAAGCCCCCAACAAATGGATTTTGCAGCTTTTTTCAGGGTACAGATTTGTTCCCTGTCCTGTTCATAACACAGTCCCCATGAATAATTGCCAGTACATGTGCTGGGACAGTGCAAATGTAGGAATACTTTAATACTTGGCATTATCTCCAAAAGACAATATACTGTCAAACCACAACCTACACCGAGATGAGTGTGCATGCCTCTTTCTTGGACTGAGTTCAAAATGAAGGAAGATGACCTTTGCAAATTCACAGTTACATCTTAAGGATGTAGACTGCTCTGGTTATGTGTTTTTAATAGAAAGTTGTAAAAACAAATAATGAAACAATTCTTTTCACATTATTATTGTACTTGCGAGTTATCGGTAACAGTTGTCTTATCAGACAGCCACAGACAGATTTTTCAGATCTGAATATTCCACATGCTGGCATGACTCATTTTTTGAGGTTTTGATCCCATGACAAGAACCAGAGGATGTATTTATATGTGTATGTATGCATAAACAAACATACCGAGTTTTACCACAATAATACACTAATTGGAGTAGAGAGGAGCTCAAAGACCCGAGGAACCTACTCTTTTGTCCTGAGGGACCTCATTGATGACGATGTCGCTGGAGTATTCCAGATCGCAGCTACTGCTGACGTTCTCTGGGGCTGTCCACGTCCAGTTCAGGGTGCAGATTTGGACAAATGAAAAGTCTAGGTTGGATGGAGGTGGAAGAACTTTTGCTCCTAAAAGAAAGAAGAAGCTTTGAGTATAACAGTCCTGTTGGCTGACAATTCACCGTCAATAACACTGTCAGATTTTTAACTCTCCCATGGAAAAGAATGCAAATGGCTTCTCATATTTGTCTGTTCCTATTGCTGTCAGAGAAGCTGCTGCCTACTAAAATATTTCTACTCATTACTGTTAACTCAGCCCTCAATCATTTAAATAATTGTATGAAACCATTCCAGAAGAACTTATTTTTTAAAGTAATTTTTAAGTATTTGCTGCAGGTAACAGTATGGTGGCAGCGGCTTATGCTTGTTAAGGAAGGAAAATAAGTCTTACGAAGAGACCTCATTTTTCAGTTGTTTGCTACTGTGAGCTAGCATCCTTCATGCTGAAGTTTAGTAAACATAATATGTAAATTTTGCAGAGCAATTAATGTCTTATTCTATCCACAAATTAGCCATCAACATAGTTTTAGAGAGAATACTTGAAAAAGACAAGCGATTACATCTCACGGTGACGACTCTAGGTTAGAACCACAATCTAGCCCAATCTAAGCAAGAACAAGAATGTTAGAAACATCAAAAAAACCCACAGCATGTTTTCTGTCGCATACCTATTAAACCTTCAATGCTGTGCTCTTGCACAGTAAGCAAAATCAGTGTGGGGCAAACAGTAATTTGCTGCTGGTGCACATCAGCGGCACTTTTTTCACCTCTCCAAAAGCAAGACGGAAGCAGGGGAAGAGCCACGGCTCAGAGATACTTGCCGAGGTAAATCCATTGGTGCACTGACCCTTCCCCACTCCCGTGCTCTGACTCACAGCCCACGCATTATTCACTCACGCAGTTTGAAGACTATATTAGAAAGGAGAGGAGGGAAATTAGGCAGAGAGTAGAAAACTGCCAGGAAAAAACAGAGTAAAGCATGTGTCAGAATCAAATGCCAGAGAGAGTTACCAACTGGTGATTTCCTAAGAAAATGGAAATGATTTTTGTTTTTAAAGGCTACTGTAGTGTGTACTATTAAAAGACATTAAACAAGAAGCCAAATGGCTTCTCATGTGCATCTACAGGTATCATTAAGGAAGCACCACCACCTACTTGACTGTGGGAAGAAACCTTCCGTGTTACGCAGTAGTTTCGCAAATGCACACTAACATCAACTGGCACTGCAGGTCTTGCTCATCCTGGGAAACCAACCTCAAAACCCCCCAGGATTTTGGGAAGAGGAAAGGAGAAGGGCAGGACCTCATCCCGAGAGCAGTTCTCCCATCCAGCTCATTGTACAGTCAGTCTTGCTTGTGCTAGTGCAAGGCAGGGGGTGGGTGGAAAGGCAAAGTGGCTGTTTTCAGCAAGAATTCCGTTTGAAGTGTGCGTGACACCACGATCCCACATTTCCCTAGAGCCAGAGCTGCCAAAACACGAAGTTAAAAAGTCCTCAAATTCCTGGAAGTTTCTCAGATGTTTGTGTAGTTAAAGAACAGGCAGTAGTCGAGATCACACGTCACTATTGTTTGTGTGGCCACATGTATGTATGATAATGTATATTCTCACGCAAAATGAGAATAATTACTAGGATTTTACCATCTTAATCTGAATACTCTTAGCAACACTAAACCTAATTCTGTTGTAAATTATTAAGTATTAAATGATGTGTCACCAGACGGACTCATTCTTTGAATCTTTTCTTTTCGGGGGGAATACTTAAAGCTTTCTTTTTTGTTTTGTTCAGTTTTACAGCTGACCTCAGAAGCAGCAAAGAGAACTTTTAGTTCTAATGAACTCACTAAAATATAGCCTCTCCTTAGAGCACTGAACCTAGCCAGAACATCTTTGCCTATTACCTTTTCTACTAACAAAAACTACTACAGGTTTTAGGAACAGCATCGGGGCCTTAGTTTACAAATACTAAGTGTTATATCACTTAAGTCCTTTAGCTCTGGTTTAAAAAAAAAAATCAGCAGGGCGATACAGCTCCAAGCATTCTATTTTTTTCATGATCAAGCTTTTTATTAACTACTAAAGCACAAACCTTCAAAATATAAAGTTTTAGCTTTGATTGTCATTCTGGTAATCCACACATTTCCTTTTAATAAATCTGAATTAGAAATCTGGAAGCTCAAGCAGAATTATTTCTAACTGCACAGAGTTAGAACTGGGGGTATTCAAGGTTTACAAATAAATGAATAAGTATCATTAGCATAAAATCTCTCCTAAATTTTAGATTAATACATACAATTTTGAGGTGCATGCTTTAATATTATATTCAGCTGAAGATCTGCTTTCATTCAGTGGCTTGACCAATCTCAGTATTTTTGTTATTAAAATCTCATTGATACAGCAATTTAGCAGAACACCTCGAAGACCAATAACAAGACGCATAAAAGATATTACTTCACTCTGGAAAAAAAAAAATCCCCAGTGGTGCTTGCAAGAAGATAAACTGTAGCAGAGCTCACTCAGGCAATCCCGCGTAATAAAAACATTTTACTTCCAAGTGCCGTAATGTGGGACCATCATTAACAAACACTTTGTAAAATACTTCGCGTTTGCATTTTGTCCTCCTAGAAAGATCGGTTTTAGAGTTACGAATCGAATTTCAGCCGGGTAAAAAAAAGAAAACCAAAATATTTCTCAAACGCTTGAGGATCGCATTGTCGCGCATTAGCGACGGAGGCGCAGATCCCTGTTTATTACTAACCCTCCCTCACACACGCTTTACCGCAACCGAGTCCAAGCTCCTGCTTCCAAAAGTGAGGAAGCTGGGAGCAGCGGCAAACGCACGGAGCGTGCAACCGGGGGGGGGGGGGCGTGTGTCCGCAGCCCCCGCAGCAGCGGCCCCGGCCCCGGTCCCGGCCCCGGCCCCGGCCCCGGCCCTTCCTTCCAGGAACGCGCCGCTCCGCTCCGCTCCGCTCCGCGCCGGGGAAAGCGCGGCGCTTCTGCTTTCTTTTCTAAGGCAGACACCGTCCCCGGAACCGAAGCTGGAGCTCCAACGTTTTGCTGACCCTTTCAAACGCTGCCTTACAGGGAAAGAAAAGCAGGACTTCGAGCATCCCCTCCGCTCCCGTTTTCTACGAGCGCTTGCAGCGCTGCCCTTGCACATGGCTCGCGCGCTGCTCGCAGTTTTTTACCGCGGAAGGAACGCGTGCGACTTAAATATATACGTGCCCGTAGCCGAGCGGGCAGCGCCAGCTCCGCGGCCGGTTCAGCGGGGCGCCGGGGCTCGGCGGGGCGCCGCGGCGGCTCCGCGCGTCCCGGCGCTGCCGCCCCGCGTCCCCCGCGCAGCCCGCGCCCGCGGGCGGCTCCTCACCTGCGGCCGCCAGCGCGCAGCACAGCGCCAGGAGCAGCCGCCGCAGCCCCGCTCCCGCAGGGCCCGCAGGATCCATGGCTCCGCCGTCCCGGGCCTCCGAGCGCGGCCCCCGGCTCCCACTTCCCGTCGCGGGGGGACGGGCCAGACGGGAAGAGCCGCGCCGCGGCCCGCCCAGGTAACCGGAGCCGAGCGGGGAGCGGCCCCGGGGGCGGGCGGCGGCCGCCCGGCCCCGCCACCTGCCCCCCGCCCCGCCTCGGCCGCCCGCCTCGGGGCCGGCACCCCCGGCACCCCCCTCCTCGGGGATGGCACCTCCGACACTCCCCCCCCCTCCTCGGGTCTGGCACTCCCGACACCTCCCTCCTCCGGGCCGGCACCTCCGACACCCCTCACTTCGGGGATGGCACCCCCGACACACCCCCCCCCCTTCTCGGGGACGGCATCCCCCGACAGCCCTCACGTCGGGGTCGGCACCCCCGACACCCCCCTCCTCGGGGACGGCACCTCCGACACCGCTCACTTCGGGGATGGCACCCCCGACACCCCCCCCCCTTCTCGGGGATGGCACCCCCAACAACCCCCTCCTCGGGGATAGCACCCCCAACACCCCTCACCTCGGGGCCGGCACCCTTGACACCCCCCTCTTGGGGCTGTCCCCCCCCGAGACCCTGCTCCTCAGGGCTGACCACCCCCGACACCCCCCTCTTTGGGGCTGTCAAGTCACCACTGACACCGCCCTCACGTCGGTGCTGGCACCCCGACACCCGCGCACAACGCTGCCTGGCAGCTGCCTGCACCCTCCGTTCTCAGCCCCATCTGCCCCCAGGGCTTCTCCCCCCGCCGAGAGGAACTTCCCATGACACCCCCCAGCCTGGCCCCAAACCTTCCTACGCCCACGGCGCCGTGCCTCCCTTCGCTGTCACCGCTTGTGTCACCCCTTGCCCCTTGCTGCCTTCCCTCCCGGGCTGCCTGGGCTCTGCTGACTGCCGCTGCCTCGGGCATCCGCCCCGCGGAGCCACGTTTCTTTCCCCGGCCGTGGTTATTGCTCGAGGACCCCGACGCTTCCTGCGCGCCCCCTCTCCGGGGCTGGCGACCGCCACCATGGACCGCAGGGCCAGTGGAGCCCACCCTGGTGACCCCGCGCTCCCTCCCGCAACACCCTGCCAGCGCCCTCGCACTGCGCTCACAGGCAAGTCCCCTGCGTTAGCAAGACTATAAACTCCCAAAGATCTTGTCTTGGGAGTCAAAATATTTTTCCTTATACAGCCAGCTCTATACTTAACCCCTACTATTATTGAGCCTTGCCCGAGACATTTATATCTCCTCACCAGAAAATCAAATACATTTGCGCATCCCCTAGTAGCTCTTTTGATGTTAAGCCCAGTTATTCAATCCCCTGGCAGAACTCCCTTTCCCAAAGCCCCCATACAGATTCCTGTAATCTCTGTAGTTCTTCTCATCAGTACTGAAAATGCATATTGTTCCTTTTCTGATCCATGACTACAGATTCTTCCTTCTGCAAACTTCCTGGTTCCCCCAACTTCTTCTGCTTCACACGTATCACTAGCATGATATTGGCACTTGCAATTTTGCTCTCGCTTTTGTCAGCATAATGCTGCAATGTTTTTTCCACATTTCCAGGCACAAGTGATGTGTTGACACATTTCCGGGTAAGAAAATATTTGGGATAAGGCTTCCTTCTCAGCAAGGTTTTTGTGGTAGCTAGCAAACTTGCTTCTGGTTGCCATCAAAATACAAGCACTATAGTAATTGTACAGGTCCAGCATAGAGGAAACTTTGGCTAAGAACGTTTCAAGGCAAACAAATTGTTAGTGAAGATGAATTATTCCTAAGTCAACAGAACTTTTCAGTATTTACTCAGGTCTTCAAGGAGTTTTGCAAGAATTCATCTGCTTTTTAGAGACACTCATTTTTGAAAAAGGGAAGCGGATCTTTTTATGATAGGGTGGGGAATATCCTGTTTTAATGCTGTTTTTTTTTTCTTTTCTGCCTGTTTGCTTTTTATGCTCCTGGGAAAAGAAAAAGATTTAGGAAAGTTCCTAGTTTCTGTTAAAAAGTGCCCAAAGGACAGCAATTATAAACAAATATGAACTGTAGCTTAACGTTCTGGCTTATGAACATATGAATCAGGCTGCATGACTACCTATAGCTGGTATGGACTACGCCTGCTGCGGGTGACCTTTGGAGAGAGAAGCCGATCCGAAGTACACTAACCTCCTTCTTGCTTTCGGTTTCCTTGCTAATGTTTTCTTTCTTTCTTCCCATTTTGTCCACTCTTAAAAGCAGCATTGCCAAACATATATCCCATGGTTAGCACACTTTTGGCCGCCTGCCCGTTCTTGGAGGCCGCCGGGATGTTTTTCCCCTGCAGCTCCCTCCCTCCTCCCTGACCTGATCCAGCTCCAACAGCTTGGCCCGAATCCGCAGCCCTGTCCCAACTGCGCGGTGACGAGAACGCCTGCCGTCCTCTTTGATCTCTGCCACCTCCCCGAGACTTCAGGTTTCTCAAGCTCATTGAGTCCTGTCCCACGTCTTGCAGTTGCAAATCTCGTGTTTTGGTAATGATGTTCTTCATAGACGATATATCTGGCCTGTAGTGTCTGGAACACACATATGCACACCTGAGGTATCTTTAAAAGAATCCATTAAATGTTTACTTGGGATATGGCTTCATGTCTGGCTTAGACTGATTTAAGACCATGCTGGTGATGTGCACTTGGCTGTGCGTTCCTGCTGTTTCCCCCCTCACCCAGTTGAAGCTAGTGATCATATTTCTGGCTGGGCAGTGAGTTGGACTGGTTTGCTGATGCATTTAGAAAAAGCCAATAGTTCTTCTTCTGCGCATGTGCTTTAAGTCAGATTAGCAAATGACTCTGACACATGGTATAGCTGCACGATGACTGGGTCTGACAAGGGGCAGCAGTAATTGGCAGCAGTAATTAGCAGAGTCTTCAGCTAGTTCACGCTGACTGCAAAATTCTTCTCTTATCATCTCTGATTTTGCTGCCTATTTTGAGCTGCACTCTAATAGTACTAGAGTAGACTGCTGTAAAGTGAGTTTGGTATCTTTGTAGCAGCTTTTACGTATACCTTAGGTCTCACCTGACATAATTATAGGATCTTCAGGAGATGGAAGGGGTCGATTCAAAAAAGACTCAGTCATTTCAAATACAGTTGGGTCTGAGACACAAAAAGCCCAAACTGAGAGATTAAAAAAAAAACAGTGTGACTCACTGAGCCTGTCACTTTTTGACCTCACATTCCCTGGGGGGGAATCTAGAGTTTTGTGGCACCTGTGTTCAAAACCACTGTGAACTCGGCAGGTTCTCCCCTAGCTGCTGCCCAAACAGCACTGGAATCCCCAAGTTAAGGGGAATAAGAACCAAGTCCCTTGAAGGGTACTTTTGGGTAGATGTGGCACCAAGTACGTCTGCAAAAATTGTATCCGTCCCCAATCAATTGCTACTGTGAGTCCGTTCATCAACACTCCCATCCACAGTTCCCAAAATACTAAGGTCTACTGAATGCGCAAGGAAGTAACTCCTTTGCCTTCTATTACTCATGAACAGAGGCAGGGAATGAACTTGGATGTTCTGCCAAGCCTTGCAAGAAAGCCCCATCGGAAGCCTCAGAGGCAGAAGCGAGGACAGTTGTTGATCACAACTCCAGAGCAGTCAGAGGGGCCAGAAGAGGGTGTTCCCCCCCAAAATTAAAAGGATGTTTCCACTAGTGACCCAGTGGCTACGTGCCGTCCATGCTTAGAGAGATCTGTCAGGCTTAGGCTTCCACGTAAAACTATGGTGCTTTGAGAAGGACCCACTTGCTATCCAAACGTGATAGAAAAAGCAGTTTGTCTTTTATCGGACGGTACGAGGTAAATAACAATAGTATAACTGACCTCCGTTACGTCATTTAATATATATTAGTATACCGGCAACTGAATCTAGCCATTTAAGCTGAGCTGGTTGGAGTCCAGCGAGAGAAAATGCATCCCCAGAGAGCAGAAATCTGGGTTTGAAAATAGGAACAAAAAAATGAAGCAAAAAGCTGATCATCAGCTTACTGAATATTCTGTAGGAAAGCAGAGTGATCTGCTGTCATCATTTCCTGACTGGCGATTCATACTTTGCTTCTATTTATACTTTTGTATGACTAGATTCACTTGCTGGTCAGTCTTATTTCTGGGATCCTCAGAACCGGATGTGTAGTATTCGTGGTCCTTCAGTAGTTCTGAATCAACACCTTCTATTTGCCACCGAATAATTTAGTGTTAACAATTTCATCTGGTGCCCCTATGTATTTAAAGGTTTATTACAGTACCCTTCTTCAGAGGCAGCACATGCAATAACTCATTTAACTAGGTTTTAGTCCCATGAATTTTACAACAGTATTAGCTTCAAAACACTTGTTCTGTGAAGAGCAAAAATGAAAAAGCAAACTGTGCTGATTGCAACACTTATTTTTCCTGGTTTTGTCGTCTTTTTCTTTTCTTTTTTTTTTTCTTTTGTGAGCTGGAACTGTCCCTTCTCTTGATAAACTGAAATGAGAATTTTCCCTTGCTTCCTGTCAAAATTATTGATTTTTCAAGAAAGAGAAGCTAGGAATAAAAAGAATAATATTGTATCACTGGTCATAGAACTCTCTGGAGCAGCTTTTGCATATTATGGGGGGGTCAAATGGGATGTACCATCATCACACAGAGAAGCTTAAACAGGGCTTATATGACATACGTATACACAACATGAATGGTAAAAGCACTTGTGTTAGGAATATGTAGTAGCAGGTGTTAAATTTACATAAAAAAATGTAAATTACATCCAGAATAGCTGAAATCTTATGTACAGATCATAATTGGTTCGCCATTGCTTGACATAAGCATGTTATTTAAATAAGTACCACAGTCTGTGGTTGCATAATAATTAGCTGTATGCAGGGTTCCTAATTCCAGTAAGAACCCCCTGTTTAATTAGGAAAGAAGAGCTCAGGGCATCAAATGAATCACCCTCGATCCCAGCTTCCAGATGCAACATCCTCAGCATGGTAGTCTCCTACGTGGATAAATTGAAAAGGATGTGGTTTAACGTGTAGGAGATTTTTGAGCATATTTTCCACTTAAATTTTCTTCCAGTCCTTTGGGCTCAGTTATATCTAATTAGAGAGTCTCTTTCCCTGTCTTATGCCTCTGTGAAAGCCTCTTATGCCTCTCTGAAGCCTACTGTGAAGTTAATGGGACTGTCTCTACAGGAAGGGGAAACTTCAACATACTTTCAGAGAGAAGGCACTATGCCTATGTTAATCTTCTTCTATATCCAAATACCAGGTGGTATATGTCCCAAAGGCTTCCAAAACAAGACAAACGTGTTACAAACTACAGATATTCTCACAGCCATAAGCTTCCATTTGTTAGCCTATGTAATGAACATTTCTCCTCCGTTTTTCAGAAGAAATTTAGAACATTGAGTAACATGTAGAAATACATCCTTGGTTGCAGTGAATTCCAGGTTCCAGATTTTTAGGGGAAAGAAATGTAACTCAAGTTATTTGGCTTAAAATATTACCTTCTAATCTCTCTGCAGGGAGAAAAGCAGTATGGCAGGGAAGAGAGTAAATGTTTACACTTTGCTCACTCTGTCCCATGCAGGTGTATAAATCTCTGGAAGCGTTTCTTGTAAATAAAGTGCTGGCAGACCCTGCGTTCTTCTGTACATCCTATCTGCAAACAGTGTGGCTCTAACACATACCATTATCCAAAATAGTCCTGATACTGAGAACAGCCAAGTGCTCTTAATCCTCATTGACAGATACTTTACCCTATTTCTTCTCCCTTTATGCAAACAATTGAGCGCTTGCAGAATTACTAGCGCATCTGTTCTGCAGATTTAGCATGTTACACTGCAGTTTTGCAGCAAAAGTAATTGGAAGTGTATGTGTAAAACGTGTGCATGTATCTGTATGTCTGTATCTATCTATATCTATCTACATAGATATATTATATAGATATATAGAAAGAGTGCATGCCAGGTTGTAATTTAAATATGTATCGTAATTTCTACAGACCAAAAAGATTCCCAACCATTTCTTAGGATTAAGCAGAACAGGAAAAACTAAAGCGTTAATAAACATTTATAGTCTTCAGAAAAAAAAAAAAAGAAAAAGACAGCAAACAGGAAGTACCCAATGTGAGCACTGGTTAATTGAAAAATAGGCACATAAATAGTACAGTCCCCAGATATCTGTGAATTAAACTATTTCAACCAGAAACAAGAAAAAAATCTGGAGAACTTCTTTAAACTGGGACAATTGCCTAAGAAAAGGAAAGGAAGAGATAATGAAAATACTTTCTTGGCACAGCTGCTGAAATACAACGGTAAAATCTCTAA
Source organism: Apteryx mantelli (assembly GCF_036417845.1). Classification (NCBI taxonomy): domain Eukaryota; kingdom Metazoa; phylum Chordata; class Aves; order Apterygiformes; family Apterygidae; genus Apteryx; species Apteryx mantelli. Next base: position 5,397,641 of record NC_089990.1, on the reverse strand, counting down.
TGACCATCTCCCCATCACTTCTAGACAGATGTAAACGTAAAGCAAAAACAAGCTTGTTTGTTGCTAGTCTTTTTATGACCCATCTAAAAAGGACAAATTTTCTTGTGAAATTTTCCTATTATAAATCCAGTAGAATTGCTTACCTGCAGGACAGTAGGCAAACCCTTAGAATGATCATTTTTGTTATTCATCAAAACTGCATATAGGTGTGTATTCTGAACTGCACTGCTTCAAAGAGCATATTTGAAATAACTGTAAATATCCTAATTGGAGTTATGCGGTAGGTACTTTTTTGGCTGAATTACTGAGATGGCTTGCCAATATAGTAAATTAAAATGATAGGACAATTTCAATAGCAACAATTAGTTGAAAAAATCAGCCAAGAATATTATCTTGGAACATTAAAGACATCCAAAAACATGAATAAGAATTTCACTGGAATTTCAGCAAAACTAAGCAACAACAGGTTGAAAAATTCAGACAAGAAAATCGTCTTGGAACATTAAAGACATCCAAAAACATGAATAAGAATTTCACTGTATTCCAGCAAAACTATTAGTTTACTTATAGTATTTAAGAGCGGTATAGTGGAAGAACTTTTGGATATCTATTGCTCACGACTGAATATTGTATTCAAAATATGTCCTCCGTAATGATGTTTAGATTTGAGCTAGCCCTAAATAATCATTTAAAGTATCCACTATTAAACGACTTCAGCATCTTTTAGAGAAGTAGTTTGGAAAACTCTCACTATCTGCCTTTAAATATTCTTTGCCGAAAGATGAAAATCAATAAGGTAGTAACCATAATTAAACATACTAGTCTCTCTTCCTCTTTCTGTTAAGCTAAATTTGGAGCCTGTCTGGCATAAAAGCACATACAAGCAGAAATGTAGTCTGTTTGCTATATAGGCATATCTGTATTTTGCTTGCAACAACAACTTACGGGTGAATTTAGTAATCGCAAAATTTCTTTCTCAGAAGACAATTAATTTTAGGTATTTAAAATCATGCATAGTATACATCTTAAAATGTGGTCCATTTACTATTTGAGATAATTTTGATACAGAAATTAGAAGCTTAACATTTTATAGACACTATAGCCAAGCTAAAAACCTAACTGGAGTCCTATTATTATGGCATTTTGTTATGCATCATTAAAAAAACCAAAAACCCTCCCCTATGCACTTTGGAACCATATTTACAATTGATGGGATTTTTGGAAAGCACAGGCATTAAAAATGTTGCTGGATAAAAGAACTGCTGATCTGTTTTCTTCCTCCTGTATCTGAAAGTGTCCTATTAAGAGAGACAAGAGATAGTGTATTAAAGCTTGGGGGAGAGAAGGAATAAAGGAATTCTGGAAAATACATTTGCTCTAACTACCAGCCAGACAAAAACAACATGCTCTCAGAAAATAGATCCATCTAACATCAGGGAACATGTATGTCATATGATGTTAAAAAACAAATTTGTGTGAGTTATTTCATTTCAATGTACTGCACTTTTTTTTTTAAACAGATCTTACAGATTATTACAATTTTTCTGAAAGGTGTTAAAGCACTTTATAATTCCCAACTCATTTTAAGGTATCCTCTAATAATTTCTGTATCTTTGCATGTAAGTCTAGCAGTTTATATTTGTGTGAAGCCATAAATGGTAAAGAGTAAAATTAGTATCAAATGACAAATCTCCTGCAGACTTGCAAGGTAAGCCACAACTGAAAAGAGCCACAGCAAGCTCAGCTACCATGGATGTTACTTTAGAATTATCTGTACAGGAGTTGTATGAAAATTATAATTTCTGAATTAGCTTTTTGTTATTCCAGACAAGGGTGAGTTTACTCTCATTATGTGGGTGCATAAGGGGCATATGGAGCCCAAGCCACTTTCCAGAAGAGGAGGATCTCTTACTAGTGACTACAATTTCTTCTTTGTGTTCCCTGCCCGAGAAAGCTTTTAGCAGCAAATATGGTATAATGCTAATTTCTATACACTCTATGCTCCTTCTATGTACAAAGTAGTTTTACATTTTATTATATTCCATTGTACAATTTTACATAGTACCGTTACCATTTCAATTCATAGTACAGCAATTCAATACATACTTAGATAACTGCCTTTCCATGTACTGTTACACATTTAACCAAAAAAAAAAAAAAAAAAAAGTAGAAAACAAGCACAGTGGTGCAATGTCCAGGCACTTTCAATGTTGCTCAGCAAAATAAGCAAGCACCCTGTTTGAAAGCATGGTAACTTTTGGAAAAAAAAAATTGAATCTTTCCTCATCATGGATTTTTTTAACATCCGTTGCACAGTTCCAAGTATTCCTGAGAAAGCTGTGTAAAATATCACTGGCATGTTTATATTTCAGCAGTGGGTCTAAGCGAACAGTAACCTCCATCACCAGATGTTCCACTGATTGCACAGAAGACATGTAGGGAGTCATGCATCCATGGCGAATGCATCGTATCTTCGTGGTACATCTACACAAAACAAAACAGTCACAAATTCAGTGAAAAGTTCAGTTCATCATTATAATCCAGCTTTTTAAAAAGGTATGCAAAAGAGATAGCCAACCTTGTCTTCAAAGCTGTTTCGCAAAGGCAGCATAACAAAGAAATGAGAAAGAACAGTAATTCAGCAATTTCTGTAGCACGCATATATGCACTGTTTTATATATTACTAGATAGTTTTCAGTTAAGACTATCCAATTTAGGAAGGAAACAATCCTCTCTGTATGGCAACTTCTTATTATACCCTAACAACAACAGAATTTTAATGTATTTTTTTTTTGTAAGAGGTGCTCTAGGAGTAGCTAACTGTATTTGTTTTTTTATCCTGTCCTTCATCAGTAGGCTCAAAAAGTTAGTCAGCATTTACGTTACTGAAACTGAGATCACTGGCCATCATAAACAGTTTCTGGACATCCAGTATTCTGCTGCTCTCCGAGGTTTCCTGTACCTATTCAGCTGCAGTTCCCCCGTTTTTTGTTTTTGGATAGGTTGCAAGCTGACCCAGTGAGTTTCCCATCTGCTAAAATAGATGCAGTGCCTGTGTGGCTTTGGGGGCACTGAAAATACTTAGAAAAAGGTGTGTTATTTGTCATGAGAACCCTAAATGAACCTAATTTCCCTTTTACGTTTAATTGAGGAACTTTGCAGAAGAGGAAAACATGCTTCATTGTGTTTAATTTATTAGATATTTAGGGCATTTGATGGAAATATAAGGTTCAAGTTAGCAGTTATTTACATAATGGTGTATAACCATGAAGAACAGTCCTTGTAAATACGGTGTTTTAAGCTGCTTTTGGATGTAATACAAAATGCTAAAGCCAAGTATAAAAAAAAGTGTACCATTCTCAGCGAGCACTTAACTTTGATGTTTCAGTTGCTGTAGTAATATTTTGCCCATTAACCAAAGAGAACAAGGCAAGGGATTGTAAATATATATATAGGTAATAGGGCGTACTTTAATAATGCTTCTTTGTTCTAAGATAACTTAACTATTGTACTGCTGAGATGCCGAACCGTATGATTTGTTTTCACTTTGAATATTGTAGAATTCAGAAACCACAAAAGTTCCAGCAGCTGCATGCAAATTAAATGTCTTGGAGAGGTTTACTTGCAAACAGTTTAGAGTAAGCAGGTGGCAACTCCTATGAACAAACATTTCTGAACAAATTCAGCAGTGAAGTAAACTTGCCAACGTTAAAAAAAAAAAAGCTGAATGTGCAAAATGAGTAGCTGGCCCACTAAGAAAATGGTGGTTGTGGGCAGAATAGCAGGGAAATTTCGTAGCAAAGGTAAGGGGGATATAGCAGTCACTTATCCCCATTATACTCCTACAGCAAAATTCAGCACCGTCCTGAGACTGCACTTTGTTTCTCTGAAATGACATTATACTCACCTGTGCCAACACTCTATTTGAGTCCTCTCAACATTATTTTATTGTAAGTACACTTGATTTCCAAATATCAGTCTGCTGCAGTTATATTATTTTGCCACTTACACATTTTGGTATCTATTTGCACAACTCCTTAAATTACGTGGAATTTGTCTATATATTTTTATGGACTTGAAATGCTGCAGTTATAATTAATAGTCACTCATGGAACTGTTGTATAAAAAGTAAATAAACCATGTTTTGTGCAGCTCCTCTATGCTTATTCCTTTTCATTTAAGCAGTTATATTTCTGATTTAAACTAAAAGGCTAAATTACTGTATGTAAAGTAACTAGGAAATTTTGAAAACATTCAAAAATTGAAATTCAAATTTCAAGAATGATGAATCACTTAATGCAGGCTGTGCTGTTCACTGTATATGCTTGATATTATATATGTATATATGTATACTTTTGTCAAAATGAAGGCAAAATTAAATGGCAGAGGTACAGAGATTACTTCAGAAAACCAGTTTTCATCTTATTTCACAGCTTGATACCAGGCAGATGAGCAATTACTCCTTGAATCTCTCACCTCTCTGATGATATTACTCAAATGTATTTTCCTAGAAAGATCCATGAAAACATTTAAAATATGGGTCAGTTAAATTAGGACAAATTCTTTAACAGTGCGTATGAACAGCACATTGGCATTAGGCCAAAATTCAAAGAAAATAACCTTTAAAGAAAAACAAAAAGGGAACTTAGGCAGGATATAACAAAGGAAACTGAACTTTTGCTAGCCAATTTTGACCTGTTACTTATCACAGGATTCTTACAATGTAGAAAACATGAGGCAAAACATGGCACAGCATTTCTGGTGGCCACAGCAAGCAGGAAACGAGTTATACGGATCTCTGAAGACTCCACCCTGAAGCACACGGTATACCAACACCACGGTGGGGCTTTCAATCAACAGAAACCAGGTCGTTAGGAGTTCACCAAATGTATCATTTACTCTTTCACATTCAGTGACTCCTGTCTTTATGTTTAGTTAAATAGCACGAGGAGAATCGTGGCTAGTTTCCACGTGCAGAGAACCAGCTCCGTGGGTATGCAGTACGTGCCTGTTCGTGGATGATGTCAGAAAGCTCTTTCACCATATCCCTGAAGTTTGACTTTAGTCCCTCGTGGTACTCCAGTTGGTCCTCTTTGATGAGTCGCTCGTTGAGTTCCAGCGCAATTCCGCAGGCTTGTATGAACTTCCTGCGGATGAAAGCAATGAGCTTGTGGCATTACATTTTCCACCAACCAGGCAGGCAAATCTCTCAACTATCCTTTTCTCCAAGGTTTGAGACAAGTCACGTCCTAGGGGTACCTCTGGCCCAGTGGAGCAGATGGTGGGGAGGGACTACTGGGCAGGAGTGCGCTTTCCTTTGAGCCTGGGCTCGCAAGAAGTGCAATAAGGCACATGCGCACCTGCAGTGTGACACAGGGGTCTTGCACCTTGCCCACCACCTCTGGCCCCGCACATGGCTTGCAGACCACAGATAAGCCCATGCAGCTGCAGATGGGGAGCAGAGGGAGGCCGTGGTGGTGCACAGCTGGGAAGACAACGGAAGGACTCGACCGATCTGGATGTACATGATGCAACACTTGTGCTTGAGGTGAAGTTGCTAAGAGCAGACACACTGCCCGGAAAGAAATTTAGATCATGGGGAGCTGCAATACTGTTTTCTTACTTAGTGTTGCTCATTTTCTTCATTTCACAGGCCTCTATTTCTCCTTATTTTTCAGACTACAGTGGCAAAACAAACAGGCCTGGGATTTTCTGGGATTGTTTGTATGAAGCACAGTGATTATATTTGTCTTTCAGGGCTGCACAGCAGGGCTGAAGAGTGGAAATGCCTTCCCTCCGTTCTGCCTCCACGCACGCAGGTTCACAGTCATCGCTCCCTTATTCCTCCCATGGTTTGCTAGGTTACCCAATACACAAAGGAAAACAGGAGTGGCCCCAGTCTGCTCCTTCCACGCACTGACTGGTGGGTGAAATGGGAGTCACCAGCACCCAGTAAAGGAATGGAGGAGCTGGTGGGTGACTGGTTGCTCCTGGTAGTCCAGGACGTGCTCTGGGAAAGGCAGGTGGGGAAGCACGTTGTCCTGAGGGCAAGCAGGAGCTGCCAGGGCACTCCTTCTGCGTGGAGGTAAAAGGCAATGTTATAAGCACTTACTCTGAGGGACAGCACAGAGAGTTTTTTGGGTTTTTTTTGAAAAAAAGCCTGTTTCAGGTCATATAGTTTCAAAAATTAGCAACAGAAACAAGAATGATGTTGAAGATGATAAACTGGAAAGGATTTTGCTTTAAAATATTTGAAGTCCATCATTTTCTAGTGAAAACTCCCTTTGGAAAGATTGGGAAACAATGCATCATACGAAAGATCCCTGAAAACAAGGCTACCAAGTCTGCTTTTTGAACATACTTTCTTTGCACTATAACCTCCAATACACCCACAAACAGCTGAAGCAGGCAGTCATTCAAGGAGATCACAGCCCTGAGCTTGGGAACTCTTGGAGGAAACGGCTACATTGGCCCCTTCACACCTCTGAGCACCTGCAGCCCTGGGAGACCTGGATCTTTATAAGACACATTTGAGCATTCAGCACCTGCTGATTTAGGAGGCAGACAAAAATATAAGAAAAACAAGTACCATATTCTAACCATATGATTAGTTTTTATTACATTAGAAATCCTACCTGAACATTTCTTTTAATTCATTCACCTTCTTAGCAGGGTATTTGCTGGACTGACTGTCACTTAGGAAAGCCCTAGCATAGGCCAAGGGACCAGCGTTAACCTAAAAAAAGAAGTAGTAATTTATGCTTGAACTTAAGTTGAATTGCTGAAACAGTTATGAAAGTATAATAATTTTGTTTTACTTGAAAACCATTAGTATATTATTTGAATACCACCCACCCGGCATTACTAATGTCACAGGAAGCATCTAAAGTTTCCAAACTTGAGTATTACTTTTTCTATCTAAGTTTTTTAAAACCTAAAGACAAATGGAGATAAAAAACAAAGAGGCAGTCTGTTTCCTCATACTTTCCTCTTATTTCTGTTTGGAAAGCAAGGCGGTCTTAGTTTTAAAGTCATGTACACATCTGGAGAGAAACCAGGTTCACAAAAAGGCTATTTCTGCCTTATGTTTACAGTACAATCTTCAAGAATTAAGAATATTTCAGCATCCACCTAGTGCAAACTAATGTGGAAATACACTTGTACTTGACACTGCAAATACAACTGGACAAAATGCTTATTGCCGTGAGCCACCTCTAATGTACAATTGTATGCGGCAGGATAAGTCGCAGTGTGTTGGCGAGATTAAGGCTGCAGTGCTGCAAACAAGGTAGTTAATGATTTCTGGAAAGTAAATGTGCTGCATTGCCAAAAGATGACTCACTCTGAGATGTGCATATAAACATGATTTTGAACGGACCTCAGGTCTTACCTGCACAGAAACACAGCCTTGCAACTTGAGTTGCAGTTGGATCATATCAACATCACTGGCAGAGCAGAGTTTTTGCAGCTCTGCTGTCTTGTCTTTTATCTCATCAGTAGCGACATCAATTGGTTTTAAATTAACCTGATGTTCATAATTGACTGGAATTCTCTTCTTTACATATGGAAAGGAGTTCGAGGCTAGCAGAAACAGCAAATGAAGTTTATAGGTTGAAAAGTCTTTCAAGAAATGGGACTATTCTTCACAGAATAAATACAGGTGGATCCTTGCCCTCAGGGTTTTACCCAGTGTGTGTGAAATCCTGAACAAGGCTCTAATCTAACAGCATGACTTACTCATTTGTAAACATTTGCACACAGAAATAGAAGGTAAACCCTTCTCCAGCCTCCTCCCACCAGGGAGAATAATGCATCACAATTCTGACTGAAAATGAATTTCTGACTTGTTTTGCATATTTCAATGTACTAAAATATTCTAAAAAGAGTTCCTGATACGTACTGTCTCACACTTAGATGCTTGTACTTACTAGTTAGAACGGTCCTTTTTTTACACTGTTCTTCCACACTGCCATGCTTTTTTCCAGATAAAGTATAAGGAGTTTCAAACACAAATCTATTGATGTTATGATTTCTTTCAAATTCAGTCTTTCTTTCAGAAATTTCTTTGTCTTCAAAGTAGGGCTTCACATAAGTCACTTGAATATGGGCATACTTAGGATCAAGGTCTTTAACATTTACCTGTGAGATAAGAGGGTTACTTACTAGGACAAAGGCTACAAACACCATTGCTAATCAGTTCATTTACGTACTGGGATCTGATTCACCCTGCTGCCATTCCCTGCTGTCCCAGCCCCACTGCATGCAAGCGAATGACACACAAAACTCTCCCTTTGACCTCAGCTGCGATGGCAAGGTGCTAAGGCCATGAGCTAGCAGACGCACGAGATAGGGAGGTGTGGCATGAGAAATACCTCATCTGGTGCCAAACAAGCTACGTCTGGAACAGACAGCCATATCACCATATCCATCAACGCAGCACGTGCCTGACCTACTTAGTCGTTCTAATACGACCACATTGCTTCCAGGCCATGAGCTAGCATCCATACGGTACTGTGCTGCGGCATGCCAATCTGCAGGCTTGCACAGAGCAAACTTTGGGATCTCCAGCACTGTCTTTAGTAACCCACACATACCCACAGTTGCAGCCCAAGGATGTGCACACCCCTTGCAGTGAGGATAAACGGATATTCCAAAGGAAGCAGAAGGAGCTATGGCTGTTGCAGGCTTTGTGCTCAGTGAGAATAACAGCGTGTTTCAGACTGGTGTGCAGCAGGGCAGTCCATGCAGGAAGAGTTACACGAATGGGATTCATGTCCAGGGAACCCCCAAAACTGCACCATAAAGAGGGGGAGCCAGCAAGAGGGTGCAAAGGATTTTCCTCTTAGACTTGCAGTGACAAAGCAACAAGTAACCCTCTTTCCAACCATCTGCTCCTTCGTGCTGGTTCCTAACTCCTCCTGACAACAAGGCTCAGTGAGATATGGATTGCAAATATCCCATTCGCAATTCCCAATTCATTTATTTCCACCTGGGAGCCAGACCAGTATCAAACCTTATCAAGGTATGTAACATGTCCGCACTGAGGCATGCGGATGTGAGAGGGAATTGGAAGCAGGGTGCTTGTAAGAGGAAAGATGACAGAGCTAGCTTCTTCCTTCCTGTTGGCAGAACAGTATTAGTCAAAAACAAGTGATATTTTGTCACACTCTTCAGAGCATAGTCTAGTATGTGGCCCTGATGTTCACTGCTAATAGCATTTTGTTAGCTTGTTTATTCAGTTGAACGCTACCTTGTTAGAATCCTGGATAATTTTTACAGTCTCTGACCCAAATTTTTCTCCATAAAGTTTAAGAAGTCTGAAGGAGATCTCCGAGAGGCCTGTCAGCTTGGGTTCTTTATAGATGTATTCCTTCCCATCTTCTTCTTCAAAGAATGTCTAGCATTAATCACACACACACAAAAAAAAAAAAAAGTGAGAAACAAATGGATTTCATCACTTGGGAAACTATTTTAGATTTGCTACTTTGAAAACAACTTTATACTAACATCTCAGAAAGTCAAGAAGGTTTATATGGTTGTGACTTGCATAAAGTGTCACTGAACGTGGTCTGTTTAACAGGTTCCTTCAAAAATTGTATAAAAAATTAAGTTCCTCAACCAACACAAGCAAGTCACTGCTGAATACAAAGGCTTGAATAGGACTGACGGGAAATCTAAACAATGTGGAAGAGGGTTTTGGCCAGAGGTTGTCTTTTAGGGAGTGCAGAGAGAGGCAAGCAGGAGAAAAAACAAAAACAGGCACAGAGAAGGAGTAGAAAGACACATAAATTGAATGAACCCTGAGAGCAGAACCACATGAAAAGTCTAAAGAGAAGGATTTTGCATAGGCTGAAAGGGACTTGAAGGAATAAATAAAGAAACGTGCTTCCTCTGGTTTGATTCCTCTTGCATTCGGGGAAGTGGAACTTAGTGCATGTGTTGTAAATAGAGACAAAATTGCACCAAAGGCATCCGCCTGCATCGCCAGTCCTGCCTGTAATGGAAACAACCTGAAGGCTTCATGCTTTGGCCAGCTATTCCAGTTAGAAGTTGTGACAGAGTATTAAAACTATCTCTGTGTTGTTGACATATAAAGCTGGCAAAACTTTAAAATGAAAAACTGGATCAAGTATTGCTCATCAGGATAATATGTTACGTAGCTTAATTGGAGGGGTAGCAAACTAAACTCTAGCAGTTGTTTCCTTTTATCTGTCATTAACCTTATTTGCTTTGTAAATATCCAAAGTTGAAGATAAGACAAGGACAAAAATAAAATTTATGTTGCAGCAGCAAAAGCTAGTGCTCAGATATATGTGTAACGATGGTGGCGTTCTTGTATCCAGGATAGTTTCAGGGTTATACATCATCTAATCTAAAAGAAGGAACCAGGAAAGAAAGGGCTAATATCATTTACATAACATTTTCTAAAGAGTGGCTCTGCATCTCCCCCAGGGTTAAGCGTTCACAGACAAAAGCAGACAGTCCAGAGACACATGGAAGATGAGAGGTAATACATTTTATTAGACCAACTGATATAACTGGAAAAAAAAGCAACTGCTTTTAGGCACAGAGTATTCTGTGAGGTCTGATAAGAGCATACTTCTTGGAATCCAAATCTTTTCCATTTTTCCAGCTACCTCAGCTAGTCTAATAAAAAATACCACCTATCCCTACAAATATGTAACTGACACTGGTATATATTGTTCCTCCAGTTTCTCAGGTAACTGTTTTACTCTGCCGATGTCTACAAGACAGCAGCAATTGTCTGTAGAAGAAAACATCTGTTACTACTGCTGGTTATATACTATATACTATTACCAGTTATATACTGCACACACTAAACTGCATTTATATAAATTACAATAATAACCACACAAAATGTGGTTTTCTGAACATGCTAAGCCATCTTCTAATTCCTGAGTTGTTTTATGAAAATTCTACCAGCAGTATCACAAGCTTTACAATAATAAAGTGCTCCTAGAAAGACAGAGAAACACTGGCCTCAAGAATATAATATTGAAATGCTTATGTATACACATCAGTGGCTGCACCCCGAGTAGGTAGCAGGCTTTTCAGCTGCAAAGCCTCACAGAAGAGCAGCTTTATGGGACAGGATGCCAGGTGAGTGTTAACTGGCAAGCTGCTTTATACACTTACTTGTCCATAAAAGGCCACTCTGAAAAAGGTTCCAAGAAGTCTCTTCCTCGAGTGCATTACCTCCAGTATCTTAGCATAAGCTCCATGAAGTGTTCTGTACAGCTGAGTAAGTTTCTGGAAATCAGATCTTGACATCATTAAAGCAGAATTATACAAGCAGGAAAACATAGATAAAACACTGGAAGCTCCTGACATATCTGAACCCAATCCTACGGGAACTTTGGGCTAGAATTTCTAAAGAGGCTCACTTTTCCTTTGAAAAACCTCAGTTTTAAGTACGTGCTTAGCTTCAGATCTGGGAGGTGCCATGGACTGCAATAAAGCCACTACCCTTAGAGATAAGAACTGAGCCTAGAGTGTCAGCATGCTCCTAGACTAAGCCTTTAAGGGTAGAGCAGTTTGCACTATTACGCCCAGAAATTCTTCTCTGATTAAAAATAGCCTTATGATGCAAAAATAGATCAAGGCTTTCCCTGGTTTCAATTATATAGTTGGATGCTGTCCTAGTGTTCAATGGGACGTGGGAGAGGGAGGGAAAGTGGAGCAGTATTCCGCCATCCAGCAACAACTGCTCTGGAGTAAGGATCATAGCAGATGACAGGAAGGAGCAAAGGAGAGGATGGGATGGTAACAGCTTCCTTCCTTCCTCTACCACTTGCCTCTGAATTACCTGCAGATTTAGTCCTCTCTTTGAACAGATCAGACTCTTTTTTTAACCCTTAAAACTCTGAAGTCTTTATGCATTAAAGGACAAAAAGAAACAGTGGCTTTGATGGAGGATGACAGCATTATATTGGTGAGTGGGAATTATTACCTAATAAGAGCCTTCTGTATCTGGGAATGCCTTAACTTTAATAATTACACTCCAGATCATTGCTTTTACTAATTTGTTTAATGACTAGCAATGACACACAGTGTGTGCTTTACCGACACCAAGCCATTAACTCATAATTTCTGAAATAAAAAAGCCTCTTGTTTTTTTCTTAGCAATCTAGGAAATTACCTGAAATGTACAAAAAATGCCTACCTCAAATTCACGCCGCTTTTCATAAATAGGAATGATCAGTTTGGAAACTTCAGAAATTGTTTCATAACGCTCTGCCTTCCACAGGCCATCTATACATTGCTCCAGCAGCTCCACTAGGACTTCCTATGTTAATGTTGTTAATAATAAAGTCAAAGTTAGAAGTTAAAACATTTTAGCTTCACATAGTTCATCAGATTCCAGAACACATGGCCACAATTCCAGAAGTTTAAACTCAGTGTGTTCCTGGCCTTTCCAAAGGTATTTTAAATTTTGAAGGGGAAAAAGCTGAATTATTTTAAACAAATTTCATTTTTAATAAATCATTAGCACAATAGCCTGCAAGTATGTCTTAGTTGTTTAGCTACCTACCCAAGAGAATGCAGAAACTTTGGGAGGGTCTGGAAACGACAGCCCTGGAAGCCAGATGTATTTACACATCTAAGAAACACATCTAAGAAACATGTGCAATGGGGGATGGCATGTGTTGCTAAGGATCCTCAAGTCTAGCCTTGATGAAAAGACAGTCTAGTGGTGAGGTTGCAGGGCCATCTTGCTCAGTCACGTGGCCCACCAACACTGTTGCATGGGGATGGTGCAGAAGTAATTGCGAGGCTTTATGACTCACAGGAGGATTACTCTCCACTTCCCTGGTTCCCTGCTATGGTTTCTGGACTGTTCTGCTGATGTGCTGTGTTGCAGAGCAGCCCTAAATCATGGGGAACCTAAGCTGTCCCTTCGCTTGGCAGGGTAGGACTGCACTTGACTCACGTTCTGCTCCTCCTTGAAAATTTCATGCTGCAATGCCCTTTGTCGGCAGAATTTGCATTTGCATAACGTGGCAGGCAAAGTTTGTGGCGTAGCCTTTTCAATCTTAGTGCTAGAGAAGCCTTTCAAAGGAACCAGCAACTTGTACCAGTTTTACTGACCTGAACTGTACTCCTAAAATCCTTAAGCACCCTTTTCTCTTGAGAAATTGTCACAGAATATTCTTCCTTACAGGTGCCAGCACATGGCTATAATTTATTATAGCTGACACACAAAAAGATCTAAAGCTAAATCCTAATCAGTTATCAAATCTTAAATCTGCAGGTCTGCATTACAGGACCTCACCTCACTGTAATGTACATCCATCATCCCACCATCTTCTTTCATTGCACCTTCTTCATCGATGTTGGGAGTGATTTTCCTGAAGGCAGTGCACCCACTGGAGAAGAGTTCTGTAGAGGACAAAAGCAAATAGCTTTACAGAATAATACATCTCAAATGCATCATGCTTCAACAGCCAGTGAAGCGGTCTAGCTGATAGGAAGGTCCTACAAGCAGTAGGAGACCTGATTCCCATTTTTGCTACTGATTTGCTATATAACACTGAACACATCAGAATCTCCTTGGCCATTCTTCATGGAAGTCACTCCTAGTACGTAACCAGCACCAAGGACAACAGATCTTCCAGCATGCTATCTGGTGGTCATCTTTAATCAACTTAATGGGCTGCAACCCACTGTAAGTTGGGAAAGACAAGGGTACGTTTGTGCACAGAAGATGTGAGGAGAAAGCTATTACCAGATGCTGGAGAGCTGGGTAGTAAGTGAACAGGGTTGCACACTCCAAGCAGAAAGCATGTTTCTTTATGCACCCCAAAACTTTGAGTAATTCAGCCTACGTATGTGTAAAGAGTGTCAGTAATGGAGATAGCTCATTGCATTCACTTGATATCCCTTTGGACTTGTTCCTCTTCTTTTTTAGAAGTTCTCATTTTACCACTAGTTTTGGTCAGCAGCCTTCAATGTATAAATAAAGAATGGCTAGCTTTTAATCCTCTCTGCTCTGTAACTACGTGAATTTTGTACATATATCAAAAAAAAGTCATGATTTTTCCCACTTAGCTAACACACAATACATAATTTGGAGGGACTGCAAGCCCCCTGAGCAGGCCATTCAGAGACCTTCCCATTGAAGGGAGTGTATGTTATCAGCTTTTGCGGGCCCTTAACTTTCCGCTACCTTTTAAACATTAAGTGGCCATTTCAACAATATGCCTTCTGTAAAAATGAGAAATGGGGTCAATATATCAACTGTTAAATAGATATTTAAGAAAACCTGCAAAACGGTGTTACTTTAGAACAAACCAGTCTGCCTTTACTTCCTGTTTTGCATTAAACCACAACACTTTTTTTTTCCTCTGGTTGTTCTTTACACCTATTTGTATAGTTAGGCTATAGCCTCATTTTTTGACTGAAATTCAACTATAGTTTTGTGTACTACCTATAGTGATACTTCTGGTATGATGAACATACTGAGAGTCAGTTTTTAACATGAGCTTCCCCTCTGAGCGCATTTCCTAATGTGAAATACATGTGAACATTTGAACTGAGATGTGATGTATCTGTTCTTATTTTACTCAGCAAAATGCCAGCATGACTGTCTAAGTGGAACTGGCCAGCCTAGTAAATGCCCGTGCTTGAAAATCTGGTTTCGTTTCTTAAAAACTACTCGTCTTCTGCCTTTGTCAACACATGGTGCATTATTTCTTTTCCTTTCTAGTTTGTTTAGAAGCGCTCTACAAGTAATCATTTACCAAATCAGGAGAAACTTATCTTTAAAAAGATTCTGATCTCCCCAAAACCCAAGGGCAAAAGGTCATGGCACTGTCTTCCTTGTGCCTCTCTAACAGTGAACACTTACTTTTCCTGTGAAGAAACTCTGCAACAAGGGCTGCTACATGAACATAACACATGGCTGCCTGCAAAGTACAAAGGAACAATTAAAATAACATCTGTACATCTGTCTTTTTATACACCATGATTTATTACATGATTACCTCCGAAAAGTCTCCATTCTTCACATGAATCTTTGCCATACTGTCCAGCCAAGTCTTCCGGAGCTCTGGAGTGCTTGCATAAGATTTGGCTAAACTGTACTGTAAGTCTATCAACATTTCTGGATCCTTTTCGTGTTCTTTCATTTGGGCGGTAGCCATAAGCACTGTACGGATTCTCTTTGTCAAATCTTTGACTTCGGAAGGAAAAGCAGTTGCCTGACACAAAACAAAACTAATTAGAAGCAAACACGGACACAGAAGGTGTCCTAGGCTTTCTCAAAGACAGACCGTCGTTACCCTTTGAGCCAATATTCCATTTACTAATGATCTGAAAATGCAGAGCACAGGAGATAACCGCAGTTTTTACCTTTTGAACTCCCACCGTGTACAACATAGAGTATTACATATGCAATGTCAGGCATTTCACTCTGGGTGCACAAATCCTATTGATTGTTCAGGCCAAACGCTCCCGGTCATGCACAGGGTGTCAGGCTAGTTATTCCTGTGCTGAAGTGAGGCAGGTACTTCGGTAACCTGCTGGCTTGCTGCGAGAGTGAGACAGAACTGCTCCGAGCATGTGAACGCCACTGAAAGGGGCTTTAAACCATTCCTGAACTAGTTTTCATTTCATTCAACATCCAGCTTGTTGGTCTCCGATGTGGTTACTCTTTAATTCCTACAGCACCAAAGATATCTGTAGAGCTTCCCACCACAGGAATGTAATAAATAAGAAAAGAGGAAAAACTAGATAATCACAGAATTACAGACTCTAGTCCGATTCCCTGCTCAGAGCAGAGCGAACGTCAAAGATAAAGCTCAGGGCTCATCCAGCCAAGCTCTGATAATCTCTGAGGACAGAGATCCCACCTCTTTTCAGGGCCCTGCCCTAAGACTACACCAGTCTCTTGGGGAAGGTTGTTTTCTTCATGTAAAACTGGAATTTCCCATGCAATAACTTGTGCCCATTGCCTCCTGTCCTGTGACTTTGTACTTCTGAGAGGAGTCTGACTTCATCATTTCTACAACCTCCCTTTTCGGTAGTGGAAAGCAGCAGTTAGATCCTCCCTCAGCTTTCTCTTCTCCACTTTGAGCAAGCCTGGTTCACTCTCCCCCTCCTTGTGCTCCAGCTCCCTGGCCATCTTTGTGGCCTTGCGCTGCATCCTCTCCAGTTTGCTGAAGTCTCTCTCATACTGGGGGGGCCCACAACTGGGCACAGTATAGGTATATAAGTATATAAGACACGTATAACAATGGTTTCATGACGCAAAATACAATCAGTAAAGTGTGGCTCAGTGAAACCCTTTTAAATAAACATGTATGTACAGAAGAGAACCAAGGTCTTTGTCAGATATGTCCTGAGTATAATTTTGTTGTATCACAATTCAACACCTAAATGAGGTTCCCATTCCACCTTTAGGTCACAGGATGATCATACAACTGTAAAATACTTCCCATTTTTCTCTGTCTTACATCTGTAGTTATAGGGTGCACAGCGGAGCAAGTTGTAGCAAGGGTATATTGCTCAATGGGTTTGGTAGAAGCCATTCATTTTAATATAAAGGTAAATAATTGTTTTCCAAAGAAACACAAAGAGCAAAGTGAAAATATATCACAACCATTAATCTCTATGAAAGAGGACGTTCTTAATATTGCTGAAAATCAATTAATTCATTTTATTTCCTGCTAATTGATACTTCTAGGCAATAGAAATGTCAGGTCCTCCCTTGTCAATCCTCTCAATGCTGGAAGTTCTTGAAAAGCTCTTTGGATAATCTTGAAAGCAATGTGCTGGGCAAAGCATAACCTGAATTACAGTGCTCCCTCCTTTTGGCTTTAAGCCTGATGGATGGAACATGATCTGCCTATGCAGCTGGCCACCTTGCTGTCGGCATAATCTTTGTTTACTGAACAAACACAGCCCAGTAGGAGCTTATAAATTATACAATTCCATTCATTAGTTTTACCCTTAAACATGATTTTCTTGAATGCTTCCCCACTCTTGTTCCCAGTAGCTGATAGCACATGACATGATTTATTTTCTCCAACTTACCTTCATAGGCCTGTCACTGTTTGCAAAGTTGTTAATGATGAGCAAGGAGTCCTGAAACCTTGTCCCACCGCTGAGTGCCACATCTGCTATTAACTGGCTCACTGCAATTATTATCTGTTGGGAAAGGGCAGGGGTTTTATTTAAACAAGTCCTTGTAGAGGTGTTTTATGGTCACAGTTACATAAGATGTTCATACAAAAAGATCACGTCTTTCCCACAGTGTAAGTGACGGTTGTTGTGGCTTCTCTGTCACATCTCCCAGGGACAAAGAGTCTCCAGAGTACCAAACAGCTTTGCTGAACAGCAAGTTCACATGATTAGCAATATAATGATCTTAATACAAATCCTAATGCAACAATTAGTATATCAGTTTTCTTCTTCTGTGATTTATGACAGCCCAGATGGTGTTCATCTGCCCCTCTAGGTATCTAACTTTGCTTCAAAAAAGCAACGCTGCAAAAGCAGCTCCAGAAAAATTCCTCCTCCTGAGCTAAAGGCAGCTCTTCCTGCTGTCCTTCCCACCCCATCCCAGCCAGGCTCCAGGGCAGAGATGTGTCTTTTAGCCATGATTCCAAAAAATCAGCATCTTGGAGTCTGACTGGGCCAATCAGTGAAAACAGGAATTAGGCAAAGTCTGGAAATCAAGAGGATTTTTGACCAAATAATAGCAATATTTGCTCTTTTAGAGGTATGTGACAAGTTCCTCTGGAGATGTTAGATGATGCATAGCTATTAGGCCAATATACAGTCAAGCTCTTGACATATAAGTTCATGAAATCTGAGGTGGACTGCTATCTGTTTCCTGCTCACTGACCTGAAGATGTGTTCTCAGAAACGTTCTCCTCTTGGTGAACTCAAAGTTATTTCTCATCAGGAGATACAGAAGAGCAGAAGCCTCATTCCTAGTGGAGGTCAGCTTTGACGTGCAACACTTGAGGATCTCATAGCAGAGGGCAGCACACATGTTCACCCTTCCCTTGAAAAACGCTGAGGGAAACTTCACAAGACATACGCAAGTATTAGAACATGCACTGCTAAATTACACCCATGGGGCTCAGATGGACGGAGGTAAAGGGGTTACACACCAGGCTCCAGCCTGAATGGCCTGTATAAAACTTTCACCAGAGTTTCATGCTGAAAAGTATTTGTGGGAATGAATCCAGGGCCTATTTTTAACCATGCTTCCTAGAGCAATGAGACCTTTGCTGTCCTGCTGTTTGGGGATGTGTTCGTGTGTGTCCATCTATCTCCTCCCCTAAAAACTTTTGGGGTCATTCGCAAATTCTCACTGAACTGGACAGGCAGAAGTTTCTTACGAATGTCATGAAAACAGGCAGCAGGGCAGAGAAGAGAGGTCCTTTGGATGTGCCCACCAAAGGCTGCTGCGTGAGCTATCGGCGAATCTGCCAGAGGCCACCCGCGAGAGTGACTCTGCTGGGAAACACGGCCCGCGATGCTCACTGAACTACTTTCACATGTCTCAGAAAAAATGCCTAAATTCATATGACTGCCCTCAGGAATGCAAACGAGAGGCTAGCTTGTCCCGGAGAACTGAACGCACGCACCACGGCTGTCCTGCCTTCCCACGGGCAGGGCTGGCCGCAGGCAGCAGCAGGGTGAACCCAAACCCGAAGCATGAGCTACCGGGCTACGAAAGGGGCTCGGAGATTTAGGGCAGGGCAAAGAAAGCAGAAGGGGAAGCCGGGCACCGAGCATTCATGCCGCACATCTGTCACCTCAGCAAACTCCTATTTCAGAGCAGGTCTGCGGGGGCGAGCTCAGCCAGGCCTGAAGAGCAGACAGCCGCAGCGGCGCTCTGCCCCGGCGGGACGGCCAGCCTTCGCGCCGGGTTTGCCGGAGAGCGGGGGGCCGATGGGGTGCTGGTACGGCACACGACTTCCCCCCGGCACCGGCCGCAGTGGGGTGGGCATGGGGAAGCGGAACAAGGAAGGGCTTAGCAATGGCACACAGCCGCCTCTGCAGCTGCGGCGGGTGGCACTGACGCTTCCCAGGGGGGAACGGAGGCTGTTTGGGCATCGCACGTGGGTGCTCCCTCCGTGAAAACACTCCGTTTTCAGTGCCTGATCCCCTCCGCAGTCATTTCGGCAGAGCCCAGAGATCCCAACGCCTGCTCCTGCACAGGGAAGCGTCACTGCCTCAACGATCTTCCCCCCCGCTTTCCCGCAGGGAGCCAGGGCGACGCGGGCTCCAGGCAGCAGCGCCTCGGGGACCGGCTCCCGCAGCACTGGGAGCCTGGCATGGTTTGCTGAATGCACACGGGAGCCCAAATATCAATCAGAAATTAGAAACGTAAAGTAAACAAACGCAGTAACTCCCTCCACGTGACTCCTAGTGCTAATCTGCTTTGTTTATAAAGCATCTTCTTCTCCTTCTCGTTTATTTTGATATTTTATGAAGCTAAATGCCAGCAGCGTTAATGAGCAAAAATACGTCATGGAATTTCCTGAAGGCAGAAAGGCAAGAGAGGGAACTGCACGTTTTTGTTCGTTCAGCAGAGAAACGTGCTCAGCTCATTGAAGACACAGCAGTCCTCATGGGGCATGGTCCATGAGCCACGTTCGTCTGTCTGGGGGACACGATAGCGAATACTGCCAGGGTATTCAGTCACATCCTCCAAGTCCGAGCCTGGAGTCGTTACCTCATCTCTCTACTCCTTGCGTTAATTATGATTCAGAAAAGCTCCTAGGCGCTGCTGCAGCTGTGCTGGTGAAAAGGGTTTCAAAACAGCAATGTAGCAGCTGTGGCCGGCCAAACTGCGCCATCGGAATTACACTGAGCCGCATGGGTAACAAGGCAGTCAGAGCACACTGTCCAAATATTTGGCGTTCACCGCTTCTGGCCAAAAATATTTGCAGGACAAAAATATGGGAAAAGAAAAGAAGCAAATAACCATCATGGCAACACAGGGTCAAGCGTGCCACGTGTGCACTCAGGAAAGGGGCTGTTGTGTAATTGCTGCCTGTTGTAATGCAATCCTTCTCCCATGGCAAGACAGAGTCACGCTCAGAATTGGGGTTAGCCCAGAGTGGGCCGCAGCGATGTGGGATTGGGCAAGTGTGGGCAGCACATGGGCAACCAAAGAGAAGTAGCCGGTGCTCGTTTTCAATATGCATCATTACTTTGCCTGGAGAGAAGAGGTTTTTCCAGACATTTCCAAACCCGTGCTAGTGAGAACAACTTTGCCTGGGAATCTGCTGCAGAACAAGCCCAAGATCCCTCCCCTGTGCCCTCCCCTCCACCCCGCACCAGCTCTGGGGGAAAATCTGTTCATGGGGAACCTGTACGCCAGGGCAACTCCCTTCTGGGGGAGTGACCTTGAGCAGATGCAAAACCCTCTTGGCGCCGGGGCGAGAGCAGTGACCAAAGGGTTTACACCCGCTGGGGATCTGGCCAGGTGCTGCCTGCAGCTCTCCAGCTGGCAGGAGAACGTGAGCTGGAAAGTGCTGGGAAAGTACACGGGAGGGGATGACTCTGCGTGCTCTGAAGGAGCACAGCTCTGATCCAGCCCTAATATGGACAGTCACAGCAGCAGTCAATGCAGCAAGTGGATCCCAGACCGGCACAAAAAGGGCACCAGGGCAGGGCAGCCAGAGCAGGCAGCAGGACATGCCAAGTCCTCTTTGCAACCCCACAGGAGGCTGTAACCACCATCCCAGGGAGCAGACTGAGTTACAGCTGCCAGGATGCTGCTTATGAGCCGCGGTCGAGTTCAGCAGACAGCTTTGCGCTCCCCAGCCCCTTGCAAAGCTCACCTGCGGGCAGCAGGCTGGCCAAAGGCTTCCAGCCTGCTACCGTCGGATGGCACCGCTAGGGAGGAAAAGCATCTCTGGATGTCGCCAGGGGGAATTGCTAACAGGCCGGGGAAACGCTCCCCAAGCCAGCTGTCTCCGGAAAAGGAAAGAGGACTGGCACAGCAAGGCTCTGCTGTCCTGCTCCTTCACGGCCTGGGGTGCGACGCCTCTCACGCTCTCCCCTAGCCTCACCGCACCGAGGGACACCACGGAGCTTCTCGTCGCTCTTAGATCCACACGTCTGAGCTACTCTTAAACACAGTCTGCTGCAGAGCAAATTATCTGAGCCGCTACCCTGTGCACATTTTCCTTCATAACTCTTAATTTAGTGACCATTCCCAAGCATGTATAAATGTATTTATCTGTAACTGACACTCTGAAAAGAAGGAATTGGATTTTAAGAAAAACTAGGGTAAAAAACAAAAGCAATCTAGCTTTTATTGATTCTTCCCAGCTGGTAAAACGAAGACAGCTTCCTTCCCAAATTCCTGGCACGCGTGCATGCAAGAAGCATTCATTTTAAAACCAAAACCAAACATGCAAACAATTGCAGACCTTGGTTGCTCTGCACTTTCTCGAGTTTTTTTTTTTTTTTAAGTCTCTTGCCTATCAAATAATCAAGTTTAATGCAGAAGGAAAATTATTTTAAGGACAGATTTTGGGATGCAGAATAACTGTGAAACCAGGAAGCTTTTCTCCTCCAATATCCACTAGCGATGGACACTGGACTATGTGACACACTATGTGACACCAGATAAAAGGGGGATTTTTTCCATTCTTATTATTAGCTACAGAAGGCCATAAGAATGACAACTTTGTCCTTTTTAACTGTCTCAAAGGCATAGTTCACTTTTGTTTTACTTGAAGTTAACACTGATACACTAACTAACCAGCTAACAGCAACATGAAACTTAACACACAACAGTGCACTCTTCATATATCAAAACAAACTTGCAGAAAAACATGCCATCCTTGCACTTGTCATGAAACACAGTGACGCTGGCTATTTTATTGTCACTTTTGGACTTAGAAAAGCACTTTAGAGGACTTAAAAGGAAGTTTGGAGCCCATGTGGTTACAGAGTTGGCAAAGAAAATACTTCCTTATAGATACCATCTGCTGAGCTCATATCTTGCTTTTACAGAAGTAACACTGTGTCCTGTCTTAGGGGAAATGTGAAAAACTAACTGAAATCAAATTTTCAAATCTCTGAAGACCCATGATGCCAATGTGGATTCAGGCTGGCATAAATCCAAGAAAACTACCCAACTGCCCATCCTTGCAGCGGCAAAGAAGGCAGCCAGCATTACTGTAAACATCGCTTTGCAAAGCAAGCATGTAACCCCTGAAGGGCTCCAGGTTTTGAAAGCTGATGGTGAGACCAGATTGAGCAGGTGTGCAGGCTTGGCTTCACAATTAAACAGCCGCAGAAAATTGGCCAGGGAGGCAAAGAAAGTCTCTTATTTGCTATAGGCAAGAAACAAATATTTTGGGCTAAACATACTTTCATCTAATAATGGAAAGAGAGATGGAGAAAGGGACTGCGTGGGCGTGTGCAGAACTGCAGCAGGACATATTTCAAGGCTAAGCAGATCAGAGTCAAGCAGAGAACTTAAAAGACACTGGTAAAGGCAGAACAATAAACAGGCAAATAAAAGGTAGAGTATTAAACCTTGTAGGAGAACTGAGTGATTCCTGCCAGTGCCTGTTCCCAATTTGGCAAGCTTTAAGAAGTCCCATTGAAAAACATCCTGCAGGAAACCATTCTGTCTGGAGCCAGGTAGATAGCTAGCAGGACTCCTGTATTTTCTTGCTTCTTTTGTGTCTGCTTAGGACAAGCCAAAAATCAGCCCTAGGCATATTCACACTAGCTCTTAGCTTTACTGTGTGGTTATAGTAAAATGTTCACAGCACAGACTTTTTCCACCTTTGTAGGGGTCTCTTTAGCATCAAATTTGGTTCAGTGAATAGTACAAGACACCTTTGCCAGCAATACTTCTTAGATACATTTCAATTACATACCGTGCTACCTGGCTGCAATCTTAAACCACATGAATTTAGTTCAGTAAGTGAACTTAGTCAGTTAAGTGTTGCCTTCAAGCGATTTGGTAGCTTTTAATTCCTTTTGAATTTATCATAACTGTGCAGCTGGAGGCAATGGAGGTTGCATGCACATCTGGTCTAAAAGAACGTATTTATGAGAAGCAGCAGGTTTTGACAATCAAGAAGGTAAATGTTAGCAATAGCATCAGTCACAGTTCTTAGGTGGTTAGCTACTGCTTTGACTCTATTTGAGCTCGGGGATTAAGCAACCTCACTGTGTTCCAGGGCTTGGGAAGTCAGAAGGCTGTAGGAAGAGGTCCAGCTGCTACTACCCTCTCTCAAACGCAGCCTGAAGCTAGCAGATTAGCAGGTCCAGCGTGCAAGTACTATTCTAGCAATAGCTTTGTTAGCAATGTTGCCTCTGGGGAAAAAATTCAAGAAGCACCAGCTTTTGGTGGAACTGATGATAGTCTTTAATAGCAGCTTTACGATCAAGGAAAATGAAGGAATTACTGGAGATTTCTCTATTTGTTTCATGGTGTACAAGTAATAATAACTGTTGAAATAGAGAGTTTAACTTGGGCTCATTTGTAAATCGGTTAAGAATTTGTTTTCTAAAACTCATCTTCAAACAGCACAAATAGCAATTTAATAGCTTAAGCATAATGGTCTCTTCTCTGATGCATATGTAAATTCTACTGAGCCTTTGGAGTTATGTATTACATACCTTGCTAATGAAAGCTCTTAGAGAGGCGAACACATGCTTAAGAGCTGCTTCTGATTGCCCATTTTTGAGAAAAGCAAGATGAATATCAAAAACCTTCTTCATGAGTGGATTATGGCCATCGTTGTTTAAGAGCTGGGTCTAGAAAGCAAGGAGAGAATTAATTTCGCAGAAACGTTGTGCCTGAAGCTGGAAATGACGGAGATAATTTTACATAATTAATCACATCAATTCTTAAGCCAGAGAAGGAACAGGGACATTTTTATAGCAGAAAATAAAACAAAAATATTTAACCACTTTTGCATCGTTAATGCCAAAACCTAACTCAATTATCTGCACAAATTTTCACCAGTTCCCAGAGTCATTTTAAATAAAACAGATTATCAGCATAGTTCTTATTCTGTTTTTCCTATTTGTTTTTATGAGTCTCAACAAGCATTTTATTTGCAGCCCAAAAAGAGAGAGAGAGAGAGCACGCACACGAGAGAGAATGACATTAACACATCTTTTCACTGGAAAGATTCTTAGCTGTAGTAAATCAGTATAGTTCCCTTGCCTTTGCAAAATTTTGGCAGTTTGCACCTTCTGGGAACCCATCTCCCTCTTCCCCTACACAAAGATGGGGAAACAGAGTTACCTAGAGAGGATTCAGATAACTTGGTGTCAGAGTTATTTTGCCTATGTCTACTTTTTCTACCTAAAGACCTTTATTCCAGGCCAGAAAAGAAGAATTTGGACTCTTTCCAGAATCTCTGAAAGTTTTTATTACTGGGAAGTCCCAGACAAACAACCACTGTTGTGTACCTACAAGCTCTATCGTGCACACCCAATGACTGTGGCACATTCGAGCCCTCGGGGCTGTCCCCTGCCCGCGGCAATCCTTGGAGCCCCTGCGCAGGAGGCCTGGCACTTCGCAGCCATCTGGCAGGAACGCGGAAGCCCTATACTCGCAGGAGATCAATCATCTCTATTTGGTTGCCAGCCCCAGGGCTGCCTGGGCTCTGATTTGTCTTTGACATCCTACACACATCTTGGGGAGTTGGGTAAGTTTGCAGTCCATACTCTTTAACTGAGCCCCACGTACTCTATTGGTAAGAAAAGCATCAGCACTTTTACTGCAGTATAGAGCACACTTCTGTGTGGTAACACTGTATGACCATAAAAGCAAAGCAGAAGCCCATTAAAGCGGAAGGGAATCCAGTCTATCCTGCGGTTTGAAAATCACATTGTTTTGTGGTTCAGCTATATTCAAAAAGAGGCAACCGTGAATGTCAAGCAAGTTTTAACTCTTGCTTCTAAAACCTTCTGCTGTTACCAAGCTATTACGTGGTAATTTAATGTATGCACCAAGGTTGTTTTTTTTGCTCTGTAACAGGAGCAGAGGATAAGACCTTTCTCATTGTGTTGTTCAATATATCTAAAAAGGAGATCTTCACTGTGCTTACTCTGAAATCCTTGTCCTTGTGACATTATGCAAGACACTGCTATGAGCAGGATTCCTCTAATCTCATTCTGAGGAAGCAATATTTCAACATTTTGCTGCCAACCTGGGGCTCTCTCCATCACAGAGGTTTGATTCTTGCGGATGTCAATGACTGCCAAAAAAGTGTGATTCACAAAATGCAGAAGACTTATACCGGTGGTGCTGGTCCTGTCTGAACTGGTAATGGCAGCTGGTATGCCTTTGCCCAGAGACATCCGTGTGTAGCAATTCAAAGAAATCTGGACCTCGCTTCCAGGCAATTTCTGGTAGAAAATAGACTGTTCTAAGAATGCTAGACCTCTATTTCCCTCTCCTCTGGTCCCTCCTTTCTCTATGATGCACATTTCCTCTTATTCTATTTTTGTAATGCTTACACTCATGGTATAATGCCCACATAATTTTCTCTGGCCTTGCAGTTTAGAACAAATTGTAAGATTGCATAAGTGCGTAATTACTCTGAGATCCTGTGAAACACTCAGCATTTTGGAAAATAAACAACTGCTAATCATTTGCCTTCCATTATCTGCCTCTCTAGGAGAATAAATCACCAAAATGAACAAACAGACAGAAATAGAGCACACTTCTCTACAGTATTCCTGACTTCAGTGCTGACCTTGAAACTCTGAGTGAAAAAAGAGATGGTGTCCAGGACAGTCAGGCACACTTCGGTGGCAATATTGCCCTCCAGTAACGCCTGGTGCACAATATCAGCTTCTGATGTGCCTGCATCTGGGGACAGAAAGCAAATCAGGTGCAAATGGTGTTCAACACTACAGCTCCCACAAGACCTAAAAGCTGATACATATATAAGGTTCCCCCCTTATGCTTCTCTGGATGCTGGAAGATGAGGTAAAAAAAGCAAGATCCTGAATTTACCAGCTCCATTTAGAGAAGCTGTCTCAGCCAGATGCCACCCAAGGAAACAAATGTCAGTATCTTCACTTAATCTGTCTTCAAAACCAGACAGAGAATGAGGTGCCCAAGTGGCATCCATGGAGGGGAAGCTGCAGTGTGCTTCAGGGGGGTGAAACAGCCAGGGGGAGAGACTTAGAGCATGTCCTGGTTCATGTCTCTGCATAGGGCCAAACTTCTCCCCCAGGGCAGCTCTCCCACCTGCCCTGCTCTCTGCCCAAACCAGGGGGTCTCCTGCATCCACTGTCAGCAAGGGGGCTGAGTCAAGACTGGTGAGAGGAAAAAGTTATGCAAGTACTAAGTCCCAGGGCTGATTGTTAAGGCACTGTCTGAAATTTCACCACCCCCACTCCCCCAAATTTCGGAATATTGCAGAGAGACCAGTGATCACGGTACTTCTCCAGGGCTTAAACACCCTAAAGCAACAAGGAGCAAGTGGAAAAAGGCTACGTGCAGTTTTTAAGAGGCTAGAACTCCACAGTCCCACTTCACTCCTCTGTACATACTGTGATTGAGAGTGAAGGAGGTCTCCAAGCTGCCCAGATGCTGAAGTCGCACCTGCATCCCTCCAGGCCTGCTGCGGAGTGCTGGCATCGTCTGAGATTTCCTATCAGCTCCCACATGCTTGGATAACCAGGCATCGTGCACCCTACAAGGGCAAGCTAAGACTGAGGATTTGGATGAGCAATAGCAGCCGCACCACTACAGGTTACACGAGGCCCCGGGCTGGAGTCCTGGCCTCCCTCCGATGTGCTAACCTCATGCTGGACATTCCCAGCAGGGCTGAGCAGGCTACCCTGGTCTCAGCAGAGCTGGTCTTGCCTGCACCAGATGGCCCTATGGCTAATGAAGCAGCAGGGCTGCTGCTCAGGGCCACCGAGACGGAGCCCGCGACTCGTGTTTCACCTGCATTGACTGCAGGGGCCATTGCAAACACGTGCAGGCAGCTGGGAGCACCTCGGTCTCACGCTGGCGCTGGAGGGAAGTGGCAGAGCGCTAAGATGACGGGATGCTGCCCTGGCTTCAAGGCAGTGAGCAGCATCCCGTCCCCCCCAGCCCCGCAGGCTTCCTGCGCGCCCGCGTTGGCCCGGCACGGGCGCGCGAGCTCCCTTCCTGCCGCAGCCGGGAGCGCAGGGAGGGGCCCCGCGGCGCCCCGGAGGAAGAGTACGATACCTGGCAATATTTCTCTTCCCCACGTATCTGAAGTGAAACAAACACACTCTAGAAAGAAAGAAAGAAAGAAAGAAAGAAAAAAAACCTGTTACAGATCCTGCAGATTAGAAATGGCCCAAAACATTTCAAATTGACCCCATCCTTGCCTGTGGACACACTCCTCTGCGCATGAGGGGCCTATATTTATGCTTTCCTTGACCTCGTGTGCATGGTCCCCGAACTGTATGGCGCACCCCTACCTCCCCACCCATCTCTTCCACCAAGCCCGCTGCAAAGCGGAGGCGGCGCCAGTTGCTGTGGGTGCCGGCGCCGTGGGCCCTGCTCTCCCGTGGGCAGCTGGGCACCATCTCCACGGCCTGGGCTGCTGCGTGCAGGACAGCAGCCACTCTGCCTTGCTTCGGCAACAGAAATCACCCAGAGGGGGGAAAACTATTTCATTATATCCTGGCCAGACACCTCTAGTACTGCAGAGGAATGTGCGCATCCTGAGAGGCACAGGGCAGTCATTTCTTCTTTGCCAATGCTGCATAGCGCGAGGGTTTAACAGCACAAAGGTGCAGTGTTTGAGCCGCCTGATACTCACTCCAGAAGCGCAAGGACGTTTATCAGCTCTTGGGGGGAAAATTTGTTCCAGTAGGCTAGAAGAGTATCTGAAAGAAAAGAAAAATCCAATGAGATTAAAAAACAAACAAACAAACACACGTATCTTCCAAACCAAAACAGCAGGTGACAGTCTCTTGCCTTTCTGGCTGCCCACCCCGGCGCATGCCCCCAGCGCGCGAGAGTCACCAACCTTCAGAGATCATCTTCACAATGTAGAGGTAGCACATCAGGAGCGTCCGGATCTCAAACTGGTCCAGGCGGCTGCAGTGCGACACGCTGCTCCTCGTGGAACTTCTGCGGATCTAACAAGACACGGATGTGATGCAGAGGCCAGCAGCCGTGGCCGAGGTGGCTCAGGCTGTGCCAGAGGGGAGCGTGGGGCCAGATGCTATGTGGGACAATGTGGGCACAGCAAATCGTGCACTTGCTGGACACGCTGGCGTTCCTGCTCTCCCTGCTGCCTGCACAGCCCAACAGCACTGCATGTGACATGCTTTGGAGACATCTCATCCATCAGGGCTGCTGTTCATCCAGCAGGCACTTGTCTGGAAATCCTGGATAAATGGCCAAACTCTTTTCTGCCCAGAAAAAATTTCTGTGTGGAGAAGGATGACATATCCAGCTAAACACACGGCAACTCTGCTTTCACTTCCCCTGCTTTCTAAAGTTTTCCAGAGCTTTTAAGCTCCATGACATTTTTGGAGTCAGTTCTTGTCAAACGAAATAGTTCATTAGCTTTCGAGGTACAAAGCAAGATTCTAACTTTCTGTTTAAATAGATACATTTCAAAACAAAATGCCACAGTGAGTAGAAAAATAGGAACTTTCAGCTTAAAAAAAGTTTTGTTTTTTGTTTTTTTTGATTTTTAGAAGTGCTTTCCCCTCCTCCCCTCCCCATTTGATGACTTAGACAAAGATAACTGAAATAGTTCCGGTGAGTCAATCTGCATGGGAAAGGCTGATTATTCTGTGATGGGAAAGACCAGACTTAAAGTTTCACCAAATTTCTTTGCATTCTCTCTGTAAGCCCTAAGCATATCCTCTGACAGATACAATTAAGCTCTAAGCAGGATGCTTCTTTTTAAGCTGTGCCTCACATGTTTGGAGAGCAACCCAGAGGTCTTATTTGTTGTTTATTCTGGAACAAGCTATGGATGTGAGTCATAAGAAAACAGAATTAAACATTCACTTTAGAACTGGAGATACAGCGCTACAGCCAGAACTTTACTGCTGACCCATGCCAAACTATCAAGTCAGCCCACAACTCACCCAAAGAGAACAGGCAATAAGCAATGTGTCTTGCCTCTGTTCAGCAGTGTTAAAGCTGTGCACCTCCACACTAGAGAACTGGTCACAGCACTGCTTTTAAATGGCTTTGTGGAGACGACATTTATTAACACGGAAGCAGTTTTTGGCTACTCTGACAAATGTACCTTCTAGGACATAGAAGAGGGTGAGGAGAACTGAGCTGAAAACAATAATGCTTCCTGCAAACCCAGTCAGGTGTTGCTGCCAGCAGAGCTGAAGTATATCCTTAAAGCTTTGCTGCATATGAACATTTTGATATTCAAGCATTTGGCTAAACTTGGTCTTGTATTTTTGTGATTCATGCAGGGGAGCTGGGAATGCTCCACCTCTCCTGAGCCTGTCAGGACACAGCTGGTGGCAGCCCAGATAATCTTTGCCTTACTTGTCATAAAGGCCAAAGCTGTTAAAGGCGCAGAAATGATGCATGCCAACCCAAGACATCTGCAAAGTGCCTTGAGGAAAAAATCAGGGCTGGGTTGCACAAATACCTGATTTCCGTAGGTGTAATCTGGCAACAAGGAGAGTGCACGCTCTCCGAATACTTGCGGCCAGACCTCTTTGCAGTTTGACCACAGTCACTTACTGCAAATCTGGGATTATGGTTGTTAATTTGCACCGGTTTTCCTACAAGTGCCTCATCTTCTCTTAAGTCAATGGTCACGGGAAGTGTCATGTCATGGTGCTTTACCTCCCAGCTGTGTACGGACACCAGTTCCCAGCGCCACACGAGGCACTGCTCAGTCAGGCTCAAACCCATCCAAGCACAGAAAACGCGTCTGCGTGTGGATAAGTGTACCACAGGAGCAGCGGTTTTCCCTGCGGATTTTTGTCTTTCATGTTTAATAAGTCATTTTTCAACAGTTTGTATTTTTGACTGAGAGACTTATTAAAGGAGGAAAGCATACCAGATCAGTGAGTCTGACCTCCTCTATCAAACATGAATCAGTTTGCTTCCAAACAGAGAAATTTTTAAGCTGGCTCTTGAGAACAGGATCACAGGGAACTCCTTCTCCCTCGCCCCTTCTCTTCTGGCACAGCCTGGGCGTGGGCCACGGATCTGTGCAGCGAGCACCGCTCCTTCTAACCCCAGATACATTACATTTTCGCACTGATCCGGGGAACCCGTTGCCCCCTCGGAGTTCAGGGATCCTTTCGAGTCCTCTCTCTTTATCCCGTGCCCATTCGGAAGTGCTGCTCCACAGGCTGTAAAAAAAACAAATAACAAACCCCACAATGATACCGTTTGCACCTGCACTCCGCAGGGTGCTGGCCCTTCAACAACATTGCATGGAGCAGGTGACTTGGACAGAATAAACTGGGATTTGGTGATTAATCTGGAAAGAGCAGCTAGGGTCACACAACGTTAAGGGAAAAGAATATGAGCTCTGAGAGGACATTTGTCCTCTGAGAGGAGGTCTTGGGTGAGGGCTTTTCACCAGCTGTGAAGTAATGAGCACTAGTAATAGTTTAATTTAAAGTAATGAGAAAGTTAAAGTTTAGAAAAATTAATTTACCTGTATCTTTGTCTGCAATCAGACTGGATCTGTTTGAGGGGGATGCAAAACTGCACATGAATTCATCTCTGGATGCCTGCAAAGCAATAAGAGGCTTTTTTTCACCAGTGGAAGATAACACCTCTTCAAAGTATCGAAGAGAATAATGAAATAAAAGGGCAAATTAGAGCAGCCTTGTAAAATACATATAAAAAAAAAATCTATTTTCTTACTTCCATAACAAGGAGACAAATGACTTGGGGAGCTGTACAAAGAATGGCAAAACATACTGAATTAAGTTATAGTAAATTTTTCTTTCCGTTTCTCATCATTTGATCTGAAATTATTTGTTTCATTTGAATGTCTTTTTTTTTTTTTTTTTTTTTAATTTTGCTCTGAACAAGGAGGAAGGTCTAGTCTGCAAGGCTTGGAACCACACACTGCCCTCAGGCAGACAGGCAACTCCCAAGGCAAGTTGCCCGAGCCTAAGGCCAAGTCCTGTCATAACTCATTGCACACAGAGGGACTTACCTCACCTCATCTCACCTCACAGTATTGGACACATAGCACAGGGATACATTAAAACAGCAGCAAGCAAAAGGCTTGCTATTGTACCCGGCGCTGCAACCAGAACAACCTCACAGGAAAAGCGAGATTAAAACAAACAAGCACATTACTGGGCTGCAGGGAAAAAAGAATAGTTGTTTCTAAAGCTAAGCCCAGCTGCGGACAGTTAAAGCTGCACGGTGCAGGGGCACAGGGCGAGCAGGTCCGAGGGGGAGGGAAGAGCGGTCACCAGGCTTTGCTCACCGGGCTGGCGGCAGCCGCGCCGGGGCAGAGCGTGTCGCGGCCAGCCACGCGCTGGATGTTCTCCAGGAGCAGCCCGAAGAGCGGCAGGTAGAGCTGAGCGATCTTTGCCTGCTGGTTCTGAAACACAGTCAGGGAGGAAAACGTAGGTAAGAGCCCAGGCTTTCAACAGGCTGCGGGTAAAAAAGGAAAACTCTTGAGCTTATATTTTATTTTTATATATAAATAAATATATATATATATACATATACATATATATATATATATATATTTTTTAACGCATGCTGCATATGATGTCTGTGAGGACATGGACTCATTGGGCTTCTCATTTCCACCTGCAGAGCTGCAGTTAGGTGTTACCCTTCCAGCAGTCAGCTTCAGGCAGACAGGGATTTTGGAGGCTGAGTGACCTTCCCAGTCATACAGGAAGCGTGACAAACTAAATCCCGGATTTCCTGACTCTTTAACTGGCACTTCACTTGCACAGGTTGATTTTCAAGTGCAACACCCGCGAGCAATGAAACAAAAATAGTTGTTTCTCGCCTCGTGATAACTATTGCTTCCAGTCAGGAATTCTCCATAGGAAATGCTTCTGGATGAAACAGTTTGTAGGAATGGGTAAACTTGGATTGACTGATACAGATTTGTTTTTCAAGTTTTGAAATGATCAAAAATGGTCCGCCTGACCTTTTCTAAATGCAAGGCTTGCACACCCCAAACTCTTTTTTATTAAAAATTGATTACTCTGGACTTGACAGAAAAGTTAAAAAAATATGTAAGGCTTGCAAATTGAATAGCATATTTGGACTGACACAAGAATTTAACTTTTTCTTCTGATTCAGGATAACAAAAATAGAAGAAATCTTGAAAACATCCATGGATTGAAAAAACCGTCTCTGAGCCGTTCTACGGCAACGAACACAGGGTTTCTGTGGCCGACGGGAGCCTGCGCCAGCAGCCTTGGGCACATCCAGACCGTCCTGCCAGAGAGGTGATGTCTCACTCCTGGCTCCAGGCAGGCAGCTGAGCATCCTGCCCCAGCGCCAGCCAGACTCCCAGCCACGCAGCTCTGAGCACAACGCATGCACAAAAATCCAGCGGGACCAATTTTAAGACGCATGAGGCAAACAGATCCTGAATTAACGTAAGGGATTTCAGACACCCAGAGGAGCAGGCCACCTCTGACCTGGCCTCAGCAGAGAGCTGGCAAGTCGCTCCTGCTATACTGTGTCTGGCCACCCAGCACGCGCCGAGGTTGTTTCCAGGCAGTGCAATTGCCAGGGATCTCACTGCAGAGAAAAGCAAGCCCACCTCGCGCTCAGCCCTCGCAGCTACGCTGCCCAAGATGCTGAGGAGGGGAGCTGGTTCCAGTCCACGCAAAAGGGCAGGAGTCCCTGGCGCATGGGCCTTCGTGCCCAGGAGGCAATCCATGTTCCCAGGTCAAACCCAGGAATGCAGCGGATTAGGAGCAATTTGAGGAGCTAACCTTTAAACAGAGACCGGCTTTCAGCCTAGAGCAAGGACAGCCAGTATCTGCACAGGTAGCTCAATGCTTTCAAGGATAGGTGGGTCAACAGGGATTAGCATCAAGAAAGGAAACAAGCCCATCTCTGAGGTCTTGCAGTGATACTACATGCTAATCCTCTGCCGGAGAAAAGCTGAAGAGCTACCCAGCGGAAACCCAGCATCCCGTGAGAATGCTCTGATTCACTAATTAGTAAAACATACAGTTAACTTGTAACAGAGATCAGTCCTGTTTCCTAATTAGAGTATATTAATGCAGGATATTAATTTAACTCCAAGTCCAGAAGAACACTGATGTTGCTTAATTTTGAACAGCCTCCTGGCTAATGGCACTCTCAAGTTCCTTACTGGCTCAGGGTTTTATTACCTAAATACTCAGCACGGATAAGAGTGCTGCAATTAGCAGACTGCATTATCTGCATTCCTAGATCATTCCTAGAAGTGTTACTGTAATGCCGTAACCATCAGTGACTTAGAACAGTTCTCTAAAAAGTAATTAGAATACCCTAAAATGCGCCATGCAAAATCTAAAACTCTGACGTGTGCCTTTGCAGGAAATTAAGAACATTATGTTTAAAAACCAACAGAACATGCCTGACCTTGTGCTGGTATCTGTTGTCGAAGGCATGCTTTATCAAGAGATTTTTTAAGACTGCGATGGCCGTATATCTGATATCATAGTTGTCCTGCAAGGCAACAGAGGCTTCTCTGAGAAGCATCCCCACCAGGAAATGGTGCCTGCAATATTCATCAGTTAAACTGTATTCAAGATTCACATCTGAAAGAAACAGCAAGACAATGGTTAAGGGAACTGTTCCTAGAACCTATTCGGAGCAGGGCAGAATGGTCATGTAAGCCAAAACAGTTCATAAGGACAGTTTATCACTCGCTCTCCTACCGTGCAGGAATCTTCTAGTAAGGCTGAACTGACTACAGCCATTCCTCCCAGTAGATTAAGTCATGTCAAAGAACTTGCCATCTTCCAGTTCAGGCTAATCATTAATTTTGGCCCTCACTGTTTCAGCAGCAGCTAAATGAAGGATCTCTATGGTGTGATAATTTTCAGACCTTGGTGCTCCAAAGACTAATTGTAAAGCCAGAGATGGATGAGACAGGGAAGGACAGCGCTTCTTATTGCCTGGTGACAGCTTTGCTCCTGACAGGGGGGTGATCTCACGAATCCCCAAACTACTGAGGCGACAGAGGTGCTGACCTCTGCAGGGGTAATGGGCAGTGGAGAGGGTGCATTTGTCATGGTCATCTAGCCCTAGCATGCCATCTCTGCAATTTGTTCTGCATCCTCAGGGGATGGGCGTCCCTTTTAGCCGGGGTCAGAGAGAAGAACAAAGGCAAATACTGCTGCTGCTGAAAAGCCTGAGGGATGCAAACAAGGACATGGTGCCAAATGACCGCTACTGTATCCTCCAATGGTTTATACAGCCGGGCTTTCCAAACACCCTGTGAGGAGCCAGGGAGCCAGGGCAGGATGCCAGGAGCTGCTTGCCACACACAGAGATTTTTTAGCTCTCCACAAGCAGATGTAACAAGCTGCACTGGCTTAGAGAAGAAAGGCAGCCCACCATCTAACCACTTAGTTAGCTTAACTTGTTCTCTGTGCCTCCAGTAGATGCAGGCAATATCCACACCGTGACCAGAGCAGTGGCTGCGGTACGGGTAAGGCGTCACTGTCACTAACTCGCCTGCATAAGGTAGCAGAGAAGCTACAGAGACAGATTGCAGCCCAGGCTGCGTGTGCGCTCAGGCTGCTAGGAATGACCTCGCCTTGACACCGTTATCTCTTTTGGGCAGCCCATGTGCCTAATCACAGTTCCGATGGGCAGAGTTCGACTGTTGCGCTACGGCAGTAAGCCTCCCAGAGGGATAACCCCAAAGCTGTGCGGTCTTTCCCCAAAGGGAACAAATGCTGTGTGCTCAGCTTGGATGGTTTCTTGAAAACCCCACAGGTGTGAAAGTTCCTCTGTGGTGAGGCATAGTGCACACACAGAGCTTTGAAAATCCCAGCCAAAGGGTTCCAGCAGTTCTGCCCCATTGTCACAAAAGATATTTTTAAGTTGATTGATTCATAAGTAGCATTTACTGGTTTGTGAAAGTCTGATTCAGAGGAAAGAGAAAGCAATCTGGAGCATTATCTAGTTTTCACTGTTAGTCATGTTAGCAAATGCCTAAGTGTCACACACCGTGGTTATTTCATTAACTGGATGCAAGCTAGTTGATTGGTGGCTGCATATTTAATTTGACATTAGAGGACTCAGTGATTTCGGTTGGACCTACCTACTGAAGCAAACCATTCCGCAGCAAATGAAAAAAATATCTAATTTATGCGTAAAAAGAAAAGGGACAAATAAAAAGACAGCAAAAAGGAACAAGAAAAAGTAATGCTCTAGACCTTGGAAAATGGGACAGCACTTCATGTTTTAACACTATTTGTAGGGTTATTGCTTAACCTCCAACTTTTATCAATCTCTTGGGTTTTTTGTCAACACAAGATTGCAAAAACAATTCCGTGCTGCTGATTCTGAGGACAGGCTGCAGGGTTTGCTCTGGCTGATGAAACCCGCATGTCCCCCAGGCAAGGCAGCAGGGATGCGGACCAGCAGGCAGCCTCCTGTTAGTGGAGACGTTTCAGAGAAACTGCTCCAAGATTCCTCTGAAACTCAACAGGATGTGGTCACAAGGATGTGCTCTGCCGTGCTTGCCTGTCTACACCAACTTCTGCTGCAGAAGCCCTGGAGGCTATTCCTTCTTTTCTCAATAACAGAATACTAGAGAGGATCAGTGGGCACATCCCATCTCTTTGTTCAAGTAAGCTGATAAGGAGGTGAGGCATCCCATCTCCTTGGTGATGTGCACATGGTACCTCCAGGTCTCTGGGGTCCCTGTCCCCTGCAATCCCAAGCCTGTTCATAAAAACAGCCGAGTTTGCAATAGAGATGCCTCATTACCTGTCTCTACCATGGCAGGCAGAGCACAAGCACCACCCAAAGGGACTTCTGCTGAATGAAGGTAGGCTACTCTGCTGTCAGATGTGTTTGAATGGCAATTGTTACCATTATTTTAAAACACACATTTTAAAAATAAAACCTCACCTGGCAAGTCCTAGTCATAGTAAAACAGAGGAGAAAAGATGAGCTGCTCTAATAGCTTTTCAGCTTAACCATTGCAAATGCAGAGCTGAATGCTAACCAAGAAAAAGCGTTCGTATGTTATCATGCTGCCAATAAGCAAAGGAGAGGCACTGGGGTTGTGCGATGTTTTGTCCCTTTCTTAGCCATTTCTAGCAGTGCACTTTGTTAAGCTATGCCAGACAAGTAGCCAAACTGATGTGAGTGTAACAGATTAGCAGCTGGCCCAGAAAGCTCAGAGAGCATACCAAAACAAACAAAAATTGTGAGTTATTGCTGCTTCGGCCACCTGGATGTAAAGGGAACCATTATGGGATTTATATGGCTTCACCCTAAGGCTCAGCCGAGCATCCCATTGCCGCCATCAAAATAAATCCACTAGGCTTTCACATGGGAAGATCCCCAAACTCACTCCCATCTCTGGTATTTGGCCAGGCTGTGAGCACCTAGCACCTTGCAATCTTTAGTGTATTTATCTAGCACAGATGAGGCATCAGGAGCCAGAGAGACTGAGGCTACATCTACACTAATCTTAGGAGGCCAGCCAGGCATGCTCCTGGGCTTGGAGCTGTGCGTCCATACTGTCACCTGCAGCACAGCCGCAGCCATCTGTCCTGTTGCACGGCATTGAGCTCAGCTCCTTACAAACTCCCTCTGCCCTGCAGTGAGCATCAGCAGGACCAAAAGGAACACAGTGCGACTGCAAGACAAGGCTGCATACACGGCGGTGCCAGGCATATGTACATGCTTGGTATGCACTAAAGATTGGCATGGGCCCAAGCTCTCCACTGGCTGCCTCCAGCCCAGGCTTGAGCACAAGCTGAAACACAGAGTAGGTGGCTATACTCTTGTTTCAAAGTGAAGGCAGAAGGAATCTAAATCACCTTCTTGTGGCCACAGAGAGAGCTGACAGCAGAGCAATGAACTGAATCTGTCCTCCTGTATCTCCATCAGCTACTGCCCTGATCAATGAGACACCTTGCTTCTTGGGGGATGCTGACGGTTGTGGGAACAAAGGATTACACTTGCACTATTTACTATATTTACTGAAAGAGAGGCAATTTCTTTTGGATATCGTTAATCCAATGCAAACTTAAAGATAGGAAATACTGAAAGGACTGATTGCAGACCAGTCTGCAGCTCAATAATGTTAGAGCGCCAGAACAGTATCTTTTCCTGTGGCTAATGTAAATCAAGCTAACCAAGACATACATTTATTTGATACTAATCCAAGTTCCATCTGGTCAAAGGCCATCAAGACCAATAAATCATAGCTCTCTAGCCAGTCTCTTGAGAAAGGACATACCTTGAACTCGCTGCAGCTTGGGTTTGGAAAAGGTCATTGGTAAGTTCAGAGGAATGTAGTGCTCGTGGTTGCAAATGGTTTGAAGGAATTCAAACTTGTATTCAACCAGGAGCTGAGAAAAAAAAAAAAACAAAAAAACCCAGACAAACACAAAATATGATTCCAGTTTGACTCATTTGTTCCCAGTTCAGTGTGTTTCTTGTGCAAAGAATTGAAATAGTACTTGCTAAATCTCAGTAATAATCAGCAGATTTTTGTCTAATCCTTCGAAGTGTCACTGCATGCAACTGTCACTTGAGACAGGGAATTCCTGCCTTTTACTGCCCAGACACTCCCTCCTTTTCTCTCTCAGGCATCTGTTACCTTTGTCATCCAGACTATTAACCAATCCCTCCTTCAGTTCAATTGTTTTGACTCTTTACATTGTTTTAAAGCTTAGATGCATACAGGCTCTTGGCCCAGACAAAGAGGTCTCTGCCTCAGAAGACTCTGCAGGAATTGTGTTTAAAGGGCCTCCAGGAGTGGTATAAAATAATCCTTACAGAGCTTTGACTGATGTAGATATGTACAACTGCAAACCATCCTTCAAGAAATACCCTGCTTACCTTAGGGTCTTTTGGGCTGAATCCAGAAATGTAATCATTTATCAAGTTAAAAACAAATCCTCTGTCCATAAAGGTCAAACAGCGCTGCAGAAAACATAACAATGTGTGATCATTAAAGAAAACAATAATCTTAAATCTTCTCTGTACTACTGTCCTGCCAGCAGTCAAATTTGATCCTCTAGGCTGCTGCTCACTTCCCAAAATTTACTTGACCGTTTCTCTGAAATTACTTGGATGACCTCACTTAGGTCTCTAGCGGACAGCAGAAATATTTAAAAGGAGAGCACATATATTTCATCTCAGGTTTTGAACAGTTGCTAGGCAAGACTAAAACCCCCAGATAACATATGGGGGGGTGTCACTGTTTCTTTCTGTCCCTGAGAATGTTAAACCCCCCAGAGTTTTCATCGCTGAGGAAACTGCTGAGATGACTGAGAACAAACATCTGTTTGCTTGTTGCTTACTTCTAATTGCCTTTTCCTTAAAGCCTGGGAGAAGGAAAGAAATTGCTGACCTTCAGGAAGTTAGCCAAGCTAAAATTGACATTCCTGGACTCCTCGGGAATTTCATTATAGCGAATGGTCACATGAGGAATTATGGCAAGCAGCAACGAATGCAGCGCATGCTGGTAGGAGTCAGGGAACCGCTGGCCTCTGGGAAGCTGAAACCAAAAAGCATGTCATATAGTCACTGCTGCAAGCAGGACTGAGTCCAGGCATAAGTTTCCTTTAGCATTTGTTTAGGTTATTTCCTAACAAAATATTGGCACAAACAAAGCACTGGCTGAAACTCCAGTAGCTAGTAACAGAAAAGGAGGTAACATGAGCCACAAGGAGATTTAGAACTTTTAAATTATGAAGGACAGGGAAAAAAGGAAAAAAAAAAAGGGAAAAGGGAAAAAGGAAAAAGGAAAAATAAAAGGCAAAAAAGGAAAGAGCTGACTAGCTTTTCAGCTTGTCAGGGTTTGTATAAAGAAAGAGGATTACATAATTTTTCAGAATAATTTTGAGGGAGAGTTAGTTTGTGATGGCTTTGTAATGTAGCAAACTAATTTATTTTTACCTTAATTTTGTTTTCTTCCAGTAAGTACATTGCCATCGACTTTGCCAGTGCTTCAAAGAAAAACCACGAGTACTAGAATGAACAAAGGATACTATTATACTTTTCAGTGGGACTGAACGTGTTTGACTACGTGGGGAAGAAGCAGTGTATGAAGGAGGGTTCAAATTTAAACAGCCTTTTAAACTAAACTCCTCACTTCTTGCCTGTCCCAAATAATCCTTTTCAAATGGATTTGGAGCATTAGGACAGGGCTCTGCTCTATGCTGGGGTAAAACCCTGCAGTGGCAAAGCTGTGCTTGTGCAGCTGCAGTTGCGTGGGTGTCTTTGCTACTTGAAGACATCTTACCAGTCTTGGGGTGGCCTGAAGGAAACAGATAAAATTGGCAAAATGAACCCCTCTTTGCTATGTCCTGCCACGAGCCTTGGCACAGTCAGGCTCCCTGCAAGAATTCCTCTCTGTTGGAAGGGGGGAACCTCAAGGACGTGGATACAAAGAGCTGCCCTGGTAGCGTGGCTCCTGCATGCAGGCTTTGCTCCTGCCGTGGGTTTGGACAGGCGGGGTGCTGGGCTTTACACCACAAGCCCTTCTCTTCCTCCCTTATACTTTTGGTAGCCAAGTACTGCCAATACTTACCTTGAGTAGCTTATTGATGGCTAGAAAATCTGCTGATTGCTTCAAGATGGTGGCCATGGAAAGGACCAGGATTTCGTGGGTCATCTTCGCCTGCGTGGCACTGGGTTTCTCGGCTCGAAAGACATACTGAGAGGCAAGAGGAACAGCGTCAGCCGCGTGCCTGCTTACAGCGAGGAGCTTCACAGAGCAGCATGGTGTTGTGACTGACCTTTATGAAAGAGCGCAAGTAGTGGTCCAGGCCTTCTTCATGGCACTTGGACACGATGTGCAGGAGAACCCTGAGGAGAAACGTGGTTTGTGTTCAGCACGCAGCAAGGGCGAGCTCCTCCGGCTCGCAGGCACAGCTGCTGCCTGTGCCTTATTCAACCCCGAAAGCCTCATTCCTGGCACAGCCTGGTTACGAAGAGCCCAGTTTTCCAGCCAACGACTGGTATTTTCTCCAGCCATCAGTACCTGCCGCCTATTCCCCTACACAGCTCCTGTGGCTGCACCACCCTTGCCATAGCACAGCCGCTCAACAGAGCACTCAGAGCCGAGGTTGCCAAAGCCTTTTCCCTGCTTTGGTCCTGGATGAGGTGTCACCTTGACCAGCTGCATTAAATGCTCCAGCCTCCCTGCATGAGGAGGTGGTGAGGTGGAGCGTGCCTCTACTCAGGACACCACCTTTATCCTCAGCACATGCCAGGATTAAAGGCCTGCAGCAACTTCAACTCATTAGCATTCGTGAGCATTAGGCAACTGAACAACACTCAAGTGTTAGCTAAGTGTTAGCTAAATTTAAAACAAACATATTAAGTTTGTCTGCTCTGTACCTAGCTCTCTTTGGCTGGTGTCACCCAACAGTGGCTGTGTCTGTAGACCTGCTAAGCGGGGAGCACACTAAAGATTCCTCCACACCATACAGCTTATCACATATTGAGCCTGTACTCACTGTAAGCCCTTTCGTAATGCTAATGAGAATGCTAATTAACAACTGTAATGATAAAAAAAAAAGTCCATAAAATCAATACAAAAAGCCCACAAAACCTCTGCCAAGAAGGGGAAAAAAAGTCTCCATGATTGTTATACTCTGACACCTTCCTGAATCTCCTGAACTGATTAATTCTGAAGGCTCAATTTTACTGAATTTATGTCATATGTATCCTCCCTCGCCCCTTGTTATTTGCACTATATTATTTTCTGGCTGTTGTCTTGCAGCTCACTGGGGACATGCAGACAGTGGAGAACATGCCAGCCCACTGGAAGCACTCCAGGGAGTTTATGAAGGCAGCAAGCACCTGGTTTCCTTAGCCAACATCAGGGATTTACATTCCACTCGCAGTCAGAGGGAACAACAAACTACTGCACTTTGTCACAGACCCCACAGGCCAAACCACAGAGAGAAGATTTTACAAGCAATTTATCAGATAAGGTGGATTTTAAATTCCACTCTGAAAGCCTGGATGATGAGACAGTTGTCATTAAACACGGAGCTAAACCTGGAAAGGAACAAGCAGAGCTTTGAAAAATCTCTGGGGTTGAACTTGGGAGGTGGTCATTCAGCAGGTGGCTGGAGTCACCCGCTTCCCCGTACTTGCCCTCTGGCGATTTGAGCAGCGGGAGATTACACAGCGCTTTGAGCGGGACGAGTCCCCACCACCTGCACCACACAGCAACGAGCTGGGCTAGGACTGCGACCTCAACAGGTCCCGCATCCCTGGAGAAGCGGGGTTCAGGCTCTGACCTCTGGCTTCAGAGCAGCCAGACGCTTTCAGCACGAGGATGCAAGGCACTTCCTGGAGCTGGAGCAAGCGTTAAGGTCTCCATGCAACTTCCAGCATTCCCCTTTGCGTTACACCACTTTGCAAAGAAAGAATCAGCCTGGATGTTTTTAAGCAATCGATTAACTTGTGTCATGACCAGAGCGAGGAAGGAAAGGTGCTTTTGTACCTTTTGCTCCCTCTGGACCCTGCGTGAGCAGCACATCTAGCAGCGGCAGTCCCCCGCGATCAGGCCCTAGTCAGCACTGCCCTCTTGGGGCTGCAGACATCACAGAGCCTTGTTAAACAAAAGATCCCGTACTTTCGGCTACAGAGCTATACGGTCTGGGCCAACGCATATGTAGCAGGTACTTCTACAGAGTAACACACATCCCAACGCCAAGGGATTTTTAGCAATACTTCTGACACACGAGACTGGCCTGCAGGGTCTCTGGTGAAAGCACGTCTGCCATCCGCAGCCCAGGACGCTCCCACACACTCTGGAGCCTTTCCACACCTCAGTAACTCAGCTCTCTGCACAACCAGAAGCATCCCACCAGCAAACCCTGCCCCATGTAACAGGGGGAGATCTTAAACCTCCAGAATGAAGCCTTTGAACCAAATAAAGTGACAGATAAGAGAAATATCCAAGTCCCTGGTCCCAGGTTCCGTTCTGGCATCCTTCAGGAAGGAATTTGCAGAACTCTGCAGGATCTTTAATAGAAATGTCATTTTGGAAAACTGCTAATGAATTTCTTGTCTTAAGTGACAAAATATCAGGTTTCCTTTGAAAAATAAACCAGGAAGGTTAATTTCCATGGGCATCACAGGCTTAAGTATCCCCTCACCTCCCCACTGTCTCCACTGCTCCTTCCCAGCGGCTATCTTTAAAATAACACAATTTTCCCCGCAGGGCTCTTTTTCATTTGTACATGCTCTCAGGACAAGGACTCCATGCTGCCCCATGCCACCTGCATGTGCCAGGAGAAGAGAGCAGCTGGTGTTTCACAGCGCCTGGTGGGAGGCCAGCCTGAACATCCAGGACAGCCAACGCTGCCACTTAACACCTTGTACTGGGAAACCACACCCTGATTTACACTGTAATTTGTGGCTTTGCATTTGTAACTGAAGAAAGATGCATGGTTTACCAGACACTCACATGGTGCAGTTGACAGCTACTTCATCTTCCTGGGTCACATTTGTAAGGACTCTAAATAGTTGCATAAGAATTACAGGTAGAAACTGAATCATTACTTGGGTCTCCATGGCGTGCAAACACTAAAACAAATGTTCAAAACACAGACATTTTTAGTTCAATATTTTACAGATGTTGTGAAATATTTATACTCCACAGACATTTCTGCGGCAATAGGACAGGCATTAGCAAATGCATCAGGGTGTGGGCTTCAGCCTGTCAGAGGGCAGGAGGACTTGGACCTACACCACTGCTTACTCATAGAGCCTTCAGGGAGCAACATAAATCACTCATGATAGGTGTTAATCCTCCTCTCAGATGTGCCCAGGCAGCTATGACTTAATTAGAGGTCACACGCTATGATCTAACTGCAGTAACCCCAAAGTTTAAGGCTGAAGTTCTGTTCCCAACTCTTCTTGTCACTTGAGACAGTTTTCTGAAGCGATCAAGTCCCATTTTCACAAGAGCCTTTGGAGCAAGTAAACTTGACATCCAATTACTTCCTGCAAGACTTTTCTCCAAAGAGCATGGCTTGATACTGGAAATAGGATTGAAGTGACTTAGTGAAGGCCAAGATCATCTGATGCAAACACCCTTTCACCCATCTCACAGACGTCCTATTTCACCTGGGTCTCAAGGTACAAGTCTATGTTTCAATTTTCAAACCTGCAAATCTAAAAAAAGGTTCTTAAATCTGTATCAAGGTATTTAAATTACTGAAGTATTTAAATAATTGAGGTATTGGTGGTAGGAGGCCCTAACCTGTGGTTAGCATGTAAATGTCTCTCTCCTTGCAAGGCTGCAGTGAGATCCCTGTGGCTAGGCAGGGCTGGGACCTAACCAGTTCCTTCATGAAGCGCTCACAGCAAGGCAACTACTATTTTAATGCCTGGCTTAAAAACCTGCCATTATTTTTATTGCTTAAAATATTTATATATTATCTGAAACACACCCAGTAACTTTGTGATAATATATACCCACCACTGTAAGCGGAGCTGTTGCTACAGCAGCACACTTGAAAACAGGCTGTTCAGAAAGGAAACAAGGACAGTAAACAGCCAAGAAAGTTATTCCCTGCAGAAGCCTTCCTTGGACCTGCTCCTAGGCCCTTACTCATGCTGCAGGGAATGCCAAGAAGCTGGGTCAGGGTCACAGGTCATCTACGATTCAATTTAACTGCAACCGAGTTACAATCTCACAGATCTTTTTCTGCCTGAACAAAAATCCTGTGTTAAATGGAAAAATTCCTGAAAACAAGGGATCGTGCTACAATTTAAAGGTTTAAATCAGGTCTAATGCAGCAGGTGGAGAAGCCCCTTGCAGCTCTTGCAGACTGCCCGCTGAGGAGTGCCTGAGCCCTCCAGGAAGAGGGTTTGTCATGAGCATGGCAGAGTGATGCTAACTACCTGTTTGTATCTCCTGCGAAAGGCAGCAGGAAGCGGTACGCAAACAACGGGCAGTCGTGTCAGTAAGCAAAGGAGAAGGTAAGGATTTTGCACAATGCACCAGTCCTGGATGCTGCAGGGAGTGCATGTGTCTACATGTGCAGGGGTCTGGTCTGATGGGCCATAAAAACATAAACACAGCCCACTGAAAGGCACTGTTCACCTTTAGGTATTTAACAAGCTCTCCTGGGACTTCCTTAGCTCCCGCCTGAACCAGCTGGCAGTACTGGAAGAATTTGTGCAAGTGCATGTCCTGGAAGAGATGAAAAGCAAGGTCAGTGCAGCAGCCTCAGTCTTTGCCAGCCCATCTTATTCTACAGCTTCTACCTGCAAATCCACTGGCACACCTGCAGCAGCAGGCCAGGACCATGTCTCCAGCGAGCCCCGTGTCACTACCCATGGCACCACCTGGGTCCCCAGACGCCTTCTCCCCGGACTACAGTACTG
Organism: Apteryx mantelli; assembly: GCF_036417845.1. Lineage (NCBI taxonomy): Eukaryota > Metazoa > Chordata > Aves > Apterygiformes > Apterygidae > Apteryx > Apteryx mantelli. The sequence continues at coordinate 5,353,129 of NC_089990.1, read as the reverse complement.
CTTCCTGCCTTTTCCAAGGTTCCCAGTCACTGCCCATCCTCTAGCTCCCAACTAATTTCAAGGTTAAGCGCAAAACCGTCACCATTGTTAAAATGCTCCCCTGATTGCACTACCCTGAGCCCTGACCCCGTCCAACAGTGGCTTAGGGAAGCGGGAGCTTTCTTTTCCTAGCTGCAATTCTTTGGGACTGCCTCCCTGTCTGCCCCGCCAATCTCTCCTTTCCTGTGTTTGTCTATTCCTTTCCCTCCTCCTCCAAGCTTAACTTTTATTATTGGGTTATTTAATCCTGAAAAACATCTGGGAACATCATTTGTAGGGAAGGGGGACTACCGTGCTGCTTTTGGTACTGTGCAGAATCAGTAAGACCCCAAACCAGGCTCAGAGGACCCTGAAAACAAGTTGCAGCGAGTGCAAATGGAGCTGACTGCATCTAGCACAGTACAAGGAGGTCTGCCAAGGGCATTCCCCTGTGGGCAGTACAGATGGGAGGTGCCCCAGAGCACAGGCCGGGGATATCTGCTGCACTTCACAAGAAGCCTGGGGAAGTACATCACACCATAAGGCGGCACTGCACACGATGACTGGGCAAAATTGCCTGAATTGATTTTAAAAGGGAAATTAGGGCTCTGTTTTCTTGTGAAAAGTGTCTGCTGTTGTCAGAACACTTTTTTTTCTTAATTCAGTGAACAGACTAATACCTGGGGAAACTTCCCATCTCCAGCAGCTCTTCACTCTTTTGCATCATCTAAGCAGCTCTTTTGCTCAAAGGTTTCCTTGGTCCTGCCAGTTACAGTGCGATCAGCCAACACCAACCTCTCCCAGGGCTCAGTCACACAACCACCTTATCACATCCACACAAAGGACGGACTCCCTGCAAGTGATCCCAGATCTGCTGCTACAGAAATATCTCAGCGCTGCTCCACAAACCTGGGTACCCCCTTCCCACAGCGCCTACAGCAGAGCAGCAGTAGAGATTCAACAGTCATTTCCTCTGCATTTGTCAGGAGTCTTCAAGAACGAGGTGCTCAGCTTACCTGGGTGTAAATGGTGGAGTTCAAATGGATTTTGATTTTAAACAGCGGCTTTGCTCCATCCACCCACTTCGCATCCACACTGGACTGCTGCGAACAGACAACACTGAGGTATTTGGTTTCAGATTGTGGTGAGAAAGTGGCTTTGTGCAGACAGATGCCCGGTCAGAAGGTATTGTGTGGGGTGGAGGAAGAGGACAGCCCCCAATGCAAATACCAGTGATGCAGCTGCAGCTACACACCACATGTTGCACACCACATGCAACCACCCAGTCTAGACAGTCACAAAAAATAGTCTCTGCAACCCTTATAACCATGGAAAATGGAATAAAAGTGTCCTGGTTCTCACCCCTAAGAACTGGAAGCTTCAGGGGCTTCACTGCAGTAGAAATCTTTCCAACCATGCATCCAAGGGATGCTTCCCTGAACAGCTAACTGTGCTAAAGATGCGCACAACCCAAACACAAGCCCAGAATTTACAGAAGTAACAAAAGCTCAGCTTTCTTTTTCCTGTTATGTTTAAGCCCATTTTAAATGGCCTTCCTACCCTTCGTGACTCTGTGTCTCCAAGACCCAAGTAGCCAGGCGGAAGGTTGGATGAAACAGGCAAATGCTGCTCCAAGGTGATAATCCGTCCATCCTTCAGCAATGGGACCCAGGCGTATCCCACTGTGGAGGCAATCAGTGGTCCAAAGTCAGTACACCCACAGCGATGTATGCTTATCTCAAGCTCCAATAAGAGCTGTGTCTCAGTCTGAGGAAGTCCAACCCACAGCTGTGCAAGTGGCTTCAACTAGGCTGGGATCGATCATGTCAGCCTTGTTAAAGCACGTTTCACCCAAGGACTGAGTGAACGAAATTCAGACACAGCACAACCATGATCTCAGCAACCCAGGAGTGGGTTTCTGGGACAGAAATGATGCATAAGGCTCGTGCACCAGGATGAGGGTCCCTCAGCTGCCCGAGGACTGGCTGCAAGGAGAGTCCCATCCAACTGGACCTGGGTGTGCTCAGTCACTTACACATGCTCAATGCCAGCAGAATCAGCCCCGAGGCCCTGATCTTGCGCCAAGCTTTTGTTGGTGACTTGACTCACAATAGGACTCATCGCTCATTGATGCAAGCCAAGTCAAGATCACACAGAAATAGTTGTCACGTTGCAGCAAAAAAATTGAGCTTTAGTATACACTGAAAACATTGTGTTTTATTCCAGTTTAGATTCATTATTTGTATTAGGTTGTTTAAAAAAAAAAATTCAAAAAGGCTAGTATTTTAATCAAATATTTTTTCATGTCCGTACATTTATTCCATTTTGGACTCTTACACTCCAATAGAAGTAATTTAAGTAGTGAACATACCTTGAGTTTCAACGGTGTCTTGTTTTTTCGATGTTGTCTTTGTATTAATTTCACAGCTGACATGATAGAAGGTGAAAAGCAAATGATGCTTTTGATGGAGGTGAATTGGAAGCTCAATTTTAATCTAAAATGATATCATGATAGATAAGACTGTATTTTTAATTGTGGAGTAATACTTTAAGCTCTATTTTATTTCACAAATGTTATGTTGTATGCAGTTACACAAGACATGTTTCTACCCATCTTAGATAACTCCTGGCTAACATTTTCATCACATTTGCACATTACTTATTAATGGGGGTGTGTGATTGGAGTGCACAAAGCGTGACAATAAAGACAGCAGAAAACAAACTGGCATTAAAAATTGAGAAAGACAAAAGGGCTCTGCTGAGCCCTTCTATTGAGACAAAGGCCTGGTGATTATTTTTATCCTCATTTTACCCAGCCCTGGAAAAAGAGGTGTCCTAAAAAGCCAGTTGGCTTTGCAGGATCCAGGCAAGTCTGTTATTTCCCACAGTTTTGTTTTTACCTCATCGTAAAACTCTGGACTTTGGTTGTGATGCAGCACGGCAGCATATGCATTTGTTGTCAAGAGAGGACCACCAGGTTTGCCATATATACACTGGAATGAAAAATGAGAAGCTGGATTCAGGGTACCTGCCACCATAAATTACCTGACCAAATTAAAACAGTCAGCATCAAAGCTCAGTGTTTTTCTGTTGTCCTGCTCAGGCGGGCTGCCATACAGTACACAACCACAAGCAAATGGCAGCTCCAGATCCCTAGAAATAACAGGTACCCACCTTTAATGGCCTGGCATCAGCTTCATCCGAATCCCTGAACTCAATACAGACGGCAATATTCCTTGCCTGAAACGAGGGAGAACAGGAGAATGAGCTATTGCTATAGATCAGCAGTGTCACCCTAGACCGTGCTGTGTCTGTCTGCAGTCTGCTTACTGGGTTGCTCACCTTTGCAAAAACCTTCTGGTTCTCATACTTCAAATGCAAGGGGTAAACATAGAGGTGGTTTTTGTAGACAGTGAAGGGATAACAGTATTTAGCAACTTCTGGGACAAGCTCCTCCACTTCAACTGCAATGTTCTCACAGCTCTTTTCAAAGGGCTTTATAGGGATACAAGAAGCCGTGACGCAATCTAGAAGGGAAGGAAAGCCCAGATGAGCACACGTCTGACAAACTTGGTAAGTACAGCTAATGTGACAGGAAATTTGTGGGTCTGAAATTCTGCCATTGCTCCTGAACACCCACTTCTCTTCAGGCAGAGGGTCATGGGTGTTGACAAGGCAGCAGGATTTGTCCTTGAAGTGATTTGAGAAAATTCTCCTCTTGATCATGCAACATCTCTGGTCCCCAATTGCATTAGCAATACTGAGGAAAGATGAGTGTGGAGGTACCATCAGACTCTGCTCTCCTTGCCAGCAGGAAGGACAGCAAGAAAGTGGCACTTTTCTGTAGTTCTGGGCAAAGCCAAAGGGTCTTATGAACTATCTATGCCTGGGCTGGGGTCACTGCTGTGCCCAGCCCCTCACTGGATTTTCATCTTGACACTTCCAGGAATTTGACCTATTAAGTTATTAATATATATATTTTTAAATTAAAGCATGCAAATATCACCTGACTGAAGCATCAAGAACAAGGGAGAGTTCAGCTCAAGTGATGGCCTTCAAAAAGAACAAAAAAATGAAGTCTACCAGAAAACCTTTCAGACAGAGGACTTGACTAGAGAGCCTGTGACATGAGCTGCAGCAGGCCCATGAGGCAACACTGAACAGGTTATGAGTCCTTTCTTTGTCTTGGTTTCCTCATATGCAAAGCGGGGAATCACACTGACCATATTTGTGAAGCCCTCTGGTGCTATAGATGAAAAATGCTACATGAGATTGGTGTAATAATAATAGCAAAAGCAGACAGGGGGTTTCCTTTAGATTTAGAATGCGACAACCAAACTGCAAAGCGTATGCACCCCTAAAGTAAACCTTTGTGCTTGGATCGTGTCCCTCCACAGAATCCATCAGAAAGACTTAGGAGTCAGCAGTTGTGCTGAACCACTCGTTTCTTATTGCAGCCCTGAGATCCTCCTTTTTAATGAAATAGCAAAACCCCTCCATTAACACCTGAGGGCCAGCACCATCAGTACTTATTTTCAGATCCAGGATCCTTACTTGTGAAGTCTAGCGGGATGTCTTTGATGACAATATTTAAGTGGGCTGGAATGACTTGTAGTTTTGTCTTCTCTGGTCTGCATTAGGGAGAAAGGAACAAGAGTGTGAATCTTGAAAACTCGTGCACTGAAAAGATCAGCAGGGCTTTTTGTTATTCTGAGTATTTTAGAAATTGTCATCTCATGCTTACGCTTACTGTTTAAAAATGTATATTAAAATGCCTACTCAGCCTCTGCACCAGTCTCTTACACTTACTTCTTATATTCTGCTAAAAGCTTCAGCATATCTTCATTTGAGAGTTTGCCACTGTCTTGCTTGTACAGAGGGGAGAATTTTCCTTCAGAATCCAGAGTTCCCTGTGAGTCTTTAAAAACTGGCCTGCAAAAAAGATGGGACACATTTCCTACATGTTAGTAAATAGGCAGACATCTGAGATCTTTGACATATCAGGCTGAAGGGCACTTTATCTGGTGAGAGGTTCACTGGCCTGTAACTGCTCTGAATACCTCCAGGTCTCCTCATCACTCTCCCATCCTCACCCGAGGCTTAGACCCCACACAGACTGCAGCACCAAGCAACACCAAGACCTCTGCCTGTTGCATAAAACTGCATGTGGCATCACTCATTTCAGTCCCCTTCCTCTGAGGCCAAGTAGTGAACTATCTTCCTGGTTGCTCATCCCCACACAGGGCCAGAGCTTGGAAAACGTCCCAGGAAAGGAGTGCTCAGTAAAGACAAGTCTGAAGACAGGCATCAGCTTCCTCCTGAACCCAAAGCGGAATATTGTACTACTCCTTGCATGAACACTTGCATCTTTGCCCTTGAATATAAAGACTGCAGGTATCTGCATATAGTAAGAACATTAACCATCCCTACTGCCCTTCTGTGCAAACAACTTCCTCTGAAGCCCACAAGGAAGCTGCTCCAGGGATGCAGAGTGACATAGCTCCCCACACCAGGCTGTTGTGTGCTCAACTTCCCGGACTCCAAACGCAGCTCTTTACCCAACAGGAACAAATCCAAAGCGTGTCAAAGCTGATGCACACACAGAGCACACCATAAGGCCGAGGCGACCCTTGAAAGAGGGCTGAGGCACTGCACAGGCTGTGCGCTGGCTCCTGAGAATGAACTGCATCCCTGAAACACACTCCTGAAGCTGAGCAGCAAACGTCACAGGAAAATCCAGCTCAAGAATACACAGTGTAAGCTGTACACCGTGAAATCACAGCCCAGTGTGATAGTCATCTGGTGTTCCTATGTCATTTCAATTCCTTGTGTTGGCATCAAACAGCCATGCAGCAATAGGAGGCAGCAGAGCGATGAATTTGCCTGTAGTACCTTCCTCTGTTAGCACAGATGTACTTTTATCAGCCACAGTAAGAGAATAGTGAGGGAATGCCATCACTAACTCCAGTCATTCCCAAGAACATTAATTAAAGCAGAGACAAAGATGGGAGGCATACCTCAGTTGACTGCCATAGCTGGACCAGAAGGTCCTCCACTCTTACCCCCTCCCTGGCGATGGCTGGTGCCAGGAGGGGATTTCTGCACCAAATCTGGTAGTAAAAAGGGAGGGTGCAACTTGTCCTCAAGAATGTTCTGCCCTGATATCGCTAGCTACAGGTCAGCAGAAAGGTTACTGTCTTCCCAGCACTGTTTACTTTTCAATACTTTGTTTCTAATTCTAGATAGAGTATTTCAGGCCAATCCAAATTCTGTCTCAGGAATCAGAGGCAGATTCTGCCCCCTGTTGCCTCCATGCAACTTCAGACTTCAGCAATTTGGCTCTTCGCCCATTTAGCCTGTTATCCTCCCAGATAACTTCCAGCAGCAGCTCCCATAAAGGCCAAAGCGCAGTCTGAGACTACTAACCTGGCAGCCCAGCCGAAGGGCATCCTGTACTGCCCCAGACGGCTGCACACCTGCTTGGCTACCTTATGGACCTTCTGGGCAGTCTGCAAAAAATAAAAGAACGTCAACGTGTGCCAGTGCTCCCATGCTGTCCTGGGAAAGGAATAAAGAATGTCACACTCTCCAGGGAGAAGAAACTCTCCACATTCCACAATATGCATTTTCGCAGACACACAGCTTAACAATTGCCTAAGCAGTTGATAGAAAAATCACTGCCACTTCACAACATGCACATTTATTAGTTTTGCAAAGATATAAAAGGCACAGTTATATTAAAAGTCCTCTTGATTCTACATTAAACTGTCAGGTATAAAGGGGTATTAGTAGTATATTTTCCAAATATGACTGTAACTGGCTCATCCTGTACAGGCTTACAAAACGTGCAAAGGGAATGCCACCATTTATGAGATGCCATGACACACCGATTTTCCTGGGACTGTTTTTACCAGCTCCAGCAAGGCTTCATCAGCTCTGTCTGGCATGCACGAGCCTAATGCAGGCAGGAGCAGGGCCTCTCACTGAGCACTGGTGGCATATGTTCCCCCATATGGTCACAGCACCCTCCAGGGAGCATAGGAGAGGCAGGATGAGCAGAGAGAAGGGCAAAGCCTATGTTTTGCTGCTACTAAAACATCACTGTGGCAATCCAGTGGGAACAAGCCAGGCACCAGCCTGAAACACCAGGTGTAGCACCAAGCAGCAGTGCGGCCCCTTTCTCAGGGGATGAAATGTCCCACTTTGCTGCTGCTGCTGACGTGCAATGGGGAAAGGCCTCCCTGATCCAACTGCTTGACTCTTTCTGAAAGTCCTCTGCCTCCTTCCAGGGAAAGAAACTGAATTCTCCCAGGACAGCCTGGCTGAGGCCAGCCTGGGAACAGCACAAGTAGCAGAATGGATGAAGACCAATATTTGCCAGAAAGAAAGTTAAAGAGCAGCAGAAACATCTCACGTTCCAGACCACATGATTCCCTGGACCAGCAGACAGCATCACTAAGAGGATACTCTCACAGCCCCATCAAATACCTTCCCCGGGTCTGAGTTTTTCATGTACGGCTCTGCACAGTGCGTAATGCTGCCCTGCAGCACCTTCTCCACACGGGCCACCAGGAAGATTTCCACATGAGGGTCAGTCACAGAGAAAACACCCTACAAGAAACAGATGGCAGGCTGTCAGAGAGCTGGACACACTACCTGCACTGCCAGACTTGGCTCTGATCAGCTTGCTGCCCTCCTCCCGCAGCCCACGCAAGACCCACTCTGGGTGCTGCTGACTCTAGCTGGTGCTTTGCCTACTGCTACCAGCAAGCACGAGTGGCAATCAGCTTAAGACACTGACCAAAACAAAACAACCCAAAGCCAATAAAAGCCCAAAGTCCAAGGGAAATGTTGACTTCTGTTTTTCCACTTGATTCATCTGTCCTCATTTTAGTTCATGAGGTGAGAGGAATATGGTCAGTCGAGACAGCTGATGGCTTTTTGTGGGAGAGGCCATCTTTCTGGGCTGTTTCTAAACCAAGGCCTGCACAACCGTGCAAGGCCATTTACAGCGACAGCTCACAAGCACTGGTCTACATAGTGAATAACAACGCCACTGAACAGCCGCAGCATCAACAGAAATACAGACTGAGAGGAGAAGGTCAGTTCTTTACCCGTTTGATGTAGCGCAGACACGACTCGGGGACTCCATGCACAAGACTCTCACCCGGCGATCGCCCCTTGGAGCCCTCTGCCCCGGGTGTGGAGTTATCCAGCAACATATCACGGACAGACGGAGGGTTCAAGTCCACGTGGAAGTCAGCTGAAATCTTGCAATTATTTTTCAGGTCAAATAATGCCAAGCTTAGGAAAAAGGGCTCCACCTGGAAATTTGATTGAATGCATATGTCAGAAAGATGCATGGTACAGGCTCAAGAATATTGAGAATATTGCATTGCATTACCTGCTGGGCTTGCCTTTTGCATTTGTTTGTCCCTTTAGTTTTGTGTACCAGAATTTTACCTTGAAAATATTCTTACAAATACTACATACTTATTTGCTTTACAAATACATACTTTTTTGTTGCATATTCTTGCATTTTAGTCTAGTTAATTTAAACAAAGTTATTTTAAAACCATCAATGAATTATAAAGAGTGAAATTCATAGGGTTTTTTTATGTAAATGGTAAACTATGAGGTCAGGAAGACAAGATGACCCTGATCCACCAGTTACAACTGTTTATCCTTTGCAATGAGAAAGAATTCAACTAAAGAGTGTTTATGTTCACATGCTAAAGATCACTTCGCATGTCACTGTCCCAAAGCAAATCAGCTTGGCCTCGCCCAACTTCAGCTATCTACTACCAAGACACGCAAAACGTTTGTTGGTTGCTATCACTGGGGTACAGAAGGAAAGTCAGCATAAACCACCTCCCACCAGACAAGGTTAAGACTGTTATGGAACTGCATGTGCAAGATTTGCCTCTCAGGAGGCACTCCGCAGGCCGTCTCACACCAAGCTGAACTCACTTTGTAGCTATTGACCTTCACAGCACAATGCAAGTGGTAACAATTCTACGTATTTTTAGTTCAAAGATCTTAGCAGGCATGCTTCCATGTAAAGATAAAAGTGAAGGCCTGAAGATAAGACTGTAGTGTTTGAGAGACATTACAGTATCAATTGGAGGCATTACATCAATACCAAAAATGTGCTGATTAGGTCCTGCTCTGGGTGTGATTAGGGATTAATAACAAGAATCTCTGCCATGGGCAGAGCACTCATCAGCTGAGAGTGGCTGAGAAGAATGAGTGTGGTGTACTAGCTGATCCCATGATGACTGTGAGTGCCAATGTGAAACAATCATGAAAAAAGCTTTTGCACTTCTAGGAGGCATCAGACAAGGTACCGTTTGCAGAGACTGAAAACTCCCAGTGGCTCTGTCTCTCCTGCGATGCTATCTGCTGTTCTGGGCAACCTTGCTCAAAGGGTTGACTCCAGCAGGATGAGAGAATAGGGAATGTGTCTTGGGAGAGAAGACTGGAAGAGCCTGATCTGTTCAGCCTGGCAGAACAAAGGCTAAGCAGAGATACGGCTGCTGTCTACAGACATTAGAGGCTCAGAAAAGCCAGGGAAGAGCTTATTAGGCTAAAGCACAACATTGGCACTACAACAAACGCACATAACAAAATGGCCATGAGTACAGCCAAGCTGGAAGTCAGAAGAAGGTTTCAGAACAGGGAAGCGCCTTAACATGAGAGGAAATGAAATAAAACACAGCAGTTAGTGGTCTGGAGATGGAGGTTAGTCATTTACCAACAGGATTTTAACAGGGGCCCAGAACCTCACAGACATGCGCTCCCCATTCCCCATGCCTCATGCCTCCAACCTGCTGGTTTCACAGTGGTCCCAGTTCCTGGCAGACCTAGGCATGTCAGGACCCAGCATCTTGTTAAACAGCAGACAGGCCCCTCCTCGGACATATTTTTGGAACACAGTAATACAAGGGCAGACAGATCCTGCAACCACCCTGGGCCAGCAGACCCTGCCTGTTCAGGTCCCATCGGAGCTCATGGCAGAATGGGACATTTTTATCCATCCAGATTAATCTGCCATAGTTTTTTGTTGTTAGGGAGGGGAAAGAAGACAAAACTGGAAATGCCAGAGCTCTCCTTACGTTGGTGGGTCCTCCTTCCGACCTGTCGCTGAGGTGAGCGAGAAGGTTGAGGGACAAGTCGTGGCAGTACACCACAAAGCGCCTGCTGCACTTTTCCTCAAATGGCTTCACGTCTGGCTCGATTCCTGAGAAGTCTAGCCTCTAGACAGCAAACAAACAAATCTGGACTCATTAAAAATGAAAATAAACCCCTGAATAATGTTAAGGGATCACATTACAGCTAATACTATTTTAACCAATTTTTTAAGTGGTACAAAAAGTACAGGACATTCACAAATGAGTGCCATTCGGTGATGCTACACAAATGCATTCAGGACATGAATTCATGAGGATGTATCGATTTTTAGCCATCTGGTTTTTAGAGCACAGAAAACTAAACCTCAGTATGATTTCAGTTCCTTCCTGCTTTGCTGTAACCCTGGGGATCTTCCCAAACACCATTTAGAGCGTGGGGAAGAAAGCAGAATATAAGCCGTCGTTACACTCAGAAAAGTATCTTCCACTTTGAAGATTTGACTACTTTAAGAGATGGTCCCTGTGCCTGAAATAGAGAGAAGGCACAAGCCATTGAGATTGTGAACAACATCTCAAACTTCTCAAACCATAAGGTGTTTTTAGCACAGTGATAACCTGCATGATTAGAAACAACAAAGACTGCAGAGATGGCTGGGAAATCCAAACAATCTTGATTATAATCACCCCTTTCCTAATCAAGAATGCCCATGGCTGGTCTGTGCCTCAACATAAACCTTCTCAGACAGCAGACATATATGCAGCCAAAATACCGTCAGCCAGATAAAGATCCTCAGCCTTCACCACACCTACTCTGCTGGACACTAGGAACACAGCTACCAAACACCCTGAAATAGCAGCACATCTCTCAGGGACGATCTGGCACAATCCTACTGTTTTTTCCCCCTCATATCCTGCAGAAACCAGCACGCCAAACCCAGCACGCTGCTTTCTCACAGTAATTTCAGCAAAACAGGCTGCAATTGTTAATCCAATTCTGGGAAAGTCTTCCCATTGTTCTCCCAATTTCCTTTCTAGGAGGAAAGTACCTTGCAGGTATATGTTTCCTCTCCCAGTTTTCTTAGCACCAGGCATGCAAGCATGCACATAAACACCAGCATTGACTGGGGCAGTGATTTCGGAGGTCCACTGTCACAGCAGCTCTGACTTTGACCCACACCATAATGAAGAGCTCTGTGTACACAGAAAGGGCACAGTCAGTTTAGCCCTACATTTGGTTAGAAAAAAAGATATCTTAGACACTCTGCACACTACACTGAAGGATATTTCCACTTTTATCATCTGACTAGAATATAGGAAACTTTTCAACATTTCTCTTCAAGAATCCAAGTCTCCTGCACGACACAAAGAAGATAAGCCTGGGGCAAAGAGCCTAAAGAAGTGCCAAGAGAAAAACTTGCTTGGTACAACTAAAGCTTTCAAAAACTAATTACATTTCCCTGTTAAACCAGAATGTTCTTTTTCACAGGTGTGAACAAGCCAGAGCACGCCAGAAAGAAAACCAGAAATGATGAAATAACTTGGAACAATTCTCTAAAACCGTGTTAACAATTGCAACTCATTCCACTGAAATCCCACACCTGGGCCTGGGCAGAGAGGTCAGCAAAGACGTCAAAGCTGAGAAGAAAACAAGCCAGATCGTCAGTGAGCCCATACTCTAGTGCAATGGAAACAGCACGTGGTATTTTTTTAATTTGCATTTCACCCTACATTTGTAAACTCTCCGGAAACTGAGGCTGTTCCTATAAACCCCTATGGCCATGTCTAATGCCTCTGCTCTGTACTCTGGTCATGCTGAGCCCATGCAGCTCAAAGGCCCAGAGGATGTATTTGTGATTCAGTAGTATCAAGATGCATTATACAGAAACCAGCAAAGCTGGAAGGAGGCCACCTGTGGAATGGTTGTGAGCGCTCCCTTTTTTTGAGTTACCAGCTGAGCATTGACATGTTCAATTCTCACTGACTACCAGCACTGGTACACCAGGGAGGTGGACACAGATATCCTGCTTGTTGCACTTTTCGGCAAGGACATGGGCTGCACTTCTATCCTCCAATCCACCAAAAGAGACACTGCATCTGCAGGTGAACGCTGCGGCCATGCAAGGGAACAGGGGAGGCATGATGCCAAGGAGGCTCTTACAGAGAGAGAAACAGGGGGATGTTTACCTGGACTTCCGGATCAAAAGAAAAGAGGTTTTGTCTTCCATCATTTCTGCTCAGTTTGTTCAGCTGATCTGTTTCTCTTCCATACTAGGACAAAGGAAAGCATTGAAATTACTGCTTGGCCACAGAGACACAAGCATTCGTATTTGGAAAGAATAGATGCAAAACAAAATAAGTATTTTGCAGGTCCTCCTTGTGATATGTGAGGTGATGCAAGGCTTCCCAGCTGCACCCACAAGCACTGCACAGTGTGACTAAAGTGATGTGACTCTGCTAAATGAGAAAAAAGACAGAAGTAGGCAGCTACTCTCTGGATCATATATGATACAAGGTGCCACATAACTCCCCCTCAGCAGTCTTGTCCAGGAGTCATCCCTGCTGAGCAGGAGTGATCAATACTAACCACAATGACCCTACACTCGCAGTAAGTCTGGTTCTTTGTGAAGAAGCCCCACACTTGGAGATGAGAAGCGTGGAGCTACCTGTGGGGCAGTCCCAAAACTTAGAGCTATCCTAGCTCCATCCTTGGGCAGATGAAGTGCTAGAGACAGCAGCAGCATCTGGTGCCTGCCCAGCTCCCCCAGAGCTGCAGTTTGGGATTGACCAAACTTTGGCATGTCACAGAACATGGAATATCCCTTTCATAGAAGTGAGAGAGAACTAGCTACGGGGCTGGGAAAGCAAGCTCTGCAAACATAATACCTTCATCAGCTCTGGATGCATGCTCCTCTCCAAGCTCTCCAGGATGTTCTCTGATTTTCCCTGGGTACTTGATTCATCATCTGTAGGGACACAAAAAAGATGTCCAAGACAACTGCAGGAGCACCATCTTATTCCCAGATGCTGGAGCTGCAACATTGCTTACAATAGCACAGGAACGGTTTATGGAGACTTTTCTACTTCTCAGAAGTAAGATTCTTCCATACAGTTACTAGTACCAGAGTGTACAATTACCCTGCTAGGTCTTTCCAAAGCAGAATTTTATCTCAGGGCCAATTTTCCAGGAATCTTGAAACTGTGCCATGGATTTCCCATCCAGAGGAAGGGTGATATTTCACTCTGCTTTTATTTTTCCGACTGTCTTCTACATTATATTAAGACCTTTTACATGATATCATGTGTTAGCCACAATTCTTGCTATTAATCCAGAAATAAAAGGAAATGGTTCACATTGCTTACATCCGGCTGGAGAAGGGTGATGAATGTAGGTATTTATTTATAAACTGACCTTGCACAGATTCCACAGTATCTTTCTTCTCTTGCACCAAACTCTCGGCATTGCTCTGAATGATCTTTCTGAGAGTTACCAGCCACTCTTCCATCTCCTGCTCAGTTTCAGCTGCAAGATAGTGGCTGTACTTATCTATCGTCTTGAGTTCAAACGCGTAACGGCGCATTTTAGGACACTGAACAAACAAACAAAAAAGGGCAAGCTTTGTATTACACTTTCCTCAACTACTCAGCTCAGTACCTGTTACAAGGCTCCTCTCAGCAAAAGCATCCTAAACTGAAATACGAAGATAGGGAAAAAAATCACACAAGCATCCTCCTTGACACAGCACCTCTCCTGCAGCAATCACAAAGAGCTTTACAACTGTGAATAAGCAGTACGTGGCTCTGTGGTTGCTAGCTACTCCGAGACTGGAAGCAAGCCAGACTGAACCACAGTTGCTGCACTGGGAGAAACAGGATCAAGCCCCTTCTTATGTCACGAGACCTTTAATTTATCCAGGGAAGCCAGGAACTGGATTTGTCCAACACAATAAGTAATGTTGCACTCTAGGATACTTACAGGCATCTATCTAAAAGCCAGTAGTTCAGTGCAAATTTTCTGAGATCTGCTGGCCTTTGAACAGCATTTTCCAAAGAGAAGCCCAGGCAAATCTGATGCAACCTGGGAAGTACATCCTGTACGTCACCAAGGCATGTGCATTACCGCTTTTACTCTATTCAGAAAGATAAATATCTATGGAAATGCACAGCTCATTCATCTGTGCTGAAGCAAACAGCCAGGGCAATTTAAGCTGTCCTGCACTAGCTCCACTACACTCTGTGCTTGAAGCTTCAGCACAGAGGCAGCAACGGCAGAAGGCACACCAGCTCTTCACTGCTGCGCTTCGCTACCAGCATAACAAAGCAAGCCCAAGTTTAAGCCCCACACAAATACCTGCTCCTAAAACCTTGCAGGCCCTTTACAGCTGAGAAGTCCCAAAGGGCTCCATGTTTTCATGGGCCAATCAGGACCTAACTTAAGAAACAACAAGCCAGTGCATCCAGCAAACAGACAAGGAAGGTGCACAAGACTAATTCACACCAATTACATACTGGCCCCAAACCTCAGGGTGTCTTAGAAGGCACTTGGCCTACAATAACCAGGTAGAGGAGGCAGACGGCAGGGAAAAAGCAGATAAGGTAACAATGAAATCCTTAGATTTTACTCTGACAGCAGTATCTTCTGCTTGTTGCCTGTTTGGCCAAAATGATGGCACCATTATGCAACTCCTTGCCTGGCTTTTAATCAGATAACCCGACAGAGCAAACCAGCTTTGAGTTAGTTTGTAAATCCATGCCTTCACCTCTCAGTGTTACAGTCCTGAAGAAAGCATTTCCATCTCTGAACTACCAAGGCATACGCCCACGTACAGCCACGCAGAAAGCACACCTACCTGAACAACGTCATTGCAAGCATCCAGGAAAATACAGCCTTTGGATTCTTTTGATATTTTCTCATCTTTGTAGGAATTAAGAATATAGGAGCCATCAGTGAGTTGTGACAAGTAAAAATATCTCCTCTTGAATACCTGCAAAAGCACAGTTTCTTGCATGTAAGTATTCACTCTGTTGTATAACCCTAGTGACAGCCTCATTTTCAGAATCTGCCTTCCTGCTGTTGAGAAAATACCCTAACAAGAAACCCTGGTGATCCTATATTACTTGTTTTTTTGTTTTGTTTTGTTTTTTTTAATGAGATATTGCTGCTTCATCTTTAATTTTAATGCCATTGTTGCTATTATAAGTTCACCCATCTAAAGCAAAGTCCCAGGACTTCCAGCCCACCCCTCAGCTGGCTCCAGCCTCCTCCATCTTTACAAAGCAAAGCTCCATAGCACCTGAATGCAAGCCAAGTAACACTCTATAATTCACACTTACATTTTTGTTTGAAAAATACAAACCTATTTTCATGAACTTGCTTTGGTTCTGTCTGTCCAACAGACACTGGACCATAAGTCAGGAGACCATTTCGGCAGCAATTAAGGTAGTACCATATGCTGTCCAGTCTGTAAGGAACAGTGCGTATTTCATAGTTGCTGGAGATCACTACTAGGAGAATCATGCAGGAAGCCAGGGAAAGGGGGATTGCAAGAATCAAAGCATTTCCACTGTATTGGCAGATCTCTCTCTAGATTTTACAGGGCTGATATCCCTTATGAGGTATGGGATTTCATGCTAAAACGTTTGAAACTTCTGAATCAGTTCAAGGGAAATGCAGAAGCAAGCAGCAAACACTATTCCTATCATCTTTCCCTGTCTTGTAAGCACTGCCATCAGAAATAATTGTCAGAAGACTCTGATCATTTGGTATGAATAACATAAAGCCAACAACAGAGGGAACATCCCCTCCGATCAGGCTATAGATGTTGGTCATGAGCATGGCAATGGCAGAGGGACAGCTAGAGAACTGGGGAAGTCCATTTTGGCAGAGAGAAAGAAGAGAAAAATTCTTATGCCACGGTGCAGTGCAGCACACTGAATCAATTCAAAACAGAATACAAGACACTGCTGGGCCAAACCAGGGTAGTTCTTCACAAAGGAAAGGTTAATCTGAAATAAAGATAGGCAGCTGTAGCCTAATTACATTTCACTTGCAGGCTGACTCACCACAAAATACAGTCTGCACATGCTTAGCAGCAATGTGAGGTACCAGCAGCTCAGCACCTCACAGTAATGAAAGAGTCAGTACCCAAAAGATGGGCAAGCCTGCTTCTGCAACAGGACAGCAGCCTCTCAAAGTCCCAATAAGGCTGAAGACTTTCAAAATCCTCACTTCTCACACCTGCCTTTGGAGGTGTTTTGTAAGCCAGCTCAGAAAATGGCCACTGATTTTATGTAGTTTGATTTCCGAGTTTCACTGGAGACTCTACAGACCTTATTAATAGAACTGAAGTCAGTGTAGTTCAGACAGCATCTCTGAACGCTGGGTCTGAGATGCCGGGCACTGAGGCCATCAGTAAGTACTACAAGGGCCTCAGTCAAGCATGCACCTAACTAACTGCTTTGAACATACAGGATAGCTCCTCCAGAAGCGACAGGGCAGAAATGGCTAGCTCTTTAACCTCGCTACTCAGAAAAGCGGAGAATTAGAAATCCCTATTCTGTCTATGCCTTCAAGCTCATGAGAAGTCATTTTAAAGCTCAAATTAAAATTGGGCACGTGAATTGTCCTGTTCCACTTCCCATGCATACACAGTTTGCTGAATTGAGCCTCAGAACAACCAAGCTTTTTGAGATTTACTAATATTCTAACAAAGCAAAGAGCCTCGCAGCAGCCATCCTTCAGATGCACAGTTGAGCATGACTACCCAATATTCTCTTTATGCAACAACAAGGCAGCTGCATGGTAAAAGAACAGATAGACTTACTGCCAGAGCAAAAATCTGTGGTGGAGCTATTAAAAACTTCCACTACAAAATCTGAGCAATGTCATGCTGGATTATGTACAACAGAGAGTAGCAGACATTGCAGCTGTTGCTTTTCAGGTCAGTAATTCTCTGTCTTCTCAGTGACATCATCCCTGCTTTTAAAGCAAAGACTTGTCATTTAAATTTAAAGCTGGTCTCCATGCATATTTCCTACCAGTGAGGAAACTAGCAATTCAGAAAGCCTATTTTGTAGGGCAGCTGTTTCAGTTATTTAAATTGCTTTCCTCTTCTCTCTCAGCTGCTCATTCAGAAAACAATCTGAGGTTTACCAGAACGTGCTTTACCTTTTTGTTCAGCTTGTCTGTCACAATTTGAAGTACATTAGCTTTATATTCTGGGGAGGGAAGGGTCTAAGACTGTTTCCAGACTGGGTTTTCCAGTGCAACTTGGTATATTCTGCAAGAGGGATGGACATCCATCCAAGCCAGAACCCAGCAGCTGCACTCCTGCTAGCTTTAGAGATGTGCTCTGCACTTAAGGGGGACGGTGCTCCATTCATAAGTAATATAACATGGGATCAGTCTCACCTTCATGGTAACAGTGATTGTGCTATTTACATTTGCTTTATGCAGCCAGCCTTGCTTTATCACGCCACCCTTCTGGGAGCACAGTGACGAGGAATCCTAGAAGAGAGCAGAAGATCAAAACAAGAGGTCACCTTAACTGCCTCCGGCGCAAAGTTCCCCTTGGACACAAGGGGCATGTCTACACCAGAAAATGATCCTGTTTTAACTACAGCAAGATAGCTAATGTACAAGGTACATGTAACAATTACAGCTACATGTATGGTGTATCACAAGAAATGTAAGGGTTATTTCTTTGCAAGAAAGAGGCAAAATAGGCTGGCTCGGGTCACCTTTAGAAGGAAAAATTGCACCCACACTGATAGAGGTGCATCGGAATTTTGCAATTCGGAAACACACGTTGGTTCTTATGCAGTATTTCAAAAACCAGGGGAAGAGGAAGTAGGAAATTTTCAAAATGGTCTGTTTGACCAGTTGCAAAATGCAGAACTCCAGATTTATTTCATCATTTGTTGTATAAATCAACTTTCTATTTTAAACTTAAATAAGCTTCTCCCCCCTCCCCCAAAACAGCTGAAATTTAACTGAAATGTTTCGCATTTATCAGAACAAAAAGTTTCCAGTGACTCAACCAATCTGTTCTTGGCATACCAGCTGGGATTTCAATCTCTGGTCCTGAGTCCTGGTGCCAGAAAGAGAATGGCCCTTCACCCATACTTACCTGTAGCCTCCACCGGAGATGGAGGCAAAGAAGACCTTGGAGTGATGAAATAACTTGCCCTGGGTCTGCTTCTAGTGAATCAGTAGCAGAGACGGCCTCTCTGCTGATGAGCTATCAAGGAACTGGTTTATATTGTCCCCTGGATGTCAAATGGCAGGTTTTTACTCTTTTCTTTTCAAACTTCCAATGACAAAGTAAATTTTCTAATGCTTTATTTCCCTGGCTAAAACAACCCATTATTTCTCCTTTATAATGGTTCACCTTTTTTCATCAAGAAGTTTCTTTTACTCAAATTTCCATTACTTAATTCTAATGTAAATGCTCTGTCAGGAAGTTATAAAAGAATATGCTAGATAGGGCCACGCCAAAAGACGTAAATGCCAAAATATCTGCCAGAGCACTTGGAATGCCCTTCCATGAGCAACATCAGAAATTTCACTTGTGTGAGTATTTGGGAAACCGATCAGAAGGAAAAAAATTCTCCACTAAATTTTGATAGCCTATTTTCGTCCTTTTGCTTTTCCAGAAGCAAGCTGATAGCGTACTGCACAGCTCTCTCTAGCCCACAGGAGATAGAATTAAAGAGATAACAGCCCAGGTTAATGATGTGATGCAAACCAACAAAACAGCCAAGAAATTTAAGGCCAAACTTGATAACACATTTCCATTTACGAAAAAGCCATCCCAGTCTGGGTCTGAAGTGTGTTGGGACATAAAGAGCAGTTGTTAGAAATGCACATGAAACAGCCCTTTCAAATCTTCAGCTTTGGCAAGAAAGAAACTTCCCTTTCTCCTCAGTAAGCTCCTCAGCAGCAGCATTTTGGTGCTGTGCTTATTTTAAACATCTGGGCTAAACTCCTCATACCATAAACTAAAAGTTATTAATGCCAAGTCTGTGAATTAAGCCTCACGTGTTGCCTGAGACAGAAAAATATTACTTCTCTTTTGCAGATGGGGAAAATATGACATACACAGGGAAAACACAGCATCTCTATAGCCCAAAATGACTGCAAGGTTTGAGACATCCTGGATTTTTAGAGTTGCCAGCTCCCCTAAACGGAAAAGCTTCAGGGCTGCAAATCTTCCCTACAATTGGGTTAGCACAAACATGTTGACCTCCAGGGGAAGTGAATGCCTCCAAATATTTCTATAGGGCATTATTTTCATAGTGTGTCAGGCCCATACAGTACAGGTATGACACACTATGCATATATTGGGTAAAAGTGACTGATTAAGAACTGTATTATGAGGCAGAGCACAAACCATTTTAAGAAAACCCTGATATTGCTGTATTACTGTGTAGTTGAAAACCAACTTGTCCACATTCAATTTTAGACACAAAGGATTTTACTTAGCAAAGTTTTTGGCTTCCTTCTTTTCTGCTGCTGCACCATATCAACTGAAAATGCCACGAAAAATTTTGAAGTTAATCCTCCATTTAAACCGAGGAGATTCTTGGCTCCAAGACATTATTTTGCGACACTTCCAAATAAATCACTGTCCCAATTTTGGCCCCAAATCTGCAGGACAAAGCATCTCAGCAGAAAACCACTCCTGGGAACCATATTCTGGCTTTGCCTTGTGAAATCTGCTTTGTAACAGATCTTACAGTGCAACAGGTTTAAAAAAAAAAAAAAAAAATCTGCTTACCTCGTCCTTTTCAAAGTCTTCATCAATTTCAAACACGTGGCTTGGAATCTTGTCTGGCCTAAAGGATTTGCTGAAATCACAATACATTGTAATTTTTAATGACTGGGAAATAAGGGTCCTCGGAGCACATTATCTGATGCTGGATGCAGAACCAGCAGCTAAACCGCAGATTATGGAGCATATCAGAACTGTCCTCCTGCAGAAGATTTCACCAGACCTACAGCCCTGTACAGCTGGGGAGAGCTAACTTCTGAGTGCATTTCATGGTAGTTAAGCACAAATAGCATGCAGCTGGCTCTTCCCAAGTTATGGTCTGATTCTGCAGATTTTTTGCTGACTTGCATTTGTGCAATACAGAGAAGAAGCAGGCCAGTCTATCTTCCACCTCGCAAAAAACGCAAATCATATCAGACTGCAAGATCATCCACAAATTTTAATACAATCGGATCAGCAATGACGCCCCATTGCTGCTTCACTTCCCTGCAAGATCCTCAGACCAGACCCACTTCAGCCAGTTATCAAGAAGAACCAATTAACAACCTGCCAGCACACGAGCAGTCTGAACAGTGCTCCAAACACGCACAGAGCACAGAGAGTGGGAGCAGCACGGGCGCCACCGCGGAGAAAATAACAATCCATCAGAAATCAGAGATGTATACGCTTGACTGAAAAACCTGATTAGCTTTGGGGCTGGAATGACTGGCAAGGACTGGCATTTCACAGCACGTCTCTCTCCAGCACTGCCAACATTAATAGCAATACTATGCCACTGGACTGAAGTTGTAAAACAACTTCCCCATGACACAGGGCGCAAACAGGATCTGCTCAGCACAGGAACGCAGCGTCCAGCATGCAGATAGCGTCAGCCTGAGGAGGCAACAGGGCTCCTGACTCAGGATGAGCAGATGCTGCCAGCACTATTTATCCTGCCAAACGCCCCAAGTTTAGTCCTTTCCCATCCCAGATGGAGGGGGGCTGTTCGCATGCTGGTTAATAGGATGCAAAGTAATGACCCACGCTTGCAATACTGTTGGCAGCTCCCTGACGCAGCTGTGAGCAACAGCGACATGGTAGCACGGATCTCCGGCTCTCAAACCTTTGGAGCGCGACATACCTCAGGAGGGGAGGCCGGTTGCAGGACAGGCATCAGGAAAAAGGAAACATCAGGGCAGGCTGTTTCTCTTAAGCCAGATCAAACCACAGCCCTATTCCGACATATTAGTATTCCAGGGGAGAGCGACACTTACCATGGCAACATTCGAAAGTCTCCTGAGTATTCCTCATACTTGTAGTTCACCACGTGCCAGTCCGAGCTGTAGGTTTTTATGCACTGAAAGGAAAATACAGTTCTTTGCAAACTATAACAAGCAAAACAAAACCATGCACAAATCCAAAGGGTTACAAACTGCTGGGTGAGGTAAGCCCAAACGGAAAGGATACGAACAAGGCCATCTCACTTATTTTGTGTTGCAGTACAGAATTCCATAAGGAACATTTTCAGCACAGAGACACAAACACGCAGCATCTGGCCTGCCACACAGCTATTGACTTTTTATTTACATAACTCCAAGACTTTAAAAAATGAGTAGTTATTTGGGAGGGGACTGTCTTTCAGAAAGGACCAATTTCCTGCCCTCAGAAGCATGGTGCCTCTAATTCAACACTGAGCATCACTTGGGACTTATTTGCACTGTATTTGTGGGAATGGTCTTAGAGAGCAGCATTTTACACAACAGATTTGTGCGATTCAGGCTGCAGCCTAGTCCGTGCCCCTGCCCTGCTGCGCTGCTGGCACCTTGCAGCCCGGCCGGGTGGTGCAATGCCACAGGCCTTGTCTGCTAACAAAACCCAGCGGGAAAGAACCGCTGCACCAGAGACAACTAGCTAGTGCTGTGGCCTGCCGGAGCGACCAGCGCTACCCACATGAGGAAAAACAGGTAATCTGCAACCTGTGAGCTACAGCAGAGCTTCTTACCTACGGGAGAAAGTGCTGAAGGCAGGTGCTGCTGGGACTTTTGCTCTTACCTCTTTGACAAAGAGACCCTGAGCCTTTTTTAGGGCATCTTCTGGCACTGTAGACTGGACAGTTCTTCTCTGCCGACCAATGACTGAGATCTGCAGGGAAAAGGAGAAAGTGGTTTCAGCGCAGATTAGGTCTTTAGGACTTGATACTCGCTTTTAATAAATATGTTGGACCCAAATCACCAGTGGGTCATTTCGGTTTTAGGTGTTGGTAACACAACCAAAAATCAACATGTGGCTACCAGTAGAAATTTTCCAGAGTAAGCAGGACTGGAGACGAGTGAGCCTCAAACATGAACAGTAGGCAGTGCAAACTCACAGACACATCTTCTATTGGAAATATCAGCAAGTCCCGGAGAGGATCACTGTAGATCTGAACTTTACGTTGAAGTATCACATTCTCGTAGTCCAGTGGTTCAACCACTTTGGTTTTTTCCTGTAGGAAAAATAGAAGAAGTTAACTTTACGTATATAAATATATAAATAAATAATTATAAATAAATAAATAGATAAATATATATATAAAACCCGTATATAATCAGTTAATTTATATAATCAGTTAATTTAGCCTGATGATTTCAAAACACATTACCAACGGACTGCTCATTAATTCAGCAATGTGGTACTCGTGGTGTGAGTAACCACTGATGTTTGCATTTTACAGTGAGGAAAACAAGGTTAAGTGACTTGTGCCTGGTAATAAATGACAGGAAGCAACAAAGTGCTGTGCTGCTCTTATCCAAGTAGAGTCTCCAGTTTCTTAATGGGGCACATAATCCTCCTGGATATGCCATAGCTTTAACAGCTGCAAGCTTCAGCTTCTTTAAGTAAGAATAGCTCATCCGTACAACTCAGAAGAAATACGGCCTGAATCAAACTCCTGCACTGACTCCTCTCAGTTTGAAGCTGGTTTTGTTATACGAGCTGATGAGATTCGCACCATCTCTGGAAACATGCCATTTGGGGAGATGAAAGCAAGCCAGCTGTTACGACCTCCAGCACAGGGACCTCGCTGCATGGAAGGAAGATCAGCATCCCTCTAGAAACACAGGAAAACCCTCTTCATAAATCACACCTCAGCCACGGCCCAAGGCTCGAAAAGCCTGGGGCCTGGTTTTGCTCTAACTTACATTTTTGGGAAGCAAGAGGAACTCCTCTAAAATCCCTTGAGCCACGAGAGTAAACTATTAGGAGAATGAGGCCTCTATAAACCAGGAATAAACACACTTAGCGACAGCAACTGTTTCACATTCTCCCACTCCAGTTTGCCAGCACCAACTGGCATCACTTGCATGCTCAGTGTCAGCAGA
This sequence comes from Apteryx mantelli, assembly GCF_036417845.1. Taxonomy (NCBI): domain Eukaryota; kingdom Metazoa; phylum Chordata; class Aves; order Apterygiformes; family Apterygidae; genus Apteryx; species Apteryx mantelli. The sequence goes on along the minus strand of NC_089990.1, from coordinate 5,329,873 downwards.
GGCAACTAAGCACTAAATATTGTTGCTCTCATAACCCTGTCGCTAACAAATTATTTGCAACACAAGGCAATCGGCTGTTCTCTCTGAGTTTCTGTTGTTGCTAAAAGCACTGCATCTGAGCCAAACATCTTTTTTTTTTTTCCTTCATCTGACATCTTGCACAGAAAACATAGGTTAAAAAAGCTCATTTCCTTTGCAGAAGGGAATGAGTTCATAAAGATGTTTTGAAGACAGTGCAAAGCCATTATGCTCTGGATTGCATTACTTTTGTCCACGTTACAAGTTCAGAAAGCAGAGCTTAAAAAAAATCTGAGAAAAACATAAAGGCAATTTCAGAAGTAGGAAAAATACCCCAGCTGTCTAGTCCTAGGCTTCAGATTTCAAAAGCAAGAGCTTGGCACTTAGCACTAGACTTGTGGAAATTAACGTTTACTCCAAAAGCAAATACATAATTCTGTATGTAGTGAATGGTCGTAATAAAGGGAAAGCAAATTCTGATGCATTAACTTTGCCTTATTTTGAAGCCTGACCGAAAGTGTATCGATGCCTGGCCACCCTACGGACAGTGTTCATTAAACCCTGCCAGCAGCAGCGTGATGCCAGGCTGGCATGCGGCTCTTGGAGATAACTCCCTCGCAGCACCGAGTATTTGGGCTCTTCACCCTTGGAAGAGGAACACCAGATGATGTCGCATCAGTGGCAAACTTCACCCCACAGTTGAATTTTTTTGCTGAGATGAACTGTTCATGTAGCACGTTCCCCAAATTAAAAACAAGACCAGCACAAGGTCTCTTGACAAAGACAGCCAAACCCGCAGCTTGAGTGAGAAAATGAGTGAGGAAATGAGTGAGGACTGGAAGTCCAGCACCGTACCACGCCTGGGTCCTAGTGATGGCTGTGCCCTTGTGGGCACCGCGTCCACACCTGAATGGCCCAAGCCCCCCAGCCGCCAGCCGAGCCCCGGGCACATAGGGCCAAACCACCAGGGAAGCAGCAGTTCCACCAAGTGTCCAAGCAGCCGAACATTGCTGGTGACGCATGAGATAAGCGGAGAAATCACCACCGCTCTTCCAGAAACAATCACAACCAAAGGGTTCCTGTCCTGCGCTTTTTGTTTCTGAGTCTCTAGGACACAGTAACGCTTTCAAGCTCTTCACAGCAAATGTGAGCCACGGTTTTGTTTTAATGACAGCTGGGCATCTCCCGCGTTCAAGCGGAGCCGACGCTGGGACTTTGGGGTGGCAGCTGTCATAACAGCGGGTAACGCGACTCCAGGTGAGAGCCATTCGGGGGGTGGTCACGTCCCCCGCACACTTCCCCCAGCCCGGCGAGGTCTCCCAGGCGGTCGGAGGCGGCGGTGTGCAAATGCTGTGCTGCAGCCCAGGAGCCACGGGCTCCCTTTGCAGACAGCCCCAGCCTGCGCAGCTGGCTTTTGCAGCGAGACGCAAGGTTGAGGCTCCCCTGCGGAGGGACGGCAGCAGGGAGATGGGGACAGCACCACGGGGCTTGTTTTGGGGAACTCTGCAGCTCCAGAGGCAGCTGGGCCCCATCCCTGCCCACAGGTTGGGGGGAAGGAGATGCTGTCCTGGCCACGCTTGAGAAAGCCGGGCAAGGCACGGTGCCTCCCGCGGATAACCCCAGCTGCATTCAAATGGTGAGAGGGGGCTTCCTTCTGAGAGAATCCTTGTGGAAACGTCAGACCTGTTTTATCTGCTTCCAGCACTGAGCCTCCGCTTGCTCAGGGTTTGCATTCCTGGAAATTTTTTTTTTTGAGAATTAGTCTCCAGAACTTAAAAGATTTGAGTGTGAATTAAGCCCCTGTAATTGCTATAGTTCAAAGGCATTACCTGCAGTTACTAACACATAGTCATGCTAATCCAAAGAAGAAGTATAAATCATTAGTAACAATATTACCTTCACTCCCTTCAGGAGACATATCTAGTTAAATTCATCACTGTGGAAACGATTTTTACATGCCATTATTGATTTCCTTAAAATAAACACACTCATAATCAGGCCAGGTGTGTTAGGACGAGAGCATCAGAGGCGCAATGTTAAAGGAAGACACAACGGTCTGAAGAGGCCAGAAAGACACATCCAACCTGAGAGCATCTAATCCTGCCTTTGGGCACACGAACAGGTTTGCCACCCCCTTTGGCTGGCCAGTTCAGTAACAGGAGCCTGAGCTCCTGCAGTCTTTACTCAAGCAAACAAACTCCTGCTGAGGCTGCTTTGTTTTGCATGCATGAGGACCAGAAATATTTCCTCCTCCTCTGCCAGCAGCGCTTTCTGACCTCCCTAGGACACAGCTATGCTTCTTTCGCTTTCTTTGGTTCCATGTCACTGCCCATCAGCACGGTGCTCGCTCCCCTGTAGAGCATCTCTCGGTCCTGGCCCCGGCTGGACCATACCCGGCTCTGCGCCTTCTCCTGAGTCTCCTCGCAGATGTACCGCTGAACTGCATCTGGGCCACAGGGGTTTCCTCCACAGTTGCAACAGAAGAAATAGAAATGCCACTTTCTGTGGAAGAGGACCACTGCATCCCTGGTATTTCCAAACACAGCAAGCAGGTGTGAATTTACAGTTAAACAAAAATAGCACATCTTGTTTTAATCTTTTTTTCTGAAACACTGCAGAAAATGCCCTTTGCATGATGATACTGATATCTTCTGATGAAACAAGCATGTTTAAGAAATTGAAGAATTGCAGAAAAAAAAAAAAAAGTTCTTTCCCTTTTTTGCCATTCTTTGGTATGTGGTAAAAAGAGAATAAAAATCCAAGGTCTGTAGGAGGCCTGGATGGTCCATCAGGCTGGAGCACTGAACGCACAGCAGTTTATGCCATGCTGCCTCTGTCTTCTCCAGCCCAAAGGACCAGCCTCATCAGATGGAAGCTGTTCTTCTGTCCCAGGCACAGGGCCAGCGAGCTTTTAAAATGTTCAGAAAGCAAAACCGAGACGACAACATTTCCTCACAGCACGGCAGAAACGCGAGGCAGGTACCTTTTTTTCTGTGTTTCCTAGGATGGCATCCAGAAGCAGAACAACATCCCAGTACTCTCTCTGATCTAGGAGAGCACAAAGCCTATATGCAATTAAAGCCAATTTTAATAATGTAGGTGACGCCTGGGTCCCGTGCGAGCCTCTGGGCAGAGCAACTTCCACCCAGCCTTTCTCTGAGCACCCACTCTCAGCTGTGCTTCTGGCTGTCCACAAAGCAGCTCTTACTCTTGGCAGGGGGGGGAAAAAAAAAAAAAAAAAAAATCTATCTCCTGCTCCAGACATTTTTTTACTCAAAACACCTCTTTTCTATGCTGCAGGAAGCCAGCATGGATTAGCTCCAGTATTTGAAACAGTTCCCTCTTAATCACCCTCTGGAAAACTCTGCCTCATTCCTAACATGGGCCTGAAAGAAACCTCGCAGGCCTGAAAGAAACCTTGTGCCAGCAAAAATATTGGAGCTATCACAGGGATGAGCCCACCAGATTAATGGCGTGAAAGACAAAGGTTGCTCTGCAGAGAGTCCGTGCCAAGCGCCAAAGTGTCAGAACGGCATAAATCACCGCCTCCGCTGGGATTTTGCTGCGGAGCCCTCTGAGGAAAGCGCAGCAGGACCAGGAAGGTTAGAGAGGCTCAGGCAGACCTGAGAAAGGACCAGGGAGCAGCAACGGTCAGGAGTCCCCAAGGGACGTTCCAGGGGCTGGTGTCCCGCTCCCCCCATCCCGGAGGATTTGGGGCGCTGAGGGAGCAAATGTGCTCCTGGAACCAGGATTCGGGGTAACCTGGGAATCTTGGCTGGTAGCAAAAAAGAGACACCCTCCTCCCCCTCAAGTCCCTAAAACTCAAGAAACAGAAGCCACAGAAAAGGAACCTATTGTTTCAGTTAGCCTGATGCTCTTTAAATGCCTAATCGAATTTTGGTTAATCACCTAAGACACCAGTCTTACTTCAGTATAATGCAACGTGCTCCTGAAAATTTGCCAAGCCTTGCTAATGAGGAGCAGGATGTCCAGGAGCCATTTTCCTGCGCGCAGGTCTGGGGCCAGCGTGTCGAGGAGGAGGAGGAGGAGGAGGAGGAGGAGGAGGAGGAGGAGGGCCAGGCGTCTCCCCTCGCCGCAGCGCTGCCCTCAGCCCCCGGCTCCGCGAGCCCCCAGCGCCACACGCCCCGCCGTGCGAGACGGGGCCCCCGCAGACCGCGCGCACGTCGGCGGGAGGGATGCAGGGCGCGATGGGCTGGCACGGCTCTCCAGGGACCTGTCACATTTATCTTCCTCGCTGCTAATCGCCGCAGCAGTTCCAGCAAAACTCAGCAGCCTAAGCTGGTTAAATCGGCGCCATAAGCCTGAGCTCGCGGTCACACCGACTCCCCTTTTCACCCCGCTCAGGCAGCAGTTGTGACGGTAAATTAGATTCCCTCTAAGAGCCTTTGACATTGCAAAAGCCTTAGAAAGTGGCTTTGGGTGCTCAGCACTCAGGCCTTGAGATTAATCAATATTTTTAGTCCTGTTCTATACTGAAACGTCATCCTGAAACTGCGACTGTGCTTCAAAAGTTGTTCTCTAAAAAAAAATTTTGGCGGGGGGGGTAACACATTTCTTTTCTAGTTTTAACGCCTCTGAAGATCAGACCAAGTCCCGGCAGTCATCCTGGAAGGATCTGATGACAGTTACAGGTAACGACTTCAAGGACGCCACATCTCAGCTACGGAAGGTGGCACAGAGCTGCGTTACTCCGGCTGTGCCGGCCCTTTGCGCCGAGCGGGACGCGGCCAGGATGGCAAACGGAGCAACGGCTCTGAAGCGAAGCTGAGAGATGTAGGTCAAACCGTCTGCAAGCAAAGCAGCCGCTAACGAAAGGATGTGGCCTGTCCTCTGCCTGCCGTTGAGGAAACAAACTCCTCCGCCGGCCCCGAACCGCCTGCCGCCCGCCCGGATGGGCCAGGCACGCTCCGGCCCCGCTGCGGACGGCCCTGCAGGCTGCCGAGGGACACGTTGCAAATATCCTGCATCCCAGCAAGGCTGGAAATAAAGCTTTAAGCCCTGAAATCAGATTCTGAAGTCTTAGTTTTTCTGATGAGCTTGGTTAAAGTGCACACGCCTCCCTGCACACACGACTCAGCCGCTCGCTGCCCAGTGCTGTCACAACAGCAGATGGCACCCACCAAAGTCATTACCAAAGCAGAGGAAAAACTGTTAGTCTAAAGCAATTAGAGTCTTAGAAACCACAAATTCCTCCACGGGGGAAGCCAATATCCAAGAACAAAGAAATGCTGCCAGTCCAACAACAACATCAACACGTTTCTGCAGGCAAAAAGCACACAGTCGTGCCAAAGCAAGCCCTGTTCTCCAAGAAACACACAGCAGCATTTACCCAGGCTGGGCAGACCGGCACCCCACGGGTTTCTCAAACCTCTCCAGCAGTGGCAGCGTGGGCAGGTCACAGGAGGCGCCTTCCCCCGCGGCCCCGGAGGGCTGCAGCACCCCGAGCACAGCCGGCAGCAGCTTCCCGCCCACGGCGCAGCAGCGTATTGCACCGGGACAAAAATCGAGATCTGTGGAAAAGACCTCTTAGGAAAATAAATAAATAAAAGACTTTTCTTAAAAATAAAAAATAAAATAAAATAAAAGAATAGGCAAGTAACAGGAGAGCAGCGTACACTCTTGGACGGGGCAATAACCTGAAAGCCCACTCACCTGCCTTACAAAAAAAAATGGTTCAAGCCTTGCACTCAAACCCATCCCAGAAGCGTGCTGCTCTCTCTGCCCTTTTCAGCACTCCCAATGCACCCGGGGATCCTGAGGAAAGCCTCAACCAAACGAGGACATTTCTTGACCAAAACATTATTTCCAATAAAAAAATCTCCACTAACTCCATTGGGGAGCTGTTTTTTCAGGAAGACAGAAAAACCTTGGGAAGAGAAGGGAAAGGCCATACCTTGTCAGGGTCCTTTCATACTGAATGGTCCTTAACCGAATTGCTTCTGGTTGCCAGGTGCAACCAGAATATGTATTAAAACTACACGGGAGCTGCATTTTTGTATTGCAAAATCACCTTTCTTCCTCTGCTCCCCACTTCATGCAGGGGCTCATGGAAAGCTCCCCACGGCCGACTGCTGCACCCCGCAGCCCTGTCCGGCGATGACGGTCCAGCTGCATGGGCAGCGATGAGCACCAGCCTCCCCAGCATGGCAGCCCGTGGGAAGGGCAAGGGGACCCAGCGGGTAGGAGACACGTGGCTCTTGGAAAGAGCTTCTGTCCCGAGACCACCGCTCCCGTGAACGCGGGAGCACGAGGAAAAGGGACTGCGGTGCTCGGATCCCTGTCGGCGCTGGGTCACAAGGCTCCGCTCGGACAATGGCGCAGGCAAAACAACGGCCTTTCTATTACACTATTGACTGTCTACCAAGAAGCAACTTGGCTGGCATTTTAACAGGAAATTCAATACATTACTTCAACAGAAACATGCCCACAAACACCAACGCAAGGCTCTGCCTTTGGCCAAGCGCGAGCACAAAGAGCCCGGCACAAAGAAAGTAAAGGGCCTCATCCTTCCTGGCCCTGCTTGCCCAGCAGCCCTCCACCGACCCAAACGCAAACCACCGCTGGATGTACACCATCACAGGGACCGCAGGGAAAGCTTTGCATAGTCCTTGGACACGGCCACAAAGGACTGGGGAAACAGCAAGGGAACTATGCATTAACCAAGAGGAGGAAAACTTAAGAAGTTGGATTAAATTGTCTCCTTTCTGTATCTACTTACAAAGCCTATAAAATTCCTTAAATTTGCTTTCAAAAAAAACAGTCCACAATAACAGCTGAGATATTCATGTGGCAAAGGACAGGAAAGGACATTTCCATTTTAAACTTTCATGGCCTGAAAAACAGTAACTACCTGTCTTCTGATTTCCTGCATTTGTATACTGTACAAATACGCAACTGTTTTTATTATAATAAGTATATGCATAATGTTTTTTTAAAGATCCTGTTCTCTCAGAAATAGCAAAGGTATACTCAAAGTGATGTGATTGTATGGAAAATGGGGGGAAAATGTTTCTTTTGAGGATTTTCTAAATGAAAACTATCAGAAAGCTTTTGTATTTCCAGCCCTTTGAGGCTGGCTCTCATTTAAAACAAAAAAGAAAGACTAATGTTGTCTACCCACAGCAAGATCCAGAGAAGAAAACAACCAAACTGCAAAGCCAACCGATTTGGCTCTGCTTTAATCAACTCACTCGGCCCTTTGGGTTAACGTGAGCGCAGCATCGGCTGCCAGCTCACGTTTCCTGTTGCACAGCGGAAGTCAACCCCCAAGAAACCCGCAGTCCGTGGGTATAAAAACGACACGATACTAGACTTTCGTTTCTCACTGCAAGAGCCACAGCGCTAACGGCCAACACACATACTATTTTTCAGCCTGCCTGGTGCGAGGCTCAGCCTTCCCTGCAAGGTGTCCTCTGCGCCTTGCCCTGAAAATCTTGTGGGTGAGGCAACCCACTGGACATCACATTTTCTCGCATCCTCAGAAAGGAAGCTCAACGCGGTACATGAAATCCATGTTCACAAAACAACTAGAGAGACGCAAGTAATCTGAATATTAAAAGTGATGATTCTTTAGAGCATCTGAGAGAAAGAAAGGAAATAGCACAGACCACATGTATATAAAAATATATTGCCTCAGACTGTACGACTGTTCCCAAAAATTTGGTGAGGATTTTACAGCGTATCTATTTACTACTTCATTTATTGCAACTCTGCAAGAGATGTAGTAGTTGCACTTGTGTGTAAAGTCTAGCCAAGCTGAAATTTAAAAACAAAAAGTAAAGGACCAAGTAGAAGAAGCACAGAGAAAACAGGAGGCAAAGTCAAGCTGGGGAACTGATTGAAAGCTAAAGAGAAAAAAAAGGAAGAGTACAACTACCCTTCGGAAAAACTAGTCACGGTCAGATCACTCCCAAGACTGGCAACACCCCAGGGCAGAGAGAGACCACTTCCCACCACAATACGTAATCGGAAATACCTCAGAGACTGAGGAAATCTCCACAGTTCTGGATTTTTCTCATGAAACTTGTCAGTAAATGGGAAAATTTATATGGAATCTGGGAACTGAGAAAATTCACTTGACAGCATGTATGGGTACGTGGAACTGAGGAATTTTTATCCATAAAAAAAGCTTTTCCAAAGCCAAGGATTCAAAGATCATGAGTTAGGGCTCTCTGAAATTGTTTGGTCCATAAAAGTTCCTTTTTTTTCTTTTAAATAGCATGTTTGGGACTCTTTTTCTGCCCCCGGTTGCTGTGCTGCTGTATGATCACATTGTCAGGCCCTAACTCAAGCTTGCATGACAGCTAGAGAACTTCTTCTAAAAAAGCTGAGATTCTCACACAATTCATCACTCCAGGAACTTGAGTGTAAGGAAGAACGGTGCAACCTGGGAATCCCTGGGTTTGCCTATGCAACGTCTGGAAGTGATCACCGTGACTCAGGAACTCAAACGTGGGACTCATCCCTGGCCCTGGGTGCCCACCACACTGAGACCCTGCTCCTGTTGGGGTCCAACGGGCTGCACCAGGCCTGCCTGTCGCAGGCTTGTACACCTGGGAAATGCTGTCCTACCACGAGGCCAGACCCCACACACTTTCTCTGGGCTTCAGGATGGGATATTCCAGGGAGCAAACACTCCAGCGCAATGACGTAGCTCTCATGGGCTCTTCGCCAGCTGATGGAGACTTTGTGCCCATGAGCCTGCTGCAAACTCAGCAAGCAGCAGCAGGGCGCGATGGGCTGGATGTAACAGCAGAGCCTTGGGTTAGATGGTAAAACCACAAGGATGGAAAATAGTCAATACAGCTGGGTATAAGCAGGCCAAAACTATTTTTACACTGGCCAGAAAGAAGTTTAAAACTCAAGGTGAATGCCCAGAATCCTAGCTGTGCTGGAGGCACAAAAAAGCTGTATCCCAGAAAGGCTCCACAGGAAGAGTCTGTAGGACTCAGATGCAGCCCTGACTCAAAAATCCTTGGAAAGCTTCATGTGAGGGACAACACATGGGCTACAGGCCTGAGGAGGGCTGCGTGAAGGTGATGCCCTCAGAAAGGCTGATGTGAGTCTGGAGACAGAAGGGCAGATCTGGAGTAAAGCAAAGTATCTGAGAGGCACCAGTGCTGAGACAAGAGCAGCTCTTGGGCAAATACCCTGACCCAGAGAGCTGGGCATGGGGGACCGAGGGCAAAGCAGGAGGGCACATGTCCAGGGCTGAGAACAGTGAGGGGAAGAGGAGGGAGGAAAGGGGACTGTGGAAAGCCTGCGCGCACATGCAAAGGGTGCTGGAGACAGCCGAAGGGCGAGGAGAAGTGAGGGGAGGCCAGACTCGTGAACTCAGCAGAGCCCAGTGTGGGCAGCTTCAGCCGAGCACGAGGCAGCAGTGGCTGACATGGGAACAGCCAGATTACAATTAGAGGGTACAAACCGCAGCAGTGATTGCAAGGAGCATGTTCAAGGAGCGCAGAGATGAAAGGAAGGGAAGTGGTAGCTGAAGATGCAAGTGGGGCCAAGCGTGCACAATTTTCCTTACAGATGGGAGAGGCTAGGAGAGATGCCCGTGGAAAAGGAGATGGTATGGAGAGGAGAAAGAGAGAGAGCATAGGGCTGAAGACCACACAGGAAATATCTCCCTGGGACATGGGAGAGACAGGGACCATCGGATGGAAACACCAACACGTCGAGCATTTTGTGAACTGGCTGAGGGAGGAAAATCCTTCCAAGGAGGAGTACAGGAAGCAGGGAGAGGTGTCAGGAGCTGGTCTAAGATGGTGCAGAGGCAGGTGGGATTGGGGATGCACGTTTCATTCAGCTGGAGATGAAGCCAGCTGAACAGAGGCGATGTTATGGGAAACAGGGCTTGTGCAAACACTGGGGCTGTGCAGCTGGGAGAGACAGGGAAAGGCATGCTGCAAGGAGCTGGCAGAGCGGATATGCACTGCAGACAGGTGAGAGGAGCACCAGTGGGCAATCAGGAAGGGCCTGAGACAAGGGGGGAGGCTGAGCTGAGGAAAAGGAGCCCACCAGGGAGAGAACAGGTATGAAGAAAGATTCAGAGCAATGCTCTGCATAGGCCTCCCTCACGCAGTGAGCAAGCATCCTCCAAAACAGCATCATTTAATGCTGCTGGCACCTAGGGACACAACGTCCCTACGGCCCCAACCCTGCTCCAGCAGGTTCTGCCACCGCATGCTGCAAGCAGCCAATCCTGCACCCCACTCTCAGCTCCCCCCAAATCCTACAGGCCAGAATAACACCTTACATAGATGCTCACAGCCCCTAGATGCACATGGATGCTTTGTGGCCAGAGGCAGAAAGAGGAAAGCAGGACACAGGCTTGCAGTGGCCAGACTGACACATGCAAGCAGATCTCTGCCTGGCTGGGCAGGCGGCCTGCAGCACTGGGGAGCCAGGAAAGGGTATGCCTGCCCACTGAGGTCTCTCCTCTCCAAGCAGCAAACAGATCCTCTTCCTGGCAGAAGAGGGTCCCTGAGGAGATGCTAGCTGATGCCTTCAGCAGGGTCCTCAGCACCTCCTAATTCCCCTGCAGAGCTCATCCTAAACCTTGGAAACAAATGCTTCCCCAGCTGTAGCCCAGCATTCTCTCTCTTCCCCAATCCTCAGCAAGCTGTAGGACTTCTCTTTTACACCCAGAACTGGGTTCACATGGCTAAGGGAGCCCAGCTGCACCTTAACAAGGCCTTTAACCCTTCCCCGGCCACTCCAGCTTCCAGCAGGAGACAACTGCAAGTGCATAATTTCCAGGGATCTCATTAGACAGGGGTCTGGGTGACAGCCCCTCCACTCCCACCTCCATACAGGGGTTACGTGCCAGTCTACACCAATCTCCAGCTCTGAAACACAGTGCAGACAGTGCAAGGCTTCTGCGCCCCTCTCTCCCCCCTGCTCTAGGGATATGGGGGTGGCTGGGTTTGACAAGAGCCCTCAGAAATAAAAAGCTGCATGGCAGGGAAGGGGAGGTCAGGTACACAGTCCTGGCACCCTGCAAGAAAACACTTGCAGTGAATATGACTCACGCTTTCCATCCGAAACAGGGATGGAGAGCTAGAGCCTGGCCCCTCTCCCTTGCGCCCCTCCACTCCGGTCCTGTGCAAAAGCAGTCTCATCCACCCACACATCTCTCCTCTTGCCTTGACATCCTCGGGTGGCAGCAGGCCCAAAGGAGGCCCCGCAGTCTGTGCAGGACAGGGTGTGCACGGGGCTGAGACCCCACCTGAACATTACAAAGGACAGACTGGGCCCTATGATCCTGGAGTCTGAGGGGAAATCTTTTCCACTGAATTACGGCAAAAAAAAACCCACAGTCCGCTTGGATCAGGATTTGGTTGCTGAACCATTCCCCCTCCAGCCTCTGGCCAACTTTGTTGCATGCACTGAGGCAAACATAGGCCAGGAACCGGGCCACTGCATATTGACAGCGATTGCATCCACTCAGGATCATGCTGTTACACCTGCAGGCAGAGTCTGAACTGGTCTTTGCAGCAAATCATGGCCTGAACAAGCTACGATGCAGGCCACAAATTACCATCTGGTGAACCTAGCTCAGAACCACACAAAAGGTTATTTTGTAAACTCTGTGTTTCCTTTTTCAATGTAATACCCAATTCTCTAATGACAAACCAAGTGTCTGCAGTTATCAACTTTCTTTGCTTCTAAGAATGGGTATTGCACTAGTTTATGATACCAGTTTGGAGATGGCTTGGAGAAGCAGTCAGAAAGTTGATGCCTTTCCAGGAATCAGACACTTCCGATGCAGACAGGCAAGTATTTACCCCATCAGTACTGCTTAGGCCTGGCAAACAAAACAAAAAAGTCATGCCCTAAAATATCTTCAAATTGGCTTAGAAATTATAGGAAGCCAGGATAATCAGTGTATAGTTTTTCATTTTCCTTCACAGCCTTAAGGAGATCACATTTTTTTAAACTTAGTTCTGCAGTCATGAGGGCCAGGAACGTTGCTCTTTCCAGAAAGCTGAAATTTTTTTGCATAATCATTTAAGGTAAAGAAAGCAGGATCAGAAACAAACTGCACTGCAATGAAGTGGTAAGAGTTCACTGCCAAACTGCCTGCAGCACAGGGTGTGATGCACTGCTGCTGCTCCAGCCCACGTGCACTTCACCGTCACACTTCACCTGTGAAAATGATGCCCCAGATGAGTGCAGAGTCAATAGGACACTCATGGCCCAGCTCTGGCACAAACACCCATCCAAGATGATCCAGCACCACTCCGGCACAAGGCTGTTAATCAGGGCCACCATCTGAGGTGGCTTTTGTTACCCTTGTTCCCCATGTGTGGAGAGGGATCTCGTGCCCTGACCTTCCTCGGGACACCAAGCACTCCTGTGCGACAGACATCGGTGACAGCTCAGTACAGACTGCCACCGCATCTCCAGTCCCCAAATACAACGCCTGAAGTCACGTGTGTCCCTGTCTGCGTAGGTACATCCTGGGTGGAATCTAACCCTTCTGCATGAAGAATAGAGGGAGGGAGGGATCAATGCATCTCTACATCTGCAGAGCTACACTTGCATTCAGCTGAGCATCTGGCACAGAGCACGTGAGATATGGAAACGCAGCACAGTTTTGACTTTCTCCTCTGAAAATAACAACATTAATAGTATTTGGCAAAAGGCTACTGGTTTCCATGGGACATTCGAATTTCTGCCAGATGTGCCTTCTCAAAACATTCTGTAAGCACATGCATGCTAAAAAAAGGAAATAATTATAATGACAATAATACATGTTATTTATGTAAGTTATTAACTGGAGGATTCCAAAGTGCTTTTTAGATGTCACTGGTATTTCGTCATTTATTTATATAGTATCAGTTCCAGATTTAGCATTCAGTTCCAGATTTAGCATTCAGTTCCAGAATAGTTGGGTTCAGAACATCTTAAAACAATTAATTGCACACCAGCAGAACCCTGCCCTTTCCTGCCTGCTCTTAAAAAACGTTGTTTCTCACTCAAGAAGCTGTGTGCATGCTGGGCCAAGCCAACTGCGCAGCAGTTCCCCAAATGGGAACAAGACGGGGGAGGCAGGGGAAATGCTCCTTTCTGCTTTGCTGGCGTGTGAAGCGAGACAGGCAATGGTTAAGTGACTTGCCCAAGCCCATAGAGTAAGGCTGAGGAATACAAAGCAGGAAGCCATAGTACGTTTTTTGGGTTGCCTTAGCAATATGGTAACCACCCACAACAGTACAGTCAAAACCCAGAGATGTCACTGCTGATTTAACCAGCTCAGGAAGTTGTTTGTGTCAGCCCCTGGTTTCCTTATGCAGCTCTGTCTTCGGACTGCAGGGATTGCACACAGGTGCAGACTGCTGCAAAGGCTGCAAAGTCAAACACTTTTCCCCCCAAAAGAGAGTGGATGCATGCTCTAAAAGGGCCTCTTTAGTTGCTGGGTAGACAGACTCTGCACTGCATCAACCCAATCTCAAACCAGCTACAGGCAAAATGCTGTTGTCGAGGGAAGCACCTGAAAGCCCCCTCCAGACTAAGACATCCATATAAACTCCAGCATAAACTCTCAACTCCGTTATGCAAAGGGACAAGAGACACCCCAGGCAGAGAAGTAAAGGCAGGACTGCCAGGGAAACGTGAGTTGTATGTGACTTTCCTGGACCCTCACACTACTTTGGAAAGAGGCCCTTCGGGGGGGGGGTTTGGTTTGCTGCCCTGAAAACCAGCTCTGTGCCGTATTCAGACCATCCCAGGCAGTTCCATCATCTCCTCCCTCCAAGAGACAAAGGCTCCTTTCTCCTGGAGTAAAACATTATTTTAGAAGAGGGGGAAAGGCAGTATGATCCCCTTTACAGGGACCGCTCTGGTGGTGATGCCAGACTCCTCCAGACAACTCTGGTACAGGAGATGTCTGATTCCTCTGGGAGAAGACATCCCGTGAGTGCATCAGAGATGCAGACATGGACTGAGCCCCTCTTTTGGGCTCCTCTAGGCTGGCCAACGAGGCAGGCACAGAATCAATCCCTCCTGCACCCACTGCCTGACAGGGCTGCCAGACTTCCTCACCCGCCTCTGCCTTCTCCAGTGTGAGGATCCTTCACTGCTCATGGATTCACCAGATCTGCAAACCACCCATGTCAGCACTCGCTGAGAAACGGGTAAGCCACAGCTTCTGCTTTTCTGTGGGAGCTGCTGCCGCTGCCCGTTACCTCATGCTCCTAAACCCTCAGCATGCAGGTCATGGTCCTTGCTCTTCACCTGCACCCCTCCTAGCGTAACACAGCTCCAAGACAGAACCAAGGCTCCTGACCACTGCCAAAGTACAGCTATTAACCATATTCTGCTCAAAATCAGCTAAACTGAAGGACAATCAGGGTTTGGCATTTCATGTGCCACTTCCTTCAGCAACCAAGAGGAGACAGCTGTATTTCCCTGTCTTGCACAGGAGCTCTTACAGAGAACAACATAAGGCACTTTGACATGACCACGTCCTAATTATGTGAAGGGGAGACGGTGACTTTCCAGGTGCAGCTTATGCTGTGCCCCCTGCTCTGGGGGATGGGGAAGGGGTCCTGGCTGCGTACAGGCAGGGGCCACAGCAAGGATGCCACCCAGCAGGAAAGCCGGGAGCTCTCTGCACTGAAACAGGCAGGCTCTTGTTCCACCCACAGCCACTTTCAGGGACAGCCCGATGGCAGGAGATATTAATAAGGGCAGAGAAAGAAAATGCATTTCAGCTAGAATGGAGAGAGGGGTGAGGAAGGGGTAGGAATGAATAGACCTGACCCCATTAGAGAAGCAGTGGGAGGCAGGGAAAAGCTGTAAAGATGAGACAAGGCTGTGCTGAAGGAAAAAAGAACCAGCAAGGGAGAGCTTTGATTTGTACTTTTTAAGGGAATGAAAGAGATAGAGGGAAAGGGTGGCAGGGAAATGTACTCCAGCGTTTCTGAGATGACAGCAATAGCCACAAAGGCATGTGAAACTCTGCTGTTCCTCCTTGGGCAGGACAAGAACGAGGAGGCTAATTCACTAGGGAAGCTAGAGGACACTTGCGCCCCAGGACTGGCTGCTGTTCAGCTGCCTTGAACGACTGTGACTTGCATTCTCAGGCCACAGAAATGTCAAAAGCTTTGTGTAATTTTACATCATTAGAAATAAGAAATCAGTGTGCAAGGGACTAAGTGAAATACTGTAAAAGACACCAAAATGCACATATAAAAGGGTGTTACAACATGCACTACAACAGTCCAGCTTCAAATGCTCCTGGTCCTGGGGGGAACTCTGGAAATAGGGCTGAAAGGGGCTGAAACAAAGCCCTAGAGCCATCCACTCAACGGATTTTAAGTGCATCAAATCCTCAACCGCATTGCTGGCATTAGCTGCAGGCACCAATAACAACCATCTGTTCCAGGCGTTTCATTGCATTGACAGTGGCAGGTTGGGGCAGATGCTGTCAATGCAGGGACACCTGCATTTTCATGATACCATTTCTGGCACAGAACAAACCACTCAGCCCTGCCCAGCAAGTACTAAAACCCCAGCCACATGGCTAGTAAAATGTGATAAAAGGTATATGCGCACGAGCGTGAGGGCTGGATGCTCTGCTCTCTTCCTCAGACTTTCCTGTACCGGGCAGAAGGGCACAGATTTATTCAAATGATGTCTTAAGTAGGGTAAGGTTTAGTGCCTATCAAGAGCTCGCCCCAGCCTCTTCCTCTCTGTAAAACAGTTCCCAGTGCCCTTCTTCCACTGCACAAATGCTCTACGCTCAGGCAGGAACAAACCAGGCCACTTCCACTGTATGCACTGCTGAGGGCCATGTCCATGGCGCCCAGCCAACACCGAGCTAAATTCAGTCCCTTAGTGCACACGAGCCCCGATTCAGGAAAGCATGTGCTTAATTTTAAGAATGCATTTAAGTGTTTTCTTGAATAAGTCCCTGTGAGCAATTATCTCTCTGCGAACACTTCCACGGAAGTCATCAGAGCGAGATGAGGTGGCAGACTCCGGAGTTACCCTGCCGCACTGGGTAACAGCTGCCCTAGCTAGACTGACAGCAAAACTCCCACCCACTTCATCAGGGACAGAATTTCCTTCATCTCTCTAAGACGTCTCCTTAGCTATTTAAATTATGCAAATACAACATACTGACTATACCCTAGAGGAAACACGCATATATTGTCTATCTCAAGAGCACCAAGATCACTACAAGCACTGCATATAAACAGTCATCACGTTGATCAAAGAGATTTAGCTTATTAAAAGAGGATTCTATGCAGAAAGCTGATTTCCTCTGCATGGGTGTGAATCCAGTCACAAATAATATAAATGAAGCTGAAAAGACCCACAAAAAGAACAAAATACCTTTCTGCCTCTAGTCAAAACCTTCTTAATATCATTGCTAGGGAGCTTTTTATCTCCAATTTTGTGCTTGAAACTGAGCCACACATACAAGCCCAGCCCAACCAGGATCAAAAAACTCCATTACCTTCTCTTGGCATGCTGCCCACAGTCTAATGGTGAGGATTCAGAGAGCACATCCCACATAACGCAGGACACAGGACACTCTTGGCTTCAATATCTCTGTATGGCAAGGACTTACACAAGTCATTTGCAAGTAGAGGCTCTCCCACACTGCAATTGCTAGATGTCTGTGCGCTGGCACACGTGTAGCTGAGGTATGTCAGTGTGCCTGGGGACACACTGGTGAGCCGTGCCGTGGGGTGCACAGGGAACGCAACGCCGAGCCGTGCCGTGGGGTGCACGGGGAACGCAACGCTGAGCTGGCTGGCAGTCAGTGTGGGCAAAGCCTGCACAGCTGCTCCTTCTCAGATAAGACACTCTGGGTCTGCATCTTTTGTAAATCTCTATGGCGAAGCAGTAAATGTATCTTCAGTTAATCTGCACAGAAATGATCTATAGAAAATAGGAGTAATTGTGGGAGACTTAAAATTGCCACCAGATGACTAGTTTTGGCAGCACTGTGGGAAAATAGATTGTCTGGGTTTTGTCAAATGCTCGCTCCTCTGATCTCATGTCTCCCACATATTTTATTCCTCTGTCACAATGCAGAGGATGACACCTTTGGAAAGCTTGCAACTGGCCTGACACACAGCCCTCTCCTCATCCGAGCCCAGGTGCTGCCAAGTGCACTGCTCCCATGAGGAAGGACTGTCACACAGGGAAATAAGTGACCCTGTGCAACCGACTTAGGTCCCAAGCAGAAGGCAGAGCCTTGCTATTTTTCTGGCAGTGCTGCTAGACACGAGATTGTGTCTCCCTCATGTAGCGCTTGCTTTTTAACTGCTGAACTCTAACAATGCCAGGCAACTTCCTGGAGGGGAGAGTAGCAATGTGATGAAGGATGAAAGAAAGGGGAAATACGCAGGGACCTCTGCCAGGCCTGGGAACATACACCCTAGGACACGTGCGTGAAACCTCCTGGCAAGGGCTGAGCTTTCTCTTGCAGCGTTCCCAGAGCTGCACAAATCCCATGTTGGCCAACGACTTGGTACAGGTTTTCCCTCCCTTGATACATGACCTTTCCATTAATACTCAGCAGCATCCCGAGCATGGAGAAGAGGGGAGGAAGGAGATTTTATTGAAGGTCTGAGTCAAAATCACCAATGTCTGTTCACTGCCAAAGGTCCCCTGCCTGCTCTCCTTGAGTTCTAGCCTGGTTGTCTCTCCCCAGAGACCATCAGCACTTTGTATTCTGGGTTTAAAGTTACAGTTCTATTACAGTATTTTACTTTTAGTGCCCCAAGGTTTAAACTGCAGATAGTCTTTCAGTTAAGAGCAGTTTAAACTATCACACTTAGGCTTTGACTGTTCCTCTTGTTAAGCAAAACTTAGAATTATTTGTATCTTTCCACATGTCATTTATCCCACCAATCAACTTAATGTCTTTGCTATATTTGTCTATTTAAAAAGTGACTTTGTTTATCAATTATTCTGCCAAAACTCCATGCACTAATTTATAATCAGTAGCATATATCAGGGACCATTCAAAGCTGCAACCGATACAATCTGCCCTACAGCTATGCTAAGAAAAGCGTGCAGAGTGAATTAGGGTTCCCACATGCTCCCTCTGCCTGAAGCACCCCAGGGGATTATGGCTCTGCTCTGTAGGGCTCTGCATACTTTCGAGGGGTTCTTGCTGAATTCATTTTTCTCACCAAGACCTCCCCTACACAGCCCATCTGTTCTGTGAATGTGATGCAAGGCCAGAATGACAGCCGGGACACTAGGAATACCAGCACAGTCAGGGGAAACAAAAGAACACCAAGTAAAAGCTGCGCTTGATCCTCCCCCATTCATGGGGAAGGATGAACTCCTCACCACAGTCGGCACTTTTCGCTGCTACAAATCAGGATTACAGCTTGGCTTACTCCATGACATGAACAGCATGCATCCTAGCAGCCAGCCCAAAGGACAGTGACCTAACATTGCGACACGGGTACCACAGGACACCTTGGAAAGGCTAGGAGTGAAGAATAGGAATGATGTATCTAACTGCTTCCCTTTCACAGGCACAAGGAATGAAGCCCTGCCAGAAGTCACCAACCAAACTCCCGCTGACTTTACTCCAGGTTTGCACACCAAAGAAAAGTATAAATATTCTCCTGGCACTAGGGAAGCATAACAAAAACCAGGAACAGAAATAACACAGAAAAAGCTTCATTGCACATGCAGGACAACACTATCGGAGCTGCATTATACAAGACATCACGCATACGCACAGGTTAGCTTCACAAGAGTACAACGCTCCTGGCTGGAGGTGTGTCTCCTTTAAAGCGTGAATTATGGCTCAGCACAAGCTGACCTATTCCGTGATGTTAAAAGCTCTCCTTGCTGAGACGTTTTCATTTAGTAGTATTTCATTCTCTGACTGCAAATGGTTTCTCACTCTAAGACCGTTTCTTGTCTCAAGGGAGTGACTTGAATGCCCAAAATGCCAAGCTCAATCTAAGCAGTAAAGGAGCCCTACGGTGCCCACTCCTCCTGCAGAAGAGGTGAGCTGCGTGTTATGTTGCACACAATATTACTTCTCCAACAGGGCAAATGAAGCTTCATATGTGCTCCCCATCCCTTGGTCTCATCCATGCTCACTGCCGTGAATCTGTCTTGCCCCAAGGCAAGCGGACAGTGAAGGTGTCTCACAGGATCACTGGGACTACTTCAGACAGAGTATCCCTAGGGTCTCAGGGAGTATTAAACCACTCAAGGTTTTTATTGACTTAACATCATCTGCTGTCTTCAGGCTGCAGGAAAAGGATGCGATCGTGCCAATCAAGGTCAGTAGTGTAACTCCAGCCTGCTTCATATATACTGATAAGTCTCCTGCAGACAGCAGCTTTCAGCACAATTCCTCTTGGCAGGTAGTACTACCACATGCCCCCAGCTTCTGACACCACGCTGGAATTGGGACACACCACACTGCACACTTCAAGCCTGCTCTGACCACTTGCCAAGTACCAGTGCACGTGCCCTGTGTACCTACCTACCACACCCTGCCTCCCAGCAGCACCTATGAACACAGGCTCAGCACTCCTCAGGGTGATCGCAGAGCTCTGGGCCCAGCCTTGATTGCAGCCTGCCTACCCATCCATCTGCCACCGGAGCCAATGGGTCTCCTGAACTCTGCCTCACGGTGAGAAGGGGGCTGCATGGGCATGGGATGCGTTTATGCCAAGTGGGCAGCTCCAGACTGAGCCTCAGCTTGGAAAGAGGATCATAATCCACAGCTTTTCAGTCTCTCCCCTCTCCACTGCTCCCCAGTACCTTCTCCTGGGATCCCATCTCCACTTTCCTGATGACCAGCACACCAGGGTGTGGACACCCCTTCCTAGAAGGGGCAATGACCTGGTGGATGGAGAGGAACCACCTGTTCCTTGAAGCAACATGGGAACCACGTACTTCGTCCTGAGTTGGTGAGAGAGTCCAAAGTGCTCATCTGAGATATTCTCATAAGATCATGCTACCTCCTTCACCGCTCCCTGGATACTGCAGTGTCTTATGGCTCTTCCTAGTGAATGCAGAAGTGCTTGGATTTATTCCTTGCTGCTAAACTGTCAAGAGCAGGAAACTCTGCCAAGATCTAGGAAATAGAGACACCTGCCCTCACCCTCCTCCAGTGCTTGGCTGCAAACACACTAAGCAGTACAGCAGCTCTGAGACATCTGCCCATCAGAAAAAGAGAGAAAGTCAGTAGGGGGATGGTGTGTGTAATGAAACCCTAGAGAGGAACAAAAAGAGAGAGTGGCTACTGACGGGTGCTGAACACTGCTGGCTCCTTGGATTAGCTTCCTTCAGGTTGCTGTCAGGGTTTTATTTGTTTTCATCTGCAGTCCACCCACCCTTCCACTCTCTGACAGCAGGCACCCAGCACAGGCACTGAGTAATCATTTGCCTGTAGGATACCAAAGCTCTTCAGGTCCTTTGCAAACAATTTCATTTTTAATGAGAGGTTCCAACAGCTTTTAGAAAGCATTTATCCCTATGTATTGTTTATGAAAGAATGAAAACAAAACACGTGAAAGCCTGTAAGGATCCCTGAACAACTGCATATAGGAAACAATAGACATGACACCAGTAAATCACACAGGATTATCACAACATTTTTTTTCAACCTTCAAAATTAGTATATTTACAAGAAAATTCTGTTTTAAGAAGAATTATCTGAAATCCTCCATTTATTTTACCATTAATCTACCAGCATAGAATTAGTAAGAACGATTCACTGAACTTGTATTGCACTTGCTGCATGTCCCATCGACTAACCTTCCATCAAAGTCAAGGTCAAACTTGATTGCATACTAGAGTAATTCAATGAGCAATGATGAAATACATCCAACGAAGCCCAGGGAAGCTTTGAACTGACCCCAACATCCACCGCGGGGTACAGCAGCTAACGTTTGCACAGCTGTGATCATAACAAAGACAACCTGCTGCAGCATCCCACATGCAGGGATGAAACGCATCTGATAAAGCACATGATTTTCACACCAGACATTTGAGTTTGACTCCCAGGACACGTTGGACTCCCAGCTAATGACAATGCCTATATATGTCTCACCTCGCCAAGCCGTGCCCTTCAGTACCACCCTCTTTACTTGCCAGTTTTACATCGCCTGCGCCTTATGCTGGGCACGCTTAGTTACCTGTTTGCTCAATGCCCTACACAGCCAGAGTCTTGTTCATTCCTGCTCCCACCACAGAAGCACTAACCAACCCTGGGTGGTAAAAGTGTCAGCCCTTGAGATCCTCACATCTCTGAACCAAATTCAAATAGGCACAGTAACAGCAAGTGGCAAATGGGGTTGGAGGTGGAATGTAAAAACACAGCACCGTAGTAGGGAATGCGAAGAGGTAAATTCTGCCCCTGACCTGCCCTCCCCCATCCCCTCTCTTGCCCAGCTCTTCCCAGCCCTGCTCTGCCCAGTCCCTACCTAACTCTGTCCCTTCCCCTGCCCATCTCCTTCCCCATCCCCTGTCCTGCTCAGCCCCTTCCCCGTACCCTGCCCTGCCCCTTCCCCGTCCCGTGCCCAGCCTCTTCCCTGCGCAGCCATGCCCCATCTCCATCTCCATCCCCATCCCCATCCCCTGCCCTGCCCAGTGTGGCACGCCACGCCTGGTGCCAGCCCGGCCTCGTGTCCCCGCTGTCCGCGGGCCGGGCCGGGCGCGGCGCTGCCTCGGCGGCGACCCCGCCGCGAGCTGCCCGAGGTACCGCGGGGCCGGGCCGGACCGGGCCACGCGCGGGGCTCCCGCCGCGCCGCCCCGCCCGGCCCCGCCGCGCCGCGCTCACCAGCACGAAGGAGCTGCGCACCGCCTCCGAAACGCTCTGCCGCAGCTCGGCCGCCGTGCCCGGCTTGCTGAGCCGCTTCGTGAACTTCCTCACGTCGGACATGGCGACATGGCCCGCGCCGAACTGAGCTGAGCTGAGCTGAGCCGAGCTGAGCCGAACCGCGCCGCGCTGCGCCGAAGGCTCCTGCCTCCCTGCCGGCGGCGGGCGCGGCGGCGGCGGGCGGAGCCGCGGCGGCGGCGGCGGCGGGCGGGGGCGGGGACGCGGACGGGGAGGGCCCCGGCGCTCGGCTCGGCCCGCGCCGCCCCGCGCCGCCCCGCCGAGCCCCCCGGCGCGGCCCCGCTTTGTCCCCGCCGCCCGCCCCGCGCCGCCCGCAGCAGGTGCCTCTCGGAGCGCCGCGCCGCGCCGGGCAGCAGCGCCGGGGCAATGACCCCCCGGCCGGGGGCTCCCCGGGGCCTCGTCCTGCGCCTGTCTGTGCCATGGGCGGGCCCCGGCTGCCGGGCTGCCCCCCGCCCCCGGCACGGGACACCCATCCCGCTCCAGCACGCAAAGCCTGGGCGGGGGCTCCTAGGGCCTTGCGGGGGGACAGCCAGCAGCCCCCTGGGCTGGCCCAGCGCCACGGCCTGGCACTGCCACAGAAGGGCCAGACCCTGCCAGCTCGGGGGAGGTGCTCCCTCATCCCCGACCCCACCACAGGTGCAGTGGATGCTCTTTTGCTGTAGCTCCAGGGATGCAGCAGCACGTCACCCAGTGAGGACATGCTGGTACTGGGACCCATCCAAAGGAAGTCAGCCTCTACATGCAATTACTGGGTATTTCTAACAATACCACCCTGGGGAGTAGGTCTGAAGACCCACACAGGGCAGGTGGCGCATTTGGGACTGGTGCTTTCTATGCAGCTCTGCCCAGGCTGTGCCCTTGCTATACTAGCCGTGCTCCTGTAGCTCTGGTTCCAAGAAGCACATAGTTAAGCTGCATCCAGGACAAGATGCTATTACTCACCATCTCCAACCTATACGGTTTGCTGTAGGAAAGTGCTTTGATTATAGGGCCCATGACCCTATCTGCCTGCCTGCCTGCAAAAATGACAAAAAAGCTTGTGGATGAAAGGTTCCTTAACACTGAAATGAAATTCTAGTCCTTATTAGTTTACCATTGTGCATTGTTTTAAGGGTGGTGATTCTGAAATTATAATAGGGCTAGAAGGATCCATTAAGCCTTTCTTTAAATTTTGTACCTTAAAGATTTACTATTAATCTTTTTACTTATTTTATTGTGTGCTGTGGCTTCACAGTAAAATAGAATGCAAGTAAACATTAAATAAGCAGCATATCTATTAACTACATGAGCAGTATCAACACTGATTTGGATAGAGTTGCCCATAGTCATACTTTTAAGGAATTTACACATATTATGCCATATTGCTGATTAAATACAGTTTACAAGGACTTCACTGGAATTATAGGCATGCTGTCAGTCACACAACATATAGAGAAGTTGTTTAGATTATTAGAGCCAATCTGTAGGGGGTAATGAATACAGCTATTATGATCCAAACCATGTAAAATGTTATTTGCGCCTTCTAAAGCATACAAGCCAGTTGTTGTTCTGCTTTTTAGCAGTTCACTGAAGGGGCACTAGACACCATTTCATATTAAACATCACTATGATTTCCTACACTAGAGGCAAAACAAGTCTGAAAGTTTAATCTCATCTACTAATTCTCAAATGTCTAGTATAGGAGGGACAGGAAAAGAGGTAGTTCATTAACATGCCTGGACGCAATCCTGTGCAATGTGCTCTAGGTGACCCTGCTTGAGCGGGGGGGTTGGACTAGATGATCTCCAGAGGTCCTTTCCAACCTCAGCGATTCTGTGATTCTGTGAACTGGAGAATTAAAATTCTCAGAAACATTCTTTCTTAAGGCTTTTCCAAATCAGTTCAAATTGAGAAGCAAAAAACTTTGCGACACGCATAATTCCAGCAGCAGAGCACTGAGTTCACTTCCTTATTCCTAGGCTCATGCACATACTTGCAGAGATTTTACCAGCTACTTCAAGTTGTCACACCATACAACTCTAGCCACCACACTATGATGACCTGGGCTATGTTCATAGTAAATAAAACAAGCTAGGCCTAGAGAGGGCAAGTAACACAGCATGGCTTGTGTCCATATGGCTACTCTTCCCAGAACAGGGTAGCCTTGTTCATCCTGCCTGCTGGGAACAGTCCTTGGCCCCTACAGTTCCTCCGACAAGGCTGGACACTGCACAGGAGGACACCAGCTAGCATAACATAGATGATCAGGGGCCAGCGCTGCCTTCAGTTTGCTAGTTCAGAAGCAGCTCTGAGAACCAGAATGTTTGCAAGGGGCTAAGGAAAAGAATGCTGTGATGGGTCACTTGACAGGAAATAAAATCATGCTTAGAGTACCCACCCCTTGTTTATCCAGTCAGAAGCAAGAAGTTCCTGATAGGGTTATGAGCTTGATGTGGTGCCAGCAAAAGGGGCTGCATGCAATCAGCTGCACATGAGCATCCCACTCAAGGACGCATGGAAGAACAGAGAACAGTGAGGCCGTTTTTTGGAGCTAAGCATGAAAACAAAAGGAAAATAGAAGCAATGGGAAGGACACATCACATGAAAACAACATGTAGAAAGCAGTGACTCCCTCTCAGGAAGATTAAACATCAGAATAAGAGTCTCATGCCCAATGAATATTAAGGCAAGAGAACAATAGTCACAACACCACTGTGACAAGACAAGCCCAAGGTTGAAAGGGTTGTGTTTTTCATCTCCTTGTGCATGGGGAAGAAGGCCAATGATGGCTTATCAGTTTAAGAAATGCACACAGGAAAATGCAGGGGGATTCTGGAGGTGCTGCAATGCCTCAGATAACTGAACTCTCCTCAGCTTGCCATGGGGAACTCATGGCCTCAAATGTGCTAACATTTTCACCTCTCCATTTTTGACTTGAGGTCTCTAGTCATTCTGACTCTAGGGAAGGATAAAAAAACCACAGACTTTTACAAAGCATAAGTGTTGTTGAAATGGCTTCCACTTTCATTATTTCAGTACACACTTTTGCAAAATAATGTTTTCTGGCCAGTTCCTAAGAATGCCCAGATAGCTGCCATTTTCCTATGTAAGCAATCAGAGCCTGTCACTTGCCCTTAACAGATTTGGTCAAGAGCACTGAGCACCAGGCTCTCCAGCAGACAGATTACAGCTGATGGATTGGCTACTCTTTTCCCAGACATGTCCATTTATTGGGAGCACATGAACCACAAGGAACACCAGATTCTCTGAAGCAAGCAAGCATCTTTCCTACAGGCTGAGACTGTCTTTAGGACAGGCAGCTCTTCCTGTTTCCTGTCACCCTTTACTCACCCAATTCTGATAAGGAATTCCTCTTTCTGAGAAAAGAGTCAAATTCAGCAGCCTGACTGTAGAAGTGTGCTCAACTATTTTTCAGGCTTGGATGACCTACCCAACTCAAAAGGAATCTTCAATATAACATAAATATTAGAACTCAAAAAAATGAAATAGATCCCCTGAAACAACAAGGAGTTCAAAAACAAAAGGAAATTTTTGGCTGATCCAAACCTATTTCCAGCCTGCAGCAACTTTATCTTTGGAAGAGCTGGTAGAAAAAACAGCAATAGGAAAAGCACATCAGGTAGATTTGAAGTCTGCAGCTTGCCAAACAACGTAAATGCCAGGACAAAATAAACCAGATTTCTGAATTAGCTACTGCAGAGCAATCTGATAAGAAAATGGTCTCTTGGTGCTGACATTCCAGGGGCAGTTCATACTTTGTTACCAGCAAGCACATCAGCAAAGAAAAACATGAGAAGGGGCTGTGGAAGAAGAGATGCTCTGAAATCTATTCTCTTCATTCCAGCCTAAAGAAAGCAGCTAACAGAGGCAGCAAACAGAGGCAGCAGTTTGTGCAGCAGCGTCTGTGCTCTGCTTAGAAGTTCTGAGACCCTTGTTGGAAGTTGTGGGGCCCTTCTGGGGCCCCTCTGAGGAGCTCAAGGGTGCTTGCTGTGGACAGGTCAGAAGAGCTAAGCAAGGAGAGCTACAGGAGGCCTCAACCTCTCCTAGGAAAGCTCTAGCTAAGGTGCAGCTGCTGCTAATGAGCTCTACTGGCTGCCCCTCATCAGAGGGAGTTGGGGCCTTTGTTCCAGCTGGCCCTTGATTAGGGTGGGTCAAGCACCCTAGTAGTCAGTGCTAGGGAGAGGCCTATATAAGAGCCAAGCCTAGAGTGCAGCTCCCAGAGTGCAGTGAACAGAGGCAGCAGTTTGTGCAGGAGGGTGCAACAAGGTGCCTTTGTCCCCAGGCAGAGCAGTGTACACTTCCTCAGGTATGGTTATGACACTGCAGAGCATATTCTCCAGCAGCCACTGGAATCACTACATGTGCCATGTTGGAGGCTTTCACCTAGACAGGCCTTCTGACAGCAGATGCAATTCTGCAGGTCTCAGGTTGCAGGGAGTGCCTGGGGTCTCTCTGTGAGGCTGGGGCTGACAGTCAAGTTTTCTGCAGAAGAGGTGCTCTTGCTGATGAGCTGTGTTGCCAGGTAAAGGAGTTACAGGAGGAATCAAGCAGGCTGCGTAGCATCCGAGAAGATGAGCAAGAGATACATAGGATAGTCTCAGAGACCCTACAGCTTCAAGAGTCTCAACCCCCCATAGCAGTGGAGATGCAGGTAGGCTCTGTGCCGTGTGGAACAGTAAGTCATAACCCTGTAGAAGATAAAGGCTGGAAACTGGTCACTTCTCATATGAAGAGAAAGGCTCTTGCTCCTCCTGAAACCTTGCTGTTGATGAACGGGTTCAGTGCCCTCCAAACTGAGGAGGAGCTGGGCATGGCTTTGAGTGATGCAACTGAGCTGATGGCCCCTATGCCCTGCAGGAACACCTGGAAGAAGCAGGGAGCAAGTGTAGTGGGTGACTCCCTGCTGCAGGGGACAGAGGCACCCATCTGCTGACCTGACCCCTTGTCTAGAGAGGTTTGCTGCCTGTCGGGGGCTTGAATCCGGGATGTCATGGAAAGACTGACGAGGCTTGTCCATCCATCCGACCCCTTGCTGCTCTTCTGTGTGGGTATCAATGATACCAAGGGCAACTTGGAAACTATTGCTGACTACTTTATGTTAAAATATTGAAAGTCTGCATTTTACAGAACCATCAACAACAAGACAATGAAAGATACTTTGCTTAACACCTCAGATGTTAATAATGAGCAGGTCTTACAGTGGTTTATATCTTGAAAATTAAGCCTTAGATGTATTTGAGGGTTTGAACTTCAGCTGTTTCAGTTAATTAAAAGCTTAAAAAATGCAACTTAATGAATTCAGTGCTTGTTTATGTTAAACTCTCAAGGAGTTAAGCAGTGAAAAAGTGTGATTTGGAGGACATCTGATTATAGACCATATGGAATTCCATATGTCAGGGAAGCTGGAAAGCATTTTATTGAACCATTGTCTAAAACGTGAATTAATTGCCTGCTACTTCATAAAAGACTTCTTAGCAGGGTTGGCAAAGGGTTAACCCAATTAAACTGTTCATCCAGCTACATCAAATTCAATTGCCTGAAGAAGGCTTGTATGTTTTGCTTTGTAATTCTTGTACTGTGTTATAGCATGCAAAAATGATGTCCTTGTGGCTGACGTTTAGCCCCAGCCCATTATCAACATGATCTCATGCCGTGTGAGATACTGAAGCACTAACATTTAGAGTCCTCTTGCTATGAGGAGTTTCAAGTCCCCATCTCTTCCCCTCCCCCCCAGGGGGGCCCTTTCTAAGGCATAGATTAGGGAAGGGAAAACCCATGTATTATTTCCTACCTCTGATCATCTCTCTGAGGAGACAGAGCTTGACAGCCCTCACTGCAGACTATTGCCCTTTTGATTCATGCCAGGAGAAACCATCCTTGCACAGGTAGATCTGTTCCAGTTAACAGTTCCCTCAAACCCACCCGAGAGCTGAAGACTAGCAATATCAGTGCTTTGGCCTTATGTACATCCTCTGAGCAGGATAGTGTTTCCAGCTCCTGAGCTACATTAGTCTTGGGTGAGATGAGCCCCAGCTCTTTCTGCTGTGCTGCAGAGCTGGGTGGGGAAAGCAGCTCCAATCCAGGTAAGAGCTCAGCTCCATGTAACCCCGCCAAAGTGACCAACTCCCCTCACACTTGCTGGCTGCTTCCTCTCCCTTGCGAGGACGGAGGTGAAAGCCCACCAGCATGTGGGATTGAGAGGGAAGCTTGAAAGGAGGTGCTTGGGAGCAGGTTGTGGCCTCCTGAGGTGGAATACAGCAATGCAAGTCCTCTGCAACTGCACTGCAAGGGAGATTTAGCAAAAGCCTGTGGTGAGGAGCATTGCCCTGATGGCGGCGGAAGCCAGTGCCTGCATCCCAGCAGGGCTGCTTAATCCCGCATGGTACAGAGCAACCCAGCACCTACTGCACTGGCTGTGGCCACCTCTCCTTTCCCATCCAGCGAAGGAAGATGGGAATGTTTTCCAGTCGCCCTTGGGTTCTTGGGAGGCTCCAATCACTTCTGCCTGTTAAGGGATCACGAGTCCAAGGCACTATTTTGCAGGTGTGTGTATGTTGGTACACAAAACCAGTCCTTAATTTCCCTCTGTGATGGGTCTTGGCTGTCACCCACTGGGTGAAAGCAAGAGGCCTATGATGCATGACACACTTGCAGGTGTACATGTGTTCATATAGATATATCCATATATGCAATGGAACCATGCATGTCAGTGCATGAGTCACCCTGCATTTTAAAGGTGTGATTTAAATTTCATTCAGATTGAACTTATTTCCTTCTCTATTTATCAAAATTTATCAGCTGCTGAGTACCCTCAGCTTTGTCCCCTCAACCACAACTTTAATAAACTCTTCCTGAAGCAAAGAAATTGAAAATTGTGTTATATGGTCCCAGTAGAAGACATCTTTCTTCCAGATAGTTCTTAAGCATGTACTTAATTTTAGGCATGTTTAACTCCAACTGATATCCACAGAGCTGAAAAACATATCAATAAAGCTGAAGTTAACTGCAACAATTCACTTCAGTGCTGTTCTGAACAGCCCTGACTTAAGCATATGCTTAAATATTTTCTTGAATCTAAGGCTATTTTAGTGGAAAAGACATTGTTCTGTGCTAGATTTTTATGTCTATGACTCCAGGATAGTCTTAGTATTCTCAATAGATCGGTTCTTTGGATGGATTCTTCCACTCATCATTAACATTTGGTGTCAACTGTCTGTCTTTCTCATCCATTCCCAGAGACAAGGAAAAAAATTTCCCTTCTTTCTGTGGATGTATTTATGTTCCTCATGGAAATTCTCCTGTGATATATGAACTATTTTCAGAGAAGTTTAGCAAAGTCTAAATCTCAGAGGGGAAGAAATCCTCCTTGGCTTGAGTTGATAAGGAGAAAAGCTGGGACTGCAGTGACCTGTAGTGTGAATTTCTTCTCTTGAGTTTATTTCCATTCGAATCTCTCATAGCCTTGGTCATAAATAAGACTTCTGAATAATACTCACTTTTTGCCCCCATATCTACCTCTCTAAAAATTAGGAGGGAATATTTAGGATCTGTAAGATGATAGTGTCCTTTATGATGGCTGAATGAAAGAAAGTATAACTTTGGAAGTAAGCAACATGCTGTTCTTCAGCGTAGGATTTCTTCTGCAGAGACATCATCACAGACTGTCAGAAGCTGGGCAGCTCCCCAAAGGTTAGACACAGGGCCAAAGCTTATAATTTCTGCTTTACAGAGGGCCATTTCTGTCTCTGAGATTTTAAATACTGCCTCACCACAGCTGTAAAATTTGGAGTTTGTAGACTGCAGCTAGTACAAGATGTTAGTTTGCCAGTCTGGGATACGTCATAGCTAGGTCTGCACAAGCTATTTCTAGTAAACTAGCTGGAAATGAGTTTTTCAAGAGTGAATGCCAGGACAGGCACAGCATGATTGTGTGAGATGAGTGATGCAGCAATCACTGCAACATCCGGCATGGGAACACTTGGCTCTGCAGCCCTCTGCCTCCAGCGGTGAACACGTGGATGTCTCCATGGAGCACCCACACCAAACTACCCTCCAACCCATTTCCTAGATAAATCTCTGCTTCCCTTCAGCTTGCCGAGTGGCCTGTGGTCTGCTCAGCCGGGTAGACACCTCCACATTGTGGGAGATGAGTCAGAGTTGTCATTGCAGCGTTGTGTGCAGCCCAGGACACAGAGACCATTGTGTGAGGAGCTGTGCAAAGGCACAGGAAGACATGTGGACTCAGATATTTCACATGTGATGTTTCCATGGTGCAGGTGGTCATCCTCTGCACTGACCATTCACTTGGGGCCAAATTCTTACTGCCTGCTGTGGTGCCTGTGCTTACCCTCCCTGGGGTGAACTGAGCCAGGGTTTATGAGCTCATAAATGATGCTGTAAGCACTGCACACACAACCACACAGGAGCCTTCAGTTCAGCTGCTCACAGATCCTTCCTGACCTTCCTGAGATACGTGGAGACAGATTTTACCTTGGACATCATTATTGTGGTAGAGTTTGGGAGGAAGAGGGCAAAACCCTAGCACTGATCCAGTCAAGTTAGTTTGGGATAAGTTTTCTTTCATGAACTTCAATCCATATGTGTATCTGTAATGATTCTAGATCTTGAAGGAGCTGCCTATTAGCTTCAGTTCCCTTTCAGTATTTTCAAGTGCATCCAAACTGATTCTTCATGTTTCCTGTGTAGCTTAATGTTCCCAGGGAGAAACTTCACTTCTTAGACATTTGAAAGATATTTTATCCTTATTGATTTCTTTTATCCCTGGAAGGAGAGATTAACACTTTTAAACAAGCAGCAAGAATATGCAAGCATGATTATAAAAGTAGCATATCTTGTTTGGAGACCTGATGTTAATGTCCTAGCATGGAAATCTTAAGGAGCAACATTAGGTTAAGGGGAGGCAGAGCTGTAACATGATGTTGCTGTAGTTATGAACTCCTATGACTTTGAAAGGCCATGGGGTTACTGCTATTCATCACTATGACTGGATAGACAAGCAGGTGAAAAATCCTGAAGGAGAACTGATTCCTTAAAGCCAGCTGGGTGGAGTGAAAAAAAATCATGTTTTTCCATTCTGAACTGAGGCAGAGCTGGGTAGCTCATACACAAGTGCATCCGTTTCTATCTGTGTGAGAAAGATGGTAGCTCAGTGGCCACTCTGAGACAGGAGATAGTTGCATTATGAAGGAAGCTCTGGAAGCAGAATCAGGAGTAATATCTCAGCCTTTTTAAAGAAAGATTCAAAGTGGCATCATCAGATCCTGCTGATGAGCAACTTGGAGTGAACAACCCAGCAACGCCCTATTAGATGCTTGTCCAGACAAAGCCTGAGTATTGCAAGTTAAGCACTTGTCCAAGCTTACCTGAGCCTCAATACAGGGAAAAAGAGAGTCCCTGATCAAACCCCACCAGTACCCCTCCAGGCCCTTAGCTCTGTGGAAATCAGACTGGCGGGAGTCTCCAGAACCAGGACCCAGGCTCCACATCTGGAGTGGCAGGAGACCATCTCCAAAGCCAGCTGCAGTTCCTTTCTTGTCAAAGCATTTAACTGAACAATTGGTTACTCCCCACTGAAGCTGGGATCCTGCAGTCTGCGTAGAACCTGGAAATATTTGAACGCACAGGAGTTCTCTAAAGAAAGATTTATAATTAAAAATACCTGTTCTCTCCACTGTCAAGGAATTTAGATAAGGATTTTTATACCAACACCAGAGAAAATATAAAGATAAGAACAGAAAATATCCATGAAACATCAAAGGACTGACTCATATCGGACTTCCATACCTACTTACAGGGATCCATAGCGCTAGGTGCCGATAGTTATCGGCAACTGTCGAGATCGATCCCCGACGATAGCCGTCGATACCTCCCGCTCTCAACAGGCACCTGTGGCTTTCGCTCTCGGGCCCACTCTGCTCTTGGGAGCCATCGAAGGGGATCGACACCGATCGCTCTCGATATCGAGCGGCATCGATGCCTGCCCAATTCCACACCTATCGATAGGGTTCGATATCGATATATCGATATCGAACCCTATCGATAGGCCCCAAAAACGCTCGTTCTCCGCAGGCACGCATAGCTTTTGCTCGGGGGCCCCTGTTGCTCTCGGGAGGCGCCGCTGACTATCGACATTGACCGTTTTTCACACCGACGCGCCTCGACGACGACCGATTTCCCTACCTATCGCTCGGGCGCCACATCCGTAGCTATCGATGCCTCTCGCTACGCAGCGACCCCTCTCGATCTCGACAGGCCTCGAGGCCTCTCCATTTCCATACCTACTTACAGGGATCCATAGCGCTAGGTGCCGATAGTTATCGGCAACTGTCGAGATCGATCCCCGACGATAGCCGTCGATACCTCCCGCTCTCGACAGGCGCCTGTGGCTTTCGCTCTCGGGCCCACTCTGCTCTTGGGAGCCATCGAAGGGGATCGACACCGATCGCTCTCGATATCGAGCGGCATCGATGCCTGCCCAATTCCACACCTATCGATAGGGTTCGATATCGATATATCGATATCGAACCCTATCGATAGGCCCCAAAAACGCTCGTTCTCCGCAGGCACGCATAGCTTTTGCTCGGGGGCCCCTGTTGCTCTCGGGAGGCGCCGCTGACTATCGACATTGACCGTTTTTCACACCGACGCGCCTCGACGACGACCGATTTCCCTACCTATCGCTCGGGCGCCACATCCGTAGCTATCGATGCCTCTCGCTACGCAGCGGCCCCTCTCGATCTCGACAGGCCTCGAGGCCTCTCGATTTCCATACCTACTTACAGGGATCCATAGCGCTAGGTGCCGATAGTTATCGGCAACTGTCGAGATCGATCCCCGACGATAGCCGTCGATACCTCCCGCTCTCGACAGGCACCTGTGGCTTTCGCTCTCGGGCCCACTCTGCTCTTGGGAGCCATCGAAGGGGATCGACACCGATCGCTCTCGATATCGAGCGGCATCGATGCCTGCCCAATTCCACACCTATCGATAGGGTTCGATATCGATATATCGATATCGAACCCTATCGATAGGCCCCAAAAACGCTCGTTCTCCGCAGGCACGCATAGCTTTTGCTCGGGGGCCCCTGTTGCTCTCGGGAGGCGCCGCTGACTATCGACATTGACCGTTTTTCACACCGACGCGCCTCGACGACGACCGATTTCCCTACCTATCGCTCGGGCGCCACATCCGTAGCTATCGATGCCTCTCGCTACGCAGCGGCCCCTCTCGATCTCGACAGGCCTCGAGGCCTCTCCATTTCCATACCTACTTACAGGGATCCATAGCGCTAGGTGCCGATAGTTATCGGCAACTGTCGAGATCGATCCCCGACGATAGCCGTCGATACCTCCCGCTCTCGACAGGCACCTGTGGCTTTCGCTCTCGGGCCCACTCTGCTCTTGGGAGCCATCGAAGGGGATCGACACCGATCGCTCTCGATATCGAGCGGCATCGATGCCTGCCCAATTCCACACCTATCGATAGGGTTCGATATCGATATATCGATATCGAACCCTATCGATAGGCCCCAAAAACGCTCGTTCTCCGCAGGCACGCATAGCTTTTGCTCGGGGGCCCCTGTTGCTCTCGGGAGGCGCCGCTGACTATCGACATTGACCGTTTTTCACACCGACGCGCCTCGACGACGACCGATTTCCCTACCTATCGCTCGGGCGCCACATCCGTAGCTATCGATGCCTCTCGCTACGCAGCGACCCCTCTCGATCTCGACAGGCCTCGAGGCCTCTCCATTTCCATACCTACTTACAGGGATCCATAGCGCTAGGTGCCGATAGTTATCGGCAACTGTCGAGATCGATCCCCGACGATAGCCGTCGATACCTCCCGCTCTCGACAGGCACCTGTGGCTTTCGCTCTCGGGCCCACTCTGCTCTTGGGAGCCATCGAAGGGGATCGACACCGATCGCTCTCGATATCGAGCGGCATCGATGCCTGCCCAATTCCACACCTATCGATAGGGTTCGATATCGATATATCGATATCGAACCCTATCGATAGGCCCCAAAAACGCTCGTTCTCCGCAGGCACGCATAGCTTTTGCTCGGGGGCCCCTGTTGCTCTCGGGAGGCGCCGCTGACTATCGACATTGACCGTTTTTCACACCGACGCGCCTCGACGACGACCGATTTCCCTACCTATCGCTCGGGCGCCACATCCGTAGCTATCGATGCCTCTCGCTACGCAGCGACCCCTCTCGATCTCGACAGGCCTCGAGGCCTCTCGATTTCCATACCTACTTACAGGGATCCATAGCGCTAGGTGCCGATAGTTATCGGCAACTGTCGAGATCGATCCCCGACGATAGCCGTCGATACCTCCCGCTCTCGACAGGCACCTGTGGCTTTCGCTCTCGGGCCCACTCTGCTCTTGGGAGCCATCGAAGGGGATCGACACCGATCGCTCTCGATATCGAGCGGCATCGATGCCTGCCCAATTCCACACCTATCGATAGGGTTCGATATCGACATATCGATATCGAACCCTATCGATAGGCCCCAAAAACGCTCGTTCTCCGCAGGCACGCATAGCTTTTGCTCGGGGGCCCCTGTTGCTCTCGGGAGGCGCCGCTGACTATCGACATTGACCGTTTTTCACACCGACGCGCCTCGACGACGACCGATTTCCCTACCTATCGCTCGGGCGCCACATCCGTAGCTATCGATGCCTCTCGCTACGCAGCGACCCCTCTCGATCTCGACAGGCCTCGAGGCCTCTCGATTTCCATACCTACTTACAGGGATCCATAGCGCTAGGTGCCGATAGTTATCGGCAACTGTCGAGATCGATCCCCGACGATAGCCGTCGATACCTCCCGCTCTCGACAGGCACCTGTGGCTTTCGCTCTCGGGCCCACTCTGCTCTTGGGAGCCATCGAAGGGGATCGACACCGATCGCTCTCGATATCGAGCGGCATCGATGCCTGCCCAATTCCACACCTATCGATAGGGTTCGATATCGATATATCGATATCGAACCCTATCGATAGGCCCCAAAAACGCTCGTTCTCCGCAGGCACGCATAGCTTTTGCTCGGGGGCCCCTGTTGCTCTCGGGAGGCGCCGCTGACTATCGACATTGACCGTTTTTCACACCGACGCGCCTCGACGACGACCGATTTCCCTACCTATCGCTCGGGCGCCACATCCGTAGCTATCGATGCCTCTCGCTACGCAGCGACCCCTCTCGATCTCGACAGGCCTCGAGGCCTCTCCATTTCCATACCTACTTACAGGGATCCATAGCGCTAGGTGCCGATAGTTATCGGCAACTGTCGAGATCGATCCCCGACGATAGCCGTCGATACCTCCCGCTCTCGACAGGCACCTGTGGCTTTCGCTCTCGGGCCCACTCTGCTCTTGGGAGCCATCGAAGGGGATCGACACCGATCGCTCTCGATATCGAGCGGCATCGATGCCTGCCCAATTCCACACCTATCGATAGGGTTCGATATCGACATATCGATATCGAACCCTATCGATAGGCCCCAAAAACGCTCGTTCTCCGCAGGCACGCATAGCTTTTGCTCGGGGGCCCCTGTTGCTCTCGGGAGGCGCCGCTGACTATCGACATTGACCGTTTTTCACACCGACGCGCCTCGACGACGACCGATTTCCCTACCTATCGCTCGGGCGCCACATCCGTAGCTATCGATGCCTCTCGCTACGCAGCGACCCCTCTCGATCTCGACAGGCCTCGAGGCCTCTCCATTTCCATACCTACTTACAGGGATCCATAGCGCTAGGTGCCGATAGTTATCGGCAACTGTCGAGATCGATCCCCGACGATAGCCGTCGATACCTCCCGCTCTCGACAGGCACCTGTGGCTTTCGCTCTCGGGCCCACTCTGCTCTTGGGAGCCATCGAAGGGGATCGACACCGATCGCTCTCGATATCGAGCGGCATCGATGCCTGCCCAATTCCACACCTATCGATAGGGTTCGATATCGATATATCGATATCGAACCCTATCGATAGGCCCCAAAAACGCTCGTTCTCCGCAGGCACGCATAGCTTTTGCTCGGGGGCCCCTGTTGCTCTCGGGAGGCGCCGCTGACTATCGACATTGACCGTTTTTCACACCGACGCGCCTCGACGACGACCGATTTCCCTACCTATCGCTCGGGCGCCACATCCGTAGCTATCGATGCCTCTCGCTACGCAGCGACCCCTCTCGATCTCGACAGGCCTCGAGGCCTCTCGATTTCCATACCTACTTACAGGGATCCATAGCGCTAGGTGCCGATAGTTATCGGCAACTGTCGAGATCGATCCCCGACGATAGCCGTCGATACCTCCCGCTCTCGACAGGCACCTGTGGCTTTCGCTCTCGGGCCCACTCTGCTCTTGGGAGCCATCGAAGGGGATCGACACCGATCGCTCTCGATATCGAGCGGCATCGATGCCTGCCCAATTCCACACCTATCGATAGGGTTCGATATCGATATATCGATATCGAACCCTATCGATAGGCCCCAAAAACGCTCGTTCTCCGCAGGCACGCATAGCTTTTGCTCGGGGGCCCCTGTTGCTCTCGGGAGGCGCCGCTGACTATCGACATTGACCGTTTTTCACACCGACGCGCCTCGACGACGACCGATTTCCCTACCTATCGCTCGGGCGCCACATCCGTAGCTATCGATGCCTCTCGCTACGCAGCGACCCCTCTCGATCTCGACAGGCCTCGAGGCCTCTCCATTTCCATACCTACTTACAGGGATCCATAGCGCTAGGTGCCGATAGTTATCGGCAACTGTCGAGATCGATCCCCGACGATAGCCGTCGATACCTCCCGCTCTCGACAGGCACCTGTGGCTTTCGCTCTCGGGCCCACTCTGCTCTTGGGAGCCATCGAAGGGGATCGACACCGATCGCTCTCGATATCGAGCGGCATCGATGCCTGCCCAATTCCACACCTATCGATAGGGTTCGATATCGATATATCGATATCGAACCCTATCGATAGGCCCCAAAAACGCTCGTTCTCCGCAGGCACGCATAGCTTTTGCTCGGGGGCCCCTGTTGCTCTCGGGAGGCGCCGCTGACTATCGACATTGACCGTTTTTCACACCGACGCGCCTCGACGACGACCGATTTCCCTACCTATCGCTCGGGCGCCACATCCGTAGCTATCGATGCCTCTCGCTACGCAGCGACCCCTCTCGATCTCGACAGGCCTCGAGGCCTCTCCATTTCCATACCTACTTACAGGGATCCATAGCGCTAGGTGCCGATAGTTATCGGCAACTGTCGAGATCGATCCCCGACGATAGCCGTCGATACCTCCCGCTCTCGACAGGCACCTGTGGCTTTCGCTCTCGGGCCCACTCTGCTCTTGGGAGCCATCGAAGGGGATCGACACCGATCGCTCTCGATATCGAGCGGCATCGATGCCTGCCCAATTCCACACCTATCGATAGGGTTCGATATCGATATATCGATATCGAACCCTATCGATAGGCCCCAAAAACGCTCGTTCTCCGCAGGCACGCATAGCTTTTGCTCGGGGGCCCCTGTTGCTCTCGGGAGGCGCCGCTGACTATCGACATTGACCGTTTTTCACACCGACGCGCCTCGACGACGACCGATTTCCCTACCTATCGCTCGGGCGCCACATCCGTAGCTATCGATGCCTCTCGCTACGCAGCGACCCCTCTCGATCTCGACAGGCCTCGAGGCCTCTCCATTTCCATACCTACTTACAGGGATCCATAGCGCTAGGTGCCGATAGTTATCGGCAACTGTCGAGATCGATCCCCGACGATAGCCGTCGATACCTCCCGCTCTCGACAGGCACCTGTGGCTTTCGCTCTCGGGCCCACTCTGCTCTTGGGAGCCATCGAAGGGGATCGACACCGATCGCTCTCGATATCGAGCGGCATCGATGCCTGCCCAATTCCACACCTATCGATAGGGTTCGATATCGATATATCGATATCGAACCCTATCGATAGGCCCCAAAAACGCTCGTTCTCCGCAGGCACGCATAGCTTTTGCTCGGGGGCCCCTGTTGCTCTCGGGAGGCGCCGCTGACTATCGACATTGACCGTTTTTCACACCGACGCGCCTCGACGACGACCGATTTCCCTACCTATCGCTCGGGCGCCACATCCGTAGCTATCGATGCCTCTCGCTACGCAGCGACCCCTCTCGATCTCGACAGGCCTCGAGGCCTCTCCATTTCCATACCTACTTACAGGGATCCATAGCGCTAGGTGCCGATAGTTATCGGCAACTGTCGAGATCGATCCCCGACGATAGCCGTCGATACCTCCCGCTCTCGACAGGCACCTGTGGCTTTCGCTCTCGGGCCCACTCTGCTCTTGGGAGCCATCGAAGGGGATCGACACCGATCGCTCTCGATATCGAGCGGCATCGATGCCTGCCCAATTCCACACCTATCGATAGGGTTCGATATCGATATATCGATATCGAACCCTATCGATAGGCCCCAAAAACGCTCGTTCTCCGCAGGCACGCATAGCTTTTGCTCGGGGGCCCCTGTTGCTCTCGGGAGGCGCCGCTGACTATCGACATTGACCGTTTTTCACACCGACGCGCCTCGACGACGACCGATTTCCCTACCTATCGCTCGGGCGCCACATCCGTAGCTATCGATGCCTCTCGCTACGCAGCGACCCCTCTCGATCTCGACAGGCCTCGAGGCCTCTCCATTTCCATACCTACTTACAGGGATCCATAGCGCTAGGTGCCGATAGTTATCGGCAACTGTCGAGATCGATCCCCGACGATAGCCGTCGATACCTCCCGCTCTCGACAGGCACCTGTGGCTTTCGCTCTCGGGCCCACTCTGCTCTTGGGAGCCATCGAAGGGGATCGACACCGATCGCTCTCGATATCGAGCGGCATCGATGCCTGCCCAATTCCACACCTATCGATAGGGTTCGATATCGATATATCGATATCGAACCCTATCGATAGGCCCCAAAAACGCTCGTTCTCCGCAGGCACGCATAGCTTTTGCTCGGGGGCCCCTGTTGCTCTCGGGAGGCGCCGCTGACTATCGACATTGACCGTTTTTCACACCGACGCGCCTCGACGACGACCGATTTCCCTACCTATCGCTCGGGCGCCACATCCGTAGCTATCGATGCCTCTCGCTACGCAGCGACCCCTCTCGATCTCGACAGGCCTCGAGGCCTCTCCATTTCCATACCTACTTACAGGGATCCATAGCGCTAGGTGCCGATAGTTATCGGCAACTGTCGAGATCGATCCCCGACGATAGCCGTCGATACCTCCCGCTCTCGACAGGCACCTGTGGCTTTCGCTCTCGGGCCCACTCTGCTCTTGGGAGCCATCGAAGGGGATCGACACCGATCGCTCTCGATATCGAGCGGCATCGATGCCTGCCCAATTCCACACCTATCGATAGGGTTCGATATCGACATATCGATATCGAACCCTATCGATAGGCCCCAAAAACGCTCGTTCTCCGCAGGCACGCATAGCTTTTGCTCGGGGGCCCCTGTTGCTCTCGGGAGGCGCCGCTGACTATCGACATTGACCGTTTTTCACACCGACGCGCCTCGACGACGACCGATTTCCCTACCTATCGCTCGGGCGCCACATCCGTAGCTATCGATGCCTCTCGCTACGCAGCGACCCCTCTCGATCTCGACAGGCCTCGAGGCCTCTCCATTTCCATACCTACTTACAGGGATCCATAGCGCTAGGTGCCGATAGTTATCGGCAACTGTCGAGATCGATCCCCGACGATAGCCGTCGATACCTCCCGCTCTCGACAGGCACCTGTGGCTTTCGCTCTCGGGCCCACTCTGCTCTTGGGAGCCATCGAAGGGGATCGA
This sequence comes from Apteryx mantelli, assembly GCF_036417845.1. NCBI lineage: Eukaryota > Metazoa > Chordata > Aves > Apterygiformes > Apterygidae > Apteryx > Apteryx mantelli. The sequence goes on along the minus strand of NC_089990.1, from coordinate 5,290,124 downwards.
CACCGATCGCTCTCGATATCGAGCGGCATCGATGCCTGCCCAATTCCACACCTATCGATAGGGTTCGATATCGATATATCGATATCGAACCCTATCGATAGGCCCCAAAAACGCTCGTTCTCCGCAGGCACGCATAGCTTTTGCTCGGGGGCCCCTGTTGCTCTCGGGAGGCGCCGCTGACTATCGACATTGACCGTTTTTCACACCGACGCGCCTCGACGACGACCGATTTCCCTACCTATCGCTCGGGCGCCACATCCGTAGCTATCGATGCCTCTCGCTACGCAGCGACCCCTCTCGATCTCGACAGGCCTCGAGGCCTCTCCATTTCCATACCTACTTACAGGGATCCATAGCGCTAGGTGCCGATAGTTATCGGCAACTGTCGAGATCGATCCCCGACGATAGCCGTCGATACCTCCCGCTCTCGACAGGCACCTGTGGCTTTCGCTCTCGGGCCCACTCTGCTCTTGGGAGCCATCGAAGGGGATCGACACCGATCGCTCTCGATATCGAGCGGCATCGATGCCTGCCCAATTCCACACCTATCGATAGGGTTCGATATCGATATATCGATATCGAACCCTATCGATAGGCCCCAAAAACGCTCGTTCTCCGCAGGCACGCATAGCTTTTGCTCGGGGGCCCCTGTTGCTCTCGGGAGGCGCCGCTGACTATCGACATTGACCGTTTTTCACACCGACGCGCCTCGACGACGACCGATTTCCCTACCTATCGCTCGGGCGCCACATCCGTAGCTATCGATGCCTCTCGCTACGCAGCGACCCCTCTCGATCTCGACAGGCCTCGAGGCCTCTCCATTTCCATACCTACTTACAGGGATCCATAGCGCTAGGTGCCGATAGTTATCGGCAACTGTCGAGATCGATCCCCGACGATAGCCGTCGATACCTCCCGCTCTCGACAGGCACCTGTGGCTTTCGCTCTCGGGCCCACTCTGCTCTTGGGAGCCATCGAAGGGGATCGACACCGATCGCTCTCGATATCGAGCGGCATCGATGCCTGCCCAATTCCACACCTATCGATAGGGTTCGATATCGATATATCGATATCGAACCCTATCGATAGGCCCCAAAAACGCTCGTTCTCCGCAGGCACGCATAGCTTTTGCTCGGGGGCCCCTGTTGCTCTCGGGAGGCGCCGCTGACTATCGACATTGACCGTTTTTCACACCGACGCGCCTCGACGACGACCGATTTCCCTACCTATCGCTCGGGCGCCACATCCGTAGCTATCGATGCCTCTCGCTACGCAGCGACCCCTCTCGATCTCGACAGGCCTCGAGGCCTCTCCATTTCCATACCTACTTACAGGGATCCATAGCGCTAGGTGCCGATAGTTATCGGCAACTGTCGAGATCGATCCCCGACGATAGCCGTCGATACCTCCCGCTCTCGACAGGCACCTGTGGCTTTCGCTCTCGGGCCCACTCTGCTCTTGGGAGCCATCGAAGGGGATCGACACCGATCGCTCTCGATATCGAGCGGCATCGATGCCTGCCCAATTCCACACCTATCGATAGGGTTCGATATCGATATATCGATATCGAACCCTATCGATAGGCCCCAAAAACGCTCGTTCTCCGCAGGCACGCATAGCTTTTGCTCGGGGGCCCCTGTTGCTCTCGGGAGGCGCCGCTGACTATCGACATTGACCGTTTTTCACACCGACGCGCCTCGACGACGACCGATTTCCCTACCTATCGCTCGGGCGCCACATCCGTAGCTATCGATGCCTCTCGCTACGCAGCGACCCCTCTCGATCTCGACAGGCCTCGAGGCCTCTCCATTTCCATACCTACTTACAGGGATCCATAGCGCTAGGTGCCGATAGTTATCGGCAACTGTCGAGATCGATCCCCGACGATAGCCGTCGATACCTCCCGCTCTCGACAGGCACCTGTGGCTTTCGCTCTCGGGCCCACTCTGCTCTTGGGAGCCATCGAAGGGGATCGACACCGATCGCTCTCGATATCGAGCGGCATCGATGCCTGCCCAATTCCACACCTATCGATAGGGTTCGATATCGATATATCGATATCGAACCCTATCGATAGGCCCCAAAAACGCTCGTTCTCCGCAGGCACGCATAGCTTTTGCTCGGGGGCCCCTGTTGCTCTCGGGAGGCGCCGCTGACTATCGACATTGACCGTTTTTCACACCGACGCGCCTCGACGACGACCGATTTCCCTACCTATCGCTCGGGCGCCACATCCGTAGCTATCGATGCCTCTCGCTACGCAGCGACCCCTCTCGATCTCGACAGGCCTCGAGGCCTCTCCATTTCCATACCTACTTACAGGGATCCATAGCGCTAGGTGCCGATAGTTATCGGCAACTGTCGAGATCGATCCCCGACGATAGCCGTCGATACCTCCCGCTCTCGACAGGCACCTGTGGCTTTCGCTCTCGGGCCCACTCTGCTCTTGGGAGCCATCGAAGGGGATCGACACCGATCGCTCTCGATATCGAGCGGCATCGATGCCTGCCCAATTCCACACCTATCGATAGGGTTCGATATCGATATATCGATATCGAACCCTATCGATAGGCCCCAAAAACGCTCGTTCTCCGCAGGCACGCATAGCTTTTGCTCGGGGGCCCCTGTTGCTCTCGGGAGGCGCCGCTGACTATCGACATTGACCGTTTTTCACACCGACGCGCCTCGACGACGACCGATTTCCCTACCTATCGCTCGGGCGCCACATCCGTAGCTATCGATGCCTCTCGCTACGCAGCGACCCCTCTCGATCTCGACAGGCCTCGAGGCCTCTCCATTTCCATACCTACTTACAGGGATCCATAGCGCTAGGTGCCGATAGTTATCGGCAACTGTCGAGATCGATCCCCGACGATAGCCGTCGATACCTCCCGCTCTCGACAGGCACCTGTGGCTTTCGCTCTCGGGCCCACTCTGCTCTTGGGAGCCATCGAAGGGGATCGACACCGATCGCTCTCGATATCGAGCGGCATCGATGCCTGCCCAATTCCACACCTATCGATAGGGTTCGATATCGATATATCGATATCGAACCCTATCGATAGGCCCCAAAAACGCTCGTTCTCCGCAGGCACGCATAGCTTTTGCTCGGGGGCCCCTGTTGCTCTCGGGAGGCGCCGCTGACTATCGACATTGACCGTTTTTCACACCGACGCGCCTCGACGACGACCGATTTCCCTACCTATCGCTCGGGCGCCACATCCGTAGCTATCGATGCCTCTCGCTACGCAGCGACCCCTCTCGATCTCGACAGGCCTCGAGGCCTCTCCATTTCCATACCTACTTACAGGGATCCATAGCGCTAGGTGCCGATAGTTATCGGCAACTGTCGAGATCGATCCCCGACGATAGCCGTCGATACCTCCCGCTCTCGACAGGCACCTGTGGCTTTCGCTCTCGGGCCCACTCTGCTCTTGGGAGCCATCGAAGGGGATCGACACCGATCGCTCTCGATATCGAGCGGCATCGATGCCTGCCCAATTCCACACCTATCGATAGGGTTCGATATCGATATATCGATATCGAACCCTATCGATAGGCCCCAAAAACGCTCGTTCTCCGCAGGCACGCATAGCTTTTGCTCGGGGGCCCCTGTTGCTCTCGGGAGGCGCCGCTGACTATCGACATTGACCGTTTTTCACACCGACGCGCCTCGACGACGACCGATTTCCCTACCTATCGCTCGGGCGCCACATCCGTAGCTATCGATGCCTCTCGCTACGCAGCGACCCCTCTCGATCTCGACAGGCCTCGAGGCCTCTCGATTTCCATACCTACTTACAGGGATCCATAGCGCTAGGTGCCGATAGTTATCGGCAACTGTCGAGATCGATCCCCGACGATAGCCGTCGATACCTCCCGCTCTCGACAGGCACCTGTGGCTTTCGCTCTCGGGCCCACTCTGCTCTTGGGAGCCATCGAAGGGGATCGACACCGATCGCTCTCGATATCGAGCGGCATCGATGCCTGCCCAATTCCACACCTATCGATAGGGTTCGATATCGATATATCGATATCGAACCCTATCGATAGGCCCCAAAAACGCTCGTTCTCCGCAGGCACGCATAGCTTTTGCTCGGGGGCCCCTGTTGCTCTCGGGAGGCGCCGCTGACTATCGACATTGACCGTTTTTCACACCGACGCGCCTCGACGACGACCGATTTCCCTACCTATCGCTCGGGCGCCACATCCGTAGCTATCGATGCCTCTCGCTACGCAGCGACCCCTCTCGATCTCGACAGGCCTCGAGGCCTCTCCATTTCCATACCTACTTACAGGGATCCATAGCGCTAGGTGCCGATAGTTATCGGCAACTGTCGAGATCGATCCCCGACGATAGCCGTCGATACCTCCCGCTCTCGACAGGCACCTGTGGCTTTCGCTCTCGGGCCCACTCTGCTCTTGGGAGCCATCGAAGGGGATCGACACCGATCGCTCTCGATATCGAGCGGCATCGATGCCTGCCCAATTCCACACCTATCGATAGGGTTCGATATCGATATATCGATATCGAACCCTATCGATAGGCCCCAAAAACGCTCGTTCTCCGCAGGCACGCATAGCTTTTGCTCGGGGGCCCCTGTTGCTCTCGGGAGGCGCCGCTGACTATCGACATTGACCGTTTTTCACACCGACGCGCCTCGACGACGACCGATTTCCCTACCTATCGCTCGGGCGCCACATCCGTAGCTATCGATGCCTCTCGCTACGCAGCGGCCCCTCTCGATCTCGACAGGCCTCGAGGCCTCTCGATTTCCATACCTACTTACAGGGATCCATAGCGCTAGGTGCCGATAGTTATCGGCAACTGTCGAGATCGATCCCCGACGATAGCCGTCGATACCTCCCGCTCTCGACAGGCACCTGTGGCTTTCGCTCTCGGGCCCACTCTGCTCTTGGGAGCCATCGAAGGGGATCGACACCGATCGCTCTCGATATCGAGCGGCATCGATGCCTGCCCAATTCCACACCTATCGATAGGGTTCGATATCGATATATCGATATCGAACCCTATCGATAGGCCCCAAAAACGCTCGTTCTCCGCAGGCACGCATAGCTTTTGCTCGGGGGCCCCTGTTGCTCTCGGGAGGCGCCGCTGACTATCGACATTGACCGTTTTTCACACCGACGCGCCTCGACGACGACCGATTTCCCTACCTATCGCTCGGGCGCCACATCCGTAGCTATCGATGCCTCTCGCTACGCAGCGACCCCTCTCGATCTCGACAGGCCTCGAGGCCTCTCGATTTCCATACCTACTTACAGGGATCCATAGCGCTAGGTGCCGATAGTTATCGGCAACTGTCGAGATCGATCCCCGACGATAGCCGTCGATACCTCCCGCTCTCGACAGGCACCTGTGGCTTTCGCTCTCGGGCCCACTCTGCTCTTGGGAGCCATCGAAGGGGATCGACACCGATCGCTCTCGATATCGAGCGGCATCGATGCCTGCCCAATTCCACACCTATCGATAGGGTTCGATATCGATATATCGATATCGAACCCTATCGATAGGCCCCAAAAACGCTCGTTCTCCGCAGGCACGCATAGCTTTTGCTCGGGGGCCCCTGTTGCTCTCGGGAGGCGCCGCTGACTATCGACATTGACCGTTTTTCACACCGACGCGCCTCGACGACGACCGATTTCCCTACCTATCGCTCGGGCGCCACATCCGTAGCTATCGATGCCTCTCGCTACGCAGCGGCCCCTCTCGATCTCGACAGGCCTCGAGGCCTCTCGATTTCCATACCTACTTACAGGGATCCATAGCGCTAGGTGCCGATAGTTATCGGCAACTGTCGAGATCGATCCCCGACGATAGCCGTCGATACCTCCCGCTCTCGACAGGCACCTGTGGCTTTCGCTCTCGGGCCCACTCTGCTCTTGGGAGCCATCGAAGGGGATCGACACCGATCGCTCTCGATATCGAGCGGCATCGATGCCTGCCCAATTCCACACCTATCGATAGGGTTCGATATCGATATATCGATATCGAACCCTATCGATAGGCCCCAAAAACGCTCGTTCTCCGCAGGCACGCATAGCTTTTGCTCGGGGGCCCCTGTTGCTCTCGGGAGGCGCCGCTGACTATCGACATTGACCGTTTTTCACACCGACGCGCCTCGACGACGACCGATTTCCCTACCTATCGCTCGGGCGCCACATCCGTAGCTATCGATGCCTCTCGCTACGCAGCGACCCCTCTCGATCTCGACAGGCCTCGAGGCCTCTCGATTTCCATACCTACTTACAGGGATCCATAGCGCTAGGTGCCGATAGTTATCGGCAACTGTCGAGATCGATCCCCGACGATAGCCGTCGATACCTCCCGCTCTCGACAGGCACCTGTGGCTTTCGCTCTCGGGCCCACTCTGCTCTTGGGAGCCATCGAAGGGGATCGACACCGATCGCTCTCGATATCGAGCGGCATCGATGCCTGCCCAATTCCACACCTATCGATAGGGTTCGATATCGATATATCGATATCGAACCCTATCGATAGGCCCCAAAAACGCTCGTTCTCCGCAGGCACGCATAGCTTTTGCTCGGGGGCCCCTGTTGCTCTCGGGAGGCGCCGCTGACTATCGACATTGACCGTTTTTCACACCGACGCGCCTCGACGACGACCGATTTCCCTACCTATCGCTCGGGCGCCACATCCGTAGCTATCGATGCCTCTCGCTACGCAGCGACCCCTCTCGATCTCGACAGGCCTCGAGGCCTCTCCATTTCCATACCTACTTACAGGGATCCATAGCGCTAGGTGCCGATAGTTATCGGCAACTGTCGAGATCGATCCCCGACGATAGCCGTCGATACCTCCCGCTCTCGACAGGCACCTGTGGCTTTCGCTCTCGGGCCCACTCTGCTCTTGGGAGCCATCGAAGGGGATCGACACCGATCGCTCTCGATATCGAGCGGCATCGATGCCTGCCCAATTCCACACCTATCGATAGGGTTCGATATCGATATATCGATATCGAACCCTATCGATAGGCCCCAAAAACGCTCGTTCTCCGCAGGCACGCATAGCTTTTGCTCGGGGGCCCCTGTTGCTCTCGGGAGGCGCCGCTGACTATCGACATTGACCGTTTTTCACACCGACGCGCCTCGACGACGACCGATTTCCCTACCTATCGCTCGGGCGCCACATCCGTAGCTATCGATGCCTCTCGCTACGCAGCGACCCCTCTCGATCTCGACAGGCCTCGAGGCCTCTCCATTTCCATACCTACTTACAGGGATCCATAGCGCTAGGTGCCGATAGTTATCGGCAACTGTCGAGATCGATCCCCGACGATAGCCGTCGATACCTCCCGCTCTCGACAGGCACCTGTGGCTTTCGCTCTCGGGCCCACTCTGCTCTTGGGAGCCATCGAAGGGGATCGACACCGATCGCTCTCGATATCGAGCGGCATCGATGCCTGCCCAATTCCACACCTATCGATAGGGTTCGATATCGATATATCGATATCGAACCCTATCGATAGGCCCCAAAAACGCTCGTTCTCCGCAGGCACGCATAGCTTTTGCTCGGGGGCCCCTGTTGCTCTCGGGAGGCGCCGCTGACTATCGACATTGACCGTTTTTCACACCGACGCGCCTCGACGACGACCGATTTCCCTACCTATCGCTCGGGCGCCACATCCGTAGCTATCGATGCCTCTCGCTACGCAGCGACCCCTCTCGATCTCGACAGGCCTCGAGGCCTCTCCATTTCCATACCTACTTACAGGGATCCATAGCGCTAGGTGCCGATAGTTATCGGCAACTGTCGAGATCGATCCCCGACGATAGCCGTCGATACCTCCCGCTCTCGACAGGCACCTGTGGCTTTCGCTCTCGGGCCCACTCTGCTCTTGGGAGCCATCGAAGGGGATCGACACCGATCGCTCTCGATATCGAGCGGCATCGATGCCTGCCCAATTCCACACCTATCGATAGGGTTCGATATCGATATATCGATATCGAACCCTATCGATAGGCCCCAAAAACGCTCGTTCTCCGCAGGCACGCATAGCTTTTGCTCGGGGGCCCCTGTTGCTCTCGGGAGGCGCCGCTGACTATCGACATTGACCGTTTTTCACACCGACGCGCCTCGACGACGACCGATTTCCCTACCTATCGCTCGGGCGCCACATCCGTAGCTATCGATGCCTCTCGCTACGCAGCGACCCCTCTCGATCTCGACAGGCCTCGAGGCCTCTCCATTTCCATACCTACTTACAGGGATCCATAGCGCTAGGTGCCGATAGTTATCGGCAACTGTCGAGATCGATCCCCGACGATAGCCGTCGATACCTCCCGCTCTCGACAGGCACCTGTGGCTTTCGCTCTCGGGCCCACTCTGCTCTTGGGAGCCATCGAAGGGGATCGACACCGATCGCTCTCGATATCGAGCGGCATCGATGCCTGCCCAATTCCACACCTATCGATAGGGTTCGATATCGATATATCGATATCGAACCCTATCGATAGGCCCCAAAAACGCTCGTTCTCCGCAGGCACGCATAGCTTTTGCTCGGGGGCCCCTGTTGCTCTCGGGAGGCGCCGCTGACTATCGACATTGACCGTTTTTCACACCGACGCGCCTCGACGACGACCGATTTCCCTACCTATCGCTCGGGCGCCACATCCGTAGCTATCGATGCCTCTCGCTACGCAGCGGCCCCTCTCGATCTCGACAGGCCTCGAGGCCTCTCGATTTCCATACCTACTTACAGGGATCCATAGCGCTAGGTGCCGATAGTTATCGGCAACTGTCGAGATCGATCCCCGACGATAGCCGTCGATACCTCCCGCTCTCGACAGGCACCTGTGGCTTTCGCTCTCGGGCCCACTCTGCTCTTGGGAGCCATCGAAGGGGATCGACACCGATCGCTCTCGATATTGAGCGGCATCGATGCCTGCCCAATTCCACACCTATCGATAGGGTTCGATATCGATATATCGATATCGAACCCTATCGATAGGCCCCAAAAACGCTCGTTCTCCGCAGGCACGCATAGCTTTTGCTCGGGGGCCCCTGTTGCTCTCGGGAGGCGCCGCTGACTATCGACATTGACCGTTTTTCACACCGACGCGCCTCGACGACGACCGATTTCCCTACCTATCGCTCGGGCGCCACATCCGTAGCTATCGATGCCTCTCGCTACGCAGCGGCCCCTCTCGATCTCGACAGGCCTCGAGGCCTCTCGATTTCCATACCTACTTACAGGGATCCATAGCGCTAGGTGCCGATAGTTATCGGCAACTGTCGAGATCGATCCCCGACGATAGCCGTCGATACCTCCCGCTCTCGACAGGCACCTGTGGCTTTCGCTCTCGGGCCCACTCTGCTCTTGGGAGCCATCGAAGGGGATCGACACCGATCGCTCTCGATATCGAGCGGCATCGATGCCTGCCCAATTCCACACCTATCGATAGGGTTCGATATCGATATATCGATATCGAACCCTATCGATAGGCCCCAAAAACGCTCGTTCTCCGCAGGCACGCATAGCTTTTGCTCGGGGGCCCCTGTTGCTCTCGGGAGGCGCCGCTGACTATCGACATTGACCGTTTTTCACACCGACGCGCCTCGACGACGACCGATTTCCCTACCTATCGCTCGGGCGCCACATCCGTAGCTATCGATGCCTCTCGCTACGCAGCGACCCCTCTCGATCTCGACAGGCCTCGAGGCCTCTCGATTTCCATACCTACTTACAGGGATCCATAGCGCTAGGTGCCGATAGTTATCGGCAACTGTCGAGATCGATCCCCGACGATAGCCGTCGATACCTCCCGCTCTCGACAGGCACCTGTGGCTTTCGCTCTCGGGCCCACTCTGCTCTTGGGAGCCATCGAAGGGGATCGACACCGATCGCTCTCGATATCGAGCGGCATCGATGCCTGCCCAATTCCACACCTATCGATAGGGTTCGATATCGATATATCGATATCGAACCCTATCGATAGGCCCCAAAAACGCTCGTTCTCCGCAGGCACGCATAGCTTTTGCTCGGGGGCCCCTGTTGCTCTCGGGAGGCGCCGCTGACTATCGACATTGACCGTTTTTCACACCGACGCGCCTCGACGACGACCGATTTCCCTACCTATCGCTCGGGCGCCACATCCGTAGCTATCGATGCCTCTCGCTACGCAGCGGCCCCTCTCGATCTCGACAGGCCTCGAGGCCTCTCGATTTCCATACCTACTTACAGGGATCCATAGCGCTAGGTGCCGATAGTTATCGGCAACTGTCGAGATCGATCCCCGACGATAGCCGTCGATACCTCCCGCTCTCGACAGGCACCTGTGGCTTTCGCTCTCGGGCCCACTCTGCTCTTGGGAGCCATCGAAGGGGATCGACACCAATCGCTCTCGATATCGAGCGGCATCGATGCCTGCCCAATTCCACACCTATCGATAGGGTTCGATATCGATATATCGATATCGAACCCTATCGATAGGCCCCAAAAACGCTCGTTCTCCGCAGGCACGCATAGCTTTTGCTCGGGGGCCCCTGTTGCTCTCGGGAGGCGCCGCTGACTATCGACATTGACCGTTTTTCACACCGACGCGCCTCGACGACGACCGATTTCCCTACCTATCGCTCGGGCGCCACATCCGTAGCTATCGATGCCTCTCGCTACGCAGCGGCCCCTCTCGATCTCGACAGGCCTCGAGGCCTCTCGATTTCCATACCTACTTACAGGGATCCATAGCGCTAGGTGCCGATAGTTATCGGCAACTGTCGAGATCGATCCCCGACGATAGCCGTCGATACCTCCCGCTCTCGACAGGCACCTGTGGCTTTCGCTCTCGGGCCCACTCTGCTCTTGGGAGCCATCGAAGGGGATCGACACCGATCGCTCTCGATATCGAGCGGCATCGATGCCTGCCCAATTCCACACCTATCGATAGGGTTCGATATCGATATATCGATATCGAACCCTATCGATAGGCCCCAAAAACGCTCGTTCTCCGCAGGCACGCATAGCTTTTGCTCGGGGGCCCCTGTTGCTCTCGGGAGGCGCCGCTGACTATCGACATTGACCGTTTTTCACACCGACGCGCCTCGACGACGACCGATTTCCCTACCTATCGCTCGGGCGCCACATCCGTAGCTATCGATGCCTCTCGCTACGCAGCGGCCCCTCTCGATCTCGACAGGCCTCGAGGCCTCTCGATTTCCATACCTACTTACAGGGATCCATAGCGCTAGGTGCCGATAGTTATCGGCAACTGTCGAGATCGATCCCCGACGATAGCCGTCGATACCTCCCGCTCTCGACAGGCACCTGTGGCTTTCGCTCTCGGGCCCACTCTGCTCTTGGGAGCCATCGAAGGGGATCGACACCGATCGCTCTCGATATCGAGCGGCATCGATGCCTGCCCAATTCCACACCTATCGATAGGGTTCGATATCGATATATCGATATCGAACCCTATCGATAGGCCCCAAAAACGCTCGTTCTCCGCAGGCACGCATAGCTTTTGCTCGGGGGCCCCTGTTGCTCTCGGGAGGCGCCGCTGACTATCGACATTGACCGTTTTTCACACCGACGCGCCTCGACGACGACCGATTTCCCTACCTATCGCTCGGGCGCCACATCCGTAGCTATCGATGCCTCTCGCTACGCAGCGACCCCTCTCGATCTCGACAGGCCTCGAGGCCTCTCGATTTCCATACCTACTTACAGGGATCCATAGCGCTAGGTGCCGATAGTTATCGGCAACTGTCGAGATCGATCCCCGACGATAGCCGTCGATACCTCCCGCTCTCGACAGGCACCTGTGGCTTTCGCTCTCGGGCCCACTCTGCTCTTGGGAGCCATCGAAGGGGATCGACACCGATCGCTCTCGATATCGAGCGGCATCGATGCCTGCCCAATTCCACACCTATCGATAGGGTTCGATATCGATATATCGATATCGAACCCTATCGATAGGCCCCAAAAACGCTCGTTCTCCGCAGGCACGCATAGCTTTTGCTCGGGGGCCCCTGTTGCTCTCGGGAGGCGCCGCTGACTATCGACATTGACCGTTTTTCACACCGACGCGCCTCGACGACGACCGATTTCCCTACCTATCGCTCGGGCGCCACATCCGTAGCTATCGATGCCTCTCGCTACGCAGCGACCCCTCTCGATCTCGACAGGCCTCGAGGCCTCTCCATTTCCATACCTACTTACAGGGATCCATAGCGCTAGGTGCCGATAGTTATCGGCAACTGTCGAGATCGATCCCCGACGATAGCCGTCGATACCTCCCGCTCTCGACAGGCACCTGTGGCTTTCGCTCTCGGGCCCACTCTGCTCTTGGGAGCCATCGAAGGGGATCGACACCGATCGCTCTCGATATCGAGCGGCATCGATGCCTGCCCAATTCCACACCTATCGATAGGGTTCGATATCGATATATCGATATCGAACCCTATCGATAGGCCCCAAAAACGCTCGTTCTCCGCAGGCACGCATAGCTTTTGCTCGGGGGCCCCTGTTGCTCTCGGGAGGCGCCGCTGACTATCGACATTGACCGTTTTTCACACCGACGTGCCTCGACGACGACCGATTTCCCTACCTATCGCTCGGGCGCCACATCCGTAGCTATCGATGCCTCTCGCTACGCAGCGACCCCTCTCGATCTCGACAGGCCTCGAGGCCTCTCGATTTCCATACCTACTTACAGGGATCCATAGCGCTAGGTGCCGATAGTTATCGGCAACTGTCGAGATCGATCCCCGACGATAGCCGTCGATACCTCCCGCTCTCGACAGGCACCTGTGGCTTTCGCTCTCGGGCCCACTCTGCTCTTGGGAGCCATCGAAGGGGATCGACACCGATCGCTCTCGATATCGAGCGGCATCGATGCCTGCCCAATTCCACACCTATCGATAGGGTTCGATATCGATATATCGATATCGAACCCTATCGATAGGCCCCAAAAACGCTCGTTCTCCGCAGGCACGCATAGCTTTTGCTCGGGGGCCCCTGTTGCTCTCGGGAGGCGCCGCTGACTATCGACATTGACCGTTTTTCACACCGACGCGCCTCGACGACGACCGATTTCCCTACCTATCGCTCGGGCGCCGCATCCGTAGCTATCGATGCCTCTCGCTACGCAGCGACCCCTCTCGATCTCGACAGGCCTCGAGGCCTCTCGATTTCCATACCTACTTACAGGGATCCATAGCGCTAGGTGCCGATAGTTATCGGCAACTGTCGAGATCGATCCCCGACGATAGCCGTCGATACCTCCCGCTCTCGACAGGCACCTGTGGCTTTCGCTCTCGGGCCCACTCTGCTCTTGGGAGCCATCGAAGGGGATCGACACCGATCGCTCTCGATATCGAGCGGCATCGATGCCTGCCCAATTCCACACCTATCGATAGGGTTCGATATCGATATATCGATATCGAACCCTATCGATAGGCCCCAAAAACGCTCGTTCTCCGCAGGCACGCATAGCTTTTGCTCGGGGGCCCCTGTTGCTCTCGGGAGGCGCCGCTGACTATCGACATTGACCGTTTTTCACACCGACGCGCCTCGACGACGACCGATTTCCCTACCTATCGCTCGGGCGCCGCATCCGTAGCTATCGATGCCTCTCGCTACGCAGCGACCCCTCTCGATCTCGACAGGCCTCGAGGCCTCTCCATTTCCATACCTACTTACAGGGATCCATAGCGCTAGGTGCCGATAGTTATCGGCAACTGTCGAGATCGATCCCCGACGATAGCCGTCGATACCTCCCGCTCTCGACAGGCACCTGTGGCTTTCGCTCTCGGGCCCACTCTGCTCTTGGGAGCCATCGAAGGGGATCGACACCGATCGCTCTCGATATCGAGCGGCATCGATGCCTGCCCAATTCCACACCTATCGATAGGGTTCGATATCGATATATCGATATCGAACCCTATCGATAGGCCCCAAAAACGCTCGTTCTCCGCAGGCACGCATAGCTTTTGCTCGGGGGCCCCTGTTGCTCTCGGGAGGCGCCGCTGACTATCGACATTGACCGTTTTTCACACCGACGCGCCTCGACGACGACCGATTTCCCTACCTATCGCTCGGGCGCCACATCCGTAGCTATCGATGCCTCTCGCTACGCAGCGACCCCTCTCGATCTCGACAGGCCTCGAGGCCTCTCGATTTCCATACCTACTTACAGGGATCCATAGCGCTAGGTGCCGATAGTTATCGGCAACTGTCGAGATCGATCCCCGACGATAGCCGTCGATACCTCCCGCTCTCGACAGGCACCTGTGGCTTTCGCTCTCGGGCCCACTCTGCTCTTGGGAGCCATCGAAGGGGATCGACACCGATCGCTCTCGATATCGAGCGGCATCGATGCCTGCCCAATTCCACACCTATCGATAGGGTTCGATATCGATATATCGATATCGAACCCTATCGATAGGCCCCAAAAACGCTCGTTCTCCGCAGGCACGCATAGCTTTTGCTCGGGGGCCCCTGTTGCTCTCGGGAGGCGCCGCTGACTATCGACATTGACCGTTTTTCACACCGACGCGCCTCGACGACGACCGATTTCCCTACCTATCGCTCGGGCGCCACATCCGTAGCTATCGATGCCTCTCGCTACGCAGCGACCCCTCTCGATCTCGACAGGCCTCGAGGCCTCTCGATTTCCATACCTACTTACAGGGATCCATAGCGCTAGGTGCCGATAGTTATCGGCAACTGTCGAGATCGATCCCCGACGATAGCCGTCGATACCTCCCGCTCTCGACAGGCACCTGTGGCTTTCGCTCTCGGGCCCACTCTGCTCTTGGGAGCCATCGAAGGGGATCGACACCGATCGCTCTCGATATCGAGCGGCATCGATGCCTGCCCAATTCCACACCTATCGATAGGGTTCGATATCGATATATCGATATCGAACCCTATCGATAGGCCCCAAAAACGCTCGTTCTCCGCAGGCACGCATAGCTTTTGCTCGGGGGCCCCTGTTGCTCTCGGGAGGCGCCGCTGACTATCGACATTGACCGTTTTTCACACCGACGCGCCTCGACGACGACCGATTTCCCTACCTATCGCTCGGGCGCCGCATCCGTAGCTATCGATGCCTCTCGCTACGCAGCGACCCCTCTCGATCTCGACAGGCCTCGAGGCCTCTCCATTTCCATACCTACTTACAGGGATCCATAGCGCTAGGTGCCGATAGTTATCGGCAACTGTCGAGATCGATCCCCGACGATAGCCGTCGATACCTCCCGCTCTCGACAGGCACCTGTGGCTTTCGCTCTCGGGCCCACTCTGCTCTTGGGAGCCATCGAAGGGGATCGACACACGATCGCTCTCGATATCGAGCGGCATCGATGCCTGCCCAATTCCACACCTATCGATAGGTTCGATATCGATATATCGATATCGAACCCTATCGATAGGCCCCAAAAACGCTCGTTCTCCGCAGGCACGCATAGCTTTTGCTCGGGGGCCCCTGTTGCTCTCGGGAGGCGCCGCTGACTATCGACATTGACCGTTTTTCACACCGACGCGCCTCGACGACGACCGATTTCCTACCTATCGCTACGGGCGCCACATCCATAGCTATCGATGCCTTCTCGCTACGCAGCGGCCCCTTCTCGATCTCGACAGGCCTCGAGGCCTCTCGATTTCCATACCTACTTACAGGGATCCATAGCGCTAGGTGCCGATAGTTATCGGCAACTGTCGAGATCGATCCCCGACGATAGCCGTCGATACTCCCGCTCTCGACAGGCACCTGTGGCTTTCGCTCTCGGGCCCACTCTGCTCTTGGAGCCATCGAAGGGGGATCGACACCGATCGCTCTCGATATCGAGCGGCATCGATGCCTGCCCAATTCCACACCTATCGATAGGGTTCGATATCGATATATCGATATCGAACCCTATCGATAGGCCCCAAAACGCTCGTTCTCCGCAGGCACGCATAGCTTTGCTCGGGGGCCCCTGTTGCTCTCGGGAGGCGCCGCTGACTATCGACATTGACCGTTTTTCACACCGACGCGCCTCGACGACGACCGATTTCCCTACCTATCGCTTCGGGCGCCACATCCGTAGCTATCGATGCCTCTCGCTACGCAGCGGCCCCTCTCGATCTCGACAGGCCTCGAGGCCTCTCGATTTCCATACCTACTTTACAGGGATCCATAGCGCTAGGTGCCGATAGTTATCGGCAACTGTCGAGATCGATCCCCGACGATAGCCGTCGATACCTCCCGCTCTCGACAGGCACCTGTGGCTTTCGCTCTCGGGCCCACTCTGCTCTTGGGAGCCATCGAAGGGGATCGACACCGATCGCTCTCGATATCGAGCGGCATCGATGCCTGCCCAATTCCACACCTATCGATAGGGTTCGATATCGATATATCGATATCGAACCCTATCGATAGGCCCCAAAAACGCTCGTTCTCCGCAGGCACGCATAGCTTTTGCTCGGGGGCCCCTGTTGCTCTCGGAGGCGCCGCTGACTATCGACATTGACCGTTTTTCACACCGACGCGCCTCGACGACGACCGATTTCCCTACCTATCGCTCGAGGCGCCACATCCGTAGCTATCGATGCCTCTCCGCTACGCAGCGGCCCCTCTCGATCTCGGACAGGCCTCGAGGCCTCTCCATTTCCATACCTACTTACAGGGATCCATAGCGCTAGGTGCCGATAGTTATCGGCAACTGTCGAGATCGATCCCCGACGATAGCCGTCGATACTCCCGCTCTCGACAGGCACCTGTGGCTTTCGCTCTCGGGCCCACTCTGCTCTGGGAGCCATCGAAGGGGGATCGACACCGATCGCTCTCGATATCGAGCGGCATCGATGCCTGCCCAATTCCACACCTATCGATAGGGTTCGATATCGATATATCGATATCGAACCCTATCGATAGGCCCAAAAACGCTCGTTCTCCGCAGGCACGCATAGCTTTTGCTCGGGGGCCCCTGTTGCTCTCGGGAGGCGCCCGCTGACTATCGACATTGACCGTTTTTCACACCGACGCGCCTCGACGACGACCGATTTCCCTACCTATCGCTCGAGGCGCCACATCCGTAGCTATCGATGCCTCTCGCTACGCAGCGACCCCTCTCGATCTCGACAGGCCTCGAGGCCTCTCCATTTCCATACCTACTTACAGGGATCCATAGCGCTAGGTGCCGATAGTTATCGGCAACTGTCGAGATCGATCCCCGACGATAGCCGTCGATACCTTCCCGCTCTCGACAGGCACCTGTGGCTTTCGCTCTCGGGCCCACTCTGCTCTTGGGAGCCATCGAAGGGGATCGACACCGATCGCTCTCGATATCGAGCGGCATCGATGCCTGCCCAATTCCACACCTATCGATAGGGTTCGATATCGATATATCGATATCGAACCCTATCGATAGGCCCCAAAAACGCTCGTTCTCCGCAGGCACGCATAGCTTTTGCTCGGGGGGCCCCTGTTGCTCTCGGGAGGCGCCGCTGACTATCGACATTGACCGTTTTTCACACCGACGCGCCTCGACGACGACCGATTTCCCTACCTATCGCTCGGAGCGCCGCAATCCGTAGCTATCGATGCCTCTCGCTACGCAGCGACCCCTCTCGATCTCGACAGGCCTCGAGGCCTCTCCATTTCCATACCTACTTACAGGGATCCATAGCGCTAGGTGCCGATAGTTATCGGCAACTGTCGAGATCGATCCCCGACGATAGCCGTCGATACCTCCCGCTCTCGACAGGCACCTGTGGCTTTCGCTCTCGGGCCCACTCTGCTCTTGGGAGCCATCGAAGGGGATCGACACCGATCGCTCTCGATATCGAGCGGCATCGATGCCTGCCCAATTCCACACCTATCGATAGGGTTCGATATCGATATATCGATATCGAACCCTATCGATAGGCCCCAAAAACGCTCGTTCTCCGCAGGCACGCATAGCTTTTGCTCGGGGGCCCCTGTTGCTCTCGGGAGGCGCCGCTGACTATCGACATTGACCGTTTTTCACACCGACGCGCCTCGACGACGACCGATTTCCCTACCTATCGCTCGGGCGCCACATCCATAGCTATCGATGCCTCTCGCTACGCAGCGGACCCTCTCGATCTCGACAGGCCTCGAGGCCTCTCGATTTCCATACCTACTTACAGGGATCCATAGCGCTAGGTGCCGATAGTTATCGGCAACTGTCGAGATCGATCCCCGACGATAGCCGTCGATACCTCCCGCTCTCGACAGGCACCTGTGGCTTTCGCTCTCGGGCCCACTCTGCTCTTGGGAGCCATCGAAGGGGATCGACACCGATCGCTCTCGATATCGAGCGGCATCGATGCCTGCCCAATTCCACACCTATCGATAGGGTTCGATATCGATATATCGATATCGAACCCTATCGATAGGCCCCAAAAACGCTCGTTCTCCGCAGGCACGCATAGCTTTTGCTCGGGGGCCCCTGTTGCTCTCGGGAGGCGCCGCTGACTATCGACATTGACCGTTTTTCACACCGACGCGCCTCGACGACGACCGATTTCCCTACCTATCGCTCGGCGCGCCACATCCGTAGCTATCGATGCCTCTCGCTACGCAGCGACCCCTCTCGATCTCGACAGGCCTCGAGGCCTCTCGATTTCCATACCTACTTACAGGGATCCATAGCGCTAGGTGCCGATAGTTATCGGCAACTGTCGAGATCGATCCCCGACGATAGCCGTCGATACCTCCCGCTCTCGACAGGCACCTGTGGCTTTCGCTCTCGGGCCCACTCTGCTCTTGGGAGCCATCGAAGGGGATCGACACCGATCGCTCTCGATATCGAGCGGCATCGATGCCTGCCCAATTCCACACCTATCGATAGGGTTCGATATCGATATATCGATATCGAACCCTATCGATAGGCCCCAAAAACGCTCGTTCTCCGCAGGCACGCATAGCTTTTGCTCGGGGGCCCTGTTGCTCTCGGGAGGCCGCCGCTGACTATCGACATTGACCGTTTTTCACACCGACGCGCCTCGACGACGACCGATTTCCCTACCTATCGCTCGGGCGCCACATCCGTAGCTATCGATGCCTCTCGCTACGCAGCGACCCCTCTCGATCTCGACAGGCCTCGAGGCCTCTCCATTTCCATACCTACTTACAGGGATCCATAGCGCTAGGTGCCGATAGTTATCGGCAACTGTCGAGATCGATCCCCGACGATAGCCGTCGATACCTTCCCGCTCTCGACAGGCACCTGTGGCTTTCGCTCTCGGGCCCACTCTGCTCTTGGGAGCCATCGAAGGGGATCGACACCGATTCGCTCTCGATATCGAGCGGCATCGATGCCTGCCCAATTCCACACCTATCGATAGGGTTCGATATCGATATATCGATATCGAACCCTATCGATAGGCCCCAAAAACGCTCGTTCTCCGCAGGCACGCATAGCTTTTGCTCGGGGGCCCCTGTTGCTCTCGGGAGGCGCCGCTGACTATCGACATTGACCGTTTTTCACACCGACGTGCCTCGACGACGACCGATTTCCCTACCTATCGCTCGGCGCGCCACATCCGTAGCTATCGATGCCTCTCGCTACGCAGCGGACCCCCTCTCGATCTCGACAGGCCTCGAGGCCTCTCGATTTCCATACCTACTTACAGGGATCCATAGCGCTAGGTGCCTGATAGTTATCCGGCAACTGTCGAGATCGATCCCCGACGATAGCCGTCGATACCCTCCCGCTCTCGACAGGCACCTGTGGCTTTCGCTCTCGGGCCCACTCTGCTCTTGGGAGCCATCGAAGGGGATCGACACCGATCGCTCTCGATATCGAGCGGCATCGATGCCTGCCCAATTCCACACCTATCGATAGGGTTCGATATCGATATATCGATATCGAACCCTATCGATAGGCCCCAAAAACGCTCGTTCTCCGCAGGCACGCATAGCTTTTGCTCGGGGGCCCCTGTTGCTCTCGGGAGGCGCCGCTGACTATCGACATTGACCGTTTTTCACACCGACGCGCCTCGACGACGACCGATTTCCCTACCTATCGCTTCGGGCGCCGCATCCGTAGCTATCGATGCCTCTCGCATACGCAGCGACCCCTCTCGATCTCGACAGGCCTCGAGGCCTCTCGATTTCCATACCTACTTACAGGGATCCATAGCGCTAGGTGCCGATAAAGTTATCGGCAACTGTCGAGATCGATCCCCAGACGATAGCCGTCGATACCTCCCCCGCTCTCGACAGGCACCTGTGGCTTTCGCTCTCGGGCCCACTCTGCTCTTGGGAGCCATCGAAGGGGATCGACACCGATCGCTCTCGATATCGAGCGGCATCGATGCCTGCCCAATTCCACACCTATCGATAGGGTTCGATATCGATATATCGATATCGAACCCTATCGATAGGCCCCAAAAACGCTCGTTCTCCGCAGGCACGCATAGCTTTTGCTCGGGGGCCCCTGTTGCTCTCGGGAGGCGCCGCTGACTATCGACATTGACCGTTTTTCACACTGACGCGCCTCGACGACGACCGATTTCCCTACCTATCGCTCGGAGAGCGCCGCATCCGTAAGCTATCGATGCCTCTCGCTACGCAGCGACCCCTCTCGATCTCGACAGGCCTCGAGGCCTTCTCCATTTCCATACCTACTTACAGGGATCCATAGCGCTAGGTGCCGATAGTTATCGGCAACTGTCGAGATCGATCCCCGACGATAGCCGTCGATACCTCCCGCTCTCGACAGGCACCTGTGGCTTTCGCTCTCGGGGCCCACTCTGCTCTTGGGAGCCATCGAAGGGGATCGACACCGATCGCTCTCGATATCGAGCGGCATCGATGCCTGCCCAATTCCACACCCTATCGATAGGGTTCGATATCGATATATCGATATCGAACCCTATCGATAGGCCCCAAAAACGCTCGTTCTCCGCAGGCACGCATAGCTTTTGCTCGGGGGCCCCTGTTGCTCTCAGGGAGGCGCCGCTGACTATCGACATTGACCGTTTTTCACACCGACGCGCCTCGACGACGACCGATTA